>NC_079189.1:103157573-103878823 GCF_029499605.1 Hyla sarda | reverse complement strand
TGTGCACTGAGGTCAAGCAGGGCTCTGTGCAATGAGGACAAGCAGGGCTCTGTGCACTGAGGACAAGCAGGGCTCTGTACACTAAGGACAAACAGGGCTCTGTACACTGAGGACAAGCATGGCTCTGTACACTGAGGAGAAGCAGGGCTCTGTGCACTAAGGAGAAGCAAGGCTCTGTGCACTGAGGACTAGCAGGGCTCTCTACACTGAGGACAAGCAGAGCTCTGTACACTGAGGACAAGCAGGGCTGTGTGCAGTGAGGACAAGCAGGGCTCTGTGCACTGAGGAGAAGCAGGGCTCTGTGCACTGAGGACAAGCAGAGCTCTGTACACTGAGGACAAGCAGGGCTGTGTGCAGTGAGGACAAGCAGGTCTCTGTGCACGGAGGACACGCAGGGCTCTGTACACTGAGAACAAGCAGGGTTATGTACACTGAGGACAAGCAGGGCTCTGTACACTGAGGACAAGCAAGGCTCTGTACATAGAGGACAAGCAAGGCTCTGTACACTTAGGCTCTGTGACATGCCCCTACTCAAACTGCAGGCTGAATGACAATTCAGGAGCCTGCACAGAGCCCTGCTTACCCCACCCACACTTCCTGTATTTTGTCTTTGTACAGAAACATACAGGTAATAGCTGCAAGGACAAGGCAACATTTTTTCACCCAAAAACATACACATTCTTTAAAGGGGTACTCCTGCACTAAGGCATCTTATCCCCTATCCAAAGGATAGGGAATAAGATGCCTGATCGTGGGGGTCCTGCCACTGGGCACCCCCGTGATCTTGCATGCAGCATCCCGTTATAATCAGTCCCTGGAGCATGTTCAACCCGGGTCTGATTACTGGCGATCATAGGGGCCGGAGCATTGTGACATCACGGCCCCGCCCCCGTGTGATGTCGCGCTGCACCCCCTTAATGCAAGCCTATGGGAGGGGGCGTGACAGCTCCCCTTCTCCTTTGGATAGGGGATAAGATGTCTTAGCGTCGGAGTGCCCCTTTAAGCAATATGCATCACAACATATATGTATATGAAAACTATGAAACCCCTAGTGATCAATTAATATAATCAAGTGAATACGTTATCCGCCATACATTATCCATGCAGCGGCCATGTAGTATTACAATATAGCTAATAAAATAAATTTGGTTGGTAGAGTGTTTCATTGAATACATTTTAGCTCGTATGAGTATACCTTTGTCTCTAGTATCTTGAAAGTCATAGCTGACTACACTTTTCAGTACAGCTGTATGTTCAACAGAATGCATAGCATCTGGTTTATGTATTTCTAATGGTAGTCAGTGGCACACAAATGCAACCTTATAGGCACACAGTTGCATGTGCCTTGGGCAAATAATTGGTGAAACATTTCAATGTTCTCTACATTTCATGTTTATTATAGTTCCCAAACACAGTATAAACCTAGATATGTCTGGGTAAATGGTCGATGTTCAGTTGGTTAATTCTCATGTATTTAAAGCTTGAATGTCCCTTTTAAAAAACTTTTGACATTGCAAGTTACTAGAGACAAAGGTATACCCATACCAGCTAAAACGTATTCAATGAAACACTCTACCAACTAGAAAAAAAATGTTGGCTTCTGTATAGCCTTTTTAAGTGTTTATTTTATTTATTTATTTTTAGCTCATGTCTGTAAGTTTCCTCATAAAATCATGATAATATTTTTTTCCATTTGGAAATGCATCCTTGTAGTGTTGTCCTTAAGTGATTGATTATCTGAAAAGGGCTAACCTGCAATACCATGCACAACCTGTGGGCAGTTGTGGCGCTGTAACCATGTTTTCTAATACATGTACAGCCCCTTTGATTTATGGCATTGGTGAGTCTGATTTTCATAACTTTGTCAGTAAAGGTCTTTTAGAAAGCAAAAATGCAGTTGTAAAATGTGGGGGGAAAGGCTTAGCTGATATTTTAAAGCATTTAAGTCTGAGTTGAACTTTAAGAAATTTTCATTTAAAAGATTTAAACTAGTCTCCCAGCTTTAATGATAACTACTGAGCCGCATGGTGCTAATTTTATAATCCTGCATCTAATGAGATATTTAATATTGACCAAATGCAGCATCCACTAAAATAAAGTGATAAAACATTTGCCACTTAATTTAGACACTAGTCAATAGATTATAAGTTTTTAAAGGCAATTCAATTACTCGATGCAATTTCACTAGTTGACTATTCTAATACCAGCATTTACACTTGGCTCATCAACGGATTATTTCTGCTTACCAAATAAGACATTTTATAGCTTAAATTCATGTCCCCAGAATCAAAAACAGAAAACCTGTGTGTCTTTAAAAAAAGAAAAAAAAGTTATATACTTAAAGGGGTATTCCAGGCCAAAACTTTTTTTTTATATATATATATATATATATATATATATATATATATATATATATATCAACTGGCTCCGGAAAGTTAAACAGATTTGTAAATTACTTTGATTAAAAAATCTTAATCCATGCAATAGTTATTAGCTTCTGAAGTTGAGTTGTTTTTTTCTGTCTAACTGCTTTCTGATGACTCAAGTCCCGGGAGCTGTGCAGTTCCTATGGGGATATTCTCCCATCATGCACTACTCCCAGGACGTGACATCATCATTGAGCAGTTAGACAGAAAAATTCAGAAGCTAATAACTATTGGAAGGATTAAGATTTTTTAATAGAAGTAATTTACAAATATGTTTAACTTTCCGAAGCCAGTTGATATATATATATATATATATATATATATATATATATATATATATATATATATATAAAAGTTTTTGCCTGGAATACCCCTTTAAAGGGAATTTAAAAGCAGCATTTCCCACACTAACCTACTGGTACAGCTAATAGTGCGGGTCCTAATATGTACCACACCAAATTGTTTTCTGATAATGGGCACCATTAGAATGCAAGGTGTCAGCAGTAGTTGACCATGCAGATGATTATCAAAGGGGTTATCCATTATAAGGTAACTTTAGTGCTTACCTACCAGACAGTAGTGGACATGCTTAGAAAGCATCTGTGCTTGTCTTGAGGCTAAATGGTTGTGTTGTAAGTCTATTATAAAATTGCTACTTTATTTTTTTTGAACTGGCTATTTCTTGTTGGAGTTTCCTTCCTCCAACTACAAGTTCCAGAAACCCTTGTTTGTAAATGTGAGCTCACTTTTCTATTTCCCACACATCAGTCACCTTACTGTTTGCAGCACACCTGAGCTGTTCATGAAACTACAATTCCCAGCAGCCCTGTGGAGAATAGTCTTCTTCCTACACAGAGGTCGCTCTGCTCATTGAAGCAAAGACAAGCTCCCAAAGAGCAGCAAAGACACTCATTTTGTATGCAGCTAAAAATAACATCACATAAGAATTGCGAGACCACCACCAAACACAGGTGCAGACACTATATTTTGACATTTAACCCCTTCCCAACCTATGACATACCTGTACGTCATGAGTGGCAAGGTGTTCCCGACCCATGACATACAGGTACGTCATGAACATTTTTGCCGCTATTCGCGGCATCCCGCAGTGCCCGGTAAGATGGTGGCTATCACTGATAGCCAGCCATCTTACCATGCGACCATGGGGGGTTTCATCCCCCCCCCCCCCACAGCGATCGATGCTATTAGCTAGTCAAATCTGACTAGCTGATAGCAGCGCGGTGTTTGAGTCCCGATCACGGGGATCGGGACACACACCGCTCTGCTAAGTGTCCCTTACCCGTCCCCCGGCATCACTTACCCGGCCATGCAGTGTCCCAAGCGATCCCGGTGCGATCGGCGTCCTCCAGGCGGTCCCGGAGGTGGTGCGTCCCAGCGGTGAGTTTCCAGCAGCAGGGCAGCATATTCATTGGCAGCAGTGAGATCGCCGTAAAGCGATCTCACCGCTGCCTTTGGGAGTTTCAAAACTGCAACTCCCAGCATGCCCAGACAGCCTTTGGCATGCTGGGAGTTATAGTTTTGCAACATCTGGAGGTCCGCAGTTTGGAGACCACTGTATAATGGTCTCCAATCTGTGCTCTTCCAGATGTTGCAAAACTACAAATCTCAGCATGCTCAGTCTGTCCAGGCATGCTGGGAGTTGTAGTTCTGTAACATCTGGAAGAGCACAGATTGGAGACCATTATACAGTGATACCAATCTGTGCTCTTCCAGATGTTGCAAAACTACAACTCCCAGCATACCAGACTGCCCAAGCATGCTGGAAGTTGTAGTTTGACAACATCTGATCCTTCAGATATTGCCGAACTACAACTTCCAGCATGCCTGGGCAGTCTGGGCATGCTGGGAGTTGTAGTTTTGCAACAACTGGAGGCACACTAGTTGGGAAACATTGTCCGTTTCCTACCTCAGTTCCTCCAGCTGTTGCAATTGTTGCAAAACTATAACTCCCAGCATGCACTGACAGACCATGCATGCTGGGAGTTGTAGTTTTGCAACAGCTGGAGGCAGACTGGTTTGGAAACACTAAGTTAAGTAATAAACTTTCAAGTGTCTTGCAATCAGTGTGCCTTCAGCTGTTAGATAACTACAACCCCCAACATGCACGGACAGCCAAAGGGCATGCTGGGAGTTGTAGCAGTATGCCTCTAGCTGTTGCATAACTAGAAGTCCCAGCATGCCCTTCTGCTGTAACTGCATGCTGAGATTTGTAGTTTTTGCAACAGCTGAAGGCACACTGGTTGTGAAACACCAGTTTGTTATCTAACTCTGTGTTTCGCAACCAGTGTGCCTCCAGCTGTTGCAAAACTACAACTCCCAGCATGCACGGACAGCCAAAGGGCATGCTCGGAGTTGTAGTCTTGCAACAGCTGGATGTTTGCCCCCCCTCCCCCCAATGTGAATGTACAGGGTGCACTCACATGGGCGGAGGTTTACAGTGAGTGCTGCAAGTTTGAGATGGCGCAAATTTGCGCTGCAGCTCAAACTCCCAGCTGCAAACTTGCTGTGAACCTCTGCCCATGTGACTGTACCCTAAAAACACTACACTACACTTACACTAACCTAAAATAAAAAACACTACATATACACATACCCCTACACAGCCTTCCTCCCCTCCCCAATAAAAATGAAAAACGTCTGGTACGCTACTGTTTCCAAATCGGAGCCTCCAGCTGTTGCAAAACAACAACTCCCAGTATTGCCGGACAGCCATTGACTGTCCAGGCATGCTGGGAGTTTTGAAACAGCTGGAGGCACCCTGTTTGGGAATCACTGACATAGAATACCCCTATGTCCACCCCTATGCAAATCCCTAATTCAGGCCTCAAATGCGCATGGCGCTCTCTCACTTTGGAGCCCTGTCGTATTTCAGGGCAACAGTTTTGAGACACATATGGGGTATCTCCGTACTCGGGAGAAATTGCCTTACAAATTTTGGGGGGCTTTTTCTTCTTTAACCCCTATGAAAAGGTGAAGTTGGGGTCTACACCAGCATGTTAGTGTATAAAAATAATTTTTTTTACACTGACATGCTGGTGTTGCCACATGCTTTTCATTTTCACAAGAGGTAAAAGGGAAAAAAGACCCTCAAAATTTGTAACGCAATTTCTCCCGAGTACGGAGATACCCCATATGTGGGCGCAAATTGCTCTGGGGGCACACAACAAGGCCCAGAAGGGAGAGTGCACCATGTACATTTGAGGTGATTTACACAGGGGTGGCTGATTGTTACAGCAGTTCTGACGTAAACGCAAAACAATAAATATCCATATGTCACCCCATTTTGGAAACTACACCCCTCATAGAATTTAATTAGGGGTACAGTGAGCATTTACACCCCACTGGCGTATGACAGATTTTTGGAACAGTGGTCTGTGAAAAGGAAAAATACAATTTTTCATTTGCACAGTCCACTGTTTCAAATATCTGTCAAATGCCAGTGGGGTGTAAATGCTCACTGCACCCCTTATTAAATTCCATGAGGGGTGTAGTTTCCAAAATGGGGTACATGTGGGGGGGTCCACTGTTCTGGCACCATAGGGGCTTCCTAAATGGGACATGCCCCCCAAAAACCCTTTCAGAAAAACTCACTCTCCAAAATCCCATTGTTGCTCCTTCCCTTCTGAGCCCTCTACTGTGCCCGCCGAACACTTTACATACACATATGAGGTACTTCCTTACTCGAGAGAAATTGGGTTAAAAATTTTAGGGTGATTTCTCTCCTTTTACCCCTTGTAAAAATTCAAAAATTGGGTCTACAAGAACATGGGAGTGTAAAAAATGAAGATTTTGAATTTTCTCCTTCACTTTGCTGCTATTCCTGTGAAACACCTAAAGGGTTAAAACACTTACTGAATGTCATTTTGAATACTTTGGGGGGTGAAGTTTTTATAATAGGGTCATTTATGGGGTATTTCTAATGTGAAGACCCTTAAAATCCACTTCCAACCTGAACTGGTCCCTGAAAAAGTACGATTTTGAAAATCTTGAGAAAAATTGGAAAATTGCTGCGGAACTTTGAAGCCCTCTGGTGTCTTCCAAAAGTAAAAACACGTCAATTTTTTGATGCAAACATAAAGTAGACATATTATGTATGTGAATCAATATGTAATTTATTTGGGATATCCATTTTCCTTACAAGCAGAGAGTTTCAAAGTTAGAAAAATGCAAAATTTTCAAAATTTTCATGACATTTTTAGATTTTTTACCAAGAAAGTATGCAAATATCAGTGAAATTTTACCAATAACATAAAGTAGAATATGTCACGAAAAAACACTCGGAATCATAATGATAAGTAAAAGCATCCCAGAGTTATTAATGTTTAACCCTTTAACGACGCATATTTACGTCCTGCGCCGACTCCCGCGATATGAAGCGGGGTCGCGCTGCGACCCCGCATCACATCGCGTCGGTCCCGGCGCTCATCAACGGCCGGGACCTGCGGCTAATACCACACATCGCCGATCGCGGCGATGTGCGGTATTAACCCTTTAGAAGCGGCGGTCAAAGCTGACCGCCGCTTCTAAAGCGAAAGTGAAAGTATCCCGGCTAGTCAGTTGGGCTGTTTGGGACCGCCACGGTGAAATCGCAGTCAATAACACTAATCACAGGCGTGTTAATACACGCCTGTGATCAGGATGAGAGATCAGTGTGTGCAGTGTTATAGGTCCCTATGGGACCTAAAACACTGCAAAAAAAAGTAAAAAAAAGTGTTAATAAAGGTCATTTAACCCCTTCCCTAATAAAAGTTTGAATCACCCCCCTTTTCCCATAAAAAAATATAACAGTGTAAATAAAAATAAAAATAAACATATGTGGTATTGCCGCGTGCGTAAATGTCCGAACTATAAAAATATATGATTAATTAAACCGCACGGTCAATGGCGTACGCGCAAAAAAATTCCAAAGTCCAAAAAAGCGTATTTTGGTCACTTTTTATACCATTAAAAAATGAATAAAAAGTGATCAAAAAGTCCGATCAAAACAAACATCATACCAATAAAAACTTCAGATCACGGCGCAAAAAATGAGCCCTCATACCGCCCTGTACGTGGAAAATAAAAAAGTTATAGGGGTCAGAAAATGACATTTTTAAACGTATACATTTTCCTGCATGTAGTTATGATTTTTTCCAGAAGTACGACAAAATCAAACCTATATAAGTAGGGTATCATTTTAACTGTATGGACCTACAGAATAATGATAAGGTGTCATTTTTACCGAAATATGCACTGCGTAGAAAAGGAAGACCCCAAAACTTACAAAATGGCGATTTTTCTTCGATTTTGTCGCACAATAATTTTTTTTTTCTGTTTCGGCGTGAATTTTTGGGTAAAATGACTGATGTCACTGCAAAGTAGAATTGATGATGCAAAAAATAAGCCATAATATGGATTTTTAGGTGGAAAATTGAAAGGGTTATGATTTTTAAAAGGTAAGGAGGAAAAAACGAAAGTGCAAAAACGGAAAAACCTGAGTCCTTAAGGGGTTAAAGTAACAGTGGTCAGATGTTCAAACAATGCCCAGGTCCTGAAGGTGAAAATCGTCTGGGTCATGAAGGGGTTAAAAATCTTAATCCGTTCAGTACTTAGCTGCTGTATACAGAGGAAGTTGCATTTCTTTCTGGAGTTTTTTTCCAGTCTGACCACAGTGCTTTCTGCTGACACCTCTGTCAGTATCAGGAACTGTTCAAAGCAGGAGAGGTTTGCTATGGAGATTTGCTTGCAATCTGGACAGTTCCTAATATGGACAGAGATGTAAGCAGAGAACACTGTGGTCAGACTGAAAAGAACTCCAGAAAGAAATACAACTTTCTCTGTAGTATACAGCAGCTGATAAGTACTGGAAGGATTAAGATTTTTAAAGGGGTTATCCAGGAATAGAAAAACAAAGCCATTTACTTTAAAAAAAAATGCTTCCTGTCGGTCTCCAGGTTGGGTGTGGTTCTACAGCTTAGGTCCATTAAAGTGAATGGAGCCAAGTTGTAAAACCACACTCAACCTGTAGACAGAAGTGGAGATGTTTTTGAAAGAAACTATATGTTTTTCTATTCCTGGATAACCACTTTTAAATAGAAGTAATTTACAAATCTGTTGAACTTTCTGGCACCAGTTGATCTGAAAAAAAATTGTTTTCCACCGGAGTATCCATTTAAGTAGAAAAAAAATGATTTTTGATCTGCATATTTTAACTGATTTACTGATGACTAGATGACAATAATTTTGTGGAGATAGAGTCACCTAAAAAAATGAAAATAATGAATAAAGAAAATAATGATTTAATATTTAATTATTTGTGGACATTTTTTTTATATCAAACTGTTTATTAAACTTTGTAATCCAATTAAAATATTACTATCTTGCAGTATTATATTTAAACTTATCATTTATTATCATACTTATCGATGCAACAGTACAGTACATTATCTTCTGTGTTACTAAAATACAGCCTACTGTTAGGCCAATGCTTTGTGTGCCCTAACAGCAGTCATACCAAATAGACATCCATGGGGTTCTTTTTATGTCCTCAGGGCGTACTTTGTCTGGTGGGGTCACTGGTAAGCCTGGTGACCCGAAAAACAGAGGGAGTTCCCTTTATCATGCAGCAGACAGAGAGAGGTGGCTGCTCTAGAAATTAAAGATGTTAGTAAGAGATCATTTTTAGAAAAGGAGTGCACAAGGAACCACTTACCCCCTCTATTGCAGTGACAGAAACAGAATATCACTGCAAAATGAGAACTTGAACTGCTCCTGGAAAAAGACAGTGGGCAGCCATATAGTAACTATACAAACAAGACTCAATGTTATGTTTGCCTAAGATTGTTTAGACTTTATTATGCTATAGTTTAGTGTTACAATGTTGTTCTGTTCATAGTGACCTTTTAGCCTTCAAGCTTCTTTTCCATATTGCATAATACCTCTATAATCACTGTATCATCTTCACTGATATTCCCTGTATGTTGGTTAGCACTGTTGGTTTGTAGAGTTCCTGGGTTCAAACCCTAACAAAGACAACATCTGCAAGGAATTTGTAAGATCTCCTTGTGTTTACTAGTGATGCTCGTGAATATTCGCAATGCGAATTTTATTCGCGAATATCGCATATTCGCGAATTTGCGAATATTCGCGAATATAGCACTATATATTCGTAATGACGAATATATTTTTTTTTTCCACAGTACACATCACAGTGATCATCCCTTTCTGCTTCCAGCTTGTGTGGTGTAAAGAAGGCTCTAATACTACTGTGTGAGACCGGTATGCGAATTTTCGCGCATGCGAAAATTTGCATATGCTAATTTTCGCGCATGCGAAAATTTGCATATGCTAATTTTCGCATATGCAAATTTTCACTTAAGCTAATTTTTGTATATGCGAATTTTCACATATGTTAATTTTAGCATACGTGAATTTTCGCATATGCGAAAAAGAGACGAGAATATTACGAATATGCGAATATTCGCTAATATATGACGAATATTCGTCCATATATTCACAAATATTCGCGAATTCGAATATGGCCTATGCCGCTCAACACTAGTGTTTACATTGGTTTCTTCCGGGTTCTCCAGTTTTCTCCCACACTCCAAAATATATTGGTAAATACATTTATAATTCAGATTGTGAGCCGAAGTGGGGACATGGACCGGTTTAAGGGATGAAAAGCTCTGTACAGCGCTATGGAACAGGTTAGTGCTATAAATATAAATAAAATAATTATTTTCATTCCCTTGATTGGCAATGATACTAGAGGTTGGGCATTATTCAATTAAAATGTTTTTGCATATCCTATCCATATGTTAGAATATTAAAGGAGTATTCCAGGATTATTTTGACTATGCTACAGGGACTGTAAAGTGTCATAAAATAGTGTCTGTACCTGTGTTTCATAGTGTTCTTGCAATTCTTCTGTGATTTTGGTGCCAATATTTATTTTTAACAGCATACAAAATTACTCAGGTCCAGGGTTTTCGCAGATGACGTTGACGTTGCGTTGAGACATGACATCACTAGTCAGATGTGCAAAGGGAGCCTATCCTGCTTCAATGGGTAGAGTGACCGCTGGGTGGGAGAGAGATCATTTTGCAACAGCTGGAAGCACCCTGGTTAGAAAATACTACTATTCTGAATGGAATGCAACTCATTTGTGTTTCAATGGGTGGGGTGGCTGATATGTGGGAAGGAGGAAAGTGACCTCACACTTACATGTAAAGAACTATGGTCTGGCAGGTATGTACTAAAATCAACTTATGGAGGATAATGCCTTTAAAAGGATAAGAAAAAACGTACTATGATATCAAGCCAGAAACACATAGTTACATAGTTACATCTATTTATTTTATAATAATACTAATGTACATATAGCCTTCTAAAACAAAAATAAAAGGAAAGATAAATAGAGCTTTTGGTGATGTGCAATTACACCGTAAATAACTTTTCAGAAGGAATCTAAGCAATGGCTAATATAGCTTCAATCAACCAAAGTTTTAATCAGGTTTTCCATTCATTTCTGTTTGTTCTCTGCTTCATAAGATTCTACAGGCAGATGAATAGTATTTAATTTTTAATAAAACTAAGTGATTGAAAAACTGTTCTCTAATACTCATTAGTTTCAGATAAACAAAAAATTAATTCATGAGAAACCTTGATGTTTTAAGTATTTGGAAACTAAAAATGGATTATGGTCTTTCTATTAAAAGTTTATTTACCCTCAAAGACCCCTTTTTATTATATTGGAAAAATGTTTAATTTAAAAAAAATTTAGTGAAAGAGCATGTTAATGCATTCACATCTGAACAACATAGTGTATATTACAAGAACTTATTGCCATGAACCTACAAAGAGTCATTTTGTGCTTGACAGATAAGGTTACATGAACGAACTGTTCCTGAACAGTTTTTATAAATTTGGTTATTCTACACTGACAAGATGAAGGCAACATTAAATGTTTTCAATGGCACTTAAAAGTGTGTACTGAATAAACTCTGTAGAAAATGATGGAGTGTTCACCAGCGCAATACTTTACTTACAGATTAGATAACCAAATGATTTTATACTTTTCATAATTGTAATGATTTCTGAATATTTAATTGTCATTAGTATGTTTTGACAGCATTATTTATTCTGTAACAGTGGTTGTCCAAGAGGGCAACAAAAATAAGCTGCAAATGTGCTAAAGGAAAAAGGTTTTATGTTTATTATTAGAGATGAACGAATTTATTTGCAGCAAATGGCTATTAAAAATGGTAATTTCTTGCTGTAACACACGTATAGGGTGTGGGCTGGGTTAGTGAAATAATACTGTTATTCAGTATGACATGCAGATTAGAGGCGTCGCTATTAGAATCACTGCCGCAGAGCGGCACAATGACAAAGCCTGGAGGTGGCATCAGTCTGAGGAGACCATATAGTGGTTGAATGACACAGCCTGGAGGTAGCGGAAGCATGAGGAGACCATATAGTGGCTGAATGATACAGAGTGGAGATGTCGGCAGCATGAGGAGATCACATAGTTGGAGTTGGCGGCAGCATATAGTGGCTGAATTACACAGACTGGAGTTTGCGGTAGCATCATGAGAACATATAGTGGCTGAATGATACAGACTGGGGTTTGTGCAGCATCATGAGAACATATAGTGGCTGAATGACACAGTCTGGAGTTTGCGAAAGCATAATGAGAGCATATAGTGGCTGATTGACACAGCGTGGAGGTGGCGGCAGCATGAGGAGAACATATAGTGGCTGAATGACACAGCCTGGAGGTGGCGGAAGCATGAGGAGACCATATAGCCTCAATAGGGGTGTAGAACACTTAGCCTTTTCCTAACACGCATAGGGAGTGTGCTGTGTTAGTGAAATAATACTGTTATTCAGTATGACATTCAGAATACAGGCATCGCTATTAGAATAACTACAGCAGAGCGTCTGGATGTGGCAGCAGGAGAGATCATATGGCATCAAAATTTAAGAGAATAAAGAGATTTTTTTTAATGTAATTTTAATTTTATTTAATTTAAATGTATTTACATTTTTTGAGTACCCATTCTGGTGAGCATCGATCTGGCAGTTCTCCGCCAGGCGAGATACCACCTATTCCAGCCCGCCTCTCAGTGCCCCCCTGACTGTGAAAGTGCGAATGTTTCATTTAATCAGTTATGGTTCATTGTTATCGCTCCAAGCTGTTTCATTGGAGTCTTGTGATAATTCCACAGGTAATATATTATGTCGACGACCATAGGGCCTCGATCATCGATTTTTTTAAATTTTAATTTAAGATTTATATTAGATTCCCAAGTTTAATGTGCCAGCACTTATGAACTAATACTGTATGACTACATAACCCAATCAAACAAGGAGTCACTTTGCGGCACAATGACAGAGCCTAGAGGTGGCAGCAGCCAGAAGAGATAATAGTGCCTTACAATAGAAAAGATTAAAAATATTTTGTGAAATTTAAATTGAAGATTTTAGATACATAAAATGTTTTAAAGTTTAATCTAAAGTGCCAACAACATAAGGAGACCATATGGTAGCACAATGACACAGCCTGGAGGTGGCAGCAGCATGAGGAGACGATAGGGCCTCACAATTCCAAAGATTAAAAGATACATTTTCAAATTTTATTTGAAGATTTTTGGTATCTAGTGCTAGCATAAAAATGTTTAGGTAATGTCCCAGTAGCATATTGAGACCATATAGTGGCTGAATGACACCACGTTGAGGTGGTGGCAGCATGAGGAGAACAGATACTGCCTGAATGCCAAAACATGGAGTTGGCGGCAACATGAGGAGAACATATAGTGGCTGAATGACAAAGCCTGGAGTTGGTGGCAGCATGAGGAGATCATGTAGTGGCTGAATGACACAGCCTGGAGGTGGCGGCCGCATGAGGAGACCATATAGTGCCTGAATGACACAGCTTGGAGGTTTTAGCAGTATGAGGAGACCATGTAGTGGATGAATGACACAACGTGGAGGTGGCGGCTGCATAAGGAGAACATATAGTGGTTAAATGACACAGCGTGGAAGTGGCTGCAGTATGAGGAGACCATATAGTGGCTGAATGGCACAGCGAGGAGGTGGCGGCAGCATGAGGAGACCATATAGTGACTGAATGACACAGCCTAGAGTTGGCGGCAGCAAAAGGAGACCATATAGTGGCTGAATGACACAGCCTGGAGTTGTCGGCAGCATGAAGAGATCATATAGTGGCTGAATGACACAGCGTGGTGGTGGCGGCAGCATGAGGATAACATATAGAGGCTGATTTACACAGCGTGGAGGTGGCGGCAGCATGAGGAGAACATATGGTGGCAGAATGGGACAGCCTGGAGGTGGCAGCAGCATCAGGAGTCCTGAAAGTGACAGAGTGGTGCGGTGGGTGGCAATACCAGTACCCGGTGAAGAAGGTTGGTGAAAAAAAGGAGAACTTGGAATCAGATGTGCGGCATCAGGCAGGTGGCAGGATCAGAATAGTAGCTGAGGCAGGTAGGCAGAAGAAAACGGTCTCTTTTGTAAAAGTGTTAGTGTGCACAAGTAAGTATTGAGGATATGCATTACGCAAAATGTAACTTTTATAATATGCTTAGGATAAAATACATGGCCCCAAAAGTTTTTTTTTATATCAAACCAAAGGAAAGGTGTGCAAAAAACACAATGTGCCACCTACACCACCAAGTATTGATGTGATGCAAAGACCTCTAAAAGGTGGAAGGGAACAACGTATGGTCCATTGTAACTGGTGGCGATAAACACTTTCCCTGTAGGGCCCTACACTCGCATTATTAATTCCCTTCTTGGCAAGTGTTACTCACCCTAAAAAGGGTGGCCCCACACAGGAACTTCTGCCTATTTCCACCTAAAAACACTGCTATTTCAAAGGGTTTTTATGTGAAAATAGAGATGGGTTCCTGTGTGGGGCTGTCCATTTTAAGACGAGTAACACTTTCCTTGAAAAGGTGGAAGGAAACAACGTATTGTCCATTGTAGCAGGTGGGGTAAAAACTTCCCCTGTAAGGCCTACTCTTGCCCTATTAATTCCCTTCTTGACAAGTGTTACTCAACGTAAAATGGGCGGCCCCACACAGGAAACTCTCTCTATTTCCACCTAAAAACCCTAGGAATTGGCAGTTTTTGTAGGGGGAAATAGGGAGAGGTTCCTGTGTGGGGCCTCCCTTTTTAGGGCGTGGAACACTTGCAAAGAAGGGAATTTATAATGCGAGAGTAGGGACTTACAGAAGTTTTTACCCCCACTGGTTACAATGGACCATACGTTGTTCCCTTCCACCTTTTAGAGGCATTTGCATCACATCAATACTTGGTGATGTAGGTGGCACATGGTGTTTTTTGCACACCTTTCCTTTTGTTCGATTTCCCAAAAATTTTGAGTACGTATATTTTAAGTTTTAACTAATGCGTATCCTCAATACTTACTTGTGGTCTGATGGCGAGGAATGTCTGTAACTGCGGAACAGCACCTTAACCCCTTCATGACCCAGCCCATTTTCACCTTCATGACCTGGGCATTTTTTGAAAATCTGACCACTGTCACTTTAAACATTAATAACTCTGGAATGCTTTTACTTATCATTCTGATTCTGAGATTGTTTTTCCGTGACATATTCTACTTTATGTTATCGGTAAAATTTCACTGATATTTGTATCCTTTCTTGGTAAAAAATCTAAAAATTTCATGAAAATTTTGAAAATTTAGCATTTTTCTAACTTTGAAAGTCTCTGCTTGAAAGGAAAATGGATATTCCAAATAAATTACATATTGATTCACATATACAATATGTCTACTTTGTGTTTGCATAAAAAAATTGACAAGTTTTTACTTTTGGAAGACACCAGAGGGCTTCAAAGTTCCGCAGCAATTTTCCAATTTTTCTCAAGATTTTCAAAATCGTAATTTTTCAGGGCCCAGTTCAGGTTGGAAGTGGATTTTAAGGATCTTCATATTAGAAATACCCCATAAATGACCCCATTATAAAAACTGCACCCCCCAAAGTATTCAAAATGACATTCAGTAAGTGTTTTAACCCTTTAGGTGTTTCACAGGAATAGCAGCAAAGTGAAGGAGAAAATTCTAAATCTTCATTTTTTACACTCGCATTTTCTTGTAGACCCAATTTTTGAATTTTTACAAGGGGTAAAAGGAGAGAAATCACCCTAAAATTGGTAACCCAATTTCTCTTGAGTAAGGAAATACCTCATATGCGTATGTAAAGTGTTCGGCGGGCGCAGTAGAGGGCTCAGAAGGGAAGGAGCGACAATGGGATTTTGGAGAGTGAGTTTTTCTGAAAGGGTTTTTGGGGGGCATGTCCCATTTAGGAAGCCCCTATGGTGCCAGAACAGTGGACCCCCCCACATGTGACCCCATTTTGGAAACTATACCCCTCATGGAATTTAATAAGGGGTGCAGTGAGCATTTACACCCCACTGGCATTTGACAGATATTTGAAACAGTGGACTGTGCAAATCAAAAATTTTATTTTTCATTTTCACAGACCACTGTTCCAAAAATCTGTCATACACCAGTGGGGTGTAAATGCTCACTGCACCCCTTATTACATTCCGTGAGGGGTGTAGTTTCCAAAATGGGGTCACATGTGGATATTTATTGTTTTGCGTTTGTCAGAACTGCTGTAACAATCAGCCACCCCTGTGCAAATCGCCTCAAATGTACATGGTGCACTCTCCCTTCTGGGCCTTGTTGTGCGCCCCCAGAGCACTTTGCGCCCACATATGGGGTATCTCCGTACTCACGAGAAATTGCGTTACAAATTTAGAGGGTCTTTTTTCCCTTTTACCTCTTGTGAAAATGAAAAGTATAGGGCAACACCAGCATGTCAGTGTAAAAAATTTATTTTTTTACACTAACATGCTGGTGTAGACCCCAACTTCACCTTTTCATAAGGGGTTAAAGAAGAAAAAGCCCCCCAAAATTTGTAAGGCAATTTCTCCCGAGTACGGCGATACCCCATATGTGTCCCAAAACTGTTGCCCTGAAATACGACAGGGCTCCAAAGTGAGAGAGCGCCATGCGCATTTGAGGCCTGAATTAGGGATTTGCATAGGGGTGGACATAGGGGTATTCTACGCCAGTGATTCCCAAACAGGGTGCCTCCAGCTGTTTCAAAACTCCCAGCATGCCTGGACAGTCAATGGCTGTCCGGCAATACTGGTAGTTATTATTATGCAACAGCTGGAGGCTCCATTTTGGAAACAGTAGCGTACCAGACGTTTTTCATTTTTTGGGGGGAGGGGGGCTTTGTAGGGGTATGTGTATATGTAGTGTTTTTTACTTTTTATTTTAGGTTAGTGTCAGTGTAGTGTAGTGTTTTTAGGGTACAGTCACATGGGCAGAGGTTCACAGCAAGTTTGCCGCTGGAAGTTTGAGCTGCAGCGCAAAATTTGCGCCATCTCAAACTTGCAGCACTCACTGTAAACCTCCGCCCATGTGAGTGTACCCTGTACATTCACATTGGGGGGAGGGGGCAAACATCCAGCTGTTGCAAACTCCGAACATGCCCTTTGGCTGTCCGTGCATGCTGGGAGTTGTAGTTTTGCAACAGCTGGAGGAACACTGGTTTGGAAACACTAAGTTAAGTAATAAACTTTCAAGTGTTTTGCAACCAAACTTAGTGTTTCCAAACCAGTGTGCCTCCAGCTGTTGCAAAACTACAACTCCCAGCATGCATGGTCTGTCAGTGCATGCTGGGAGTTATAGTTTTGCAACAATTGCAACAGCTGGAGGCACTGAGGTAGGAAACGGACAATGTTTCCCAACTAGTGTGCCTCCAGTTGTTGCAAAACTACAACTCCCAGCATGCCCAGACTGCCAAGGCATGCTGGAAGTTGTAGTTCGGCAATATCTGAAGGATCAGATGTTGCCGAACTACAACTTCCAGCATGCTTGGGCAGTCTGGGCATGCTGGGAGTTGTAGTTTTGCAACATCTGGAGGTCCACAGTTTGGAGACCACTGTATAATGGGCTCCAATCTGTGCTCTTCCAGATGTTAGAGAACTACAACTCCCAGCATGCCTGGACAGACTGAGCATGCTGAGATTTGTAGTTTTGCTACATCTGGAAGAGCACAGATTGGAGACCATTATACAGTGGTCTCCAAACTGTGGACCTCCAGATGTTGCAAAACTACAACTCCCAGCATGCCCAGAAAGCCAAAGGCTGTCTGGGCATGCTGGGAGTTGCAGTTTTGAAACTCTCAGAGGCAGCAGTGAGATCGCTTTACGGCGATCTCACTGCTGCCAATGAAGATGCCGCCCTGCTGCCGGAAACTCACCTCCGGGACGCAGCGCAGCCGGGACCGCACGGAGGACGCCGGGACCGCACGGAGGACGCCGGGACCGCTCGGGACACCGCTCGGACGGGTAAGTGACGCCGGGGGACGGGTCAGGGACACTTAGCAGAGCGGTGTGTGTCCCGATCCCCGTGATCGGAACTCACACACCGCGCTGCTAAGTATTCTGATAGCGAAACGCTGCTATCAGCTAGTCAGATTTGACCAGCTGATAGCAGCGATCGCTGGGGGGGGGGGTGGGGGACGAAACCCCCCGTGGTCGCACGGTAAGATGGCTGGCTATCAGTGATAGCCACCATCTTTCCGGGCGCTGCGGGATGCCGCGAGTAGCGGCAGTAATGTCCATGACGTACCTGTATGTCATGGGTCGGGAACACCTTGCCACCCATGACGTACAGGTATGTCATAGGTCGGGAAGGGGTTAAACATGTTTTGCACTATCCATATTTGGGAAGTGTTGTTGTGGCACCATGGTCAATCTACTCTGATGAATCAGGCATTGGTGGGTGGAAATCCTGGCTGATCCATGTCTGATTCATGTTCACAAAGGTCCATCTCTCCACATTTTTCGTGGACAGACGAGTTCTCCTTGGGGTTACTATGGCCCCCTCTGCACTAAACACCTGCTCTGATGGCACACTACTGGCCAGGCAGGACAGCTTTTCCAGAGCAAACTCTGCTAGTTGCGGCCACAAATCAAGTTTGGCTGCCCAGATGTCCAGCAGATCTTCAAGGTGTGTTGACATGTTCATGTCAAGGTATGCCATCATCTGCTGGTTCTGGTCTTGCTCCAGGTCTAGCTTCACTATGCGGGTGAAGAAAGCTACTCATCAGCGACTGTAAACTCAGGCTGCTGCTGATGGAGCTGGTACTGCTCCTGCCACCCCACCCCTCTCCAGCAGCCATGTTAGTTGGATGATGGCGCAAATAGGCAATGGCCAACTGACTACATAGGATGTCTCTGCAGTAGGTCAGTTTGTCCTCCCTCTCAGTGGGTGTGAAAAAGGTCCCCTTTTTGTGCTGATTGCGAGGGTCCAATAAGGTGGAGAGCCAGAAGTCATCCCGCTGCAGAATTATGAAAATTCGGTGGTTGCTACGCAAGCAAGTAAGCATGCTTCATGCAATTTGTGCAAGTGACTCTGAGGGACTTCCGGCCTCCATCTCCACTGTATACTGCTACAGTGTGTCTGGGTCCTGTGTCTTGCCTTCTTCATAACCTTCTAGCTCCTCTAGCTGCTCCTGCTCCTCCTCTCCTGTCAGATGACCAGAAAAACCGCCCATCTCGCGAAACCTAAACTGTGCTCCACTGTGCCCCTACTCCTACTCCAGTTAAGCCCTAACAGGGCTCATGTGGCCATGAGATGTAGGCGCCACATCTCCATTGCCTTGAGCAGCCATCGTTTCCAACACATGTAGATGAAGCAATGGAATGACGTTATTCATCCCGTAATCTTCGTGACTTAAAGGGCCTGAGAAAATGGCAGGTGTCACGTATGAGCTGCCACTGATTGACATTGATGTTACACAGGGAAGTTCCCCTATCTGCTTGGATCATCAAGAAATTGGTGATGGCTTTTCTCTGTTGGTATAGTTGGTCCAACATATGGAGGGTGGAATTCCAACGTGTGGAAACATCACAAATTAGACTATGTTGGGGGAGGCCGTTCTTTTTCCCCGGACCTAAAACTGTGGTCAACCACGGTTTGAGGTCCGGTTGTAAAAGCGCATACGGCGCAAAAATGAGCCGACCGAACGTTTCACTCCGGCCAGCTCATTGAAATGAATTACATACGGGAGCACATACGATGTGATTTTACTCCAATAAGGCTGGGTTCCCACTACGTTTTCTCCCATACGGGAGCGCATACGGCAGGGGAGAGCTAAAACCTTGCGCTCCCGTATGGGAGAAAACGTAGTGGGAACCCAACCTTATTGGAGTAAAATCACAGAGGCAGATAAGAACACATACCAACATGTGGAGTTACAGTGCTGTACTGTTATTCCGTGTGTCGGTATGTGTTCTTATCTTCCTCTGTGATTTTACTCCAATAAATCTGATGATCTTTATGCACTGGTTCCTCCGTCTCCATTTCCAGTTTTATTTATGCTTGGATTTTCCTAAAGGATTCTCCCATTGCAGGTCTGATCCTCTGAAGGGAAGGACATTGAGGGATATGTATCAATAATGGTGTAGCAACGTGTGATTTTATGCATGTTTTTTTGCGACAAATGGTGCGTTTTTGCGCCAGATTTATCATTTCTCGCAAACCACTTGTTAAATTTTGCGCAATTGATGCGCCTATAAAATCCTGCCCTAGAATTCCAGGCAACATTTTCTGGCTGTGTTGTAGCAGCTGAAACTTGTTAATTCTCCACTTGGATTGTGCCCTGCTTCACAAAGGTAATTCTAACACAGGTAGTTCCTTTTTGTAACTTAAAATTGTGTTCCTAGGCTTGATAAATGTTTTACTTTAGCCATGGCTCAATGTTGCTTTTTCAACTAGCTAGCTTCACAAACTTAAATCTAACCCAGTTAGTTCCTTTTTCCAACTTAAAAATCTGTTCCTAGGGTTGATAAATGTTTGACTGGGATAAATGTTCCTTTTTACCTTAGCTAAACATCATTTTTTTTTTTTTTTTTTGCTTTGTGGGCCTTATAAACAAGCTCTTTTTTTTCTTTACATGGGTTAAGGTTTTTGTTTTATTCGTGAACTTGAAAACAGCCATGTACTAAGACATTGGTAAGCCACTTTGTTTGGCCTGTGTTCTACCTTGTAATGTTGTTTAGCTACTTTCTGTGTTACTTTTTTCTTGGGGCAAGTTTGCAACCTAACGGGCAGGATTGCGCCCGAAAATGCGCTAAAACAAAAGTCGCAAATGATGAATTTCATACCAAGGCATGATTGTAACTGAAATCACGACTAACAAAGTGAAATCAGTGATTTTGTTCTAAACCATTTGGCGCCAAAAATTTTCGCAAAAAATGACAAAGGAAAAATTGCGACAAATCACAGACAAAAAACAGGGTAAAAAGCTTCATTGCTGTTGACTCTAAATTCCTGTTACAATTTATTTTATTATTGCCATTTTTTCACAGCATGTTATAAGACATGTCTACTGCAATCTTTCTGTGATACAGTTGATGTCAGAAAACATTATTTCGCATCATCTTTGTATTCCACCAGTCACAACATGTTCTTCATTATAGTTATGGATTGAGTGTGTTTTTCTCAAGGGAAGTCGACCTGTTGTTTTTTTTCATGGAGAAATAAGTCAATGTGGAGACTGTTCAGAAGCAATTAGAACGAAGAAAACTGCAGCCCATGTATAAGGATGCCTGAATGGAATTCCTCCAGGACAATAGCGGAACTGGTGTGCAGTTCAAAGAAAAGCTCATTTAAGTATATAGAAGCAATAATTATTGATGTCTTGACTACAATTTAAAGAGGGTTTATCCGAGAGGCTAACTACTTTCAAGCTAGGCTTTATGCTGTGTTAATGTGTGCAGTAAATATTAATTTTGTGTCATTTTTTGCCTGATGTATGCAAGCTGGGTATTGAAGAAGCAATCCAGCAATAATCTTCAAGTGTTATTTTATGATGCTTTAAAAGATTTTTTCTATTAATCTAGTGTGTAACATAGTAATAAGTAGTTTAATGTTAAGCATTTTACAATCTTTTAATTGCCATTCTTCATCTCAAAGTTGCCTCTTTTCTTGTAAGAATTTAACTCAAGAACTTAAAGAAATACAAAGTCCTGCTGACTTTCCCCAAAAGCCAGACTTTTTGACTTTACTATGTATTTCTTAATTGTCTCATATTGAATCTAGATTTTTCCTACTGTTTTTCACTTTTCCATCGGTGAAGAAACAGTATGCCAGAGCTGTTGGAAGTAAGGCCTCACAAGAAGCAAGTAGACAAGGAGGTTATGTTACTCAAATAAAATTAAACCCTAAGGAGTAAGAAACATGACTAGAGTCGAGAAAGTATCTTTTCAAGCAAATCTCCCAAAGTAATTGTTATCTGATAGGTACAGCTTTATTTATAGTGATATGTGCCATATTTATCACACAACTTCAAATTTACAATGGTTTGGAAACAGAAAAAAATGTAACTCAAGTTTTCAATTACATGCACTTGCACAACAAGACACACAGCCATTCTGTCTCTACTATATATGTTGGGACCATCAGTAACTTGGAATATAGGACTTTGTGTAGAATAGTAAAGGAAAAAAGACTGTCCCACCTGAATCAAACTCCATTTCCACTTTTTGATTCAGTTTCAGTCTAAATGATGGTATGTAGCAGTGTGTACTTTCATATAAAATATTTGTGACAATAATTTACTATATGCAACTTTATAATTAACCCCTTAATTAACCCCTTTTTTCCTCCTTACCTTTAAAAAATCATAACCCTTTCAATTTTGCACCTAAAAATCTGTATTATGGCTTATTTTTTGCGCCAACAATTCTACTTTACAGTGACATTAGTCATTTTACCGAAAATTCATTGTGTGACAAACTTGAAGAAAAAATGCCATTTTGTAAATTTTGGGGGCTTCCGTTTTTCTACACAGTACATTTTTCAGTAAAAATTACACCTTATCTTTATTCTAGGTCTATACGGTTAAAATGATACCCTACTTGTATAGGTTTGATTTTGTATTACTCCAGAAAAAAATCATAAATACATGCAGGAAAATTTATACGTTTAAAATTGTCATTTTCTGAGCACTATAACTTTTTTATTTTTCTGTGTTCAGGGCGCTATGTGGGCTCATTTTTTGTGCCGTGATCTGAAGTTTTTAGCGGTACCATTTTTGTTCTGATCAGACTTTTTGATCACATTTAATTCACTTTTTTTGTGGTATTAAAAATGATCAAAAATGCGCTATTTTGGACTTTTGAATTTTTTTGCGCGTACGCTATTGAACGTGCGGTTTTAAAAGCGGTATATTTTTCTAATTCGGACATTTCCGCATGTGGTGATACGACATATGTTTATTTTTATTTACACAGTTTTATTTTTTTACTATGAAATCCTGGGTGATTTAAACTTTTAATTCAGAAGGGAATACCTGAAAGGGTTAACTTTTTTTTTACACTTTTTTTTTGCGAGCTCATAGCTCCTATAGGGACCTATGAGCTTGCAATGGCTGATGGCATACACAGATTGTTGCCTTGCTGTTGCATGGCAACAAGCTGTGTAATCGGCGGTTGATTGCTCCAGCCTGTAACTCAGGCATGGAGCAATCAATCAGAGCCGGGACGCCGACGGAAGAAGGTGGGGACCTTCTTCTCTCCGGGTAGCTGATCGGGGTATCGCGATTTTATCGCGATGACCCCGATCAGCCCGACTGAGCAGCCGGGAAGCATTTACTTTCACTTAATAAGGGTTAATAGCGCATGGCCGAACGATCGCGGCCGCGCACTATTAGCCGCGGGTCCCGGCTGTGAATAGGCGCTGGGACCATCCCGCTATGACGCGGGGTCCCGCTGGGGCCCCGTGTTATAGACAGGGACCGGACTTAGGATGTACTCTTACGTCCTAAGTCCTTAAGGGGTTAATGTTAGCCAAGTAGACAAGGTTCTGGATGAAGTTACTTTTTAGTTATATTGATGAAATGCAGCTTTACAAGAAGTAACAAAATGTTTCCCCTGCATGCCACAAGCAGACCTGCATAGAATGTAAGCCACAAAACTAAGCCAAACCTCATGATGTATCCTTTTTAAAGGGGTATTCAAGTGTTTTATAACTTATCTCCTATCCTGTGGAATGGGCATAAGTGTCGGATCACTTGGGGTCCAACAGTGAAAGTAAATGAAATGAAAACACCTGAAAAAATTCATGCTATTTTACTTCATAATAACAGCAGATATACTTTTTATGGCATTTTTTTTTTTTTTTTTTACAAAGCTGTATAATAATGGCTGCACAAAAGACAGACAGACAAACACAAGACAGGTGAAAAAGGAATCAGTCCTCAAATGTTCACTGTTGGGATATCTGGAAGAGAGAGGGAAGGGAGGGGAAAAGAATGAACCAAGAAGATACAGGTGAAAAATGAAGAAAGAAAAGGACCAAAAAAATGGAGGAAAAAAAAAAAGAGAAAAACACTAAATCACACTAAAGAAGAAAAAGTATAGAATGATAGAATAATCCATGTGCTAAAATAAGGCTATTTATTAGTTGATACAATTCTAAGTGAAGTATACCGGATGTACCTCTCTTGTATAGAATAATAATTATAAAAAAAATAAGAAAAATCATATAAAAGATCATATTAAAATATAAAAGTTACAGAATGACAGTTAAAATGTGATTCCCTTTAAAAATATATACAAAATGTCCTGCAAATAAAATGTCCTGCAAATAGAAGAATATCCTACCACAATAAATATAATTGCTGCAGTGAGAAATATGAGCTTTGGGGAAAAACCTAGAAAAAATATATATGTCCAAATAATCAGCCCTCTATGTAGCAGACCAATTCCTGTAAGAAAAGTCACTCCATATTTATGCAGACAAGCAATGGTATATCACTACTTTGTAGCTGTTGTAAAAGCACTGTGTGTCAGTTTCCCTATGTATTCCTGTGTAGTGAAAAACACAGTTCTTGGCTAATGAATGGCAAGGTCAATAAGCGGCATTGTGCCATGATGTCAAAGAGTTCAAAGAGTATCTGCTATGCAGCTCGATCAGGGCTATGCTCTGTCCAATATAGTGTAACGGCTGCAAGTAAAGAAAGCAGGGGATAATGGCCCACATTTATCATTGTCTTTAGACAGTTTTTTGTGTCTAAAAAGGGGCAAAAAAGGAGCAAGCAGGGTTTTTTGCACCTTTTTTGCGTCTCATTGGTTACACATTTCTGCTGATTTTGAGTTGCAATCCACAGATTTTGGCAATAGACATGATATGGAAGGGTTTTATCAACTGCGCCTTTTTGTGAAAAGGAGCAAAAAAGGTGCAAAGCCACTGAAAAGTCTCTAAAACTACACCAGACCAGACATGGTGTAGCTTTTTGGTGTATGTGAAGACAGAAATTACAGAAAATGTGACCTGCACAAAATTTATCAAATGCTCTTTGACCTTGGCTTGAATAGTGAGCTACGTGTTCTGTGGCTGGATATCCTCTTGTCAAGGAGCGCTCGCTGCTAAAAGAAAGGCGCTTAAATTGAATAACAGTCTAAGGTGGATTCAGTTATTGCAGGACACAGTCTCTTTTTAGGTGACTGATACTGATATGGTAGAAACACGAAATGGGGACAAGTGAGATGTGTTTCAGGAGATAACTCCTCCCTTTCTCAGTGGCTGAATAGTATGATGGGAGTTATCCTCCCTTAAATACATGTCTGGGAAAACATAAAATGGTGTATGGGAAGAAATGGGAAAGCATGAAGGGAAAAGGTGTTAAGGGAAAATAAGGAATGGATTAGAAATAAGTTCACTAACAACCACAAGTAGAAAGTAGAAATAGTCATTCAACATTTTTGCACACAACACTCACACAACGCGCCTCATAAAAGGTCACATGATCATTCTGTTGGCTGTAACCAGACCTAGCACAGCTCTGAAAGTGGAAATTGTCACATTTTGGGGATGTCTTTCTTTAACTGTGGGTTCTTTGGCAGGGAATTTTAGGCTAAAGCTACATAAATACGTTGGTGTGTAACACATTGCATGGTCAAACATATCAGAGTCCATACCTGTGGCTTATAAAAACGAAGGTGGCTGTTGTAAAACAGTGAAATTGGTGTGAACACCACTCTATAGATGCCAGAAATAAGGCAATTTTGGATGTCTAGCAACTGTTATGTCATGGCCACTACATCCATTTTCATTGGCATCCATGTAGCCATAGCTTTATAGAGAAAAAAAGTTTAACTCCTTAAGAACAAAGCCCATTATGGCCTTGAGGACACAGACAATTTTATTTTATTTTTTATTTTTTTTGTTTTTTCCTCCTTGCCTTTGAAGAGACATCATTTTTCCATACAAAGACCCACATGAGGGTAGACTGTATTAGAGGAGCAATGGTTGGGTGAAATGTAGGTGCGTATCAGACCTCCTGATGCAATTTTAGCTCATTGGACCCCTGTGTAATGCATCGGACACCTTCATTTTCCTCCTTAAGATGTCAGGACCAGCCAATGTCTGCCATTAACTGTGAGTGTTGGCTGCTTACAGCAGTTATCACTCACATTCTATAAAGGAAGTAAAGCTATTGTGTGCATTTCCTAAAAAGTAAACACTCCAGGACATACCTGTACATACAAGTACGTTAAGTACCAGGTGACCAGGCTGCACATGTATTAAAAAAATAACTAAAAAAACAATGTATATAACAATTACTTCCACAGAAGGTCCACTGAAATATGTACATATGTACACATCATTAAAAAAAATTGTAACAGTAATAACATTTTTTTTTTTTTTTTTTTTAAACATACTGTACAAAATGAAAATGAATAAATGTCCAACAATAATATACAAAGCCCTGTCCCTCACACAAATTTTTTAAGGTTTTTATTTGAATTCATTCAAAATAATTGATAAATGTGAAAGATGTAATTTTTACATTTGGCAAACATTAAAAGGGCAATATTACTAAAAATAAAAAAGCAATTACTATAAAATGGTAAATGTGTTTATAATACTTTTTAGTTTAAGCAATTACATCTTAATTGCTATATAGCTAAAAGTGGCAAGTATTTAAAAAAATGCAAATTAACAGCAGTGTTTCAGCATCTACTCTATACACCAACAGTGAGGCAATGATTTAGAGCCTGTATATTGCTGTATCAGCTTCTGTTTTGGACACAGGTTAGTCCTATTCAGTGAGGCTGAACCACATCCAGGCTACCCAAATCCATGTTGGAACAAAACGGCCCCAAAGGAGGTACCTGTTGACAACAATTTAAACAAATGAAAAAACGATTTGCATTAAATTGACATTGTTTTCACATAACATTCTGCATAAAAAACTCAGAGACCAATGCCTAAGGATCTGAACAACACTGCCACAGGTCAAATTGTAATGTCTTGACAATTGGGTTACTGCACCTCTAAAACAGCAGGTTTTCTAGAGTGTCATTTAAATTCAGTAGCTAGTACCTACCAAAAGTATTCCAAGACAGGATCATGGACGTGCAAGACTCAGTGATAGGACTCATGTGCATGGGGGACATAAAAGGTACTGTTGCAGGGTCATAAACTGTTGCAGGGTCAAAAACTACGTTTTCGTTTTTCCTCCTCGCCTTCTAAAAATCATAACTCTTTTATATTTTCATCCAAAGACTAGTATGGGGCTTGTTTTTTCTGCGACCAGTTGTCCTTTGTAGTGACATCTCTCATTTTACCATAAAATGTATGGCACAACCAAAAAAAATTACTATTTGTGTGGGGAAATTGATAAGAAAACCGTAATGTAGCAAGTTTTGGAAGGTTTCGTTTTCATGCTGTACACTTTACAGTAAAATAGACATGTTTTCTTGATTCTGTGGGTCAATATGATTAAAATGATACCCATGATTACATACTTTCCTATCACTGTACCTCTTTAAAAAATTTAAAACTTTTTAATCAAATTAGTACGTTTAAAATCCCTCTACTTTGCTGACCTATAACTTTTTCATTTTTCCGTATAAGCGGAGGTATGAGGGCTAATTTTTTGCACCGTGATCTGTACTTTTTTTATACCACATTTGCATACATAAAACTTTTATTACATTTTTTATCAATTTTTTGGGAATAAAATGTTATAAAAAAGCAGCAATTTTGGACTTTTTTTTATTTTGCGTTCACGCCGTTGACCGTACAGGATAATTAATATTATATTTTAATAGTTCTGATATTTACGCAAGCGGCAATACCAAATATGTTTATACACACAAATATACACTTTTTGGGGGTAAAATGGGGAAAAAGGGACAATTTACATTTTTATTGGAGGGGATTTTTCAAAATTCTTTTTTTTTTACTTTTATTTTTACACTTTAATAGTCCTCATAGGGGACTATTTATAGTAATCATTTGATAGGGGATAGCACTGATCAGTATTATCGGCTATCTTCTGCTCTGGTCTGCTCGATCTCAGACCAGAGCAGAAGACTCCGGGAGACGGACGGAGGCTGGGGGACTGCAGTCTATCCGATCATGCATTTTTTTTACCGCACTCCCGCAGATGCCATGATCTGTATTGATCACAGCATCTAAGGGGTCAATGGCAGACATCCGCGCGATTGCTAATGTTGGCCATTACCGGCAGGTCCCTGGCTGCTATCAGCAGCTGGGAACTGCCCCGCATGACCCGAGCATGGCTCCGATGCTCACGGTCATGTACAGAACATAAATGTACGTCCTGGTGCGTTAAGTACCACCGCTTCAGGACGTACATTTACGTCCTGTGTCGTTAAGGGGTTAAAGGCTAGCCCATCTGGTCTGATCTGCAACACGGCAAAAACAGATTGCATATAGGTCTAAGAGACCAGTAAGAGAACACTTACTAACCCATCTCCACCTTCCAAAGATCTTATAATGGGCATGTCAGCATGTATCAAGGTGACATAGTCTGATGAATCATGATTTATTTCACTGTATATGTTATGTATATGTGGTGTCCCGGCACCTTATTTCATACTGTGCCTTAGTTATAAGTCCCCAAAGTCAGAGTCCCTAGGACTGTCGGGGTTCACTTCCCTAATTAACCCCTAGTCACCCCTTAGTAACTTGATATTTATAAATATTATCTATGTAAATATATGCATATGGTGTTACTCACTTGTTTTAGCGTTGCAGGGCCTGCGGGTCATGAGACACGTTCAAAACTCTATGGTATGTTGAAGGACCTTAGGTGGTTCTTGAGTCACGTGTTATCCCATAATGCCGTGTAACGGTGAGTGACAGTTGTTTCGGACCAATCCAAAACGGCCCGCCCCTGCCCATATAAGGGAGCTGCGGCCATTAACCTCTCTCTCTTGGGTTGCTGTCACTGAATGAGGTAGGACCTCCGCAACTTTCAAGTACATTTACTAGGCCTACTAGGCCTTGCGGCCTCGGCCTACATCACCGTGGTTATAGATTTCTAATTCCCCGCTACTCACCGCAAAATCACTGGAACTAAACGCACCCCTAAATCCAGTGGATCTATGCAACTGAATCCTCCTAAAGCTAAACAGAGCTTACCTGATCTCGCTGCTCAGATACAAATAGACTTTGTTCCTGGACTGTTATTGCTATTGTCTGCTTCAGAAAATCTTCAGTAAAAGTTCCTGCAAGTTTCAGTTTTGTGGACAATCCATTTATTACGCATTCACCTATCGTTCTTGGGAAGGGTGGCGATAGGCCCAGCACCATTACAGTATTTAACCCTCACCCTGGCGTCACGAGTGACAAGGGTTAACAGTGCCCTTTATAATTCAAGAACCGCAACACCCCAACTACCCTATACTCCCACCAAGGCACCACAAAGCCTTTTTGGCGTCTGATGAACAGGATTCGGGTGTGTGCCTTCTGCTGTTGCCACTAGTGAAATTGTACTCCCCCTAAAATAACGGACTTTATTCATGTGTCGCAAACCGCATTTCTGTGTACAAGAGTGGTGTGTGTGGTGTGTGTTACAAGGGGGCCACGAAAAAAGTAAGGGGGGAGGCGAAGATTTATTTGCTGCAAGAATGTGTAAACTGCAAAATGAATACATGCTACGATCCTCTGGTCCGGTCAGCAAAGGAAGAGTTAACCTGCTGACGGAGAAGCGTGCAAAAAAGTGCCGGGCTGCGCCACTTCCCGCCCCCTGCTGTGTTGCAGCCGAAAGGGAACTTGGAAACAGAGGAGTCGTTTCTGGGAGGACAGGAAGTCGGGGCTGCACCAATGACGTCCTTCCTGCCAGCTGCCATTTTGGGGAAGCCGAGTATAGAGGACACCCTGCACAGCGACCTCTTCAGTCTGCACAAGGAGCCGGAGAATACAGACATGGAGGAGAGCAGCTTTCCACATGGTGAGAACAGCAAAATGGCACGGAGTAACAGAAAGTTGTGGCGGTCGCAGCCCACCTATTCCAGGAGATTGCCGACGGTCTGCAGCATTTGTCATTGGCCACTGCCCGATGATGATGATGACTGGCCGGATACACCTCCAGGAGACTGCGCTGGGACACCTGGAGTAGCATCGCCGGTGAGATTGTTCCCTCACCATGGGACTTGGGGCTCGTGGGCCGAGATCCCATCGGAGGAGTATGCAATGAGTACCCGGCCAGAGGCGGCCTTTTCTTCCCCCTCCAGCCCTGAGCCTGAAATACCCCAATCCAGCCTGCTGAGTGCACGACCGCGCTCACCAGATTTGCCCCAGTGGATTTTTGGGGACAAGCCGGGACTCATCGAGTATATGCACGCGGTTCTACAACCTATACCTGGGAAGCCACTCCCAGCAATTCCAAAGAGAAAGGGCCCGTCAAGAAGCCGAGCTGGCTGAGTTGATGGACAAATTAAAGGCCCGACACAGAGAACTGTACGCCCCTAAGCATGTGCATTTGCCTCCTGAGGAGAGAATTCGTTATCAGGAGAATACTAAAGAAATGGAAGCACTCTACATCCGCAAGTGGGATCATCCCCGAGAAGGGGAGGGGCCTTTAGAACGACGAAAAGAGCAACTGTGGCAAAGTTCCACAAGGTCAGAGGTTATGGGACACTCCTAGATTGCAATACAGGGCAAACCATCCTCGTAAACCGGCGAGTAGTACAGAGGCCATATCTACATAAAAAGTTCTACTCTCTGGAGGTGGGTGAGATAGTGGAGTACACCCCCATCCAGGGCCTGCATGGAGAATTGGTTGCTGCGGTCACAAGACCAACGGCCCCAACACAGCTTCCCTTCAAATATTTTCCGTCTACAGATTGGGAATCGGATCCTTTTAACCTGAGGCTGAAATGGTCTGCTCCTGATGCCTCCACCAACGTACTCAAGGAGGAGGAGCCTCTACAGCATCAGTCATCTGTTTCGTGCAGCACAGTGCCAAGGCCTGCTCAGGACCAAGAAAGTAAGCCCAAATTGCGGGCGCCAAAAGACCGTCCCTAGACCCTCTCAGAGCAATGAGAGTTTGTCTGTTTCCAAGGTAGCAATGTATGTATCTAAGCCCTCTTGGAGCAATGAGAGTTTGCCTCCTGCAAGGGTACCAACGAAAGTTCTATCGCCCGCTCCTGGCATGGAGATGGGGCTAAAACCTTATGCACCAACCTTGATCCCGACCAGTAAACCCCTGGTCACTTTGAATCCCACTGTTACCCATTCTACTCTCACCAATGTGGTGTGGGAGAGTTACATTAACTCCTAGCCAGCCCCTGATGTTGGAAGGGCTAGGGGGTCTACAAGAGGCACAAGAAGAGTACGGAACAATGTTTTCTGAAGGACTGTAAAGTAATGACTGTTGTTTTTCTTTGCTAACCACTTTTGTTTTTCAGTAATAAAGTTCAAGACATGTGTGCCTAGCAGGACTATGCTAAGACTGTTCCAGTTCCAAGTTTTGCAACGTAACCATTAAAGGATAACTGCAGCGGTATGACACTTATCCCCTATCCACAGGATAGGGGATAAGTGTTTGATTGCGGGGGGTCCGACCGCTGGGACCCCCGCGATCTCCCTAACGGGGCACCGCCATTCGCACTCATGGTGAGCTCTAAGGCGCGTAACGTTCACCTAGAGGTCGACGGTGACGCCCCGTCTCCTCCCTGTCCCCATACAGTTATATGGGGGAGACGGGGAGGCACAAACGTCATACTGCAGCCAGTACGCCCCCTGCATGGGACAGCCACGGCCCCGTACAGGAGATCACAGGGGGTCCCAGTGATCGGACCCCCCGCGATCAAACACTTATCCCCTATCCTGTGGATAGGGGATAAGTGTTAATCATGCTGCAGATGTCCTTTAAGCTTTGTGCCTGACCATCAGGTCAAGGAACTCCTAGTCAGCAGGAGATTCGTAAGTTTAGTGCCCGGCTGATTTGTGGCAGCCGTGAAACATAGACTCCTAGTGTAGGTGGACTGCAGATCCTTACACTTCCGTTTGTGTATATATCCCTATATTCATGAGACTTTCTTGCTAAAAATTGCACTTATCAGGTGTATGCGCCTGAACCTTGTTGGAGTGTTGGTAAATGTGTAAACTCGTATAATAAAAATGTATATGGTTCTTGTACACAGAAAAGATAGCTTTGTGTCTGTGTACATAAAAAGTAGGTAAAGGTTGTACACGGAAAATTGTCCGCTAGATGCACGTGTACACTAAAAACAAAAAATGTAAATAATTCTTGTATACATGTACAAACAAAGGTATTAAAATACTAAAAAGGTGTTTTAGTAGTTGCTAAATAGGTGACTCTCCCGGCCCCTCCGAGAGTAGCATTCCAGTTGCCAATCGCTAGCACCGGTCTCAAAGGACTACTCAGGGAAAACTACCCTTAAGATATCAAGACTAACCATAAAGCAATACTTGCACACACAGTACCTTAAACTGCTCACTTAAATGTACTACCTCAGTCTTCTTCAGTACATACACAAAATAAAAATATGTCTCACACTCAAGAAACACTTTAGGAATTGTAGCCTATTGATATTCAATTCCTGCCACTGTTAGGTACACTAATCTTCTCTCTTCTCTTTATTACCTATGTGAGATGCTCTAACTGGCCAGTAGGTGCTCTTGCGAGCTTAAAATTAAACACGTATTTCTAAAGGTAATCTAGGTGAGGTTATACTGTAGTGTTCTAGGGGTAAGTAGCGTGTAGCCGATAGACCCTAGTAGATAACCTTATTGGTAGATAGCCTCAGGCAAGCCAATATACCCTTTTGTGTACTAACAGGTGACTCATTGTGGCAAAACAAAAGTAAATGTGGTGAGATTTCAAAAATGTTTAGTCAGCTTGAAACTAAAGTTATAAAGAGCTGTACTAATGTCTAGTTAGCCTCATAAATGTATAGAGAGCTATAAAAATGTCTAAGGAGCTAGAAACTAATGTCTAGATAGCTTCATAATGTCTTGATAGCTTCATAATGTCTAGATAGCTTCATAGTTGTCTAGTAAGGATACTAGTCAGATTAAAAGAACATGTCTTCAGAATGTATATAGAATGTTTTTAATTCTGTCCTTTTCCTAGCCCCTCTACCATAGGGGACATGCGTCGGGGTTGACTTGTTTTAAGTAAGGGGGTTTGTGGTGTCCCGGCACCGTATTTCATACTGTGCCTTAGTTATTAGTCCCCAAAGTCAGAGTCCCTAGGACTGTTGGGGTTTGCTTCCCTAATTAACCCTATTTACCCCTTAGTATTTTGATATTTATAAATATTATCTATGTAAATATATGTATATGGTGTTACTCACTTGTTTTAGCGTCGCAGGGCCTGTGGGTCATGTGACACGGTTCAGAACTCTATGGTATGTTGAAGGACCTTAGGTGATTCTTGAGTCACGTGTTATCCCATAATGCCATGTAACGGTGAGTGACAGTTGTTTCGGACCAATCCAAAACGGCCCGCCCCTGCCCATATAAGGGAGCTGCGGCCATTAATCTCTCTCTTGGGTTGCTGTCACTGAATGAGGTAGGACCCCCACAACTTTCAAGTACATTTACTAGGCCTAAGCCTTGCGGCCTCGGCCTACATCACCGCAGTTATAGATATCTAATTCCCCGCTACTCACCACAAGATCACTGGAACTAAACGCACCCCTAAATCCAGTGGATCTATGCAACGGAATCCTCCTAAAGCTAAACTGAGCTTACCTGATCTCAACAAACTGTCAATCGCTGCTCAGATACAAATAGACTTTGTTCCTGGACTGTTATTGCTATTGTCTGCTTCAGAAAATCTTCAGTAAAAGTTCCTGCAAGTTTCAGTTGACAGTGGTCGTGGACAATCCATTCATTACGCATTCACCTATCTTTCTTGGGAAGGGTGGTGATAGTCCCAGCACCATTACAGTATTTAACCCTCACCCTGGCGTCACGAGTGACAAGGGTTAACAGCGCCCTTTATAATTCAAGAACTGCAACACCCCAACTACCCTATACTCCCACCAAGGCACTATATATATATATATATATATATATATATAAATACATATAACCTTATATATAACCTCGGTTAGATATAATACTAGGATGAATTATGGGAAGAAGTAAGCTGGTGATGCAGTGTCAGACTCTGGGCAATGTTTTACTTGGAAGCGTTGGGTCCCACTTTGATAGATTCAAACTACTTAAACATTGTTTTATATACCCTTTGTTAGCAACAGTATTCCCTAATGGCAATGGCTTCTTTCATCAGAATAATGTGCCCTAGCACACTGCAAAAATTGTTCAGGACTGTTTTTAGGTATATGACAAAGAGTTCAAGGTGTTGACTTGTCTTTCAAATTCCCCATCTGTGGGATGTTCTGGAAAAACATGTTTAAGGGTACGTTGACACTGCATAAATATCGTTCAATCTCCGCTCTGGGAATTTAGCGAGCTGAGATTCAGCCTGGCAGCCGCCGGTGAAATTCTTCGGTCTTTATTGGCTTACACGCGCACACCCGCCCTCTACCATAGGTTCTTGGGGGGGGGGGGGGGGGGCGAGCATGCGCCTGTCATGTGACCACCTATACTGTGTGTGTAACACAGTTCTCTTCAGTGTGTGTTAGGCTCCCACCGCAGAAGGATTCCCATAGCGGGGAATGAATGAACTGGCAGCCGCCGCGCTTGTGCTGTCACAGAAGGAGACATCCTCCTGCTGTGCGAGCCTAACACACACTGAAGAGAACTGTGTAACACACACAGTATAGGTGGTCACGTGATATGTGCACACCCCCCCAAGAACCAATGGTAGAGGGCGGGTGTGTGCATGTCAGCCAATAAAGCAGACTTAGTCCAGCACTGAAAAGGGCTGAGTCATCTATCACATTCTATGTCAAAACACAGAAATTTTCAGTACAGCGGAATTGTCTGCTGCCGGAATTGCTCAGTGTGAACAGGTCTCGCAGAAGACCCATTCCCACTGATGTTAATGTTCACTGTGCATAATTTTGCTAGCTCACCCATGGAGGCCCCACCTGGCAATTTACAGGGTGGTGGTGCATTGCTTATGTTGGGTCCATGCCTTTTGAAAGTTGTTTTTGTGGCACCAATAGATGTAGTGTTCAGTGTCGTGAGAGGAAACATTGCAACATTAAACTTCACAATGTCAAACAAGTTGTTTTTATGTTTTTGCTAATCAGTGTATATTTAAGTTACTGCGATAGAGTGGGCACATTTTTTGACTTGTGATACTGTCTGCCATTATTATAGCCCAATAGTTGCCGATACAAATAGTAAAGAAATCAGTAGACATTTACCATATAATGACTAGTGTTGCTCGCGAATATTCGCAATGCGAATTTTATTCGCGAATATCGCATATTCGCGAATTCGCGAATATAGCGCCATATATTCGTAATTACGAATATTCGTTTTTTGTTTTTTTTCACAGTACACATCACAGTGATCATCCCTCTCTGCTTTCAGCTTGTGTGGTGTAAAGGAGTCTCTAATACTACAGTGTGAGACTGGTGCGCGAATTTTCGCATATGCGAAAATTCGCATATGCTAATTTTCGTATATGCGAATTTGTGTTTATGCAAATTTTTTATATGTTAATTTTGGCATACGTGAATTTTCGCATATGCGAAAATAAAACTGAATATTACGACTATGCGAATATTCGCGAATATATGATGAAAATTCGTCCATATATTCGCGAATATTCGCATAGTCGAGTATGGCCTATGCCGCTCAACACTAATAATGACTGAATATCATTGCCATACATTGGTTTACAATGATACATACAGTGAGTATCTACTTGCCACAGAATATTACTGACAGTCAACGGCTGAATAATATCACTACACATTGACAGACATAACACTGCAATACAGTAAATGAATATTACTAGTTTACCATGACTTAAAAAATTTACATACAATGAGGGAATAATGCTGTCATATAGTGACTGATTATTAGTGCCTTCCAGTCACTTAACAATACTGATCGGGTACAATCAAAAACCCAATAAACAAGAACAGTTTGTATCTCCAATACATTTTACACATCCACATCCTTTCTTGCCTATGGGAAGGGGACGTGTTGACCACTGCACGAAGCGGCGGCTGACACGAATACAACTCTATGGCAGAGCCGGAGCGCTGCCTTCGTCAATCTCTGGTTCTGCCAAAGCCCAGTATTGAGGTGGTTGACACCCGTTATCTGGCCAGCAAGCCGGGGCCCCATATAGGAGATCATGGGGGGCCGCAGAGGTCGGACCCCCCGCGATCTGAAACGTATCCCCTATCCTTAGCATAGGGGATATGTTTTTCAGCAGTGAACCACCCCTTTAACCACAAATATTCACTTTGATTTTCTCTCCTATAATTTAGGGCATAGTATTATATATAGTTCACCCTACCCCTTCAATTCCCTGGTTGATCTTGATGGACATATGTCTTTTTTCGACCCTACTAACTATGTAACTATGTACCCTCTTATCTCAATGTAGTATAGTTCACCCCCTTATCTCAATATAGTGGATGCTCTATGAATTTTCTTGACAAATCCCCACATACATTTTCTAAAGCAACAGTCTTACCAAATGTATTTCTTAACAAATCATTTGTTGATATTTGTTCCCAGAATTCAAAGTTATTGTATTAAACAGAATAAAAGACTTATTAGCTGTGCTAACACAGTAACAGTGGTTTCTCTAGTAACCAATTAGCATTTAGATAACGATAACAAGAATGGGCTAATAGTGGTTGCCATGAAAACACTAGAGAATTGGCTGCCAAAATTGGGCTTTAGTGTCCTATATGAATAATACATTTGAAAATCATTAATTTCAAGCTGTAATTGTCAGTTCAATATTAGTAATAATTTAATTGTAATTCAGTCTAATGACAATTTGCTACAAAAAAGTGCAAATTATTTTATTTTTATAGTCACTGTCATATACTGTATATCAATATGACAATACATAGAAATTGTTATAAAAACGTAGTTAAAGACGCATATTTTGTATTAAAAAAAAATGGAGAAGGCAATAGATGTTGCAATTATTCCTTACAGCCATAAAAGAAAGATAAAAATCTAATTAGAGCCATTAGCATGGTAGGTAAACTCATATGGTGGAGCAGACACAAGCTGCTAGAGATTGGCAGACATACACCATCATTAAAGAACCACTCCAGCAAGTTTTTCCTAAAAAGAACAGCATAATTAACCAGTTCAGGACCATGCCATTCACCCCTCTTCCTGACTAGATACGTTTTAGCTGTTTTAGTACATGTGGATTTGAAAGCCATAAAGTAATCCCATATACAAATAATTGCTTCATAATTTTTTTCTGGCTTTTTCTTTATGTCATTTTATTAAAGTATTTTTTTTTAGATAATTAAAGGAAACCTGTCAGCCTATTCATCCACAGAAAACCCAATATACTGGGTAATATTGTGGGTGAACAGGAGTCCTACAAGGGGTCTCTTATTCAAGTATGTCCAGCAGGTCCTGAGATATGTCCCCCAGAAGACATCCTTGTAAAGTGGAGTCGCAGACAATTAATATGTAAATTGAGATGGCGAAACCCCGTCCCCTGCACGCAAAATCAGTGAATTCAGCAGAGAATCTAATGGGGGATATATATTTCAGGAACAATTTGACATATTTAACCCTTTAAGGACAAGGCCATTTTTCACTGTAGGACCAGAGCGTTTTTTGCACATCTGACCACTTTCACTTTAAGCATTAATAACTCTGGGAAGCTTTTACCTTTCATTCTGATTCCGAGAGTTTTTTTGTGACATATTCTACTTTATGATAGTGGTAAAATTTTGTCGATAATTGCATCCTTTCTTGGTGAAAAATTCCAAAAGTCGATGAAAAAATTGAAAATTTAGCATTTTTCTAACTTTGAAGCTCTATGCTTGTAAGGAAAATAGATATTCCAAATAAATTATATTTTGATTCACAAACACAATATGTCTACTTTATGTTTGCATCATAAAGTTGACATGTTTTTAATTTTGGAAGACATCAGAGGGCTTCAAAGTATAGCAGCAATTTTCCAATTTTTCACAAAATTTTCAAAATCTGAATTTTTCAGGGACCAGTTCAGGTTTGAAGTGGATTTGAGGGGCCTTAACCCCTTAAGGACACAGCCCTTTCTCGCAATTCTGACCACCGTCACTTTACAAATTAATAACACGAAAACGCTTTTACCGAATATTCTGATTCTGAGATTGTTTTTTCGTGACATATTCTACTTTATTTTGGTGGTAAATTTTCGGCGTTAATTGCGTCCTTTTTTGGTGAAAAATCCCAAAATTTCATGAAAATTTTGAAAATTTAGCATTTTTCTAACTTTGACGCTCTCTGCTTGTAAGGAAAATGGATATTCCAAATAAATTGTATTTTTCTTCACAAACACAATATGTCCACTTTATGTTGGCATCATAAAATGGACATACTTTTGCTTTTTGAAAAAATTAGAGGGCTTCAAAGTAGAGCAGCAATTTTCAAAAATGTCATGAAAATTGCTAAATCTGAAGGGACAGATGTTACAGAACTACAACTCCCAGCATGCCTGGGCAGTCGAGGCATGCTGAGAGTTGTAGTCTGGCAACATCTGGAGGACTACTGTTTGGACACCACTGTAACAGTAGTCTCCAAACTGTGACCCTCCAGATGTTGCAAAACTACAACTCCCAGTATGCCCAGACAGCATTTGGCTCTCTGGGCATGCTGGGAGTTGCAGTTTGGCCCCCTAGTGGTTGCCACAGTAAAGATCGATTTACTTTCACCTTCAATTCCCCCCCCCCCCCCCCACTGTCGATTCCCTACCTGATCAGGATCCTGCAGGCTCCAGCGAAGATCCCAGGTCCCCAGGCATCTTCTCCTGCAGGTACGGCCTCCATCTTCTTCCCAGAGCCCCTCGACATCCAGGGGCGGGCAGAACCCCAGGCAACCCCCTGTCCTGCGCTGCCATTGGTCAGAGCTCCGTTCTGACTAATGCCAGGGGATAGGAGTAGATTGCAGCTTTGCAACCTCACTCCTATCCTTTAGGCTGATCGGGGCTGTTGCTGACAACTCCGATCAGCCCTATTTTCCGGGTGATCGGGTCACCAGAGACCCGATCAGCCCGGAATTGGAGAAAATCGCATGTCTGAATTGACATGCAATTTTCTCCAATCGCCGACATGGGGGGGGGTCTCAGGACCCCCCTGGGCGATGTGCCAGGGTGCCTGCTGAATGATTTCAGCAGGCATCCGGCTCCGGTCCCCAACCGGCTAGTGGTGGGGACCGGATTACCCACGGGCATATGGATACGCCCTCGGTCCTTAAGGACTCGGAATGCAGGGCGCATTCATACGCCCTGTGTCCTGAAGAGGTTAATATTAGAAATACCCCATAAATGACCCCATTATAATAACTGCACCCCTCAAAGTATTCAAAATGACATTCAGAAAGTGTGTTGACCCTATAGGTGTTTCACAGGAATAGCAGCAAAGTGAAGAAGAAAATTCAAAATCGCATGTTCTTGTAGACCCAGTTTTTGAATTTTTACAAGGGGGAAAAGGAAAAAATTGTCTCAAAATTTGTAACCCAATTTTTCTCGAGTAAGGAAATACCTCGTATGTGTATGTCAAGTGTTCGGCGGGTGCACTAGAGGGCTCAGAAGGGAAGGAGCAACAATGGGATTTTGGAGAGTGAGTTTTTCTGAAATGGTTTTTGGGGGGCATGTCACATTTAGGAAGCCCCTATGGTGCCAGGAGAGCAAAAACCTTCCACAGATGGCATACTATTTTGGAAACTACACACCTTAAGGAACGTAGCAAGGGGTCCAGTGAGCCTTAACACCCCACAGGTTTTCGTTAAATTTGGATGTGTAAATGAATTTTATTTTATTTTTCACTAAAATGCTGGTTTTCCCCCAAATTTTACATTTTTACAAGGGGTAATAGGAGAAAATTCCCTCCCAAAATTTGTAACCCCATCTCTTCTGAGTATGGAAATACCCCATGTGTGGACGTCAAGTGCACTGCGGGTGCACTACAGGGCCCAGAAGAGAAGGAGTCACATTTGGATTTTGGAAAGCAAATTTTTCTGAAATTGTTTTTGGGGGGCATGTCACATTTAGGAAGCCCCTATGGTGCCAGGACAGCAACCCCCCCCCCCACATGGCATACTATTTTGGAAACTACACCCCTTAAGGAACGTAACAAAGGGTACAGTGAGCTTTAACGACCCCACAGGTGTTTGACGACTTTTCGTTAAAGTTGGATGCGTAAATTAATTTTTTTTTCACTAAAATGCTGGTTTTCCCCCAAATTTTACTTTTTTACAAGGGGTAATAGGAGAAAATGTCCCCCAAAATTTGTAATCCCATCTCTTCTGAGTATGGAAATACCCCACATGTGGACATCAAGTGCACTGCGAGCGCACTACAGGGCCCAGAAGAGAAGGAGTCCCATTTGGATTTTGGGGGGCATGTCACATTTAGGAAGCCCCTATGGTGCCAGGACAGCAACCCCCCCCCCCCACATGGCATACTATTTTGGAAACTACACCCCTTAAGGAACGTAACAAGGGATACAGTGAGCTTTAATGCCCCACAGGTGTTTGACGAAGGGGTAATAAGAGGGGTAATAGGAGAAAATGTCCCCCAAAATTTGTAATCGCATCTCTTCTAAGTATGGAAATACCCCATGTGTGGACATCAAGTGCTCTGCGGGCGCACTACAGGGCCCAGAAAAGGAGTCCCTTTTGGATTTTGGAAATTGTTTTTGGGGGCATGTCACATTTAGGAAGCCCCTATGGTGCCAGGACAGCAAACCCCCCCCCCCCCACATGGCATACTATTTTGGAAACTACACCACTTAAGGAACGTAACAAGAGATACGCCCCACAGATGTTTGATGACTTTTCATTAAAGTTGGATGTGTAAATTATTTTATTTTTTTCGCTAAAATGCTGGTTTCCCCCCAAATTTAACTTTTTTACAAGGGGTAATAGGAGAAAATGCCCCCCGAAATGTGTAGGAGGTGTGTGTGGGGGGGGGGGGGCAGGGGAGTGTGTAGTGTGTGTTTGGTGTGACTGTATTATATAACGGTGTGTGATTAAAAATCACACACCGTTATATGGGGGGGGGAAGCTGCTGCGGCAAAAAAAAAAAAAATAGGGGGGGGGGGGGGAAATCGCAGGGCCCTGAACCCCTAATAGGACCAGGGTCACACTGAAAAAACTGCGGAGGACCCCTGGGGACCTATTAGGGGGTCAGGGAGGGGGAGGGACATTTTTATTTTTTTTAACTTTTTTTTTTACTTTCACTTTATTTTCCCTACCTTTCCCTGGGCTGGAATCTTTCCCTGTTCTATGGGGGCTTCTGATCTCCTGAGGGGGCTCCGATCTCGGCCGAGGGGGGGTCCCTGGCTTCCTCCTGCAGCTCTGACCGCTGACTGAACTCAGCCAGCCGCGGGAGCTGCAGGAGGATGCTGTTAACCCCTCCCCTCCCCTGCTGGCTGCTATTGGCTGGACGATCTTCCAGCCAATAGCAGCGATCCTGCGGGGGGGTGACAAAATCGCCACCTCCCCATAGATACAGGAGGTGATTGTATGTTGTATCTCTGTATCACCCGTGACCCACATCACCGGAATTGCAGTAAATCGCAAGTGTGAATTCACTTGCGATTTTCTGCCATCGCCGACATGGGGGGGTCTGATTATCCCCCTGGGCATTTGTGCAGGGTGGCTGCTGATCGATATCAGCAGTAACCCCCGTTCGGTCCCCGCCCGGCGCGGGGCAGGGACCGAAATTCCCACGGACTACAAGGATGCTTAGACGTACGTGTACGTCCATGGTCCTTAAGGGGTTAAGTAAGTGACCCCTCATTGGACTCCTGTTTACCCACACTATTAGCCAGTGTATTTGGTTTAGTGTGGGTGAAGAGGCTGACAGTTTTCCTACAGAATAAAGTGTATATGTGTGTATATATATATATATATATATATATATATATATATATATATAGTACAAACCTAAAGTTTGGACACACCTTCTCATTCAGAGTTTTCTTTATTTTCATGACTATGAAAATTGCAGATTTACACTGAAGGCATCAAAACTATGAATTAACACATGTGGAATTATATACATAACAAACAAGTGTGAAAATATGTCATATTCTAGGTTCAAGCCATCTTTGCTTTGATTACTGCTTTGCACACTCTTGGCATTCTCTTGATGAGCTTCAAGAGGTAGTCACCCGAAATGGTCTTCCACCAGTCTTGAAGGAGTTCCCAGAGATGCTTAGCACTTGTTGGAACTTTTTGCCTTCACTCTGCGGTCCAGCTCCCCCAAACCATCTTGATTGGGTTCAGGTCTGGTGACTGTGGAGGTCAGGTCATCTGGCGCAGCACCCCATCACTCTCCTTTTGGTCAAATAGCCCTTACACAGCCTGGAGGTGTGTTTGGGGTCATTGTCCTGTTTAAAAATAAATGATGGTCCAACTAAACGCAAACCGGATGGAATAGCATGCCGCTGCAAGATGCTGTGGTAGCCATGCTGGTTCAGTATGCCTTCAATTTTGAATAAATCCCCAACAGTGTCACCAGCAAAGCCCCCCCACAATATCACACCTCCTCCTCCACACCAGCACACCTGTGAAGTGAAAACCATTTCAGGTGACTACCTCTTGAATCTAAACAAGAGAATGCCAAGAGTGTGCAAAGCAGTAATCAAAGCAAAAGGTGGCTACTTTGAAGTACCTAGAATATGACATATTTTCAGTTGTTTCACACTTTTTTGTTATGTATATAATTCCACATGTGTTAATTCATAGTTTTAATGCCTTCAATGTGAATCTACAATTTTCATAGTCATGAAAATTAAGAAAACTCTGAATGAGAAGGTGTGTCCAAACCTTTGGTCTGTACTGTGTATGTATGTATATATATATATATATATATATATATATATATATATATATATATATTAATATATATATATATATATATATATATATATATATATATATATATATATATATGTATATATATATCTCCAGCTAAGGTAATGCAGCACTACTTAAATGATTCAAAAATATATGGTTCCAGCAAACCTGATTACGGTCCATCCAAATACAAAATGAGAATGGTGCAGCACTCTAATGTCAAAGATCAAGCGTGGGTTCATTGGCTCAGCAACATTTCAATTCCTCTCTGGAAACATTTTCAAGCATGCTTGAAAATGTTTCTAAAAAGGAACTGAAATGTTGCTGTGACATGAGCCAATAAACCCACATTTGATTTTTGATATTAGAGTGCTGCACCATTCTCTTTTTATATAAATAAATACATTGGAGGCAGTAGCATGCCATTTCTTAAGGTCTTAATAAACCTTTTCTGGACATTTTAGGATCTTTATTATACTTTTCTCACTGCTCATTTCTATTCTAACTTAAGCTGACATATTATCCCCAGATACAGGTACTTATACTCACTGCAGAGCTGATCTAGGTCTGCTAATACCCAGGCGCTCACAGCAGCTACCCAGCACCCGGTGACCACATGATTGTCAGAAAGGTGAGCAATTTATTGAGCACTGTGTACACAGTAATTGGGAAGGCAGGATGATTACGAGCCCAGCCCTACCTCTCTTTCTCTTCACATCTCTGCTCTTTCTCTCCATCCTGCAGCAAACTGTGCAAGAACCTATAAGAGCATCCTTGCAGAGTTATTTGCACATATACATTGTCTACCACATTTCCCCCTTGCCACCTTTTTCCACCACTCTGATGTGGTTTCCATGAAGTAGTTTAACATACAGTCCTGCTAGATACATTTCCTAGTATGTCTTTGGCTCTTCTGAGACAGAGGTATGGTGCTATAACTCTAGGGGTTGCAAAGATCAGAGTCGCGACCAGGCCTGTAATTCAGGATGACTTACAGGCCTTCTTATTACAATACAGTTGACTGCTGCCCCATGACTCAGTGGAAGCTGCCTCTTCTGCCATCTTCTCTTCCCTCTGCTCCAATTCATGAGTGGACAGATCTCTAAGGCCTCAGTGGCAGGCAGGATGCAAATTTAGGAGGAGTCAGAAGTGGCAGGGCCCCTTGTGTCAGGTAGCAGAGCTGCAGGTCAGGTCCTGGAGCTAAAGGGTCTTTTCAATGATGACATATAACTCGTGACATATATAGGAGGACACAGGGCTGTGCAGTTTGGAGATTCTGCTTTATTTATGAGCAGGTAATAAGAATACACGCTGCCTTCTCTAAACACACATAAACACACACCTGTACACTTTATGCTACACACACCTGCACATGTATTGCAATATACACACTCATGGCTGTGCAGTGTATACTACAAATGTACAATCTTTGCCCAAAAAACTGTATTCTGCTTACACTTGGCACTGCATGCCATGCTAGAAATGCACACACTAGGGCAGGGGTTGGCAACCCCTGTCACTCGTGCCACTCGCTTTTGAGTGGCACGTGCGTCTGGCTCCGGTCGGAGAGAGGTGCTCGCACACATGCACTCACGGTTAAAACTTCCTCCCAGTCTAAGCTGCAGGACCTGCGGCTTCACTGAGAGGAGACCTGTGACCACTGCCCGTACGCATCGGCACCTGCACTGTAGTGGGAGAAGAACGCAGTCAGCTTGTCTTTCTCAGGAGATCCCTGCCTGCAATATTGGTGAGTACATTTTTTTTAAGTCATCCTGGAATCTGCAGAGCAGAGGGGGAAGTGGGAAGGGGGGCGCAAGTGATAATGGGGGAATGGGGTGCAAATGATGATGGAGAAGGGGGGGTGCAAGTGATGATGGGGGTGCGAGTGGTGATTGGGTGTGCAAGTGATGATGGGGTGCAAGTGATGATGGTGAAGAGGGGTGCAAGTGATGATGGCGGTGCAAGTGATAATGGGGGAAGGGGGTGCAAGTGATGATGGGGGTGCAAGTCATAATGGGGGGTACAAGTGATGATTGGGTGCAAGTGATAATGAGGGGAAGGGGAGTGCAAGTGATGATGGGAGGGTGCAAGTGATGATGGGGAAAGGAAGGGTGCAATTTATGATGGGGGAAGGGGGGTGCAAATGTTGATGGGGGTTGCAAGTGATGGGGGGTGCAAGTGACAGGGGGGAAGGGGGTGCAGAAGGGGGTGCAGGTGATGGAGAGGGGGTGATGGAGAGGGGGATGCAGGTGACAGGGAGGGGGTGATTATTTGGATGTGAAGTAGCACTGGCTACTTCCCTACCTGGCTACCTACACAATTACCTGCCTGGATACCTACCTTATTACTTTCCTGGCTACATACCCACCTATTTAGCCCCCTGGCTACCTACCTATATAGCTACTTACCCACATAGCAACCTAATTATCTAGCTACCTACTTGCTACCTACCTATCTACCTAGGTACCTACCTACATATAGCTACCCATTTACCTACCTTGCTACCTACCTATAAACTCACCTCTATATCTACTTACCTACCTGCATAGCTATCTACCTACCAACTTATATCCAAGGAAAATTGTAGCTCATCAAAGTATAAAGTGCAGAATTCAGTGCAGTTTATTCCATTTCAAACTGTGTTACAGAGCAGGCTGTGTTCAGTTGCCTCTCATGCTTTACAAAGACGAAGACAGGTTGCTGAAACGTTGCTTGCTCTATAACGCTGTTTGTAGTGGAATAAACTCCACAGAATTTTGCACTCCTGGGGACTGCACTGGAAATATGCAGAGACTAAAATGTTTGTCTTGCAGATGCTGCAGTGATGTTTTTTTGCTGGAAGAACTCGTCATGGTGGTCTGAGCCAGAAGGAAAGAGGATGACATTGACCGTAAAAGACGTGAATTGTGAGTCAGTTAATGTACCTGTAATGGCCATAAATGTTGGCACCCCTGAAATCTTTAAAGAAAATGATGTTTTTCTAACAGAAAAGGATTGCAGTAAGACATGTTTTGCTATACACATGTTTATTCCCTTTGTGTGTATTGAAACTAAACCAAAAAAACTGAGGAAAAAAAGCTGATTGGACATAATGTCACACCAAACTCAAAAAATGGGCTGGACAAAATTATTGGCACCCTTAACTCAATATTTGGTTGCACACCCTTTGGAAAAAATAACTGAAATCAGTCGCTTCCTATAACCATAAATAAGCTTCTTACACCTCTCAGCCGGAATGTTGGACCACTCTTCCTTTGCAAACTGCTCCAGGTCTCTCTTATTGGAAGGGCACCTATTTCCGGCATCAATTTTAAGATCTCTCCACAGGTGTTCAATGGAATTTAGATCTGGAGTCATTGCTGCTACTTGAGAACTCTCCAGCGCTTTGTTGCCATCCATTTCTGGGTGCTTTCTGATATATGTTTGGGATAATTGTTCTGCTGGAAAACTCAACATCTCGGACACAAACCCAGCTTTCTGACACTGGGCTGTACAGTGTGACCCAAAATCCTTTGGTAATCCTCAGATTTCATGATGCCTTGCACACATTCAAGGCACCCAGAGGCAGCAAAACAACCCCAAAACATAATTGAACCTCCACCATATTTCACTGTAGGTACTGTGTTTTTTTTTATTGGCCTCATTCCGTTTTTTGGTAAACAGTTGAATGATGTGCTTTACCAAAAAGCTCTATCTTGGTCTCATCTGTCCACAAGACGTTTTCCCAGAAAGATTTTGGCTTACTCAAGTTCCTTTTTGGCAAAATGTAGTCTTGCTTTATGTCTCTGTGTCAGCAGTCTGGTCCTCCTGGGTCTCCTGCCATAGCGTTTCATTTCATTTAAATGTCGATGGATAGTTCGCACTCACACTTATGCTCTCTGAGCCTGCAGGACAGTTTGAATATCTTTGGAACTTGTTTGGAGCTGCTTATCCACTATCTGGACTATCCTGTGTTGACACCTTTCATAAATGTCTCTCTTCTGTCCACGCCCAGGGAAATTAGCTACAGTGCCATGGGTTGCAAACTTCTTGATAATGTTGCGCACTGCAGACAAAGGCAAATCTAGATCTCTGGAGATGGACTTGTAACCTTGATATTGTTGATATTTTTCCACAATTTTGGTTTTAAAGTCCTCAGACAGTTCTCTTCTCCTCTTTCTGTTGTCCATGCTTAGTGTGGCACACACAGACACACAATGCAAAGACTAAGTGAACTTCTCTCCTTTTATCTGCTTTCAGGTGTGATTTTTATATTGCCAACACCTGTTACTTGCCCCAGGTGAGTTTAAAGGAGCATCACATGCTTGAAACAATCTTATTTTTCCACAATTTTGAAAGGGTGCCAATTTGTCCAGACCATTTTTTGAGTTTGGTGTGACGTAATGTCCAATTTCCTTATTTTGCCTGCCTTTTTTTGGTTTAGTTCCAATACAGTTCCAATATACTTCATTTTCTAGAAAAATTTCAGGGGTGCTTATAGCGACAAAAATATATAGGGACAATTCTGTAAAAAAAACCCGCCCTGTGACAAACCACACCCCACAAACCCCACCCACAGCAAGCCACACCCATGTTACCTACCCCTGCACTAGGGCTCTGTAGTGCATGCTACACACATGCACACACTACCCTGCCTTGTATGCTATATGCGCAGATGCACATTGGTAAGCAGAGCAAGGTACACATGCGTGTACACTCAGCACTGTACTGTATGCTAAACACTCAAAACATAAGTCTTGAGGCTGTATTGCTGGGCCTTATAAAGGGAATCTATCACTAGGTTTAAATACTGCACTATCTCAAGGCAGCATAAAGTATTGATAGAGACTCTGACAGCAACACTGTCTCGCTTGTTGCATTCACAATAGCTCTACCGATAATATATGAATGAACTGTAACCTGCCATATTTATGAGCTGCCACTGCCTGCTATAGGCAGAAACATTGAAAGAAGCTGCAGGAGAGTAACTACAGTGTATTAACCCCTTCCCGACCTATGACATACCTGTACGTCATGGGTGGCAAGGTGTTCCTGACCCACGACATACAGGTACGTCATGAACATTACTGCCGCTACTCGCGGCATCCCACAGCGCCCGGAAAGATGGTGGCTATCACTGATAGCCAGCCATCTTACCGTGCGACCACGGGGGGTTTCATCCCCCACCCCCCCCCCCCAGCGATCGCTGCTATCAGCTGGTCAAATCTGACTAGCTGATAGCAGTGTTTCGCTATGAAAATATTTAGCAGCGCGGTGTGTGAGTTCCGATCACGGGGATCGGGACACACACCGCTCTGCTAAGTGTCCCTGACCCGTCCCCTGGCGTCACTTACTCGTCGGAGCGGTGTCCCGAGCGGTCCCGGCGGTCCCGGCGTCCTCCATGCGGTCCCGGCTGCGCTGCGTCCTGGAGGTGAGTTTGCAGCAGCAGTGCGGCATCTTCATTGACAGCAGTGAGATCGCCGTAAAGCGATCTCACTGCTGCCTCTGAGAGTTTCAAAACTGCAACTCCCAGCATGCCCAGACAGCCTTTGGCTTTCTGGGCATGCTGGGAGTTGTAGTTTTGCAACATCTGGAGGTCCTCAGTTTGGAGACCACTGTATAATGGTCTCCAATCTGTGCTCTTCCAGATGTTGCAAAACTACAAATCTCAGCATGCTCAGTCTGTCCAGCCATGCTGGGAGTTGTAGTTCTCTAACATCTGGAAGAGCACAGATTGGAGACCATTATACAGTGGTCTCCAAACTGTGGACCTCCAGATGTTGCAAAACTACAACTCCCAGCATGCCCAGACTGCCCAAGCATGCTGGAAGTTGTAGTTCGGCAACATCTGATCCTTCAGATATTGCCGAACTACAACTTCCAGCATGCCTGGGCAGTCTGGGCATGCTGGGAGTTGTAGTTTTGCAACAACTGGAGGCACACTAGTTGGGAAACATTGTCCGTTTCCTACCTCAGTGCCTCCAGCTGTTGCAATTGTTGCAAAACTATAACTCCCAGCATGCACTGACAGACCATGCATGCTGGGAGTTGTAGTTTTGCAACAGCTGGAGGCACACTGGTTTGGAAACACTAAGTTTGGTTGCAAAACACTTGAAAGTTTATTACTTAACTTAGTGTTTCCAAACCAGTGTTCCTCCAGCTGTTGCAAAACTACAACTCCCAGCATGCACGGACAGCCAAAGGGCATGCTCGGAGTTTGCAACAGCTGGATGTTTGCCCCCTCCCCCCAATGTGAATGTACAGGGTACACTCACATGGGCGGAGGTTTACAGTGAGTGCTGCAAGTTTGAGATGGCGCAAATTTTGCGCTGCAGCTCAAACTTCCAGCGGCAAACTTGATGTGAACCTCTGCCCATGTGACTGTACCCTAAAAACACTACACTACACTAACACTAACCTAAAATAAAAAGTAAAAAACACTACATATACACATACCCGTACACAGCCCCCCTCCCCCAAAAAATGAAAAACGTCTGGTACGCTACTGTTTCCAAAACGGAGCCTCCAGCTGTTGCAAAATAATAACTCCCAGTATTGCCGGACAGCCATTGACTGTCCAGGCATGCTGGGAGTTTTGAAACAGCTGGAGGCACCCTGTTTGGGAATCATTGGCATAGAATACCCCTATGTCCACCCCTATGCAAATCCCTAATTCAGGCCTCAAATGCGCATGGCGCTCTCTCACTTTGGAGCCCTGTCGTATTTCAGGGCAACAGTTTTGGGACACATATGGGGTATCGCCGTACTCGGGAGAAATTGCCTTACAAATTTTGGGGGGGCTTTTTCTTCTTTAAGCCCTTATGAAAAGGTGAAGTTGGGGTCTACACCAGCATGTTAGTGTAAAAAAATAAATTTTTTACACTGACATGCTGGTGTTGCCCTATACTTTTCATTTTCACAAGAGGTAAAAGGGAAAAAAGACCCTCTAAATTTGTAATGCAATTTCTCCTGAGTACGGAGATACCCAATATGTGGGTGCAAAGTGCTCTGGGGGCGCACAACAAGGCCCAGAAGGGACAGTGCACCATGTACATTTGAGGCGATTTGCACAGGGGTGGCTGATTGTTACAGCAGTTCTGACAAACGCAAAACAATAAATATCCATATGTGACCCCATTTTGGAAACTACACCCCTCATGTAATAAGGGGTGCAGTGAGCATTTACACCCCACTGGTGTATGACAGATTTTTGGAACAGTGGTCTGTGAAAATGAAAAATAAAATTTTTGATTTGCACAGTCCACTGTATCAAATATCTGTCAAACGCCAGTGGGGTGTAAATGCTCACTGCACCCCTTATTAAATTCCATGAGGGGTATAGTTTCCAAAATGGGGTCACATGTGGGGGGGGGGTCCACTGTTCTGGCACCATAGGGGCTTCCTAAATGGGACATGCCCCCCAAAAACCCTTTCAGAAAAACTCACTCTCCAAAATCCCATTGTCGCTCCTTCCCTTCTGAGCCCTCTACTGCGCCCGCCGAACACTTTACATACGCATATGAGGTATTTCCTTACTCGAGAGAAATTGGGTTACAAATTTTAGGGTGATTTCTCTCCTTTTACCCCTTGTAAAAATTCAAAAATTGGGTCTACAAGAAAATGCGAGTGTAAAAAATGAAGATTTAGAATTTTCTCCTTCACTTTGCTGCTATTCCTGTGAAACACCTAAAGGGTTAAAACACTTACTGAATGTCATTTTGAATACTTTGGGGGGTGCAGTTTTTATAATGGGGTCATTTATGGGGTATTTCTAATATGAAGACCCTTAAAATCCACTTCCAACCTGAACTGGGCCCTGAAAAATTACGATTTTGAAAATCTTGAGAAAAATTGGAAAATTGCTGCGGAACTTTGAAGCCCTCTGGTGCCCTCCAAAAGTAAAAACATGTCAATTTTTTTATGCAAACACAAAGTAGACATATTGTATATGTGAATCAATATGTCTCAAGCAGAGACTTTCAAATTTTTAGATTTTTTACCAAGAAAGGATGCAAATATCAGTGAAATTTTACCAATAACATAAAGTAGAATATGTCACGAAAAAACAATCTCGGAATCAGAATGATAAGTAAAAGCATTCCAAAGTTATTAATGTTTAAAGTGACAGTGGTCAGATTTTCAAAAAATGCCCAGGTCATGAAGGTGAAAATGGGCTGGGTCATGAAGGGGTTAATATGCCAGACTGTTGATGTAATATTATGTGATTCATTCCCAAGGATACAGGGCCCATGTACTTGAGAATAAGTAAGCTCATATTGCAAAACCCACGCTTGCCTAGAGATACCCATTTTGCGGTGGAAAACACCCAGCTTTCTGAAGATCTTGATTTTCAGTTTTCAACCAGAATTCTAGCAGCCAGAAGATTGGTAGCAGCAGGTCCATACGTTTAATTGCTAAAAAGTGTAGTTTCATCATTGCCATTTAATATGGGGAGCTTACACCTCTATGTCAGTTTACAATCCTTATAGGATGTCCCTGCACATAAAGGGATGTTTCTTTAGTTTTTTTATGTTCAATTTTATCATCAGAATGGAGAGCTATATCTGCTGACATCCACCCCTAGTGGATTGAGTTTTCTAAACCTAGGCTTTCTATGTAATCCAACATATAGACAATTTAGGGCACAAAAAGGGCATTCGGGAACAGTTTGTGTGAATTGGATATTTTACTTAGCTATAGTCCAATGACAACACAATTCAGGTTTCCCCTTTATCAGATTACTTTCCCATGTCCTTAATATGGTGAAGAGGAAGCCCAAAACATGTTATTGTTGGACTATAACTGAGTAGGCTACCCAATACACTGGAACTGTTAGCATTTGTATGCCAATTTGCCTGCACTGTGTGAGCTATATCTCAGATTACTAAATGTAAATCTAGGCAGAGTTAATGGCTTTCTGCTTTTGTTAACAGCTATGCCTGATATTGTAGCTCAGTTTCATTGACTTGAATGGAACTAAGCTACAAAGAGCTGCAGTAACAGGCACATCCATTAAAAACAGTACAAATTGTCTGATGCCACAGGGCCACAGCCTCTTTAATTGCCAAGAGTTGGACCCCCACCAATCTGACTTAAAAGCCTGTCCCAACATTTTTCAATTCACTAGCACTGCCTCTATGAAAAATATACTGAAATGAAACACTTGTCATATGTAGACTTAGAGAACAATTTTGATATCTTTTTTAGGTTAAAAAAAGTGGTGGTATTCCAGGGGCCTAAGAGCTGAAGGGGTTTTTCCAGTGCCTAATGTCTCTGCCTCACTGGTCACCTCCTTGGCCACTGGCTGAACTGTATAGACTTTACCAACTGTCTACCCTCAGTAAAGCTATCATTGTCAGTAATTTGGCTTAGGAGTCTTTATTGCCCCAGTGCCTAGCCCAGAATCCAGCAGTATACCTTCAGGTGGTTTTAGGCTAAACCATGCCCTGGCGTAATGAATACAAGGGGTTAATGCCATCTGCCCCTAGGGTAACAACATCTGCCCTACACCCTTCACCTCAGACATCGCTGCATATCATTGAGACAGCATAGTCTCTAGCAGCGGCCTATTTGCATAAAGAGCCAGAACTTGCACATTGGATTACAAATATTTACAGAGAAAGTGATTCATTCCAGAAAAACTAATCACTGTATCTATATCTACTAAGAGATTACTATGCACTTTATTTCACTGATGCTCACCACCTGAACTACTATATCGGTCTGACTAATATCTGTCAATTCTTTATGATTATATCAATTCCTATTTTTACTGGCTGTTTTATCGGACACTGTGGAAACTTTTACTTATTTATTTTTCTTTTTATTAATATTTACCTGTTGATATGAGTTATAATTGCCGTATATTTGTATATTTATTGTGATTTTATATTGTGTAATTGCCGACCCACAAGGGCACACGCTTTAATTATCATATTTATTCTATTATAATAAACATATCTTCATCCATTATTCATTGACCCTGAGTCTCAATTTCCCTTTTTTATCTATTGCAATTTTTGACACCGTGGGTATAGGTGTTATTTCAGTTGCTCGGGTCCCAGGAAACTAGTTGATAAGAGCCTCTCCTACAATTTACCCTTTCAATTTTGCACCTAAAAATCCGTATGAGGGCTTATTTTTTGTGCCACCAATTCTACTTTATAATGACATCAGTCATTTTACCCAAAATCTACAGCGAAACAGGAAAAAAAATTGTGCAACAAAAATGAAGAAAAAACACAATTTTGTAAAGTTTGGGGGCTTCCGTTTCTACGCAGGACATTTTTCGGTAAAAATGACACCTTCTCTTTATTCTGTAGGTCCATATGATTAAAATGATACCCTACTTATATATAGGTTTGATTTTGTCGTACTTTTGGAAAAAATCATAACTACATGCATGAAAATTAATACATTTAAAATAGTCCTCTTCTGACCCTTACGACTTTTTTTTCTGTGTACAGGGTGATGCGAGGGCTAATTTTTTGCACCGTGATCTGAAGTTTTAATCGGTACCATTTTTGTTTTCATCTGACTTTTTGATCTCTTTTTATTCCTTTTTTATGGTATAAAAAGTGACCAAAAATAAGCTATTTTGGAATTTGGAATTTTTTTTTGAGCTTACGCCATTGCCGGGGGGTTTAATTAACAATATATTTTTATATTTCAGAAATTTACGCATGCAGCGATACCACAAATGTTTATTTTTATTATGTTTATATATTTTTATATGGAATTTGGGAAAAGGGGAGTGATTTAAACTTAATAAGGAAGGGGTTAATGTGTGTGTTTTTAAACTTTTCTAAACTTTTTTTTACACTTTTAGTCCCCTTTGGGGACTTTTAGGAGGAATTATTTGATTCTATTACAGATTAATGTGGTTCCATAAAACCACATTCATCTGTATGCTCTGTGCTCGATTGTTAAAGCCTGGACCTGCCAGACTTTATCATTCTGAGCGCCGGAGCCAGCACAAGACATGAGGTGAGTTCTCTGACAGCAGTGATCTAAAGGGTTAATGGTCAGCCGCATGTCGTCTATTAAGGCAGGCCCCCAGCTACAAGAATCAGCTGGGGGCCAGCCGGTATGACACGGGCTCGAGTCGGGAGCCCGCGCCATACCCCGTTAACGGCACGTGGACGAGGATAGACATCCATGGTCCTTAACGGGTTAAAGGGGAAAGCACCTTATTCTTCTTAAAGTGACAGTGCACTCAAAATTCAACAAGATGTCAGACGCCAGCTCTCCAGATCAACCAGGTGATAGTGCCCCTTCATCTAGAGCAGCGGGACCATCACCAGCCCTAGTGGCCGGAATGCTGCTAGTCCTGCCTGCAGTACACATCAACAACCCTGGTGTTCCAGTGTCTGAACCGGTATTCATGGGGAACCCTGTCCTCCCTATCTACAATGGAGACTCCTTCACCCTGAGGGATCTCAAAGAAAGGATCCAGAGTTTGTTTGTCTTTTACTCTTTCCCTCCTAATCAACAGGTGCAATTGCTCACAGGACAACTGCAGGGACCAGGGTTAGAGGAAGTCTGCACCTGGCCAGCCTCCGAGAAAGCAACTGTAGAGCAGATCTTTGAAGGACTGTACAAGGTATCTGAGTCCCATTCTCCATCAGAGGTATGTCTCCGGCTGTATGAAAGGCGACAGAAGCCAGGTGAGACCTTGAGAGCATATGCCGTACCCCTACATAATGCCCTAGAGACTGTTCAAAAATTACTTGGTATAACTCCTGAGCAGGGAAACAAGGTGTTAATGGACAGATTTATTGATGGGGCTCATAATAAGTGGGACAAAGCCCAGCTGCGAATGTTAGCGGTCCAAAACCCCAACTTGTCAGTGCCCGCTTCAAAGAGACTGGCTATGCAAGTGATTGAGTCCAGGACTGAGTTAGAGGAAGTTTGTCAACCTGTCCAAGAGCCATTAGGGGTGGTAGCCAGTCCTATACCACCAGTCACCGCGGCCTCAGATTTACAAATTGAACAACTGACTAAGGCTGTGAAGGAGCTCGCCACCCAGTCTGCCCCACTTGACCGTGAACCGCACCTACCCAGAAAACCTGCCCCTGCTCCCCACAATTTCAACCCCAGCAACCCTCCACCTAATAGACCCTCAGGGACTCAAAGACCCTTTTGTACCTATTGTAATAAACCAGGACATTGGAAAATGTAGTGTTGGGATTTAAACAGATTTCCCTGAGGTTGCGGACCGGCCCCTAGGAAAACAGTCATCAGGTCCAACCCCTGAACTACCTCAGTCAGGACTTCCACTTTGTCGCCTCCTGACACTAAGTAAAAATTATTGTAGAAGGTGTACCGTTGGAGGCGTTTATAGATACAGGGTGACAAGTGTCTACTATACCTAAAAATATTTTCTATCAGCATTGGGATGATAGTTTATTGTGTGAACCAGAGGATGTTAATTTCAGAGTAGTTGCGGGTAATGGGCAACCAGTCCCCAGACATTGATACTGGGAGCCTACCATTCATTCGGGAGAGCATGTACTTAGTGGGCAGAGAGTGATTGTAACTAATGTGACAGGTAAGGGGTCTGCTGAATTTATACTGGGGATGAACATTATGAAAAACTGTTTTGTTGAAATAGTAGATGCCTTGCATGCCTCTCTTCCCCATATGTCCCCTTCAGGCTTGCGGGCTGTGCAGCACCACTTGAAAGTACTACAAATGGAGTTGCAACCCAACACAGAAACTATCAAGCCCTGCTGGAGCCTCTGCATCTAGAAGAACACCCTCTTGTCCGAGCTGCTAGAAGCCTTGTCACCGTTACCAACGGGAGAGTTCCAGTCCCCTTGGTCAACCATGTGATGGTGTGATGATGCTACTGTGTTACCCAAATACACCCCAGCAGCTCAGTTTTATCTCATAGAGTCAAAGGACATCTTAACAGAACGTGTGGTAGCCCGACAGCATGCAGCCCAAGTGGCTGAAGGATCCAGTATGATTCCTCCCAAGCCCTGGTGGGAACAACTCCAATTCGGAGATGACACTACCCCAAGGGACCAAGTGAAAGGACTCATCAATGTCGCCAAAAGGTGCCATGAAGCTTTTAGCAAACACCCCACAGATATCGGGCATATGTCCATGATCCAACTCAAAATCCTCACAGGCGACAGCCCACCTATCAAGGAAAGACACTGCCCGGTCACGCAAGGCATGTATCAGACTGTCAAGAAGATGCTTGCCGAAATGAAAGAGGCAGACATCATCCAAGAAAGTCAGAGTCCCTGGGCGACGCCACTTGTCCTGGTCAAGAAAAAAGACAAAACCATCTGCTTCTGTGTTGACTACTGGAAACTGAACAATGTCACACATAAGGACAGTTATCCTCTGCCAAGGATCGAGGAGTCAATCACAGCCCTCGGGTCTGCTGCTTACTTCTCCACACTGGACTTAACCAGCAGATATTGGCAAGTGCCCGGGAAGACCGGGAGGAGACCGCCTTTGTGACAGCTAGTTTAAAATTATGCCGTTTGGGCTATGTAATTCCCCTGCTACGTTTAAGCATTTGAGGGAAAGGTGCCTGGGCCATCTAAATTTTCAAAGTGTCCTATTGTACCTGGATGATGTTATTGTGTATTCCAAGTCCTACCAGGAACACCTCAATCATCTGTCAGACGTCTTCCAAGTCCTGATCAAGCATGGGCTGAAGATCAAGCTGTCAAAGTGTCACTTGCTCAAACCTGGGGTACACTACCTGGATCATGTTGTCAGCACCGAGGGAGTCCAGCCAAATCCTGAAAAGATGGAAGTTGTCAAGAACTAGCCTACCCCATGCACGGTGAAAGATGTCAGGAGCTTCCCGGGATTTGCAGGCTACTACCGCCGCTTTATTCCCCACTTCCCCCAGATTGCAGAACCCCTCACAGCTCTCGTACGGGGTATGGCAAATGAGAACTACAATGGGAAACTACCTGTCGAATGGGCTGAAGAGCAAGAGAAAGAGTTCCGAGCTCTTAAACGTCTGCTGACAGAACCACCCATCCTGGCATACCCAAACTACCATTCCTGTTATATGCTGATGCCAGTTTCGAAGGTCTGGGAGATGTCCTGTCCCAAGTCCAGGAAGGGCAAGAGCGAGTAGTTGTCTATGCCAGTCATAACCTGCGAGGAGCAGAGAAGAACGATGCAAACTACAGCTCATTCAAGTTAGAACGTCTTGCTTTGGTATGGGCTGTGACTAAAAAAATTCAGACTACTTAGCTGCCATGCCATTTTCTGTCTACACAAATAACCCATTGGCCCACCTGATCACTGCCAAGTTTGATGACATCGAACCAGGTTAGTCTTCAAGATTAGCCAATCACAGTTTCACCATCAAGTATAGAAGCGGCAAGTTGAATGTCAATGTCTCGGATGACCCCCGGCGAAGAATCACATGTCGAAGACATGTGGGAGGACGTGGATATGCCCCCATTTTATCAACAGTTTGTGAATCAGAATGTTATGACCGCACTGATGGACTGTGAACCCAGTTCCAAAAAGGTTAAAGAAGACCTATACACCTGGAAGACTCTTTCAGATCAAAGTAAAGTCATGGGGGATCTGTTGGACTGCCTTCTGGCAAAAAAAAGTGTGATTATGAGCTGAAAAATCTGTGGCAACAGAGGGAGCAACTGTTTGTGCACACAGGGCTGTTGTACCGAAATTCTTTGGATTCGGATTCTGGTGATTGACTTCATCAGATTCTTGTTCTCCGAATAGACGCGGCGATGGTCCTTAATGCATACCATGATCAGTTGGGACACTTTGGAATCAACAAGATCGAAGCTACTGTCAGGTGAAGATTCTATTGGATCGGAATGCGGAGCAACATTGAGAAATGGTGCAGTGAATGTGCTGTCTGTAATGTCACCAAGAGCGTGTGCAAGGATTCAAGAGCACCCCTCTATTCCATCCAGAGTGAAAGGCCTAACCAGTTGGTCACACTAGACCATGTCAAGTTGTCTCCTACCCGGTCCGGGTACACTTATGCTCTCACCATGGTGGATCCCTACTCTAAATGGGTTGTCGTTGTCCCCGTCAAAGCTCTTACAGCCAAGACAGCGGCCCAGATGTTTTACTCCAATTGGGTGCAAACCCTTGGGTATCCGGAGTCTGTTCTAACGGAATGGGGAACTGCCTTCAGGGCCCAACTCGTCCAAGAGCTATGCCAATTCCACGCCTGAAAGAAACTCCGGACTATTGCTTATCACCCCCAGGGGAACGGGCTCTGTGAGTGCATCAACCAAGTCTTTATTCACGTGTTGCAAGCCGCCTCTGTGTCAAAACAAGAAGAGTGGCCCGACTGCTGCCCGAACTATTGGAGATCTATGATAACACAGTCCACTGTTCTACGGGGTACACCCCTTTCTTCTTGATGATGGGGCGCCATGGACAGCTGCCTAAAGAACGAACATTTGGGCTCCAAGCCCCATTCAACAACTCTCCGCAAGAATCCAAGAGGCCAAAGAAATTTTCAGCAAGAAGATGGGAGAGGCCGTCATGAGGTGTCCCAGTACCGCATTTCATACGGTACTTATTTATCTATGGGTCCCCGTAGCCAGAGTCCCTAAGACTTAGTAATATCTGTTAGTCAGTCTGCCCCTAGTCGCCTCTATTATAGTGTATATATTCCTAATTTATCCATAGAATAATGTATATAGTATTATTTCTGTATATAAATGGTTAATTACTGGTTTCCATGGTATCGCAGGGCCTACGGGTCATGTGATGTGCTCCAAGCCTCATTTTGGTATCTCTAGCCTAATTTTGGGTTTTGCAATGTATATAGATCCTGTGATGTAAGCAATACGATGATACCATGTAAAGAGAGTGGCAGACGTTCGGACCAATCAAAATCACCACGCCCCCTGCCCATATAAGGGAGCGGGGGCCATCTTATCGCTCTCTTTCTCCTGGCTCTTGATGAGAGAAGACCTATATCTCAGTAATTGCAGTGAGTTAGGCCTGAGCCTTGCGGCAACGGCTGAATGATCTAAATTATAGAGTGTATCATCCCCTAAGCACTCTGCAGTATCACCGGACTCAATATTTCCCCTAAATCCGGCCGGATCTGCACATCATTCCCTAAATTCAGAGACTATAAGTTTCATGCAAGGTCCGCAACTTCTGCCAGTCGCTAAGCAACCTAAGAACTGTTATATGAGACTGTTACTTCGTATTGGATATTGCAAGCACTGCAGTAAAGTTATTGAAGTTCAAGTTAAATCTACTTGTGGACCTTCAGTCATTTCATTGCACCTATCGCTTCTGGGAAGGGCGGCGATAGGCCGGAACATAGATTCAGCATACCAGCCCTCCCCCTGGCGCCACGAGTGACTGGGTTAATATTAACCCCTCATATACCAACATCATACCATCCCTACCATACACCCCCCAAGGGCTACCACAGTCATAACCATCATGCTTCTGCCAAACCACTTTAGTTGGGCGATAAAGTCTGGCTGCAGAAGTTCCCAAGGACACACAAGTTAGACTCTATCTGTGAGATAGAACTGTAAACAGTGACGGTCATACCCTAGCTAGACTCTGATGTATACGAAGTACAAAAGTCTGGGTATGGGCCACAAGTTGTTCACTGAAACAAAATCAAATTGTGTCTGAAAGAAGATCTACCAGTGCTCCCAGCACCAGCTCCTGCAGCTGTCACACCTGTTAGAGAATATGTCCCAGGTGAGGGAATCCACCCATCCATGGATTTCCCCATGTTTTCTCCAACTCCGATCTTCTGTGTCTCACCAACCCCAGGGCCGGTTCAACCAACACTAGTCTCAACACCAGTTCCTGTCACCATTTGCTCCGGCCTATACGCCAGTCTCTAGAGTACCAACTCAGTCCCCAGCTTCTCCAGTGCAGATGCCAGCAACTCTGGGTCTTGCCAGCCCTGGACCAATACCCGCTCTTTAATTTGTCGAGGAAGAGTTAGCTACAGCTTCAGGGGCTCCAAGAGCTCCCGAAGACGCAAGAGCTCTAAATTCCCAGATTCTTGTCGTCCCAGTCCACAAGTTCTAAATATATACAGTTATATGTCTAATGTTTTCTCTCCTGTCCACGTGTACAGGGTACACTACTGGCCAGAGGGCTCACCTGATATCTAGATAATGCACGTAGAGCAACAGAATTGATTTAATGTTCAGGTAATTTTGTAGGGAAAGGGGGAGTGACTTAACTTTTAATAATTATGCAGCTAAGACACATATATTTAGTGCGAAGATACTGGTGATTGGCCAGAGATACTGACGCAGGTTATACATACAGCTAAGAAAGACGCAGGTTATACACACAGTTAAGAAATATATCAAACTGTCTAGAATATGCCAAACAATGACCCTACTCAAACTGTAGTGGTCATATCATAGGTCATTATGGCGTAATATGTACTATGCCCTTCCCAACGCGTTTCAGTCAACTAGCGGTGACCTCATCAGGGGCTATATACAGTTCTGTGCATTCGTACATACATCTGCCTAAATTCACATATAAGTATAATGAAAAGAAGGCAAATCAAAATGTGAGATCGCAGCTACAGTTGCGGTATCATAGACAGTAATGCAACTCAGTTGGAGTCTTATAGAAACAGTGTTCAAGGTACATCCGATGGTTCATGTCCGGCGTCCTGACTGAATCTCCATGTGCGCACCCGCAGTGGCGGGGAGCTCAAGTGCGCTTGCAGCCGCGAGTACTGCATGGCTTCCCCCACTGCGGGCGCGCACATGGAGATACAGTCAGGACGCCGGACATGAACCCCCGTACATACCTTGAACACTGTTTCTGTAAGACTCCAACTGAGTTGCATTACTGTCTATGAGACCGCAACTGTATCTGCGATCTCACATTTTAATTTGCCTTCTTTTCATTATACTTATATGTGAATTTAGGCGAATGTGTGTACGAATGCACAGAACTGTATATAGCCCCTGATGAGGTCACTGCTAGTTGACTGAAACGCGTTGGGCAGGGCATAGTACATATTACGCCGTAATGACATATGATATGACAGCTATAGTGTGAGTGGGGTCATTGTTTGTTGTATTCTAGACAGTTTGATATATTTCTTAACTCTGTGTTTAACATGTGTCTTTTGGCATTGGGATTAGCATCAGTATCCCTGGCCAATGAGCAGTATCTTTGCACTTAATATATGTGTCTTAGCTGCATAACTATTAAAAGTTAAGTTTTAAGTCACTCCCCCTTTCCCTACAATGTTAATTTAATTGGGAGTTGTGCATATTTGTGTTGGCAGACACTGACAATCTCTACTAGTCACTTTTCTACTGGGTCCAAGCAGTCAAGGCATTGGGTAGATAGCCTCCGGCAGCCCAATCCGTGAATCTATGTATATTGATATGTATATTGTTGTCTTGAGTGTCTTCAGAAAGCAGTTACAAAGTCAAATTAACCCCATATGTTTAAAGAGCATGTATGGACATTCACTATGCCACATAGACTTATCCTTATCGTGTTTTATAATCCAGACCTGAGAAGGACATTGTGCATAAATGCCCCAGTGGCCTCAGTGGCCACTTCAGTCCTCCGCCCACCAGGACTGGGCATCGAGGACGACTTTTATTAGGAGGGGGAGTTTGTGGTGGCCCAGCACAGTAGGTGTTACCCTGTGCTCCTGCTGTCCTGTCAGGCAGCCTCCTTCAGTGTCCCCAAGGCCCCCTGCACTTGTTTCCCCATTGTAAATATGTTTTACAATGTAAAGTGTTATAAAATGTAATGTTGCTTTAAGAGTTATACCATGTGATATGTCATGTGATTGTTACCCAGGAGGTACCAGTGACCAGGTGATCCCAAGAGTGACCTATGGGCTCCCTGCTAATCTTCCCCATATAAGCCCTGGGTGGAGCTAGCTTCTCTTTTTTTGAGCTTTGCTCTTCTGCTAAGCTGAGGTCCAGTGCACTCGTGCCTAGTGTATGTCCAGAGTGTTGGAGACCTCAAAGTCAAGTCCTGCAGCCACCATCAAGTAAAGTAAGCTAAAGTCACAGCTTTATGAGTCAAGTCAGTCCCTGTCATCTGTCAAGTCAGCATGGTCTGCATTCAATTGCCCAGTCCTACTACAAGTCCAAGCAAGCCCTTAAGGACTCTGCGTCATTGGTGCCCTTGTCCTTGTGCCCTGGCTGAACTGAATAGAGTTTACCAACTGTCTACCCTCAGTAAAGCTACCGTTGTCCATAACTTGGCATCTGAGTATTTATTGTCCCCGTGCCTAGCCCAGGATCCAGCGGTATACCTTTGGGTGGTTTTAGGCTAAACTACATTATGGCATCACGAATACAAGGTGTTAATGCCATCTGCCCTGCACCACACACTCCGCCACCACATTTAAATGTTTTTCTTGCTGATAATATATTTTATGCATAATCAATTTTTTATCAATATTTTTATTTATCTGACAGAAAAAAAACAATTTATTCTTTAAAGCTCTATTCACAAGAAGTCTTTTGATCGCATCAATAGTTGAACATTCAGAATGTAATTCTGTTATCAAATTGACAAAAATCTTGACATAACCACAACAGACCCCATTATAAGTCAGTGTCCCTATTTGAATCCATCATATGACAGATCAATAACAGCGTCATGACTTTTCTCAGAAATGGAAGCCATGATGTTAGTGTGACCAAAGCGTAAAATGAATCCATGAGAAAAATATACAAGCATCAGATGAAAATAATATTTGTATGTGTTGTTTTCAGCGACATGAAAACCTCCATTCAATCAAGCTATGCCCTTCAAGTTCAGCTTAGGGGGCCCTCAATTTTCTTGGTCAATTTCAGAAAAAGGAACTTGAAGAGAGGCTGTGTAGATGGCTAAATCAGTATCTGTTTTCTTTTTTTTACCCCATTCATTTAAAAATTTTTAATTCTTTTAAATGAGATGTTCCAACACGCTGCAGCTACTTTAGATGCTTTCAGCATAAAAACAGATGTGATAGCAACAGTAAACTTCAAATTGATTGAAATCCCGTTTAATAGCTTACACAAAAGCGGTAATGGCCCATAGTTATACTTCTGGCCATTAGGTACCAAATCAGGTGATTGCTTCAATTAATGAGTATGTTGTCAAGTAATACCATTTAATACACATTACACATGCCTCCTTTGCACATCATGAGCAGATGGTTCCAAATTATACAGACAATCTCCGTTATGCTTCTTATCCCACTAAAACCTGGTGAGTACGGAAAGGTATTTTTAAGACAATATGCTATCCGAAAAGGTCACTTTAGTTATCGTTCTTTGTCCTTATTTTGTTAAGTGTAAGAGTTTTACAGCACTGCTTTGGTGCAGCTATGGATATTTATGTCAGCCAATTCTCAGCAGTGGCAGCTCTTTATATTTAATTCATACATTATTATAGATGATATGCTTATCTTGGTTTGGCAAGGAAACAAAGAAGACAAAGAGGAGAATTTAAAAGGTCATTCAGGAAATATACACAGATGGTTCAGAGACCACATTTAATATTTTCTAAACGCAGATATTCACTGGAGAAAAGCTTTAGCTTAATAATTGCTGTAACTGCAATTGATACATACCGCCCATTCTGTTCTTTAAAAGAAAAAAGGCATATAGTCTGTATAATGCATCTAGTAGTAGTGATAACTGCAAATGTAAACATAGAAATATTAGAAGTAAAGGCCCAAAAGCAGAATGCACACATAATAGTGCAGCTTCAAATACTTTATACTATAGTAGGGGACATTTGCTGATGATCATCTTGTGTATTAGATAGATAGATAGATATCCAGCAAAAAGAAGTCCAGCAGCACACCAATCTTACTGAAAAACTCAATGTGGCTTATTCACCCAGTTTCTTTAATTAAACTGCACGGTCAATGGCGTATGTGCAAAAAAATTCCAAAGTCCAAAATAGTGTATTTTTGGTCACTTTTTATATCATGAAAAAATTTACTGTGTAGAAACGGAAGCCCCGAAAAGTTACAAAATGGCATTTGTTTTTTTTTTATTTTGTCTCACAATGATTTTTTTTTCTGTTTTGCCGTAGATTTTTGGGTAAAATTACTGATGTCATTACAAAGTAGAATTGGTGGCGCAAAAAATAAGCCAACATATGGATTTTTAGGTGCAAAATTGAAAGAGTTATGATTTTTTAAATGTAAGGAGGAAAAAAATGAAAATGCAAAAACGGAAACCCCCCAGGTCCTTAAGGGGTTAAAAACACATTAGTTAATGGAGGGGGGCTTTGCACTCACTGGAGTTGTATACAGTAAATATTCAATATGCATGTCTTTCCATTCTGGCGTGGTTAATTTTCAGTGTGCCGCCGAGCACCGCTTGTGCCAGAAGTGAGCACATAGTTCCATCATCCAATAGACAAACAGCATTCTGGTGACCATGACAGCAGCATTATTTCATTCTTGCTCATGCGTACAAATAAACTCATGACATTTATCCCCATCTTGCTTGTTGGCATCTATATCTGCGTCAGTACACATATAGAGCCCATATTAAGTCAGCAATGCGCGGCCATTTATTCCATCAAACACAATGCAAATTGCACTGCAATCGACGGACCGGAGTGTATGGAGCCACCATATCAACCATTATGGCAACACAGTTACTCACCCACTACACAGATCGGCCCGCATCGCTGCTCACATGACAGGGTTCCAGACTAGTACCTTTAGCGGTATTACAATGCAATATCATGAACATGATATAAATAATTTAGACGCAAATATAATATGAGGGACACCAAAGATAATGGTTACTACCTCAGAAGATGGAGATATAGATGTTACTGCCCTTGGTGAAATGTACTAAGAATCAAAATATAGAAGAATTCAACCAATGAGGCAAGGATATATAAAATATAACTTTTACTAGATTAATATAAAATTTGTATTTTTTATATGAATCTAGTAAAAGTTACATTTTATATATCCTTGCCTCATTGGTTGAATTCTTCTATATTGGGATTATAAATCATTTACAAATAATTTGCTTGTAAAACCTTAGTCAACGAGTAATGGATTATTGACTTTAAACGCCATAAGAATGGTGAAGTGCAAATGCAGCCCCTTTCCACAGATCTATAGGAATAAGAGAAAACAAGATTAAAATTGGAATTGTGAATAAAACAATAAAGGTAAATCATCAGAGACTCCTAATTTCAAATGAAGCAACCAAAACACTAAGGTCTTGTAGGGATGACTCTATTTAGACATGTGGGGAGATATTTGTAATTCAACATTAAGTCCTGCTGGCTTTAATGTACCCAATCTATAGATCCACTGTGTTCTCGTTTCTTTCACAGTAGAATTCTATTCAATAATCATGAATTTCAAGTCTTTCTCTTTGTGGTTGGCCCCAGTGAACTGCTTCGATACAGGTTAGTCTAAAGTTTTTTTTTCGGATGTTGTATCTATGTTGGTTTAGTCTAGTTTTGGCATTGAGACTAGTTTACCCAACATAGAGCATCTCACATGGGCACCACAAAATGTAAAAAACATAATTAGAGTTGCAGTTGAGATAATATCTGATAGAGTAATGTACCTTTGTCCATGGGTGAACAAATTTATCTCCCTTAAACATGGAACCACAACTCACACAAGTACACGTGTCAGATGTTGTACACTTCAATTCCAGACATGTGTCCATGGTATCTAGGCATTGTGCGGAGGTTGATTCTGGTAGCACTTCATCATTGCTGCTACAGGGTCTGGAACGTGTCATACCCCCTATCAGGTGTGGAAACACCAGACTCAAACTGTTAGATCGTGAGGTCTTTTGGATCTTAAAGTTAAATAGTCATGTCCCTAACAGACTTAACAAGAGGATGGATACAATTTTGCATTACTAATATAATACCTAAGAAAACAGTTTTGTCTTCCCCCTTTCAGTTTTATATATATAGCCATTATTACCGGTCTCATTGGTTAGTTCTAAATATAGACCATTCTTCTAAGGTTGCAATAAACAGTGCCACTCTGATCTTTAGCCCTTATGTTTTCTCTCTCAGTTTTTGTACTTGGCTAATTGGAGAGTGTAACTAGCACAGATTTTTGAACATATATATTGCTGTGTGCGTATATACGCATATAGCAAATATGTGAATATTATAATATTTTTCATGGATCTTATTTGTATACCTTTGATCCTCCTCCAATTTACGCATGACTATATAGGTGTTTCTTCCCCTATACCTGTTTTCACTATTTTTATACTTGATAGTATGTCCAATTGAGAGCATCTGCTGAAATACCTTCTCTATACTAATATGTTATTTTGTTTGCACATACTATGGTCTTTTATGTTATATTGTTATATCTATTTGTTATCTCAACTTGCACGGGTGCAGTGAGCCATCATTTATGGGCTGATGTGCACCTGTTAAAGTGGGGAGGAGTGTGTGTCCTGTGACCGAACCCCTTCGATTAGGTGCTGGCAGGGGACATCCCCTATTTAAGGTTTGTACATTTGTCTGTTTAGTGTATGGCTAAGGCCCGACGCCAGGGCCGAAACCTGTCACCTGTGTCCATGTCTTGCATGCACTGAAGTTTTTATTGCATAAAGAGCATCGTTCTGTATCCATTTGCTCTGGACATCCATCTGTTTTCCAGTACAGGTACTACTGCTCCCATCATGAAACAGTATGTTCCATGCTGCAAGTGGTAGTACTACATAAAAAATGTAAAAAATAAAGAAAAAAAATAGAAAAAAGTGAAAATACAAATCACATTTTTTCAAAATATTCGGTGAATCAGCCAAATCAATTTTTTTTTTTTAAATGTGCTCATCTCTAATTATGACATATAGCTGTATGTACACTATTTTAAGTAGTGAAATCGTTTTCATGCAAGTTGCTGTGGCCTCCCACATTCACCAGAGAACTGGTGTAAGTTCTAGTTGTAATTGGGGCTTTCAAGGTAAGGCACACAGGTAGCCACTGAAATGTCAGATTGATTAAGAACTATACACCTTTTAATAAAACTGCTGAATTTAACATGTCAAATGCCAGTCTATACAGTATGTTTATTTTTTTTTTTTACTTTTGCTTAAACATTTCTATTGATATTTAAAAGATGGAATTTCAGAAGACAACCTAAACCATATTACATATAAAATTCTTCACTTCCTGTGCACACATGGGCTAAATAAAAGAAATAAACCAGTGCACTCCATACAGATTAGTGAATTCCATTGGGACATTTTAAATATGTCAAGCAACGAACACATGGAGCAATAAGGCCCATCATGCCAGGAGCTGTTCAAGAATATGTGGGATGTTAGTTTCTCCTTTTAATTGGTCCCGCATCAGCTCATTATGCAGTGGGTCAACATGGCATAGAAAAGCTAATGATCACAACACAGCAGTGTCTAAATGGTTTTTTTCTACATTCCTAAAGTGCCGACACATTACAGGTGGCCATTAGACAGCAGCACAAATGTGATTTAATTAGCTGGGAAATAATGATGGAATCCGGACTTCCCCAAGGACCTTGAAAGTCATCATCAGCATTTCAATAATCCCCTATACCGCAAACTCTCAAATCCTCCTGAAAGATTCATTTCCAAATTCAATAAATGGTAGTGCTTCTGTCACCAACAATATGAGATTGTGAAATGATTTACAAGTCTTATTTAGCTCATTTGATCATTCTCCAAATATTGAAATTCCTGATAATTGATCAAATTTTATCTACATAAAGTAAAAAAAAAGTTTCATATCATATTATGTGATTAATGTGTGATCAATCATTTGTGAAAAGAAGCACTTCGGCATATCGCCAACCAAAAAAGGAAAACTTGACTTCTGAATCTTTATGGATAGTAACGTTGTGCAGTGTTTCTCTTAAAAGCTGAACTATTCATACTCCATACTTCTCCTTTCTATCATGTCAGCCATATAAGCATGAGCCTGCTTTAGTTTTAAATGACTAAATCTATACCTGTAGACTAGTGGTAGTAAATCCAACATATTGTAGGTGTTTTGAATTGTAGCTGGAGAATCCATCCAACATGCCGCTTATACATATACATATATATATATATATATATATATATATATATATATATATATGTATTTTAACACAAACGTAGAGGTTCCAACACTCTGACAACTTTGTTTAAAGCGATACTGTTATTAGTAAGAAAACTTGAAAAAACTGCTCAAGTCAGTGTGGTAATGTTCCCTAAAGGGGTACTCAACCCCTAGGCATCTTATCCTTTATCCAAATGATATGGGATAAAATGTTGATCGCTGGGGTCCCGCCGCTGGGAACCCACGCAATCTTTCCTGCAGCACCCCCTGTCATCTGGTGCACAGATCGAACTCCGTGCTTGATGACTGGCAATGCAAGTGCAGGAGGCATCGTGACACCCATCCCATAGACGTGCATTGAGGGGGTGGGGCCATGGCGTCACAAGCCTCCGGCCCTTTCATTGCCAGTCATCAGGCACGGAGCAACAGATGGCAGGGGGTGCTGCAGGAGAGATCGCAGGGAGATTCCCAGCGGCGAGACCCCCGTGATCAGACATCTTATCCCCTATACTTTTGGATAGGGGATAAGATGTCTAGGGGCGGAGTATCCCTTTAAAGGGGTACTAAATTGGAAAACTTTTTTTTTATTATTAACTGGTGCCAAAAAGTTGAACAGATTTGTAACTTCTTTTTAAAATCTTAATCCTTCCAGTACTTATCAGTTGCCCGATACTACAGGGGAAGTTTTTTCTTTTTGAATTTCTTTTCTGTCTGACCACAGTGCTCTCTGCTGACACATCTGTCCATATCATGAACTGTACATAGTAGAAGAAAATCCCCATAGCAAGCACATCCAGCTCTTGACAGTTCCTGGCATGGACAGAGGTGTCAGCAAAGAGCACTGTGGTCAGACAGAAAAGAAACTCAAAAAGAAAAGAACTTCCTGTGGAACATACAGCAGCTGATAAGTACTGGAGGGATTAAGATTTTATTAAGTAATCTACAAATCGGTTTAACTTTCTGGCACCAGTTGATTTAAAAAAAAATTTCACCGAAGTACCCCTTTAATGGGGTACTCCGCCCCTAGACATCTTATCCCCTATCCAAAGGATAGGGGATAAGATGTCTGATCATGGGGGTTCCGCTGCTGGGGACCCTTGAGATCTCGGCTGCAGCACCCGCTGTCATTACTGCACAGAGCAAACTCGCTCTGTGCGTAATGACGGGCGATACATGGGCCGCCCCTCATGACATCATGGTCCGCCCCCTTAATGCAAGTCTATGGGAGGGGCGTGACGGCCAACATGCCCCCTCCCATAGACTTGTATTGAGGGGGCGGGCCATGACGTCATGAGGGGCATTATTACGAACAGAGCGAGTTTGCTCTGTGCAGTAATGACAGAGGGGTGCTGCAGCCGAGATCCCAGGGGTCCCAAGCAGCGGGACCCTCGCGATCAGACCTCTTATCCCCTATGCTTTGGATAGGGGATACAATGTCTAGGGGCAGTTGAATAATAATATGCATGATTTTATATGTAAAATACCTTTTGAGCTATGTATTACTATGCTCACTCAGATTGCAGACTTCATTAAGGTTGGGGGCATTTCTTCAGGACGATGACAAACTTGCTCCTTTCCTCCCTAAAGCATATACTTTAGGCATTAAGCTTTGCAAATGTAAAAATGTTTGTGCTGGCCTCATGGCAAGGAAGAAAGACTCCCTTTCCATGAAGCCAGCACAAACATTTTTGACACAATAGGCAAAATGCATATGGAGGTAAAACAGACTAAAGATATCTAAAAAGGCCTTAGATATTTATACATGAACATACACAGAACAGCAAAACTGTGTATGGAATGCCCTAGATGCCCTCTAACTGCGGAGAACACATACAAGTTATTTTGTTCCCCTGGGTGGTTTCACACCCATAATTTTTCAGAAAAAAGGGAAATAATTAAAGGAAGTCTTATAGTTTGAGCAGGATCCACTACTAGCTTCAGCTTTTTTTCTAAAAAAAAAAAGGTTGTGTGTGACAGGATATTGACTGTTGTCAGTGGCAATTAAAGATAGTATTCTAAGCGTAAACTTCTTTAAATTATGTCATGTTATGTTGTAAAGGGGAACTCCGGTGGAAACAAGTGGAAAACAAATGTTTTCAAATAAACTGGTACTGTATACTACAGATATACTTCAGAGAAATTTGTGAAGTTCTTCAAGTCTGACCACAGTGCTCTCTGCTGACACCTCTGTCCCTGTCAGGAACTGTCCAGAGAAGGAGCAAATCCCCATAGAAAACATTTCCTGCTCTGGACAGTTCCTGACACAGACAGAGTTGAACTTCACAAATTTCTCTGAAGCATATCTGTAGTATGCAGCAGTTGATAAGTACTAGAGGGGTTAAGATTTTTTAATAGAAGTTATTTACAAATCTGTTTAATTTTATGACACTAGTTGATTTGAAAACACTTTTTTTTCTTCCGGAGTTCCCCTTTAATACATTAATTCCCATAAGAAAAAGACAAATTCAACTATAATGTTTACACACACACACACACACACACACATATATATATATATATATATATATATATATATACATACATAAAAAAGTAATGATATTATGTTTAGTAATATATACAAAGTTGTGTTTATTTTATACAACTATAGGGTACATTCACCTGGGAGCACATCCGCAGTCATGAGCGGACACACGCAGAGCAACGGCAGCAGCAGGGAGCTCGCTCTGCTGTAACTGTGTGTGCCGGTAGCACATCCGCAGTGTCAAACACGCTATGGATGCGCTCCTCTGTGAACGTACCCATAATCTGATTTCTGATTAATCACTTACAAGGATGAGTCCACACATGGCAGATTTGCTTCAGATTTTGGCTGCAGATTTGCACACAAAAAACATAAAGAACTACCATAGGAAGGACTTCCACACAACAACAAAGAAGGAAATGTATAACTACAGAACAATAATCCAAAAAGGCTCATTATAACCCTACACAAAAAGTCCTCCTTTAATACATAAAGGTTATATGCATGTCCATGTGCATCCCATAATGATCAGTGAATTCCAATTGCAAGCGCTAGCCATGGCCACTAGTTTCACGATTTATTGATAATGGTAGACTGCTTTGAGACTTGCCACTGTTTAAATCGGCAAGTCCAGGTCCCGCTTGCAACTCGTAAACACATGCGCTAACCCCCAACATTTAAAAAGATGGAATAAATCCCCTGTTAGAGGAGGGCTGGGTATTTTAATGGGCTTAATTTAGTCTCTGCATTATTGCACAGTTCAAAGCAGGAGAATAAGATCAGAGGGCTTCAAAGTATAGCAGCAATTCTCAAAATTTTCACGAAAATTTCAAAAATCTGAATTTTTCAGGGACCAGTTAAGTTTGAATTGGATTTGAGGGGCCTTTCTGGGAGAAATACCCCATAAATGACCCCATTATAGAAACTGCACCACTCAAATTATTAAAAATGACATCCAGAAAGTTTTTTAACCCTTTAGGTGTTTCACAAGAATACCAGCAAAATGGAGGAGAAAAATCAAAATCTGCATTTTTTACACTAACATGTTCTTGTAACCCCATTTTTTTTTCAAAAAAGTGTTATAAGGAGAAAAAGCCTCCCAAAATGTGAAGCCCAATTTCTCTTGAGTATGGAAATACCTCATATGTTGACATAAAGTGCTCTGCGGGCTCACAATATGGCTCAAAAGGGAAAGAGCAACTGTGGGATTTTTTTAAACAAATTTTGCTGTTATGGTTTATGAGGGCCATGTTGCATTTAGGAAGCCCCCATGGTGTCACAACAGCAAAAAAATAAAATAAAAACACATGGCATACTATTTTGGAAACTATACCCCTCATGGAACGTAACAAAGGGTGTAGTGAACCTTAACACCTCACAAGTGTTTGAAGACTTTGAGTTGAAGTTTGATGTGAAAATGGAAAATTAGATTTTTAACACTAAAATGATGGTGCTACCCCAAATTTTTATTTTTCACAAGGAGTAATAGGAGATAAAGGAACCCCAAAATTTAGAGCCCAATTTCTCCAAATTAAGAAAACGCCCCATATGTGGACATTAAGTCCTCTGCTGGCGCACTACAGGTCTCAGAACAGAAGGAGCGCCATTTGAATGCACATTTACAAACGTCCCATGGAGCCAGAACAGCAGAAACCCCCCACATGCATTTTGGAAACTACACCCCTTCAGGAACATAACAAGGGTTACAGTGAGTACTTAAACCTCACAGGTTTTTAGAACAGGGGGCCGTAAAAGTGAAAATTTTTTATTTTAGCACTATTTAATAGTGTTACCCCAAATGTTTAACCCCTGAAGGACCCAGCCATTTTACAACTTAGGACTCGGCCATTTTTTGCACATTTGACCACTGTCACTTTAAACATGAATAACTCTGGAATGCTTTTAGTTATCATTCTAATTCCGAGATTGTTTTTTAGTGACATATTCTACGTTAACTTAGTGCTAAAATTTTTTGGTAACTTGCATCCTTTCTTGGTGAAAAATCCCAAAATTTGATGAAAAATTTGAAAATTTTGCATTTTTCTAACTTTGAAGCTCTCTGCTTGTAAGGAAAATGGATATTCCAAATATTATTTTATTTTATTCACATATATAATATGTCTACTTTATATTTGCATCATAAAATTGATGAGTTTTTACTTTTGGAAGACACCAGAAGGCTTCAAAGTTCAGCAGCAATTTTCCACAAAATTTCCAAAATCACAATTTTTCAGGGACCAGTTCAGGTTTGAAGTGGATTTGAAGGGTCTTCATCTTAGAAATACCCCACAAATGACCCCATTATAAAAACTGCACCCCCCAAAGTATTCAAAATGACATTCAGTCAGCGTTTTAACCGTTTAGGTGTTTCACAGGAATAGCAGCAAAGTGAAGGAAAAAATTCACAATCTTCATTTTTTACACTTGCATGTTCTTGTAGACCCAATTTTTGAATTTTTACAAGGGGTAAAAGGAGAAAATGTATACTTATATTTGTAGCCCAATTTCTCTCGAGTAAGCACATACCTCATATGTCTATGTAAAGTGTTCGGCGGGCACAGTAGAGGGCTCAGAAGGGAAGGAGCGACAAGGGGATTTTGGAGCGTACGTTTTTCTGAAATGGTTTTTGGGGGCATGTTGCATTTAGGAAGCCCCTATGGTGCCAGAACAGGGAAAAAAAAACACATGGCACACCATTTTGGAAACTAGACCCCTTGAGGAACGTAACAAGGAATAAAGTGAGCCTTAATACCCCACAGGTGTTTCACGACTTTTGCATATGTAAAAAAATTTAAAAAAATTTCAATAAAATGTGTGTTTCCCCCCCAAATTTCACATTTTTGCAAGGGTTAATAGCAGAAAATACCCCCCAAAATTTGTAACCCCATCTCTTCTGAGTATGGAGGTACCCCATAAGTTGACATGAAGTGCACTATGGGCGAACTACAATGCTCAGAAGAGAAGGAGTCATATTTGGCTTTTTGAGAGCAAATTTTGCTCGGGGGCATGTCACATTTCGGAAGCCCCTATGGTGCCAGGACAGCAAAAAATACCCACATGCCATACCATTTTGGAAACTAGACCCCTTGAGGAATGTAACAAGGAATAAAGTGAGCCTTAATAGCCCACAGGGGTTTCACGACTTTTGCATACGTTAAAAAAAAAAAAATTTTCACTAAAATGTGTGTTTCCCCCCCAAATTTCACATTTTTGCAAGGGTTAATAGCAAAAAATACCCCCCAAAATTTGTAACCCCATCTCTTCCGAGTATGAAGGTACCCCATAAGTTGACCTGAAGCGCACTACGGGCGAACTACAATGCTCAGAAGAGAATGAGTCATATTTGGCTTTTTGAGAGTAAATTTTGCTCGGGGGGCTTGTCGCATTTAAGAAGCCCCAATGGTGCCAGAACAGCAAAATAACCCCCACATGGCATACCATTTTGGAAACTAGACCCCTTGAGGAACGTAACAAGGGGTACAGTGAGCATTTACCCCCACTGGTGTCTGTCAGATCTTTGGAACAGTGGGCTGTACAAAATTTTAAATTCGCGCAGCCCACTGTTCCAAAGATCTGTCAGACACCAGTGGGGTGTAAATTCTCACTGCACCCCTCATTACATTCTGTGAGGGGTGTAGTTTCCGAAATGGGGTCACATGTGTTTTTTTTTTTTTTTGCGTTTGTCAAAACCGCTGTAACAATCAGCCACCCCTGTGCAAATCACCTCAAATGTACATGGTGCACTCTCCCTTCTGAGCCTTGTTGTGCGCCCCCAGAGCACTCTGCGCCCACATATGGGGTATCTCCGTAGTCGGGAGAAGTTGCATTACAAATTATGGGGGGCTTTTTTTCCTTTTACCTCTTGTGAAAATGAAAAGTATAGGGCAACACCAGCATGTTAGTGTAAAAAATTTATTTTTTTACACTAACATGCTGGCGTAGACCCCAACTTCACCTTTTCATAAGGGGTGAAAGGAGAAAAAGCCCCCCAAATTTTTTAAGGCAATTTCTCCCGAGTACGGCGATACCCCATATGTGACCCTAAACTGTTGCCTTGAAATACGACAGGGCTCCAAAGTGAGAGCGCCATGCGCATTTGAGGCCTGAATTAGGGATTTGCATAGGGGTGGACATAGGGGTATTCTACGGCAGTGATTCCCAAACAGGGTGCCTACAGCTGTTGCAAAACTCCCAGCATGCTTGGACAGTCAACGTCTGTCCGGCAATACTGGGAGTTGTTGTTTTGCAACAGCTGGAGGCTCCATTTTGAAAAAAGTGGCGTACCAGACGTTTTTCATTTTTATTGGGGAGGGGAGGGGGGCTGTGTAGGGGTATGTGTATATGTAGTGTTTTTTACTTTTTATTTTATTTTGTGTTAGTGTAGTGTAGTGTTTTTAGGGTACAGTCACACGGGCAGGGGGGGTTACAGCGATTTTCCCGCTGCGAGTTTGAGCTGCCGTGCAAAATTTGCTGCATAGCAAACTTGCAGCCTGATACTCACTGTAAGCCCCCTGCCCATGTGAATGTACCCTGTACATTTACAAGGGGGGGACCTCCAGCTGTTGCAAAACTACAACTCCCAGCATGCACAGTCTATCAGTGCATGCTGGTAGTTATAGTTTTGCAACAGCTGGAGGCACACGGGTTGGGAAACACTGAGTTAGGAAACAGACAATGTTTCCCAACCAGTGTGCCTCCTGTTGTTGCAAAATCACAACTCCCAAACATTCTAAGGCATGCTGGGAGTAGTAGTTCGCCAACATCTTTAGAGCCAGATGTTGCCGAACTACAACTCCCAGCATGCTTGGAGTTGTAGTTTGCAACATCTGGAGGACTACAGTTTGCAGACCACTAATACAGTGGTTCCCAATCTGTGCCCTTCCAGATGTTGCAAAACTACAACTCCCAGTATGCCAAAACTGTCCAGGCATGCTGGGAGTTGTAGTTCTGCAACATCTGAAGGGCCAGATGTTACAGAACTACAACTCCCAGCATGCCTGGACAGTAAGGGCATGCTGAGGATGTGTAGTTTTGCAACATCTGGAAGGGCACAGTGGTCTTCAAACTGTGGACCTCCAGATGTTGCAAAACTGCAACTCCCAGCATGCCCAGATGCCAAGGGCTGTCTGGGCATGCTGGGGGTTGTAGCATATAGGGTCCCAATACAGCAATGCATGTCGCTTTACGGCGACGTGCATTGCTGTAAAGGGCCAGACCGCGGCTGAAGATCATCTCACCTGTCGCCATCTTCCTCGCCGGGAACCGGGTCTTCAGGGACGAGGTAAGTACCGGGGCCGGTCCCCAGCACTCCCCCGTCCCCCGCCGCGTCCTCCGGTCTTCCTCCCGTCCTCTCCGGACTTCCAGGGGCCGGGCAGGACGGGAGGAAGTAACCCCCCCCCCCCTGCGATTGGTCGGTTAACTAACCGAAGAATCGCAGGGGATGGGAGAAGGTGGCAGGCTTGCCACCTCGCTCCTATACTTTAGCATGGTCCTGGCTGTCTGTGACAGGCGGGATCATGCGAAATTACCGGGCGGTCGGGTCCCAGAGACCCGATCAGCCCGGTATCGCCGCAGATCGCAAGGGCGATTTCCCTACATGGCCCCCCTCGGCGTTTGCCCTGGATCCCTGCTGAAGGATTTCAGCAGGGATCCGCTTCCGATCTCCGCCGGGTGAGCGGCGGAGACCAGGAAAAGACATTACGTATTCATACGTCATGGGTCCTTAAGACCCAGGGTGTGATGACGTATGCATACGTCATGGGTCCTGAAGAGGTTAATTTTCACATGGGGTAATAAGGCAAAAGACCCACAAAATTTGTAGTGAAATTTTGCCTGAGAAAGAAGATACCCCATATGTGGATGTAAAGTTTTTTTGCGGGCACACTGCAATGCTCAGAATAGAAGGAGCGCCATTGGGCTTTTGGAGTGAAAAGTTTGTTGGAATTGAAGTCAGGGGCCATGTGCGTTTACAAAGCCCCCATTGTGCAAGAACAACAGTAACCCCACATTTGTGACACCATTTTAGAAACTACACCCCTCAAGGAATGTAACAAGGGTTATAGTGAGTACTTACACCTCACAGGTTTTTTGAACAGTGGGGCGTAAAAGTGAAAGAATTGATTCTTAACACTGAATTGCTGGTATTAACCAAAACATTTTTTGAATGTGTTTCAAAAGTAGTAAGAGAAACAAATCTCCACAAAATTTGTAGCCCAATTTCTCCAGAATAAGGAAATACCCCATATAAAGCGGAAAAGCACTATGCGGGTGCAAAACAGGGCTTAGGAGTGAGACAGCACTGATGAGATTTGAATGGTTGAGGTTCTGACATAAAATATATTTTTTTAAAGTGACCACAATTTTGAAAGTACACCCCTCAAGGAAGGTAACAAGGGGTACAGGGAGTACCTACACCTGACAGATTTTTTGAACAGTGGGCCGTAAATTGAAAATTTAGATTTTTTTACACTAATATGCTGGGGTTACCCAATTTTTTACATTTTCACAAGGGGTAATGGGAGAAATTTGGTTACAAATTTTGGAGGGCTTCTTTGTTCCTGACTATGGAAAAACATCCACATATGGGGTAATGTGCTGGGCGGGCGCACAACAAGGCTCAGAAGTCATAGAGGTCTGTTTGCATTTGAGGCCTATGGCATAACAGTAGCTGACGGTTACATACATTCAGAGGAAAATACTAAAAAGAAACACCCACATGTGACACCATTACAGAAAGTACCCACCCTGAGGAATGGGTATAGGGGTAAAGAGGACATTTGGAACGCACGGGTGTTTCCTAAATTTATTTTCCAGGAATGGATGAAGGGTAGCTTTTGAAAATTGCAATTTTCAACCTATGCTCTGCTTCATCATTCTGTGAACAACTAACTAACATTATTCTGTAAACTCTGTGACTCTGAATTGTCGCCTGGAAATACGTCAGAGCTCATGAGCGAGAACTCTTCGCATTTGAGGCCCGCACAGGTTCAGGAGCAGAGGAAGTTTGTGGTCTTGCATGGCGGTGTCTCCGCCGCCTTGGTGGCTCATCATCAGAGGATGATGAGGAGGACGCAGAAGAAATAAGGAAGCTGGGGTCTTCCTCGTCCTCTGAGGCACTTTCAGTGTCGGAGGCAAGTATGGCATATGCCTCCTCCACTGAAAACACCCAGCGGGCCATTTCCCTACTCTAATGGGGGGGGTGAAGTGTATATATGTGGGGGGGGAAACGTTATTGGTGTGTGTGCTGCGTGTGGTGCGATACTACCTCCCTAACCCCCCTTACCTAACAAAACCCGCCCTAACAGAAAAAATATAAACTAATAAGGGGAAAAAAGGCAGAACTTTATTTTTTTAAATAGACTTCCAGCACAAAAAAAGCCCTGCGCCAAAAAAGTGTTTACCTAATCAGTGGGGTGCACACTGATTAGCTCTTGGTGGCGGCAAGGAGCGCAGAAGTCAGTGGGGGTCTGGCCACTCAACCCAGAACAGTGGCTGGTGGCACATACAGACCCCCACACAAAATACCCAAAAAATAAAAATAAAAAGTTTAACCCCGCAAAAGTGCACCCCCCTGAACCCCCCAAAAACGCTGATCAGTGATAAATCAGTGACAGCGCTGGGGCAGGCCGCACACAGAGGTACGGTCCGTCTGCACAGCACAGGCCTGCCTATAGGTGCAACAAAAAACGCTATAACAAAAAAGCACCTGCACCACAAAAAAACACTGATCAGTACTATGGGACTGATCAGTGGCGGGTGGGCTTTAGCTAACGGTGGCGGACCGCTCTTTTATAACTAAGAGAGCCCGGCCACGCGTGTAGCAAAAAAAAAAAACAGACCACAGCGACCCTGTAGGGCTGGGGTCACGCAGCTAAAGGTGCTGCGGACCCACTGACACCTACAGTATGGTATGCTGTTAAAAAAATATATCTATTTTTTTACCTCTTAAACCTGTCCCTGCCTAATCTAAAATTTTCCCTAAACTCTGCTGAGCCAGGGGGCACAGAAACAGTGCCAAGGGGCACATTTATGCCTGTGAGGGGGGAAGAGCAGCACGGGGCTCCACTCTGATCAGCACCAGATGTAAAATGGTGCTGATCAGAGCGGAGCAACATTCTCCTGCTCTCCTCCCCCCTCCTCATACACTGTGATTGGTGCGGTCACTATGACCGCCCAATCACATCTGTACTGGGGGGGTGGTGGCAACACTGCCCCATCCCAGTACTGTACCGATGATGATTGGTGGTATATATTACACCTCCGATCATCATTGTTATCAGGATCATCGGGTCTCACGTGACCCAGATGACCCGGAACTGCTGCAGATCAACGGTTAGTATTTACCGGAGAACTGCGGCGATTGCCGATATGGAGGGTCCTCAGGACCTTCCTCGGCGATATGCCGGGATGCCTGCTGAAGTTTTTCAGCAGTCATCCCAGTCCAGTCCCCGTCCCATCTGATTTGACCGGCGATTTGCAGCAATCGCCGATATGGGGGATCTCGGGACCCCCCTTGGCGATGTTCCGGGATGCCTGCTGAATGATTTCAGCAGGCATCCCGGTCCGGTCCCCGTCCAGTAAGCGGTGGGGACAGGAAACGCTCAGGGCGTACAGGTAGGCCCTGAGTCCTTAAGGATCAGGGATGCAGGGTATATGCATATGCCCTGCGTCCCCAAGAGGTTAATGTACATGGCCGATTGACTAAGAAAGCAAATCATTTACAAAGAGCTAAGACAGAAGTTGAATGTGCACTGGAAACATAAAATTTATCTGCTGGGGGAAATTTTCTTTGCAATTTTCTTACAAATGAGTCCCAAAATCAATGTTATGTTCTAATGATAATGCTTATATAGACTGTGAAACTACACAATTCATTGGCGACTATTACAGAATATTTTTGTTAGATCAAGGGCACATGGCACTTGCAAACTATATTTATAAGACTGTTGCATTGGAAAAGAAGAACTAGATGTCTCAGCTGAAAGTAGTCAACTTGTGAAGCTTATACAGAATGTTTTTCTTCGCAGATCTTCGCAGGTAAAAGACATTATTTTTGTAAACACAGCAATAATAACAAAAATTTGAATTAGAACTATAATGAAACAAACAATGGTAATTATGATAATAATGCTCGATACTGATGATAATGGTTGTATTGTTATTATGTTGTGTATCCCTGTTCTCTATATTCATCTCACAGCCATTACATGCCCCTTATGATCCTTGGCTCTCCCTCCAGTTATGTCTTTGTCATAAATTACTGTCACCAACATTACTGATGCACCTATATATCTACAATACTACATTCTCTTTAACATTTGACAAATCTGATGAAAACAAAGTGCTTTGATCATTTAACAAATACAAATGCATTAGTATTCATGGCATCGAAATCAATACAACAGCATTACAGACTACCAGAAAGATGATTTATTGTAAGCAGCATACAGTTTGTAAGGTTATCAATTTTTAATGTTGCTGTAAAAGAATAGCAATGAATTAATCATTTCAGGTACAACAAACACAAGAGATATCATCTCCATTCTAATTAAAATATATATAATAGTGAGTGCTGAGAGGGATTTGAGTGTGAATATGTTATATATCTCTTTAGGCATTTATATTGGCATACCTGTATAAAGTAGAATGATTATCCTCAGGTATGACCATAGAAAGGAGCAGGAAGGAACTGTTATATGAGAGCTAAAAGATGTAAAATCATGTATATATTAAATATATGTATACTTCTTACTCTCCAAAAAGGTTGTTCCCCACAATATTCAGTAGGTGCCAGGCAGGAGAGCAGCGGAAGAACGCCCCGGTCGGCAACATCTCAACCAGGCTGCGTCTAACTAGTAAGTTGCTCGTTGTTGCTAATGGGGAGTGGGGACGTCACTACGGTGGCTCGTATACACTATAAAGTCTTTGACGCGTTTCGGGAACAGTCGTTTGGTTTCCTTCATCTGGTATTCCAGATGAAGGAAACAGAATGACTGTTTCTGAAACAAGTCGAAAGTTTTGTGGAACATACGAGCCACAGTAGTGACGTCACTACTCCCCGCTAGCAACAACGAGCAATTTACTAGTTGAACGCAGCCTGGTTGAGACACTGCCGGCCGGGGCATTCCACCACTGCTCTCATGCCTGGCTCCTACTGAATCAACAGCTGGAGGCCATAAGAAGTTGGACCAACACCCGGACAAACAAACCAGTGCAATACGGAGCACCAGTACCGGAGTGTATACAGGTACACATCGACCATTGACAGTGAGGGTATCACTTCCGGTTTTAAGTATACATCTTAACTGGTGCATGATATTTCCAACAGTAACTGCCCGCTGTATGTGATCTCCAGACAATAGACGCCGACAATACTATTTATAAAATTACACTACACATTGACCCTCAAGGGTGTTGTATAAATACTGCAAAGCACATTTGCTCCCGAACGGAGACCTATCAGGTATATCTAAGTAGATATTGTGGGGAACCACCTTTTAGGACAGTAAGAAGTATACATATATTTAATATATACATGATTTTATATATTTTAGCTCTCATATAACAGTTCCCACCTGCTCCTTTTTATGGTAATACCTGAGGATAATCGCTCTACTTTGGACAGGTATGCCAATATAAATGCCTAAAGTGGTAATATAACATATTCACACTCAAATCCCTCTCACCGCTCACTATTATATATATTTTCTATTCGTTTTTAACACTTTCTACGCATATACAGGAAGACGTACATATAGTGAAGCAGCAGATAGGGTATTGTGTAAGCATCCAGCGCTAGTGATATTATATATTTGTACTTAGCACTTTATATCTCTCCATTCTAATAAATTTGAAGATAAGTGGAGATTACATTTAGTGTGTCTTTATCTTAACCCCTTCATTTTTCTTAGTGGAACATGATGTTAAATGAAATCAAAACAATTCTGATTGTGAAAACAAAACAAAAAATGGCATACATATAAATTAAATCCCTGACGTTAAACATCTGACTTACATCAAGATGCTGGAGCAGAGTTCTGCTGGTGGTGACTGCTAAGGTCAGCACAGCACCCACTATAAGTGGTCAGAATTTGTGATAACTCAGATGTCAGCTATTCAACCCCTAGAGGACGTATGGCATAAATGTATGTCCTGGCTGCCTGGTACTTAAAAAGGATATATCTGAATAATTAAAATTAGAGATGAGCTAATTTTTAAAAACTCGATTCGGACAATTTGCTGAATTTTCCGCAAAAAATGTGATTTGGTCCGAATTTATTCGCAGTGAATCACTATTAAAAACGGCTATTTCTGGCCTACAGAGAGGCTCAATCGGAGTGTAGAACACTTTGCTTTGTTCTAACACGCAGAGGGAGTGTGCTGTGTTAGTGAAATAATACTGTTATTCAGTATGACATGCAGATTACAGGCATCACTATTGGAATCACTGCCGCAGAGCATCTGGATGTGGCAGATTGTTTATGTAATTTTTATTTTATTTAATTTGAACTTATTTAAAAAAATGTATTACCCATTCTGGTGAGCATCGAGCTGGCAGTGCGCCATGAGGCGAGCTACCACCAGTTCCAGCCCCTGCCTCTCAGTGAACGCTCATACTCTGATTGTCCACTTGAAAAGGGAGGAACTGCAGTACCAGCAACTTGGACAGAAGCACATTCAGCTTCTGTGCCATTGGATAAGTGGGTGCATGAAGCTAGAAGTGGCTGCAGTAAAAAAGGTCATACTTGTATCTTAAAATCGGGCTGACGGTCCTCCACAAGGTGAGATACCACCTTGTCCAGTCCCTGACTCTCAGTGCCCCCCTGACTGTGAAAGTGTGAATGTTTCATTTAATCAGTTATGCATTAGAAGTTCCCCCAGGAACATTTGGCTCCAGAATTTCCACTTCTGCCACCATGCTGACTGAACCATGCTACCACCTTGCTGGCTCAGCTGCTGCCTCACGGGCAATCTGCAACCCTCTTCTCCTGACGGCTTGATCATCATCAACAAGTGTCTGCATGTCACTGATGCCCTCCTCAGGTTCCTTAACAATGTCTGCTTCAGGACCCTGAACGCTGGCAATACCACCTAACACGTCACTCTCCTCATCACTACTTGCCCGCCTAGTGGAGGAAGCGGGAGATGTCTCCTCCACTTCTTGGCTGTGCAGTAGCTGCTGACTGTCCTCTATTAGATTGTCCTCACTGAATAATTGAGCTGAACCCACAGCATAAGATACTTCTATAGGGGAGGGAACAGCATAGGACAGAAGCAATGGGAAGACAGGGACATCTCCCGGGCCATGCCAACTGAGGGTTGTGTCTGCGGAACCTCCTGACTGTTGATGGGGGTTATCAGATGTCACTAGTGAGGAAGTGGATAACAGAAGATGGGTTGCTGGTCGAGACACGACCACTAGCTGATACCGGGAGCTCAGGCCTCTTGCTGCGACTCCTGCTGCCACTCACCCCTAGTCTGCTGCGACCTCTTCCTGATGAATTTAGGCCTCTGCCACTCCTCTGTGCACTTCCTGGCACTTCTCTTCCTGACATATTTAGTACATATATGAGGGGAGTACAATACGCTTCACTACGTTTAAAACAGTATTTGTCTAGATTAGCAGCAGGTGTGTACTTTTGGTTGTCCTTTTACAGTATCTAGGCCCTTGACAGATTAACAGGTACCAAATAGTACACTATTTAGATGTAGGTATGTGGTATGCACTTATGAGGGCAGAAACATGTGGTACAGTACACTTAAGAAAGTATTTGAGTACAACAACAGCGGGTGAGTACTTTTGCCTGTCCTTTCACAGTATCTAGGCCCTTGTCAGATTAACAGGTACAAAATAGTACACTACTTAGATGTAGGTATGTGGTATGCACTTATGTGGGCACAAAAATGCACTACAGTACGCTTAAAGAAATAGTGGAGTAAAACACCAGCCGGGGATTACTTTTGCCTGGACTTTCACAGTATCAAGGCCCTTGACTGATTAACAGGTACAAAATAGTACACTACTTAGATGAAGTTATGTGGTATGCACTTATGTGGGCACAAAAATGCACTACAGTATACTTAAAAAAGTATTTGAGTACAACACCAGCCGGTGAGTACTTTTGCCTGTCCTTTCATAGTATATAGGCCCTTGTAAGATTAACAGGTACAAAATAGTACACTACTTAGTTGTAGGTATGTGGTTTGCAGTTATGTGGGCAAAAACATGCTCTACAGTACTCTTATAAAACGTATTGGAGTAAAACACCAGCCGGTGATTACTTTTGCCTGGCCTTTCACAGTATCTAGGCCCTTGACAGATTAACAGGTACAAAATAGTACACTATTTAGTTGTATGTATGTGGTATGCACTTATGAACACAGAAAAATGTGCTGCAGTACGCTTAAAAAACGTATTTTTGCACAACACCAGCAGTACACAACAGTGCTGCAGCGGACAGTCGCTGTGTACTAAACCCAAAATTGCACTCTTACAGACTATTAGGAATGGACTGCTGGTTGTGTATTATACCGTCTACAGACTAGTATAACCAGCAGAACATTTGTTGTGGAACAAAGAGGCTGCGCCTGCTGGGGAGTGCCCACTTCCTACTGCTGGGACCTCACACAATGTGTGCAAGGGAAAAGGTAAGATACAAAGCTTAGTAGGGATTTTAGAAATAGTTAGGGAATATAATCTGAGTTAGTTTAGAAAATATGGTTTGATGACAGGTACTCTTTAACCCATTAACGGCCACGGATGTAAATGTACGTCCTGGTGTGTTAGTACTTAGCGCACCAGGACGTACATTTACATCCTGTGTATGACCGCAAGCATCTGAGCAGTGCTTGAGTCATACTCTGCAGGTCCCAGCTGCTATCAGCAGTCAGTAATCAGCTATCAGTCGGTAATGGCCGACATCCGCGGTCAAGCGGATGTCCACTATTAACCCCTCAGATGCCGTGATCAATACAGATTATGCCATCTGCGGCAATGCGCATGTTAAAATAGATGATCGGATCATTCGCAGTGCTGCCGCGGGGATCTGATCATCTGTAATGGTGACTGGAGGTCCCCTCACCTGCCTCCGGCCGTCTCCCAGCGCCATCTGCTCTGGTCTGAGATCGAGCAGACAAGAGCAGAAGATAGCCAATAATACTGATCAGTGCTATGTCCTATGCATAACATTGAACAGTATTAGCAATCAACTGACTGCTATTGATAGTCCCCTATGGGGACAGGAAAAGTGTAAAAAAAAAGTTAAAAAAATTTACAAATAAAAAGCAATAAAAAAAGGGAAAAATCCCCTCCCCCAATAAAAACAAAAGTTGACCCTTTTTCCCATTTTACCCCCAAAAAACGTGAAAATTATTTTTTATAAACATATTTGGTATTGTCGCATGTGTAAATGTCTGAATTATCAACATATAATGTTAATGATCCCGTACATTGAATGGCGTAAACGTAAAAAATTTTAACAGTCCAAAAATGCAGCTTTTTTCACATTTTATTCCAAAAAAACATTAATAAAAAGTGATCTAAAAGTTTTAGAAATGTGGTATCATTTTAATCGTATTGACCCACAGAATAAAGAACACATCTCATTCTTACCGTAAAGTGTACAGTGTGAAAAAAAAAACTCCAAAGTGTGCAAAATTGTGGTTTTCATTAAAATTTCCTGCCTAAAAAAAACTATTATTAGGGTTCACCATACATATTTTGGCGTAAACTTAAAAAATTTTATAAAGTCCAAAAATGCAGCTTTTTTCACATTTTATTCCAAAAAACATTAATAAAAAGTGAGCTAAAAGTTTTAGAAATGGGGTATAATTTTAATCGTATTGACCCACAGAATAAAGAACACATCTCATTCTTACCGTAAAGTGTACAGTGTGAAAAAAAAAACCTCCAAAGTGTGCAAAATTGTGGTTTTCATTAAAATTGGTTATGCAAAAAACAAGCCCTTATATGGGTCTGTAGATGGAAAGATAAAAGAGTTATGGATTTAAGAAGACGAAAATGCAAAAATAAAATTAGCCTGATCCTTAAGGTCAAAATGGGCTTGGTCCTATAACAAAATTGCTGATTATTGGTCACTTGATATACCAGAAATAAAAGAATAAAAAGTTATCAAAAATCCCATATATGCAAAAGTGCAAAAATTACAGCCCAAAAAAATGAACCCTTGTACAGCAGCATTTGCATAAAAAATGAGAATGTACAGGGGTTAGAATAGGGAAATTTTAAACATACATGTTTTGCAAAAAAAAGTTTGACTTTTTCTAACTGCAGTACAAAAAATAGTAAAGCACGTAAAAATACTGTAGGTATCGTTTTAATGACACATATTTTAACGAATCCATTGCAGGAATTGTCGTGGTATTGGATTCTACATTTTTCTTTTCTCATATTTCTCTCAATTTATCACAACTATATGAGATAGTATTCAAATTGATATGGAATGGCAGGTGACCATACACTTTGGGTTAAATTGCAGTTTCTCTTTCTCTGCAAAATCTTTGCCTTTTCTCAATGGTGCTTGTTCACACTATCTTATGATATTGCAAGAGGAGAAAGGAGAATTTATACCCAATTTTATCTAAGCTTGGAAGACGGAACTAGGCGCACATATGAACACATCTAAAGGTTCAACATTTTTGGCAGTGGTACAGGACTCTGATCACATGGAATAAATGATATCCCTCTGTGAGACCATCCTGTGGGAGATGTGACAGCCCTCAGGGGCTCCATGCTTTACATTTGGTGGGAGCATACTGGTGTTGATATTTTTTGGAAAGGTGTTAACAAAATTTATAAATATATATGCCATACCAATATCAAGCTCACATACTCCATTGCCCTGTTCTCGGTCCACCTGGGCTCCATCTCTAAAATTAAAAAGGGTATGATCAGGCATTTTATAGAGGTCAGAAAGCAAACTGTTTCTAGACCATGAAAATCCCATGAATCTCCACTCATTTGACCTAGGGTTATGCCCTTAATCCCACTAAGTTCCAAGAGGAATTAGTCAGATGATGACAAAGCAAGTGCTCAATTTACTACAGTCTGGTTTCAGTGGTCTCAATTTTTTCCCTCCCCAACTCTTTCCTCCTATGTTTATACATATTTTGTTCTGTCTTATAGCATCTTAAGTTTGTTCTAATCTCAGTTTAAACCAATTGACTGTGAAGTCTACCCCCACGTCCACCCCCACTCCTTTGCCCTCTCTCCCGTCCGCTCTTCTCCTATTATAATTCTTCTTGATTTGAGTCAAAATATGCCAGGGCAATACCCAAGTTTAAAGGGATAAGATGTCTGATCGTGGGGGTCCCGCTGCTGGGGCCCCCCGCTGTCTTACACAGCACCTGGCTTTCTAAACAAACACCAGGTTCATGTGGCAGTGGTCGTGACATCACAGCCACACCTATTCTGACGTCACGTCACACCCCCTCCATTCATGTCTACAGGAGCGGGCGTGTCGGCCAACATGCCCCCTCCCATAGACATGAATGGAGGGGGTGGGGTGTGACATCACGAGGGGCGTGGCTGTGATTTAACAATCACGGCCTCTGGCTCCGAGCGTTCTGAACATAATGTTCAGAACACTGGAGCACCGGAGTACCCCTTTAAATTGGCTTCACACACTTTCTTATATCATATGTTCCTCCATCTCTAGCAGATGTAACCAGTCCATATGTCTTGTCTGTATTGTACTTTACTCTTGACCTTACAACTAATAATTAACATGTTCATTATTTAACAGACATTTCAGCATTAGCCCCTAACAGGATTCCCATATACAGTATATTGTATGTTTTACAATAGTTTGGAATTAAAAGTGCTGGCCAACTTTATTCTTTGGTTGTATTACACATACGGGGGAGTGGCTACCTCCATGTTGGCTCCTGCACCCCACCCACCTCTATTAGGTGTATATAAGGTGCCTTGGATGTTTCAGACCTTGCATGCCTGCTGTACTGTTCACACAGAGGCATATTCACAGTGTAGGGTCCATCCCAGAATGAGGTCACCTTACCGTGGTGGGACGGTCCACGCTATTTGGCGCCAAATTTGCAAGCTAAGTACCTCATAATTTCATAGTTTCATATCTTCATTTATTGCATTACAGCTGTATAGCTTTTCATGTTCTATCTATATACTCATGTTTTATCTATATACTCATGTTTCATCTGTATCTTTGTGCTAGCAGTGTGCTGCTGTATTCTCCTGTTGCAGTATATTGTATGGCTCTTTTTTCTGATAGTATACACTGTGCATACTGCAGGAATCAGAAGAGCCAACGAGACTCCTACACGAGAGTTGTTTTCATTTTGTCAGTTTATGGTGTAATATGTTAACTTTATAAAATGTCAATAAAAATTGTCGATACTCGACTAAAGATGTTTTCAGCAATCTAGAGGCACATCATTTTGCATCTTTAAAGACAAAGTAGCAAGTGAACCACTTGAAATGCATAAGCAAAGCCAAACAGGCATATTCTACAGCGATAGTACAGTAATTGGATGCATGTTTTAATTGACCTCCAATGTATTTTCTGTCTAGATTTTATTTGTTCTGAACATGAAGCAAAAGCTTCATTGGTTTCATTACATAGTAGATCAGAGGTAATGGCTGGCATGCCCCTTTTGCATTAAATCTTTATTTTTACATCTAACTTTTCAGACAAATGGATCTCATACAACAGAAATAAAGCCACAAAGATAAAACCCTCTCTTATTATCCCAAACCAGACTCCTAAAGATAATTAGTATTAAAGCTTCAGGGGCAAATCTAGTGTACAATATGTACATACTCACATCACTTAATAACCAATACTCAAAAACAAATAAAAAATGTATCACAGTGCATAAAATGGAAGTTAAATACCAGAACATTTCAATTTCTTTATTGGATTTTTCTTTCTTTTCCATTGCCAGAACCAAATGAGGGCTTGTTTCCTGCAGCCCCAATTGTACATTTTAATTGCACCAATTATTTTGCTACAAAATGTGATGTGAAAAAAAAAAAAAAAAATCTTACTTGTGAAGTGAAATTGAAAAATTCTGCAAATGTTTGGGATTTCCCAACCCACTGCCGTGTGAGAGTGTTTTCCTGGTGGGAAAAAGTGATTTTAAAGTCCACTTAACCAACATGGTTACCACAGCCTTCTACAGTGACACACCATTACATCTGGTCTATGTTAGTGTTGCTCGCGAATATTCGCAATTCGAATTTTAATCGCGAATATCGCACAATATATTCGGAATTCGGAATATTTTTTTTTCACAGTACACATCACAGTGATCACTGATCATCCCTCTCTGCTCTTCGCATATGCGCAAATTCGCAAATATTGAGCCCTCCCTTCTTTAATGGTATAGGGAACTAATGGGCTAGTGCTGTGGTCTCCAACCTGCAGACCTCCAGATGTTGCAAAACTACAACTCCCAGCATGCATGCTGGGAGTTGAAGTTTTGCAACATCTGGAGGTCCGCAGGTTGGAGATCACTGCACTAGTGCATTAACTTTGTGATTTCTTGCCCGTTGAAATCAATAGGCCCATTGTGGTCTATGGGGATCTCACGATATGTAAAACTGTAAGATAAGCAGGAGGGTCTCGGCAGTACAGTGGATGGGAGACCGTGTGGTGGTTCGAGCCCTGGGGTGGGACAGTGTTGTGGTTTAACTTTTTTTTACTCGGGATTGACATATGTAGGTCATTTGGTAGTTAAGAAAGCCTTTGAACCATGGGAACTAGGTCAATTGGCAATTAACTGAGTGTTTGAACCGTGGGAACTGGGTTAATGGGGTACCAAACTTTATGATATCAATATAAAGTAGAAATATTGTATATGTGAATCAATATATCATTTATTTGGTATGTCCATTTTCCTTACAAGCAGAGAGTTTAAAATTTAGAAAATATACCACTATTGTAACCCTTTAAGGACCAAACCCATTTTCCCCTTAAGGACCAGGCCAATTTTATTTTTGCGTTTTCGTTTTTTCCTCTACCATCTACAGACCCGTATAAGGGCTTGTTTTTTGCTTGAACAATTGTACTTTGTAATGAAACCTCACATTTTACCATAAAATGTACGATGAACCCCCCAAAAATATTTTTTTTAGGGAGGAAATTTAAATAAAAACCAAAATTTTGCCCATTTTGGAGGGGTTCGTGTTCACACTGTACACTTTACGGTAAAAATGACGTGTTCTTTATTCTGTGGGTCAATATGATTAAAATGATACCCATGGCTACCGTGTTTCCCCGAAAATGAACCCTACCTCGAAAGTAAGCCCTAGCAGGATTATGGGGTAGGGCTGCAAGCCCTACCCCGAAAATAAGACCTAGTCCAGGGGTAAATAGCTGGCGGACCGCGGCCGCCAGTAATGCCCGCAGACCCCCCCCCCCTGGCCACAACAGTACGGTAATGCCCGCAGACTCCACATACACCCCCTGGCCACCCCAGTAATGCCCGCAGACTCCACACCCACCCCGGCCACCCCAGTAATGCCTGCAGACCCCCCCTCTGGCCACAACAGTACGGGATTGCCCGCAGACTCCACACACACCCCCTGGCCACCCCAGTAATGCCAGCAGACTCCACACCCACCCCGGCCACCCCAGTAATGCCCGCAGACCCCACACACCCCCGGCCACACCAGTACGGTAATGCCCGAAGACTCCACACACCCCCAGCCACCCCAGTAATGTCTGCAGATCCCACAGCCTACCCCACACTGCAGGAGTGTGGAGGATGGGGGGATGCAGGAGTGTGGAGGATGGGGGGCTGCAGGAGTGTGGAGGATGAGGGGCTGCAGGAGTGTGGAGGATGGGGGGCTGTAGGAGTGTGGAGGATGGGGGGCTGCAGGAGTGTGAAGGATGGGGGGCTGTAGCAGTGTGGAAGATGGGGGCGGGGGGTGCGGCATCCTCCACACTGCTACAGCCCCCCATCATCCCACAGCCCCCCATCCTCCATACTGCTACAGCCCCCCATCCTCCACACTGCTACAGCCAGCCCCCCATCCTCCCACAGCCCCCATCCTCCACACTCCTGCAGCCCCCCCATAAATAAATAAGCCCTACCCTGAAAATAAGCCCTAGTGTGTTTTTTTGGGACTAAAATTAATATAAGACCCGGTCTTACTTTTGGAGAAACATGGTAGATACTTTTATATTTTTGTACCGCTTAAAAAAAATCTTAAACTTTTTGTACAAAATCAGTAATCTAAAATCGCCCTATTTTGACCACCTATAACTTTTTCATTTTTCCGTAAACAGGGCGGTATTAGGGCTCATTTTTTAGTGCAGTCATCTCTACTTTTTTAGATACAACATTTGCATATTTAAAACTTTTAGATCATTTTTTATTAATTTTTTTAAAAATAAAATGCGACAAAAAAAACTGCATTTTTGGATTTTTTAAATTGTTTACGTTTACGCCATTCACCATACAGGATCATTAACATTATATTTTGATAATTCGGACATTTACACACACAGTGATACCAAATATGTTTATTTTTAAAAAAAAGTTACGCTTTTTGGGGGTAAAATGGGAAAAACTGACAATTTTCCTTTTTATTGGGGGAGGGGACTTTTCACTTTTTTTACATTTATTAACTTTTTTTTATTTTTAATTTTATTTTATTTTATTTTTTTTACACTTTTTATGTCCCCATAGGGGACTATCTATAGCAATCCTTTGATTTCTAATACTGTGCAGTGCTATGTATAGGACACAGTACTGTTCAGTATCATCGGTGATCTTCTGCTCTGGTCTGCTCGATCTCAGACCAGAGCAGAAGACCCCGGGAGACGGCCGGAGCCAGGTGAGGGGACCTCCGGCCGCCATGCTGGATGATCGGATCGCCAAGGCAGCGCTGCGAGCGATCCAATCATCCATTCAAAGTACCGCAATGCCGCAAATGCCCTGATCTGTATTGGTCACGGCATCTGAGGGGTTAATGGCGGACATCCGCGCGATCGCTGCTAGCAGCAGGAACCTGCCGTGTATGACGCGAGCATTGTTCCGATGCTCGCGCTCATACACAGGACGTAAATGTATGTCCTGGTGCGGGAAGTCCCGCCAAACCAGGACGTACATTTACGTCCGTGGTCGTTAAGGGGTTAAAGTAGAATACATCACAAAAAAACAATCTCAGAATAAAAATGAAGGGTAAAAGCATCCCAGAGTTATTAAAGGGGTACTCCGGTGGAATTTTTTTTTTTTATCAACTGGTGCCAGAAAGTTCAACAGATTTGTAAATTACTTCTATTAAAAAATCTTAATCCTTCCAGTACTTATTAGTTATTGAACACTACAGAGGAAATTCTTTTCTTTTTGGAGCACAATGCTCTCTGCTGACATCACGAGCACAGTGCTCTCTACTGACATTTCTGTCCATTTTAGGAACTGTCAAGAGCAGCATATGTTTGCTATGGGGATTTTCTTCTACTCTGGAAAGTTCTTAAAATGGACAGAGATGTCAGCAGAGAGCACTGTGGTCATGATGTCAGCAGAGAGCTCTGTGTTCAAAAAGAAAACCATTTCCTCTGTAGTATTCAGAAGCTAATAAGTACTGGAAGGATTAAGATTTTTTAATAGAAGTAATTTACAAATCTGTTTAACTTTCTGGCACCAGTTGATTAAAAATTTTTTTCCACCGGAGTACCCCTTTAATACATAACGTGACAGTGGTCAGATTTGCAAGAAAGGGCTCGGTCCTTTAGGTGAAAATGGGCTGCATTATTAAGGGGTTAAAGAGGTACTTGGCTTCTCCAGCATTTGGAACTTTTTGTTTCAAATGCTTGAAGTGGACGGCAGTGTCGTGTTGGCCACCATGCCCCCTCCAATAGACTTGCATTGAGGGGGCATAATGTGACGTCACGGGGCGTGGCCATGACATCATAGCTCTGCCGCCCGCACCCAGCATTCTAAAAGAAGGCCGGGCGCTGCACAGAGATTGCAATCAGACATCTTATCCCCTATACTTTGGATAGGGGATAAGATGTCTAGGGGTTGAGTACCCCTCTAAGCCAAGGGATGCTAAAACCAAAGAAAAGCAGCCAAAAGGTACTTAACATATGTGGGAACTCCTTCAAGATTGGTAGTATGTATGTCAGGTGGCAGATGGTCACATGAAGTTGGTTGATAGAGTAACAAGAGTATGCCAACCCGTTTGAAGCAATGGGTGGCTGTTTGAAGAATTTAGAATATTTTATAGTTTTGAATTAACATCTTTTTTTGCTACTGTACAATTTTATTTCTATTACTCCTTAGTTCCAAAGACTTTACTATGCACAACTTGTTCCCTGCTACTGATGGAAAAAAGTTTGACAACAGATGAGGGCTACTGAATGTTTTCCAAAATTATGCTGCAAGAATGATGTATGTTTTATTACATTACATCCATTTTCACACTCTCAAACTGACCTGTTAATAGTTGTTGCAAATTTATAAAGAGATTTTTTCTTTCTTCAAAATGAAGACTTTCTAATTGAATTTTCTGAGTGAACTCTGCTTTCAAGTAAGAATGAAAACAATTTATTTAAGAAATACAGAATTCTAAACCCAGCTCAAGATAATGTATCATATTTGCCGAGGTTTTAGCAATTTGAAAGCAAAGTGTCGGGGTCTAATCAAAAGCATAGCAAGTCTATGAATTCTTTTTCATACAGATATAAAAGAATGCATAATTGATGAGAGTAAAACATTTCACCTCCCTTTGGAAATAGATTTTCCTTCTCGTCTAAATCAAACTAGTTCTTTTAGTATAATTTTTAAAACCACTCAGACTCTGTGGATTATTGCATCAACCTTTACTCCTCTTGCAATTTTGGAATTCTGATTGCAATTAGAGGCCTCTTTAAAGATCTTTACAAATTATCTTCTTCCATGTGATTTTATAGTCTAGAACATCAGTTGGAATCTGAGTAGCTTTCATGAGATGGCATACAGTAAAACATTTCTAGTGGGTTAGAATATCCAGTTTGTGTGTATATATATATATATATATATATATATATATATATATATATATGTATATATATATTTTTTTTTTTTTTCTTCTTTATAAAAAAAATGTAGATTTATATGTGCTTATATCTAAGGAGTACTAGTTTCAGATAACTTTTCAGCATAAGCCATATGTGTACAGCTGTTTGTGTGTACATGATGAATTTCTGGCCATTATACAACTTGCAAATGGCATTTTGTATCAAATCTCCACACAGGCTCCATCTGTTATTTTCTGTTGTTTTTCAGCTAGTGGGTGGAAACTAGCCTCTACATACAGACACACACACACACACACACACACACACAGAAGAAAGGACCTCTATTCCTATGTTTCCATACATACCCTTTGAAAAAGAAGCAGCATGTAAGGCAAAAAAAAGCAGTAGTAAACAGTCTAAACTGTGAATTATGCCCTGGGGTGAGATCTAATACTCTTGACTCCTTGCAGTCTGTATGCTTGTCTGTATGTGTGTGTGTTTGTGTGTGTCTCCCTCTCTCTTTCAAACTGTCCATGCCACTTCCCATCTCCCTCTCTACCCCTCCCCTCTCTATGGACTTCTACTGACAGCATGTAATCTGATCTATTACTGAGATGTTAGTCCATCTTGTAAACACAAACAGGACAGAATTAAACAGATTTCCTAAGTGAATGAAAATTTAGCAGGGGAAGAAGAAACAATATTGATATTAAGAGAAAGAATAATTTTTATTTGATAAGAAATATTACAGAATGTATATTATTGATTTATTAAAACAACAGTGACCATTTAAAAGAAACAAAAGTGCAAAATAAGAAACTGCATGAAGTTTTTGATTTATCATGGAAGAAAATAAGACTCAATTTTGAAGACCAACCTCAGCATTTATCAATGTTGTCTTAAATGAAAAGAATTTACCTTGTGGGACGAACCGTCTTGGGGATTAGCTCTGGGATCGTCCTGGTCACTTGCCACGGGACACGTTCCTCACAATAACACAGCAGACCACAGTTCTGCATACAAGTCTGGCTCCTTGCCAGCTTTATTTCCACAGGTTGCAGGTAAAACAAAACATAAACAGGAACAAAATAAAGTCCTAGACCGTCTGGTCACTGACTACACATATCAGCATGCCCTGACTACTAACTGGTGAGCTACCCTCAGCCAGTTAAACATGTGTCTCCTGCAACCTGTTACTCACAGTTCACACCACTTCTTGGACCACTCGCAGCTCCTTCTGCGTGTTACCTAAACAGGGCCCGTGTGTCTCTCCCGCTAACATCCAGCATACTGTTTCCAAGAGAGAGCCCCAACTATTCTGTTTCCTTTCCTTTTAAACACACTTCCCCTTCCTGATACCTCATTAATCAGGCCACAGGTGGATTCTCCAGAGTTAGCAAGGGAAATACACCCTTTCCTTGCCACACAGCCACATATCATCCCCCCCCCCCCCCCTCTGCTCAGACCACCGGGAAGGAGCACTTTTATTCAAAAGGCAGAGTCCAAATGCCTTTCCTTTTCCTTGGACAACTTTTGTCCCACAGTCTCTGAAGTCCTTGACTTTTTTCTTCCAGACTTTTTCCAGCTCGGTCACACCTCTCCAGTACCAGGTTCTTCACCCTGGTGTGGGCAGGGTTCATGAAATTAAGGAGAGAGGACCGATGCTTCTAACCTTTGCCTTCTTCTGGCTTGCTGCACCTCTGCCTCTGCTTCAGAGAATCTTTCAGCCTCAGTGGCTTCACCAACCACTGTCTTGTTCTCTGTAGCTTCAGAGGACCTCCAACACAGGTCCATCTCATTTTCAACTTTAGAGTGCATTTCTCACATGGTTTCACCTCATCCCTTCCAGCTTTCTCTTTAGGGGCACCAGCTTCCTCAGGTTTGGCTTCAGAGTCTTTTGCTTCTTCAGATTCTTGTGTAGAATCAGCTTCTACTACTGTTTGGCTCTTCTCTGCAGCGTCTTCAGGCTTACTCTTCTCTTCACCTGTAGCTTCAGTTGTGCCATTCTCTTTACTCAATGCTTTTGAGGTTGACTCGGGTTTAGCTTATGCTTCAGAGGATTTCTCTTCCTCAGCATTACCTTCAGAATTTTTGGTCTGCTCAGGTTCAGAGGATTTCCCGCCTGACTTCTCCTTAGTCTTCACTTCAGAGGATTTCACACCAGGTTTAAGCTCAGTCCTAGCTTCAGAGGACTTCTTACAGGGCTTCACCTCAATCTTAGCATAAGAGGACTTTTTACCGGGCTTCAGAGAAAGCATCCCTGTATCCCACAACTTCTGCCCCAGAAGCTTTTCTTGAGCCAATTCCACCATAGCTTGGTCTCTGCTCTCTTTTAGAACTTCCTGGTCCTCTTCCTTTTTCTCACATTTTCGCTGCTTACACTGGAGCTTAACGGACTTCATCCTCTCACTGTCAAGTAACTCTGTCAAGTCACTGACAGTATCTTCCGAAGACAGCAATTGTTTCCTCAACTGTTCATTGTCCGCCAGCATAGCCACCTGCTCGTAGAGTTGTGCTCCCAGCAAAACCAAGGCAGCTACCTGGGACCTTCTGCGCTTCCAGGCTATCTTTTAAGATCTTCATGTCATCTTCCAGCTTTATATATTCAGCTGCTCACTCTTGAGTTGTGCAGAGATCATCTTCTCACTGTCCAGCAACTGTTTCTTGGTCTTCTCTAACTCATTGATAAATTTTCCACTCTCACCAATCTGTTCAGATAGATCTGAGATCTCCTGTTGCAAGTTCTTGTTTTCATGTTTCAGAGTCTCAACTTGTTTCAGGGCCTCCTCATACTGCTCACGGAGCAAGTCATTGTCATGACGAGCAGATTGAAGAGCATGTGCAAGGGCATTCTTCGCCTTGACTTCCTCCTCAAGTTGTCTCTTAGTTTTAGAGACAGATTGCTGGCAAGAGCCTCAACTTCCATCTTCATTTCATTCTTCTCTTTTTCTAATTTTTTTCCATGGCTACCAGCCTAGCCTTGTGATCACTCCGCAAAGCCTGATATGCACCATGTAAAAAACTCACTTCTTCTTCCTGTAATGACATCCGCTAGGCCAGACTCTCCACTTCACTCTCCTTGCTGGTCACAAGACCCTCGGAGAGGGACAGTTCATCCTGCAGAGCCACAAACTCCCTTTTGTGATGTCCCATGACTTTTTCCAGCTGAAGCCTCGCTTCTTGCTCTTTCTTAAAATCAGCAAGTGATTTGTCCTTCTCCTCTGTCAAGCGATGTACCTCTTTTTCTTTCTCCATCAACTTCACAGAAACCATCTGCAGGGTTTCTTCCAGATTCTGGATCTGCTCCAGTTTTTTTCCAAGGCCAGCTTGTCTTTTCCGAGACCTTTTACTGACAGCGGTCTCCTCACTCTCGCTGTTAGACCTTGAGACATCCTCTGATCCTCCGTCAGACACTCGACCCAGCTCTTCTCCATCTCTAGATGAAGTCTCCCCATTTTTCGGGGTTGCGGCCACTAGTTCCTCATTATTATCATCAACAACAGGTGCCACTGACACCTGGCACTCTTTCTCTCCCACCACGTTGGCAACTCTGGAGACTCTTGCTAAACACTCCCGTCGGACTGGCAATCCCTTGGTGGTAAGTTTGTTGCCCCTAGCAACAACTTCAATGGCTCTGGGCACCAGCGAATCCGGGTGATTCCCAAACAGTTCCTCTGAACTGTCCCTTGGCTCCTTGACAGACTTTTCTTTTGTCTTGTCAGTCTCTCCATGGCCTGGAAAAAACTACTAGGGCTCCTGGGTCTGCAACAATATTTGGTCCAGTGGTTCGACCTTCCTGGTTACAACCTCTCTCTGGTCCAGACGCCACATCTCCTTCACTTAGGATTCTGTCTGTGACCGTAAGCGCAGCCCCCAGCTCCACCGGTACTCTCTTCCAGATTTTTTTTCACAGCCATCTCCGTAGCTTCTATTCCAGTCCCCTCTTTATCTTGACTCGCGGGCTGTCCCATAGGGAGTAGAAATACATACATTAACTGTTTTATAACCCCAGATACCAGCTTGTATAGACACTATAGCAGGGTCTGTCTTTCTGCTGCTGGTCTTTACCAGACTTATTACACATTTTGGATCTAACAAAACCATCATCTTTTTACCTTCTATTTCCAGCTCACACAGGTTTTCTTTTGTCCTGCGAGAGGTGGCAACAGTACTCTTTACATCAGAACACAGTAACTTAAGTGTTTCGAGAAAAACATTATCAGCATTCATGGATTCACAATATACAGAACCATTCACACAGTCCAGTAGAGACACCCCAGTCCTCACTACTTCCGGAACCTTTGTGTGCAAACTCTCAGGTGCACTCTCGGCATCCCACAGCTGCCAGAAATACGGAAAGTATCTGCCCAGTACAATGTCAACTGTAAGTTCTGCACATATCTCCATGTTACGCCGAGCGCTCCGGGTCCCCGCTCCTCCCCGGAGCGCTCGCTACACTCTCGATCCCGCAGCGCCCCGGTCAGATCCACTGACCGGGTGCGCTGCGATACCGCCTCCAGCCGGGATGCGATTCGCGATGCGGGTGGCGCCCGCTCGCGATGCGCACCCCGGCTCCCGTACCTGACTCGCTCTCCGTCGGTCCTGTCCCGGCGCGCGCGGCCCCGCTCCCTAGGGCGCGCGCGCCGGGTCTCTGCGATTTAAAGGGCCACTGCGCCGCTGATTGGCGCAGTGGTTCTAATCAGTGTGTTCACCTGTGCACTCCCTATGTATACCTCACTTCCCCTGCACTCCCTCGCCGGATCTTGTTGCCATTGTGCCAGTGAAAGCGTTCCCTTGTGTGTTCCTAGCCTGTGTTCCAGACCTCCTGCCGTTGCCCCTGACTACGATCCTTGCTGCCTGCCCCGACCTTCTGCTACGTCCGACCTTGCTTCTGTCTACTCCCTTGTACCGCGCCTATCTTCAGCAGTCAGAGAGGTTGAGCCGTTGCTAGTGGATACGACCTGGTCACTACCGCCGCAGCAAGACCATCCCGCTTTGCGGCGGGCTCTGGTGAACACCAGTAGTGACTTAGAACCGGTCCACTAGCACGGTCCACGCCAATCCCTCTCTGGCACAGAGGATCCACCTCCTGCCAGCCGGCATCGTGACAGTAGATCCGGCCATGGATCCCGCTGAAGTTCCTCTGCCAGTTGTCGCCGACCTCACCACGGTGGTTGCCCAGCAGTCACAACAGATAGCGCAACAAGGCCACCAGCTGTCTCAACTGACCGTGATGCTACAGCAGCTACTACCACAGCTTCAGCAATCATCTCCTCCGCCAGCTCCTGCACCTCCTCCGCAGCGAGTGGCCGCCTCAGGCCTACGACTATCCTTGCCGGATAAATTTGATGGGGACTCTAAGTTTTGCCGTGGCTTTCTTTCACAATGTTCCCTGCACTTGGAGATGATGTCGGACCAGTTTCCTACTGAAAGGTCTAAGGTGGCTTTCGTAGTCAGCCTTCTGTCTGGAAAAGCTCTGTCATGGGCCACACCGCTCTGGGACCGCAATGACCCCGTCACTGCCTCTGTACACTCCTTCTTCTCGGAAATTCGAAGTGTCTTTGAGGAACCTGCCCGAGCCTCTTCTGCTGAGACTGCCCTGCTGAACCTGGTCCAGGGTAATTCTTCCGTTGGCGAGTACGCCGTGCAATTCCGTACTCTTGCTTCAGAACTTTCCTGGAATAATGAGGCCCTCTGCGCGACCTTTAAAAAAGGCCTATCCAGCAACATTAAAGATGTTCTGGCCGCACGAGAAATTCCTGCTAACCTACATGAACTCATTCATCTAGCCACTCGCATTGACATGCGTTTTTCCGAAAGGCGTCAGGAGCTCCGCCAGGATATGGACTTTGTTCGCACGAGGCGTTTTTTCTCCCCGGCTCCTCTCTCCTCTGGTCCTCTGCAATCCGTTCCTGTGCCTCCCGCCGTGGAGGCTATGCAAGTTGACCGGTCTCGCCTGACACCTCAAGAGAGGACACGACGCCGCATGGAGAATCTCTGCCTGTACTGTGCCGGTACCGAACACTTCCTGAAGGATTGTCCTATCCGTCCTCCCCGCCTGGAAAGACGTACGCTGACTCCGCACAAAGGTGAAACAGTCCTTGATGTCAACTCTGCTTCTCCACGTCTTACTGTGCCTGTGCGGATATCTGCCTCTACCTTCTCCTTCTCCACTAAGGCCTTCTTGGATTCCGGATCTGCAGGAAACTTTATTTTGGCCTCTCTCATCAACAGGTTCAACATCCCAGTGACCAGTCTCGCCAGACCTCTCTACATCAATTGCGTTAACAATGAAAGATTGGACTGTGCCGTGCGTTACCGCACGGAACCCCTCCTAATGTGAATCGGACCTCATCACGAAAAAATTGAGTTTTTGGTCCTCTCCAATTGCACTTCCGAAATTCTCCTTGGACTACCCTGGCTTCAACACCATTCCCCAACCCTGGATTGGTCCACAGGGGAGATCAAGAGTTGGGGTACCTCTTGTTTCAAGGACTGCCTTAAACCGGTTACCAGTACTCCCTGCCGTGACCCTGTGGTTCCCCCTGTAACCGGTCTCCCTAAGGCCTATATGGACTTTGCTGATGTGTTTTGCAAAAAACAAGCTGAGACTCTTCCTCCTCACAGGCCTTATGACTGTCCTATTGACCTCCTCCCGGGCACTACTCCACCCCGGGGCAGAATTTATCCTCTGTCCGCCCCAGAGACTCTTGCTATGTCTGAGTACATCCAGGAAAATTTAAAAAAAGGGCTTTATCCGCAAATCCTCCTCTCCTGCCGGAGCCGGATTTTTCTTTGTGTCCAAAAAAGATGGCTCCCTACGTCCTTGCATTGACTACCGCGGTCTTAACAAAATCACGGTAAAGAACCGCTACCCTCTACCTCTTATCTCTGAACTCTTTGATCGCCTCCAAGGTGCCCACATCTTTACCAAACTGGACTTAAGAGGTGCTTATAATCTCATCCGCATCAGAGAGGGGGATGAATGGAAAACGGCATTTAACACTAGAGATGGACACTTTGAGTATCTGGTCATGCCCTTTGGCCTGTGCAACGCCCCTGCCGTCTTCCAAGACTTTGTTAATGAAATTTTTCGTGATCTCTTATATTCCTGTGTTGTTGTGTATCTGGACGATATCCTGATTTTTTCTGCCAACCTAGAAGAACACCGCCAGCATGTCCGCATGGTTCTTCAGAGACTTCGTGACAATCAACTTTATGCCAAGATGGAGAAATGTCTGTTTGAATGTCAATCTCTTCCTTTCCTAGGATACTTGGTCTCTGGCCAGGGACTACAAATGGATCCAGACAAACTCTCTGCCGTCTTTGATTGGCCACGCCCCTCCGGACTCCGTGCTATCCAACGTTTTTTGGGGTTCGCCAATTATTACAGACAATTTATTCCACATTTTTCCACCATTGTGGCTCCTATCGTGGCTTTAACCAAGAAGAATGCCAATCCTAAGTCATGGCCTCCTCAAGCGGAAGACGCCTTTAAACGGCTCAAGTCTGCCTTTTCTTCTGCTCCCGTGCTCTCCAGACCTGACCCATCTAAACCCTTCCTATTGGAGGTAGATGCCTCCTCAGTAGGAGCGGGAGCGGTCCTTCTACAAAAAAATTCTTCCGGGCATGCTGTTACTTGTGGTTTTTTTTCTAGGACCTTCTCTTCGGCGGAGAGGAACTACTCCATCGGGGATCGAGAGCTACTAGCCATTAAATTAGCACTTGAGGAATGTAGGCATCTGCTGGAGGGATCAAGATTTCCAGTTATTATTTACACCGATCACAAAAATCTCTCCTATCTCCAGTCTGCCCAACGGCTGAATCCTCGCCAGGCCAGGTGGTCTCTGTTCTTTGCCCGATTTAATTTTGAAATTCACTTTCGGCCTGCCGATAAGAACATCAGGGCCGATGCTCTCTCTCGTTCCTCGGATGCCTCGGAAGTAGAGCTCTCTCCGCAACACATCATTCCTCCTGACTGCCTGATCTCCACTTCTCCAGCCTCCATCAGGCAAACTCCTCCAGGGAAGACCTTCGTCACTCCACGCCAACGCCTCGGAATCCTCAAATGGGGTCACTCCTCCCATCTCGCAGGCCATGCGGGCATCAAGAAATCCGTGCAACTCATCTCTCGTTTCTATTGGTGGCCGACTCTGGAGACGGATGTTGTTGATTTTGTGCGGGCCTGCACTGTCTGTGCCCGGGATAAGACTCCTCGCCAGAAGCCCGCTGGTCTTCTTCATCCTCTGCCTGTTCCCGAACAGCCTTGGTCTCTGATTGGTATGGACTTTATTACAGACTTACCCTCATCCCGTGGCAACACTGTTGTTTGGGTGGTCGTTGATCGATTCTCCAAGATGGCACATTTCATCCCTCTTCCTGGTCTTCCTTCTGCGCCTCAGTTGGCAAAACAATTTTTTGTACACATTTTTCGTCTTCACGGGTTGCCCACGCAGATCGTCTCGGATAGAGGCGTCCAATTCGTGTCAAAATTCTGGAGGGCTCTCTGTAAACAACTCAAGATTAAATTAAACTTTTCTTCTGCTTATCATCCTCAATCCAATGGGCAAGTAGAAAGAATTAACCAGGTCCTGGGTGATTATTTACGGCATTTTGTTTCCTCCCGCCAGGATGACTGGGCAGATCTTCTACCATGGGCCGAATTCTCGTATAACTTCAGAGTTTCTGAATCTTCTTCCAAATCCCCATTTTTCGTGGTGTACGGCCGTCACCCTCTTCCCCCCCTCCCTACTCCCTTGCCCTCTGGTTTGCCCGCTGTGGATGAAATAACTCGTGATCTTTCCACCATATGGAAAGAGACCCAAAATTCTCTCTTACAGGCTTCATCACGCATGAAGAAGTTTGCTGATAAGAAAAGAAGAGCTCCCCCCATTTTTTCTCCCGGAGACAAGGTATGGCTCTCCGCTAAATATGTCCGCTTCCGTGTTCCCAGCTACAAATTGGGACCACGCTATCTTGGTCCTTTCAAAATTTTGTGCCAGATTAATCCTGTCTCTTATAAACTTCTTCTCCCTCCTTCTCTTCGTATTCCTAATGCCTTTCACGTTTCTCTTCTTAAACCACTCATCATCAACCGTTTCTCTCCTAAACTTATCTCTCCCACTCCTGTCTCCGGTTCTTCAGACATCTTTCCTGTAAAGGAGATACTGGCCTCCAAAAAGGTCAGAGGAAAAACCTTCTTTTTGGTTGACTGGGAGGGCTGTGGTCCTGAAGAGAGATCCTGGGAACCTGAGGACAATATCCTAGATAAAAGTCTGGTCCTCAGGTTCTCAGGCTCCAAGAAGAGGGGGAGACCCAAGGGGGGGGGGTACTGTTACGCCGAGCGCTCCGGGTCCCCGCTCCTCCCTGGAGCGCTCGCTACACTCTCGATCCCGCAGCGCCCCGGTCAGATCCACTGACCGGGTGCGCTGCGATACCGCCTCCAGCCGGGATGCGATTCGCGATGCGGGTGGCGCCCGCTCGCGATGCGCACCCCGGCTCCCGTACCTGACTCGCTCTCCGTCGGTCCTGTCCCGGCGCGCGCGGCCCCGCTCCCTAGGGCGCGCGCGCGCCGGGTCTCTGCGATTTAAAGGGCCACTGCGCCGCTGATTGGCGCAGTGGTTCTAATCAGTGTGTTCACCTGTGCACTCCCTATGTATACCTCACTTCCCCTGCACTCCCTCGCCGGATCTTGTTGCCATTGTGCCAGTGAAAGCGTTCCCTTGTGTGTTCCTAGCCTGTGTTCCAGACCTCCTGCCGTTGCCCCTGACTACGATCCTTGCTGCCTGCCCCGACCTTCTGCTACGTCCGACCTTGCTTCTGTCTACTCCCTTGTACCGCGCCTATCTTCAGCAGTCAGAGAGGTTGAGCCGTTGCTAGTGGATACGACCTGGTCACTACCGCCGCAGCAAGACCATCCCGCTTTGCGGCGGGCTCTGGTGAACACCAGTAGTGACTTAGAACCGGTCCACTAGCACGGTCCACGCCAATCCCTCTCTGGCACAGAGGATCCACCTCTTGCCAGCCGGCATCGTGACACTCCATCATATGGCTTACTGTCCCAAAACATGTATCAAAGGTAATTTTAACAGTCTTACTGGGCTCCGGGCTCCGGACTTCACAAATGGAATTATTTCTGGTATAATCCGAGATACAGTCTGGCAACAATCCAAGTCCACCCACAGTGGGATTCCACCCACCCACAACTCACGGGACCTCGGCTTCATCCTGGTGACCACCGGTTGTGGCACACGTCGGTTGTCCCCAGCAACGGCCTGCCGATGTCCTTTTTTGCCCCTAGCAACGCTCCTCCACAGACACCATCCTGTGCTTGAACTCCTCTGCTGGGCTCCTCCGACTTGCAATCTTGCAGGGGGTTGCTCCTAGCAACGGCTCCTCTCCAACTCACCCGTTGGTTGCCCTTAGCAACGGCGTGCTCGCATCCTCCACCAAAATGTGACGAACCGTCTTGGGGATTAGCTCTTGGATCGTCCTGGTCACTTGCCACGGGACACGTTCCTCACAATAACACAGAAGACCACAGTTCCGCATACAAGTCTGGCTCCTCGCCAGCTTTATTTCCACAGGTTGCAGGTAAAACAAAACATAAACAGGAACAAAATAAAGTCCTAGACCGTCTGGTCACTGACTACACATATCAGCATGCCCTGACTACTAACTGGTGAGCTACCCTCAGCCAGTTAAACATGTGTCTCCTGCAACCTGTTACTCACAGTTCACACCACTTCTTGGAAGACTCGCAGCGCCTTCTGCGTATTACCTAAACAGGGCCCGTGTGTCTCCCCCTCTAACAGCCAGCATACTGTTTCCAAGGCAGAGCCCCAACTATTCTGTTTCCTTTCCTTTTAAACACACTTCCCCTTCCTGATACCTCATTAATCAGGCCACAGGTGGACTCTCCAGAGTTAGCAAGGGAAATACACCCTTTCCTTGCCACACTGCCACACTTGTTACCCAAAAAAGTCAAAGCTTGGAATTATATACTGCCTGGTTCCCATGGCAATTATTTGTCTATGTCTGTGCCATCATCAGTACATATTAATTGCCTGAGAGGACAAAGGAGCACAGAGTACAGTGCTAACAGCACAATTCATGACAATATACCAGCTATGGACAGTTATTTTGCCTCTAATAGTTTTACCAGTCTGTAAAGTCTGTAAGGTATGGTGTCTGTATGTTGTTGGATGTCAATGGTGCGTAGATTTTTGCGTGTTAGTCTGCTCCGTCTGTTCAGTGAGCAGAGCGATGACGCTGCCCATCAATCATGCGGAGGGGGCATTGCTGCTGGCCAAAGTAATGGACTAGTTAAGAGGAGGTTCGGTAAGAGGCCGGCAGGGACTAGTTTATAACTTCATATCTTCACCATCCCTGGGGGCAGGAGCATCCCCTGGGGCTGGTGAGAATAAAGATTTTACCATAAAATCTGATGATTGGTTCCCTTTAAGAAGGTAAACACTTCCTTTGAGCTTAACCCCTTAAAGATCAAGCCCATTTTGACCTTAAGGACCAGGCCAATTTTATTTTTGCATTTTTGTTTTTTCCTCCTCGTCTTCTAAAAATCGTAACTCTTTTATATTTTCATCCACAGACTAGTATGAGGGCTTGTTTTTTGTGCAACCAGTTATCCTGCGTAATAACATCACTCATTTTACCATAAAATGTATGGTGCAACCAAGAATATACTATTTTTGTGGGTAAATTAAAAAGAAAACCACAATTTAGCAAATTTTGGAAGGTTTCGTTTTAACGCCGTACAATTTACGGTAAAAATTAGTTGGATTCTTTATTCTGTGAGTTAATACAATTAAAATGATACCCATTATTATATACTTTTCTATTATTGTTGCGCTTAAAAAAATTGCAAACATTTTAATCAAATTAGTATGTTTAAAATTTTTTGTGAAGCATTTTTTGTGCCATGATCTGTACTTTTTATTGATACCACATTTGTGTATATAAAACTTTTATGATTTTTTTTATATATATATTTTTTTTCTAAAATGTGACAAAAAACATTTAAACGTTCACACCATTGACCGTACAGGATCAATAACATTATATTTTAATAGTTGGGACATATTTAATAATTTTTAAATGGGAAAAAAGGACATTTACATTTTATTGGGAGAGGGGATTTTTCACATTTTTTTTACTTTTTTTATGTACTTTTTTTACTTTCATTTTTACCCTTTAATAGTCCCCATAGGGGACTATCTATAGCAATCCTTTGATTGCTAATACTGTTCCGTGCAATGCGTAGGGCATAACACTGATCAGTGTTATCAGTGATCTTCTTCTCTGGTCTGCTCGATCTCAGACCAGAGAAGAAGACTCCGGGAGACGGCCGGAGCCAGGTGAGGGGACCTCCGGTCGCCATGCTGGATGATCGGATCCCCACGGCAGCGCTGCGGGCGATCCAATCATCCATTTAATTAATGCACTGCTGCAGATGCCGTGATCTGTATTAATTACGGCATCTGAGGGGTTAATGGCAGACATCCACTTATAGCAGCAGGGACCTGCCGCGCATGATGCGAGCACCAGTCCAATGCCCGCGGTCATGGCAGAGCGTAAATGTACGCCATGGTGTGTTAAGTACCACGGCACTATGACGTCCATTTACGTCCATTGTCGTTAAGGGGTTAACATAGATGATGGAAGGAGCAAGGGGCTGAAAGAAATAGATGCCACTAGGGGGGTGTTCTAAGTTTAAAGGGGTACTCCGCCCCTATACATCTTATCCCCTATCCATTGCATAGGGGATAAGATGTCAGATAGCTGCAGTCCCGCTGCTGGGGAGCCCCGGGACCCCTGCTGCGGCACTACACTATCATTACAGCACAGAGCGAGTTCGCTCTGCACGTAATGACGGGCAACACAGGGGCCGGAGCATCGTTACATCACGGCTCCGCCCCTCGTGACATCACGGCCCGCCTATTTCAATACAAGTCTATGGGAGGGGGCGTGACAGTAGTCACGCCCCCGTGCCAAAGACTTGCATTAAGGGGACAGGCCGTGATGTCATGAGGGGCGGATCCATGACATCACGCTGCTCCGTCCCCTGTATCGCCTGTCATTACGCACAGAGCAAACTCGCTCTGTGCTGTAATGATAGCGGGGTGCCGCAGCGGGGATCCCGGGGATCCCCAGCAGCGGGACTGCGGCGATCTGACATCTTATTCCCTATCCTTTGGATAGGGGATAAGATGTCTAGGGGCGGATTACCCCTTTAATCCCTTAAGGACCAAGGACGTATGAGTACGTATTTGGTCCCGCTCCCGTGATATAACGTGGGGTCCCACGGTGCCGCGCACTATTAACCCTTTAACCGCATGCTCAAAGTTGAGCCACGCGGCTAAAAGTGAAAGTAAAAGTGCCCGGCTAGCTCAGGGAGCTGTTCGGGATCGCCGCGGTATAATCGCGGCATCCCGAACAGCTGTACTACAGGAGGAAGGTCTCTTACCTTCCTTCCTGCAGTCCGATCGCCGATTGAATGCTTCAAGCCTGAGATCCAGGCTTGAGCAATCTATCGCCCATAACACTGATCATTGCATCTCTATGGAGATGCATTGAACAGAGTTAAAGATCATTAAATGCAATGTTATAGCCCCCTATGGGGGCTATAATATTGCAAAAGAAAAGTGTAAAAAAAAATCATTAACCCTTTGAATTATCCCTTCCCCTAATAAAAGTTTGAATCACCCGGCATTTCCAATAATAAAAAAACTGTGTAAATAAAAACAAAAATAAACATATGTGGTATTGCCGCGTGCATAAATGTCCGAATTAAAAAAATATACCACTAATTAACCCGCATGGTCAATGGCGTATGTGCCAAAAAATGCCAAAGTCCAAAATAGCGTATTGTTGGTCACTTTTTATATCATGAAAAGATTAATAAAAAGCGATCAAAATGTCAGATCAATGCAAAAATGGTACCAACAAAAACTTCAGATCACGGCGCAAAAAATGAACCCTCATAGTGCCCTGAACATGGAAAAATAAAAAAGTTATAGGGGTCAGAAGATAACAATTTTAAACGTAGAAATTTTCCTGCATGTAGTTATGATTTTTTTCTTAAGTAATACAAAATCAAACCTGTACAAATAGGGTATCATTTTAACCGTATGGACCTAGAGAATAAAGATAAGGTGTCATTTTTACAGAAAAATGTACTTCGTAGAAACGGAAGCCCCCAAAAGGCTGTATTTTTTAATTTTGTCGCACAATGATTTTTTTTCCCCGTTTCGCCGTAGATTTTTGGGTACAATGACTGATATCATTACTAAGTAGAATTGGTGGCACAAAAAATAAGCCATAATACAGATTTTTAGGTGCAAAATTTAAAGAGTTATGATTTTTTAAAGGTAAGGAGGAAAAAATTAAAGAGCAAAAACGGAAAAACGCCCGGTCCTTAAGCGGTTAAAGAGTGATCATGTATTGGTGATTGGCGAGGATAGTAAGCCATATATAGTATTGTATAATTAATAAACATATTTAGTATTGCCAAAATGTGTAAATGTTTGAACTATCAAAATATAAAGTTAATGATCCCGTACGGTGAATGGCGTAAACTTAAAAGAAAAAGTCCAAAATTGCTTCTCTTTTGCCCCATCACATTCCGAAAATATGTATTAAAAGCGATTAAAAAGTTACAAATATGCAAACTTACCTGAAGATAGTTACTAGCTTTATATTTTGACAGATTAAAAGGTAGTCCCCTCTATAGCCCGCCTAGGAGTCATTCTGTGCAGTTAAATTTAAAGTTCTGTTTTATAAAGTGCATCTAACAGAAATAAGCAAGAGGGGAACTATAGAAAAGTATACATTTACTTAAATTAAATATTAATTATTTTTGGTATGTAAAATGTGAAAAAGGGGCCATTAAAATTTTTATTGGAAGAGGGGCTTTTTAAAAAAAAGATTAAACTTTTTTTTTTTTTTTAACATTTTTAACCTCTTGGGGGTGAAGCCCATATTGACCTTAAGGACCAGGCCAATTTTCATTTTTGCACTTTAGTTTTTTCCTCCTCTCCTAAAAATCATAAAGTTTTCAATTTTGCACCTAAGGGCTTTTTTTTTGCATCACGAATTGTACTTTGTAATTACATTACTTATTTTATAACATAATCTGCGGCAAAACAAAAAAAATATCATATTTGTGAGATGAAATTTTAAAAAGCGCCATTTTGTAAATTTTGGGGGCTTCTGTTTCTACACAGTGCACTTTTCAGTAAAATGGATACCTTATTTTTATTCTGTTGGTCCAAATGGTTACAAGGATACCCAATTTATGTAGGTTTAATTTATTTTACTACTTTTAAAAAATTATAACTACATGCACCAAAATAAGTATGTTTAAAGTTGTCATGTTCTGACCCCTATAACTTTTTTATTTTTCTGCAAATGGGGCTATATGCGGGCACATTTTTTCTGCTGTGGTCTGTAGTTTTTACCAGTACCATTTTTGTTTTGATGGGACTTTTTAATAGTTTTATTTTTATTTTTTTATATGGTATATAAAGTGAACAAAAATGCACAAATTGGGCTTTGGTCTATTTTTACGTTTACGCCATCGACCATGCGGTTAAATTACCCTAATATTTTAATAGTTTGGACATTTGCGGATGCGGCAGTGATACTTTTATTTATTATTTTATTTAAATAATGGGAAATGAGGGATTCAAACTTTTTATTAGGAAGGTGTTAATTCACTTTTATAAACTTTAACTTTTTTTTTAAGCCCCCACAGGGGGGCTATTCCATGCAATCTCTTGATTGCAAGCACTGATTAATGCTATGCCATAGCATAGCATTGACCAGTGTTATGGGTGCTCTGCTGCTCCAGCCTGCTATGCAGGCTTGGAGCAGCATATCACATATCGGACAGCGAGGAGGCAGGAGAGCTCTTTCCCGCTGTCCTCTCAGCTGATCGGCACACCATCATGGCGTCTAAAAGGTAAATGCCAGGCATCAGGTGGTGCCCAGCATTAACACTGGGTCCTGGCTGCTGATAGTAGCCGGGACTCACCGGGTTTGAAGAGTGCTCAGCTCGTGGGCATGCTTTAAACCCTGGGAACGGGACGAGGTCGTACATGTACGACCTCCGTCCTTAAGTGGGGGACTCTAGGGCATTCCTGTTTGCCCTCTGTCCTTAATAGGTTAATGTCCCCATAGGGGACTATTTATAGCAATCATTAGATTGCAGATACTGAATAGGGCCATACATAGGCATAGCACTGATCAGTATTATCAATGATCTACTTCTCTGGTCTGCTCAATGTAACACCAGGGAAGAATACCACAGGATGACGGTTGGAGCAGGTGAGGGGACCTCTGGCTGCCATGTTGGATGATCCGATCAGCCATTTAAATGCCCACATTGCCACAGATTCCATGATCTCTATTGATAATGACATCTGAGGGGTTACTTGTGGACATCAGAGTGATCGCTGATGTCTGCCATTACTTGCGGGTCCCTGGCTGCTGATAGCAGCCAGGACCTGCAGTGCATGTTGCGAGCACCACTCTAGTACACGTGTCATGTACAGGACATAAATGTACTTTCTAGTGTGTTAAAGGGGAATTGCAGGATTTTTTTTAATTTGCCTATGCTACAGGGGCTGTAAAGGTAGTGTAGTTCATAATATAGTGTATGTACCTGAGTGTGATGGTTTTCTCACAATTCTTCCAATATTTATTTTTACCAGCATCCAAAATGACTGTTGTCTCAGATTTTTCCCAGCTTGCAATGCGGCCAAGACCTGATTCACTAGTCAGCTGATGACAGGGAGCCTGTCTGCTTCAATGGGTGGAGGGATCCCTTGGTGGGAGAGAGATCAATCTGCAACAGCTGTAGGCACCCTGATTGAAAACCACACTGATTTGAATGGATGCAGCTCATTTATGTTTCAATTTGTGGGGTGGCTGATTTGTGGGAGGGAGGAAGATGGAATTGTGGGATTTGTAGACAAAAAAAGAAAAGTCAAACAGGAAATATCAGTTAACAGAAAGCTAGCCACAGTGTTATGGTAATGTCACAACATAGCCCCAAGACAAGCACAGATCCTTCCTAAGCATGTCCATTACTGTCTGCCAGGTACGTACTAAAATCACCTTATGGTGGATAACCCCTTTATGTACAAGGACACCAGGACATACATTTAAGTCCTGTGTTGTTAAGGGGTTAAATTTGAAGGACATAATAATTTAGGCTTTTCGGATCCTCATGACTGTTTGCTCTTTGTAAAGCTGGTAGCATACATTCAATTTTCTTGCTAAAATCAATATGTTACTGTTTTGGGACTATTATACAAATTAAATTCATTCTTCGGTGCTCCTTATGGGGTAATAGCATAGATTTACTACAAATAAACAGAAATGTACTAGATGATTACATCGCGTGTAGGATATTACGACCAGAAGATATTAACAATTGGTCAGTTTATATTCCCTTGTTATCCATTAGTAGGATCTGAGGCAAAGATGTATATGTTACATTGCTGTATTATTTTTATGACAAAGGATTTTCTGTGGTACAATAGTATTATGTAACCTCTGGAGCATTGTGTGCAGTAAATGCTTCAGTTGATGCCAAGTAGAAACATACAACAATGGAATCTGCTTTCCTTTTTACTGGACTTCAGTTCTCAGAGACTCTTCTGTATGCCTCTACAGTCTGGAGGAGGAGTTGCAGTGGAAAAATTGCCTGACAAAGGTTTAGGCATTGGAGAATTCTACCATGTTTTATACTTTTCTTTGTTAGGCTATGACTGCACTGCATTGGGCAACATGATAGTGGATAAAGTGTATGATCGCAGGGGTGCCACCGCAGAGGATCCCCACGATCTTGGTGCAGCACCCAGCTTTGTGTCCCTGAGACAGGGACATGACATCACGCCACACCCCCTCCATTCATGTCAATGGGAGGGGGCGAGACGGTCACGGGGATCCCCAGCGGTGGGACCCCTGCGTTCATACATCTTATCCCCTATCCTTTGGATAGGGGATAAGATGTATAAACCCAGAATACCCCTTTAAGTGACAGCTGTAAACCATAAGATTTAATACACCTCAATTCATTGCTTTCCCAAAATTTGGGTGGGAACACCAAGAGATGAACTAGAAAAATACAAGACAATCTATTTACGGGGGTAGCATGAAGGAGCGTTACAGTTATAATGTTTATTAATAATAAAGATCTAGTCATCTGCTTATCTGAGATACCGCATATACTCGAGTATTAGCCGTTCCAAATATAAGCCGAGGCCCCAAATTTCACCCCAAAATCCAAGGAAAAGTTATTGACTTGACTATAAGCCTAAGGGGGGAAATACATTATCCCTCCATGTCATCATCCCCCCCCCATCATCATCCAGACCCCTGTCATTAACGACCCCATCATTATCACCCCCGTCATTATCACCCTCATCATCACCCTGTCATCATCACCCCGTCATCATCACCCTGTCATTATCACCCTCGTCATCATCCCCCTCATCATCATCCCCCTCGTCATCATCCCCCCTTCATCATCACCACCTGTCAATCCCTTCGTCAACATCCAGACCCCCCTTTTGTTTTCTACTCACCTCCCCAGTTGTTGTTTTCTTGGTGGGAAGGAAGGGTGAGCTGGTCCGGGCCGTCCATCTTCGGCCATCTATGCTGCAGGGACCGTCCGGTGGGGAGGGTTAGTCGTTCCGGGCTGTCCATCTTCACTGTGAGGCCCTCTTCTCCGCTCCGGGCCGGCCACAGACTAATGACGTTGCGATGACGACGACGTGCAGGGACGTCCGTGCGCAGCAGACGTCCCTGCGCGGTTGCGTCAATGCAGTGTCACTAGTTCTAACCCTCCCCACTGGATGGTCCCTGCAGCATAAATGGCCGAAGATGAATGGCCTGGCCCATCCCCTCACAGCTAAGCCAGAAGCGTTTTTTGTTCACTTGAATATAAGCCGAAGGGGGGGGGGGGGGGCGTTTTCAGCACGAAAAAATTTGCTGAAAAACTCGGCTTATACTCGAGTATATACGGTATGTGGATTGTTAACCTTACATTTATTGTATATCATCAGTGGAAAGTATTGACTGCGTTCCAGTACATACACTGATCAGCCATAACATAAACCATCTGCTTGTTAATACCTAGTTCCCCCTTGTTCCCAGCTTTGACCATTAAAGAAGGGACTACATAAAACCTCTGAAAGTGTCTTGTGATATCTGACACCAAGATATTAGTAGCAGATCCCGCAAATTCTGAAAGGTGCAAGGTGGAGGCTCTGTAGATCAGACTTGTTTTCCAGCAAATCCCACAAATGCTTGATCCAATCTGTCGAATTTGAAGGCCAAGTGTAGACCTTGAACTCTGTTTCCTTTAACCATTTCTGAACAATATTTTGCAATTGAACAGGAGGCAAGGTAGTATACATGGATCAGTTGAGAAGGCAGTCATACTTGGTTTCCAGGGAATATGGCAGAATAGAGCAGACAGAGACTAGGGATGAGGTATCTGATGTCTTTTACTGTTTATTCTCCATGATCATAGAGACACACTGTTGAGTATTACAAACAGTCTTGTGACTTACACACCCAGAGTAGGTGACAGGTCAGCTGTAGCCTGCAGTCAGTATAACATCCTACAACTCTTTCTTTTCCTCACACTTGCTTTCTGCCTTATCAGGAGGCTCCTCACTCCCCTCTGATTTTGGACATGCAAATGGAGTTGCTGGGTGCAAGTTCCAACCCACTGCTTCATTTAATGGGGAGTATTGGGTCCCCATTCTTGCAATTTGTAGAGCATAGGCTTTTATTGCTGGAATACCCCTTTATAAATACTGCCACAGGTACACCTCCAGTTATGTCACATGATCTATTGGTGATGGAGCATTTCACTCCCCGATTTACAATGATCTATGTCTTGCATCACAAGATGGACATAAAGACTTATTATGGTTGCAGGCGTGCTAGCATCCTTCTTCACGCTCACTCTAGTGATCAGTGAAGGGTCTCAGCACTGATCACTGGTCAAAACTTTTGCCATGTAAATAAATAAATAAATATAAATATATATATCATTTTTTTATTATTATAAAATTATGAGTAGACTTTAAGGAATCCAATCTTAAAGTATAATTCAATCAAAAGGCTTTATTTACATAACAATCACTGGGTGGGACATTTAGGGTTACATAGTTTACACTTAGTGATCTGGAGTGTTTTGAGGTCATGTTGCTGTGGAGAGCTTAACATTTTCAAATTTGTAAGTGTATATAGGACTTTAACTGTACTTGGTCAGCAACAATGCTTAGGTAGAGTTTAACAATTAAAATCAATCATACTTTTGTCTACAGATTTCTCCTTTAAAATATGTTGGATCAAAAAATGGAATAAAGTACCAAAAGAATGGAATACATTTAAGTTGACAGTGTGCACCATTTTCAGCAGCACAGTTATGCCAATTAAAAGCCAAGTAAAGGATTATTGTAAGTCAAAGCATTTCTAAGAACATTTGTAGGTTTCCTTACAGTCTAGAATCCCAAGAAAAGGACTATAAAACGCACATGTGATCCTTATTTTAATCCGGTGTTGTCCCATTCCAGCCAACAGCCGTTTCCAATAGTGTAATCAAGGTGATATTTTCCATTTGACATTTCAAATGTAAAAATACCAAACTTTGCATGTTTTAATACCTAATTTACCATTCATACACATGCAAATATGAATGTATAGAATATGACATTTCCATGTTTAGAATAATCTTACCTTTTCACACTATATATGCGTAGTGTGCGCACAATGGAGACGAAAGCTCATTAATCAAAAATGCATGAATATTAGCATTACCATCAAAACCAAATGTCCCACTCAGCACTTTACTGTATATTATTTTTGTAATATATGATGGTGACTGAAATTTTGTTAGCAATAACTAGCTCGACCATATGTAATTTATTTTATATTAAGCTGGGTTTTGCTGTGGTCTCTAGAGGGTTCTGTTGATGTAAATGTGCATAGATGTTGCTGATAGGAGGTAGTGTCAGTGTGTGGAGACAACCACATGGAGTGCTAGTGAAACCTGTTGTTGCAGCCCCAGGCTATAGGATTTGGTAGGCAAGCTAACCTGTGACCAGTCAGAGCCTGCTGGAGTCTGGTTGGTGAGAAACTGGAGAAGAATTTTTAACGATTGTGATTGTTAAAAGAAGCTAGAACAAAGATTGTTTGAGGAAATCTCTATTGTTTGGGAAATAACCATGTAAGGGGCGCTGAGTGACAGTGTCTCAGACTCTTTTTTGAGACTTTTTGGTTTACACCTTTTTTTTAAGTGTGTACAGGCCAGCTGTTTAAGGGGTACTCCGCCCCTGGCATCTTATCTCCTATCCAAAGGATAGGGGATAAGATGTTAGATTGCAGCGGTCCCGCTGCTGGAGACCCCGGGGATCGCTCCTGCAGCACCCCGCCATCATTACTGCACAGAGTGAGTTTGTTCTGTGCGTAATGACGGGCGATACAGGGGCCGGAGCAGTGTGACGTCATTGCCCTGCCCCTCATTGCATCACGGCCCGTCCCCTTAATGCAACTGTATGGCAGGGGGCGGGCCGTGATGTCACGAGGGGCGGGACGTAACGATGCTCAAGCCCCTGTATTGCCCGTCATTACGTGCAGAGCGATCTCGCTCTGCGCAGTAATGATAGTGGGGTGCTGCAGCAGCGATCCTAGGGGTCCCCAGCAGCGGGACCCTGGCGATCTGACATCTTATCCCCTATCCTTTGGATAGGGGATAAGATGTCTAGGGGCGGAGTACCCCTTTAAGGTTAGCCTTGAACATAAGTAATGCATTTATCAACTGAGACTTTTTTGTTCATAAGTTTAAACTTTTGAGCAAAAAGCACCAATAAGTCTCAAAAATACACCAGCCCAGATTAAGCTCAGCTTTTTGGTGTGTGTATAGTGAAACTTTAGAAAATGTGTACCGGCACAAAATTCCTTGAATGCCCTGCAACCGTTTAAGAAATGTAGTGCACCTACACATTACCAGCACACAAAAGAAGGTTTTAGCCACAAAATTTGAAGAGAGCATTACCATTGCATAAAATGTCACTTTTATTAGAATAAATGTAAAATCCAGAATAGAAGTATAGAGGTGTAGAACAGACCATTTATACATTTCAGGAGCCAGGTGTCACAAAATTATTGCACAACCATAATGGTAATTATCACATGAGAGCAGCCTGCTGTATAGATGTTTATCATAAACAGCACTCTAAAGTGCACTGTGCATTTATTCTGGTGCCAGACAACCAAATCACGACCTCCAAACACCGCTACATGTCCTATTGTACTATCCCCACTAACATTATAGGGTGATTAATAGCAGTAAATTGCACTTACCCATCATAGATTTCCTGGATCCTGCCAACCCCAACGTACGTTTCGGCACCATAAACTTTATCAGGGGATGCTTCGACCATCTATTGCACTCTTTAAATGCCTGGCTATTCACATTTCGGTATATGTCAGCCGTCAGTTTCCAGACAACGGCACATGTGCCGTGCTCCCGCCGCACATCATGTGACATTACGCTGCTGCATCACAGGCCCACTAGGCAAGCCCCGAAAACCAAGCTTCCGGACATGCGCACCGAAGCTTAGTCTGGTACCAGAATAAATGCACAGTGCACTTTAGATTGCTGTCTAGGATAAACATTTGTACAGTAGGCTTCTCTCATGTGATAATTGCTATTAAGGTTATGCAATAATTTGGTAACAACTGTCTCCTGCAATGTATAAGGAGTATGTTCTATTTACACCTCTATACTTCTTTTCTGTATTTTAAATTTATGCTAATAAAAGTGAAATTTTATGCAGTGGTAATGCTCTCTTGGAATTTTGTGGCTAATACTTTTCGGAGCTACAAAGCACTAAGTGCAAATTAGACCCGAGACATAAGATATCACAATAGATCAGATAACATGGTGTGAGAAGGTAAAAGGCATCGTGGTGGATGAGCGATATGTGTCACCAAGGCTTCTGGCCTTGGTGAAGTAAGAGCCGGTATTTATTCAGTGTCCGTGCTGCGATGCAGTCTGACACTATGGCCGTAGTATGGCTGGAAGGCCAATCCGAGACGGCTCTTATTGGGAATGACCAAGTGCAGGATGGGGGTCATTCCCCAATCCAGGCCGCCTTTTGTTGGCCTTAAAGGCAACCTGTTTCACCAGCTGAGGGGGATTTGCTGGTTGCAGCTCACACTGCCAGAGAGAGCTGTATGGGGAGTTCTTCCCTGCATTTGCTCCAAGGTTGGAAGCTGGTGAACAGTCTGCCTGGAGGCCTGGAAAAGACTTACTTGATGCCGAATGGCATGGACTCAAGTGTAAACAAACACCTAAGGAATACAGGTGGACTTTTGTTACATTTTCCTTAGCTCTGCATTTAAAGACTGTTTGCTGTGTGGCAAGTGTGAATGAAACACTGAACTTTGATTTGAAAAGTACTGTTTCCTTGCCTCTGTACTGCAACCACACCTATTTGCAAGAGAGAGTAATCACAATGGATATAATTGAACTTCCCTTACATCCTAACCAGCAGCACAAGTGAGGTGTTCTGCCCCTGTGAAGCTGGCAGGACGGTGGCATTTTTAATTCTGCCCAAGTAATTAACTTTTAATTGCCCCCTAACTATAAAGGGCCTCCTCCCCTAGGCCATATTGCTTTTTTTCTGTCCTGTGCAGACAGCAGGACGGTGCAGGCTCTGTTTTTTTTTTCAGAGCCTGCATGGGTTAATCCCCCCCCCCCCCTTTTTCTAAGGGGTTTTTACTTATTTTTCTTTTCTTATTTTTCCTGCAGCTCTTGCTGCTCTGCGGCTTCAGGGTCTCTGTGTCTGGTGGCGGTTGTGTGTAACGCTGCCGCAGGACCAGGGGCTCTGAGTCCAGCTGCCTTATTCTTTAACTGGTGCTGGCGCTCTCAGCGTTCTCACTGTTATCAGGCGATTTCACCCTTACTTGTTAGATGGGGGACTGTACGCCCAGGCGGCAGCGTCTGTCTATGGCGTTCCGGTCTCCACTCTGTATTGCAGAGCCGCGGACAGGAAGTACGTCATCTGATGACTTCCGGTGAGGTGTTTTTTCTTTTCTAGTGCTGATTGGGCTAGTATTTGTTCATATTTAGCAGCATTTGCCCCTTCCAGCATGTAGGAAGGGGCACAAACAAAGTATTATATGTTTTGTTAAGTATTTTAAAAAGTTTAACACTCAGCAGCTAGATCACTTCTGGTGGGCAGAGCCTATTTGAAATTAGGCGCCTTTTCCCCTATATATCTACAGCATTGGCCTCTATTAGGCCTCTTGCTGCCTATCTATAGACTATACTCGGTTTGGTACCTGCTGTGTGTTGTTTTTTTGCAAAGAGCACTATCTATTTCATAGGTATTTTTTCTTCTGTTGCGCTGCAATAAAGCGGGTTTAGGTTTTTCTAATCTATTGTTTTTAATTCCAGAACAATGTCTATTTCTCCGTCGAGTGATCCATATTCTGGAGGTCACAAGTCCGCTTCGTAAAGACGCTATCTGACTTGATTGTGGTACTCTGCTACCTGATGCTTATGAATTCAATAGGTGTCCTGGATGTCGCCCACCTGCTAATCCGGCTAAACCTATGGTCCATGACATGTTTGTCTGGATGAAGGAGTTTATGGGGAACTCTATTAACGAGATCAAGAATTCCCTTTGGACCAAGAGACCTAGTACCTCATCTCATCAGTTGGAGCAATCAGTAGAAGAAGTACTCTCCCAGCCTCTTTTTCCTGTAGAAAAAACACAGAGATTACTTAGATCCATCCGATCAGGGGATCAGGATGTTGATCAGGGGGAAGCCTCAACATCCACCTCTAGAGGACCCTGGGTGTGGATGACACACTTAGGAAACTAATGAAGGCAGAGTGGAAGCATCTGGACAAGTCTGCTGTTCTCACCTGGAGGTTCAAGTTGATGTACCCGCTGTCTGAAGCTGAATTGGATTTCTGGGTTCCACCGCCAAAAGTGGATATGGTGGTCAACAAGTTGTCCAAGAGAGTGTTAGTTCCTGGTGATGATGGCAGCAACCTCCAGGACCCCCTTGATAGGAAAGTGGACTCCCTGTTAAGGCGCAACTATTCTGCGGCCGTCGCATCAAGTGAGGCTGCAAGCTTTCTTAAGGAGCATGTGCTCCTGATCCAGTCTGAAATTGAAAACAATGTTGCTAGGAAGCATATCCTAGACAGCTTCAAGACTCTGCTACTCGGGGTGGACTTCTTGGGTGAGTCAGCCCAACAACACCTTAAGCTTGCCGACAAGTCCATGGGTCTTGCATCTGCAAGCAGGTTCCCCTTATGGTTACGCTCCTGGGTGGTGAATAACATGTCTAAGTTTAACCTGTGCGGAATGCCCTTTGAGCCTAATTGGCTCTTTGGGACTGAGTTAGACCGCATCAAGGAGGGATTTGCCGACAAGAAGGGTAAATGTCTACCTGTAAAAACCTTTCGTGGCAAAGGTAGAGCTAGAGGGGGGAAGTACCGGGGCCCTTCCAGATCCCCAAATTGCCAGTCCAATCAGAAGCGTGGTGGAGGATGCAGCCGTGACAAAGACCGTAAGTCCGAGCTATGACTCTCCTCTAAGGTCCACTAGCGTTTCCTTTCTCCCTTTCCCTCTAGAAAGTCAGGTAGAGAAGTTTTCTACCGATCCCCCTCCGGTCGGAGCTCATTTAAGTTTGTTTCTGTCAACCTGGATGCAAGAAATCCAGGATCCTTGGATTCTAAACGTTATTCACTCGGGGTACAAAATAGATTTCATCTCCTCTCCTCCAAGGAAATTTGTTTTAACAAAACTACTTGCTCAGCCAAAGCAGGCTATTCTAGAGGACTCTGTCCTCCAGTACATAGGAAAGCACGCACTGGAGGAAGTTCCCCTCGATCAAAGAAGATCAGGGGTGTATTCCCCAATCTTTCTAGTGCCAAAACCATCGGATAACTGGCATATGATCATAGATCTTGGCTAGAGATTAGAGAATCGAATCTGACGAACCCAAATTTGTTACGAATTTCATGAAATAATGAATGCGAATATCGCCACGATTCTATTGCGCGAATAGCTTCATAAAATTCCATTTTACAGCATTCCTGGCTAAAGGAGACCTAAAATGGCGGATCCACATGTCAGTACATGGGGCAGGGGATTATGGGAGGGCGGGAAACTACGGTGGGAATGAAGGTAGGTGGGATGACCCTGAAACACATGCGAGATGCAGCCTATCAACATTCATTGACCCCTGTGATGTCACAGCCCTATATAATTGGCAGCCATCTTGCCTCTCTTCATTTCATCTATGCACTCAGAGAGAGAAGAAGGGCTGCATGTCTTTGTGTGAATTGCTTATACCACAACGTACCACTGGCAACTGCTAGTCACATCAGCATTGTGGACAGACAGAAGTGCAGTGCTTTGGTGTTCTCACTGAGAAGGATCTTACGACATGAACCTCCTATTCACGTTATTGAGCATTTCATCAGAGAGGGGCAGATAGATTATCGTTGCCTCATACATATCAACAAGCTGCCTGAACTTTATGAACCATCTTATCACCTTATTTTTCAGCGAAATTCTGTGCTTTTTTTGCTCCACAAATCATCTGCTGCTCAGAATTGTGTATAGACTGTATAAAAACCAGTGCACATCATTCTTAACACTCTGTGGCAGAGTGCAATTTAGGGTTTAATCACAGCTTTTTTTTTTGTGGTGCTGTTGTGTTGTGTCCTGCTGCTGTTCACAAATACGTTTTTTCAGCGGACTGTAGTGCATTTGTCTTCCCTCATACGTGCATACCACATGCCTACATCAAAGCAGTCTACTATTTTGTATCTGTAACAAGTCTAGATACAGGGAAAGTCCTGGCAAAAGTAATCACCTGCTGGTGTTTTACAAAAATTCAGATTTTTTCTGTGTATTGTTGCGCATTTTTCTGCCCTCATCAGTGCAAACCGTATACGTACATCCAAGTAGTGTACCATTTTGTACCTGCTAATCTGTCAAGGGCCTACATACTGTGAAAGTACAAACAATAGTTCTCACCGGCTGGTGTTTTACAAAAATACAGATTTTTTTCTGCATATTGTTGCGCATTTTTCTGCCCTCATCAGTGCATACCGCATACGTACATCCAAGTAGTGTACCATTTTGTACCTGTTAATCTGTCAAGGGCCTACATACTGTGAAAGTACAAACAATAGTACTCACCGGCTGGTGTTTTACAAAAATACTGATTTTTTTTCTGCGTATTGTTGCGCATTTTTTTGCCCTCATCAGTGCATACCGCATACGTACATCCAAGTAGTGTACCATTTTGTACCTGTTAATATGTCAAGGGCCTACATACTGTGAAAGTCCAAACAATAGTACTCACAGGCTGGTGTTTTACCTTTCCTGTGAAAGGACAGCCAAAAGTAATCACCTGCCTCTGTTCTAGACAAATGCTGTTTAAAGAGTAGTGAAGCGTATTGTAATACCCTCATATACGCACTAAGTATGTTAGGCAGAGAAGTGCCAGGACTTTCACAGAGGAGTGGCAGAGGCCTAAATACTTCAGGCAGAGTTGGCAGCAGACTAGGGGCGAGTGGCAGCAGGAGTCGCAGCGAGAGGCCTGAGCTCCCGTTATCAGCCAGCGGTCGTGTCTCGACCAGCAACACATCTGCCGTCGTCGATTGGTTAACACGCTCATCCACTTCATCACAAGTGACATCTGACACCCCCAGTCAACAGTCGGGGGGTTCCCCAGACACAACCCTCAGTTGGCATGGCCCGGGAGCAGTCCCTGTCCTCCCATTGCCTTTGTCCTATGCTGTTCCCTCTCCGTAGAGAAGTATCTTATGCTGGGGGTTCAGCTCCACTATTCACTGAGGACGATCTAATAGAAGACAGTCAGCAGCTACTGCCCAGCCAAGAAGGGGAGGAGACATGCGCCGCTTGCTCCTCTCGGCAGCCAAGTAGTGATGCGGAGAGTGACGTGGGAGACGGTGTTGCCAAGGTTCAGGGTCCTGAAGCAGACACTATTGGGGAACCTGGGGAGGACATCAGTGACATGCAGACACCTGTTGATGATGATGAAGCCGATCACAATTGGGAGCTGGGATACAGAAGGGGCTTCATCATCATCAGGAGAAGAGAGTTGCAGTTTGCCCTCGAGGCAGCAGCTGACCCAGCAAGGTGGTAGCACGGTTGGCAGTCAGCAAGGTGGCAGGAGTGGAAATTCTTGAGCCAAACGTGACCGGGGGAAACCACCTGCTTCGCGGCAGTCTACCTTTCCGGGAGGTTGGCAACAATTAATTAAGGGCGCGAGGGAAAGAATCATCACCCTTAGACAAGATGACTGTCTAGGGTCTAAATACGATAAAAAGGAGAACAAAATTACAACCCTGTCCACTGGTTATGTAGATGAACAAGAGAGATTGGACCTGGCCTTTTTGACCAGGTACAATGACTCCCATGGTTCGATTAAAAAGATCCCATGTAAAAATTGGAAATTGACTAAACAGGACCCTATTATAGGGGGGACTAGCCCCTTCTAAAACAAAATGTATTTTTAGAAGGAGTAAGACCCTTAAGAATTTAATAGTGCCATCGATACCGTTAAGACAACAAAAAAAATTATTTAAACATCCAGAAAAAGGTGGGTACCCTATTTGGGGGTGAGGCGATTAAAGGGGTGTTTAAATGTGGCATAAGTAAATGTAAGTGCTGCAGTATTATTGCACATAGGAGAACAGAGATTATTGTAGAGGATTCTATTAGACCTATCTACATCAAGGAATATTTAAATTGGAGTAGTTCCTTTGTAGTGTACTTATTAGAATGCTCTTGTGACTTGAAGTACATAGGAAGAACCATAAATTGTCTAAGGCTACGTATTAACAAACATAGACATAATATATGTCATGGTTTTAATCTCCACAGTGTATCAAGAAATTTTAACACTCACCATAATAGGGACCCCACTCTGATGAGGGTAACGCCCCTAGAGAAGATACCCAATATGAATTTTAAATTATTATGTAACAAGGAGATGTTCTGGATTTTTAAGCTAAATACTTTATCACCACAGGGTCTTAATGAATCTTTAGAGCATATATATTATTGAACTTTAGGTAATTTTTAAAATATTATAGGTGTAGTCTATTTATGTGTAATTTTATAAGTATTTATATATGTATTTGTATTTTTTATGTTTAGATTGTTTTTATATATATAGTTGTCAACTATTTCTATGAATTTTTGAGAAACTTTGTGTATTTTTATCTATTGTTAGTAATGTAATGCACTGTATGTCCAGGGGATGAATGACCTAAGAGAGAAGACCAATGCCTCTTAAATTTGAATTATATTTGACTATGTACATTACCGCTCAGTACTAGTGTAGGCACGATGTAGGTGTTCGTTCCAGTCTGGGATGCACCGACATCGCATGGAAGCCTACCTCTGAGATAATTATGGCGGTGCGCTCCATTGTGGAACGCATAGCGCCTTCCAAGCAGTGTGCGCGTCCACGGTACCCTTGTGCATTCCACATTGGGACGCGCCGGTGCCGCGCTTACACATACTGTTGTCCGATCATGTGGCCTGAACGGTCACGTGGTCGGAAGTCTATAATGTCGGTGCAGGCTTCCGGGGGGGGGCCTTCGGTGACGTACTCCCAATACCGGTATCATGTGGCGTTTGATCATGTGGTCCGGCTGGGATTGCGTGGCCGGGGGGGTCCTCCCCGGAAGAGGAATTACCGGTACATGCAGTAGGATTGGATGCCATCATCCATATGGACAGTATGTGTGAGTATATAAGTTTGCCATTTTACATGTATTGTATGCCTGAAGAAGGAGGCTGTATATATGACCTTCGAAATGCGTTGCCATTAAAAACCATATGATATGCGAGGATCTCTTCTGGTTATTATCTGTGTGCCATCCTGGAGGGGGGATAGTATGTGAGACTTGGTCTTACACTCCCCCCATGTGAAGTAAGTGAGCTACTTCTCTGCTTCCTATCACACTATAAAATAACATTGTCATTTCTCCTACTCTGAGCGCTGTTTTTTTTCTACATTTGTTTTTTTCCGGGAGGTTGTGGAACAGGGGTTCCTGGAGACGGCACCAGTAGCAGTCAATTAGTGCAGACTGAAGGTGGGAAAATCAGCTACTCGGCGGTGTGGCAGTTTTTCTTCAGGCATCCGGAGGAGGTTCACGTAGCCACATGCAAGATATGTCGTCAGAAGGTGAAGCGTGGCCAGATTCCCAATGTCGGAACCATGGCCCTGCGTCAACACATGCTTCGCCACCATAAAGCAGCCTGGGAGAACCGTGACGTCGATGTAGTGGTCAAGCCTGATGCATCACCCAGTGGCCGTCCGCTCCCTCCTTCATCCAGCCAAGGCTCCACCACCTCAGCCGAAGGGAGCTGTGTGTCAAACCCTCCTTCTGTTGCTCCAGATGCTCCTGCTCCTCCCGCTTTTAGTCAGCCATTCCGCCAACAATCCATCGGTGAAGCCATATCCAAGAGACAACGTTATGCTCCCACTCATCCAATGGCGCAGAAGTTGAATGTGCTCCTGTCCAAGTTGCTGGTGCTGCAGTCCCTCCCTTTTAAAGTGGTGGACTCTGCACCTTTCAGAGATTTGATGGCTTGTGCCGAGCCGAGGTGGAGAATCCCAAGCCGTCATTTCTTTGTGAAGAAGGCAGTAGCAGCCCTGCATAAACATTGTACAAGAGAAGGTGGGCCAGTCCTTGAGCCTGTCGGTGTGTTCAAAAGTGCACGACAGCGCCGACGCGTGGAGCTGCAACTACGGGCAGGGACAATACTTGTCTTTTATGGACCACTGGATAAATGTGGTTCCTGCACAGCCACAACAGCAACTTGGACAGGACACACAGCTTCCTCCTCCACGCTCTCACTCTCAGGCTGTTGGTCCTGTGACAGTGTGCGACTCCGCCTACTCAGCCTCCACTATGTCCTCAGCTTCCACTGCACGTAGAAATCTTGGTGGCCCTTCATTGTACCATGTGTGTAGGGCACGGCGGTGTCAAGCTGTTCTTCAAATGGTTTGCCTTGGCGAATGGAGTCACACAGGGGAGGAACTGCTAAAATTAATTCGTAAAGAAATCCGAGTATGGCTTACTCCACAAAATCTGAAAATGGGAACCATGGTGACCGACAACCGGAAAAGCATCCTGTCCGCGCTGCAACAAGGAAGTGTGAAACATGCGCCCTGCATGGCACACGTGTTGAATCTGGTTATCAAGCACTTCCTCAAGTCTTCACCCCATTTGCAAAACATCCTGACAATGGCAAGGAAACTGTGCAAGCACTTCAGCCACTCGTACACCGCAAAGCACACTCTCCTTGAACAGCAGCGTCAGAACGGTATCCCACAACATAGTCTTATTTGTGACGTTGCCACACGTTGGAATTCCAACCACCATATGTTGGATAGACTATACGAACAAAGAAAAGCCATGACCGATTTCTTGATTATAGGAGTACTCCCCTGTGCAACTTCAATGCCATTTGCGCAGGCCCTTTGAGGTAGCCACATTATTTGTAAGTCGCCTTGATTACGGCATGAACGACGTAATTCCACTTCTACATTTCCTATAACAAATTATTGAAATGATGGCTAGACACGGCAATGGAGACATTGCTCCTGCATCTCAAGGCTACATGAGCCCTGTGGGGGCTGAACTGGAGGAGGATGAGGGGCAGAGTGGAGCACAGTTTAGATTGGATGAGATGGCCGGTGTTTCTAGTCATCCGACAGGAGAGGAGGAGGAGCAACCAGAGGAGCTAGAGGGTTATGAGGAAGGTGAGACAGAGGATCCAGACACACCTTGGCAGTATGCAGTGGAGATGGAGGCAGGTAGTCCCTCCGAGACTCTGGCGCACTGGTGCATGCTCAGTTGCTTGCGTAGTGACCCCCGAATTGTCAAAATTCGTCAGCGGGATGACTTCTGGATCTCCACCTTATTGGACCCTCGCTACCGTCCTAGAATGGGGGCCTTTTTTACACCCACTGAGAGGGAGGACAAACTGACCTACTACAGAGAGATCCTACGTAGTCAGTTGGTGACATGGTCCATCCAATCGCAGGTCTGACTCAGGGGGCACTCTGCGCTCACCTTCTACTGCCATGGCTGCTGGGGAGGGGAGGGGTGGCAGAAGCAGTACCAGCTCAATCAGCAGCAGCCTGAGTCTACAGTTGCTGATGAGTAGCTTTCTTCACCCGCATAGTGAAGCAACTCATCAGCAGCAGGTAGACATGGAGCAGGACCTGAACCAGCAGGTGATGGCATACCTTGACATGGCCATGCCAACAAACATTGAAGATCTGCTGGACTTCTGGAAAGCCAAACTTGATTTATGGCCGCATCTAGCAGAGTTGGCCCTGGAAAAGCTGTCATGCCCCGCCAGTAGTGTGCCATCAGAGGGGGTGTTTAGTGCAGCCGGGGCCATAGTCACCCCAAGGCGAACTCGTCTGTCCACTAAATATGTGGAGAGACTGACCTTTGTCAAGATGAATCAGGGATGGATCAGCCAGGATTTCCAGCCACCAATGCCAGATGCCTCAGAGTAAATTGACCACGCTGCTACACCAACACTTCCCAATGATGGTTATGAAACCTTCTTGGGTTATAAATGAGGGTTATGAAACCCTTTTGGGTACTGTGATTGCCTGCTCCTGACTCATCCTGTTTCTTTCAGGAACTACTTGCCTCACTGATGCTTCTGGCCTTGGGCCTTTAACTTTTGGATGTTTAACAGTAGCTAAATACAAGCTTAATGCAAATTTCAACATTGATCTTTAAATGTAAGGGGTTATGAAACCCTCTTGGGTACTGCGAATGCCTGCTCCTGACTAATCCTGTGTCTTTTAGGAACTACTTGCCTCACTGACGCTTCTGGCCTTGGGACTTCAATTTTTGGATGTTTAGCAGTAGCTAAATACAAGCTTAATGCAAATTTCAACATTGATCTTTAAATGTAAGGGGTTATGAAACCCTCTTGGGTACTGAGAATGCCTGCTCCTTACTCATCCTGTGTCTTTCAGAAACTACTTGCCTCACTGACACTTCTGGCCTTGGGACTTTCATTTTTGGATTTTTAGCAGTAGCTAAATACAAGCTTAATGCAAATTTCAACATTGATCTTTAAATGTAAGGGGTTATGAAACCCTGTTGGGTACTGCGATTGCCTGCTCCTTATTCATCCTGTGTGTTTCAGGAACTACTTGCCTCACTGACGCTTCTGGCCTTGGGCCTTTAATTGTTGGATGTTTAGCAGTAGCTAAATACAACCTTAATGCACATTTCAACATTGATCTTTAAATGTAAGGGGTTATTGGGGGGGGGGGGATTGTGAAGCCCTGGTGTGTACTCATGCATCAGTCAACTCCAGGCTGTGTCATTCAGGCAATATATGGTTTACTTATGCCGCTGCTGGGCCTGGGTCTGGGAAATTCCAATTTTATCATAGGTAGCACCCGCTATGCAAAATCTTCGGTTTAAATTTCTATATTCATCTTTTAATCTTAGAGATTGTGAAGGCCTAGTGCCTACTCATGCTGCCAACACCTCCACCCTGTGTCATTCAGCCACTATATGGTGTCCTCATGCTGCCAACACCTCCATGCTGTGTCATTCAGCCACTATATGGTGTCCTCATGCTGCCAACACTTCCACGCTGTGTCATTCAGCCATTATATGGCATCCTCATGCTTCAGCCTCATCCAAGCTGTGTCATTCAGCCACTATATGGTGTCCTCATGCTGCCAACACCTCCACGCTGTGCCATGCCACCACCAGGCTCTGTCATTGTGCTGCTGTGCGGCAGTGATTCCAAAAGTGATGCCGGTAATCTGCATGTTATTCTGAATAACAGTATTATTTCACTACCCCAGCACACTCCATATGCGTTTTGAAACACAGGAAAGTGCTCTATATCCCTATTGAGGCTGGAAATAGCCTTTTTTAATATAGATTCGCCGCAAAAAAATTTGTATCGAAACAAACTTTTTCGGAAAATTAGGGGAATCGGCCGAATCAATTTTTTTAAAAGTTCGCTCATCTCTAATAAAAACCATAAAGTTCTTCAACATTAAATGTATTCACGGCAATTTAGAAAGTGAATACGGAATTGTAGCCCGCTAACTACAAGGTGAGTTTAAAGTGAGGAACTAGAATACCAGCTTCCCTTTTTATGAGTTTAGTTAATGGAAATGAAGAATAATTTGCGGCAGAACCATGTTAAGAAATAACACAGTCATAATCTCTTTCATGGCACATTGATGATATTCTAAATATTAAAAAGTGAATCTAATTAGATAGTCAAATTGAGAAGCCATAATGATATGTAGACAACCAAGTCCTTGCCATCTTTAATGATGCCATAGAATTAATTTGATTACAATGAGACACATTTTAGCAGCTTCATCATTTTAATTAACACTTTTTTAACAGTACGCTAATGCATTAAATTTAGCGGAATGAATGAAAAAAAGTCAAATTGTCACATATTTAGGCGTGTGAAAGCACCAGAGCTTTGTTCCTGACCTTGCAAAGTGCTTAATTGCTTTATAAAGTTGTTTACTGTTACCGAATTTCGCAAGTGAGTACATGTATTGTAGTTTAAAAATTTTTTTTTAATGTGGTGGTGATATCCCTAAAACCACAGTGTAACTGAATCCATTAGTATACAATAAATGAATGCGGTCAGTGTTCAGCTTCTCACCACAAGTCCAGCCTCAAAAACGCCTATCGACTATTGAAAGTTGCAGGAAATGTTGTATTACTTGCCAGTAATTTGAGTGCATGGACTACCATGTAAGAATTAAAATGTAAAACTTTTTATTGGTAACTTTCAGGAAACTTTTCCCTATGTAAAATTTTGGCCAGAGACTGAAAACAATAGAGCTTGCAGGATCATCTTGGGTCACACTACACAATTTCTGACCAGAATTCCGCTGCATGAAGATAACATACATTTGAATGGGTTTTCTGTTAATCCATTTACACTGCAGAAGTTTGTGGTCGGAGTTTCTGACATAAAATTCTGGTCAAATAATTCCTTAAGAACATTGAACCTGCTCAATGTTTTGGCGGAATCCGCGCCACAGACATTGCCATCTATTGGGACAGCAATGTCTGTGAGCTCCTAGCACCAACTGATTCAGTCAGAATGTCCGGCCAGAAATTTTCCCACCGTGGAATTTGAAGTGTGAACCCGGCCATAAAGAGGTGGGTCCCAGGAATTAGTCTGAAAGAAGTGAACTTTGAATATTTGGTTTAATACACTAAAGAACATTAAGAAAAAGTCATACCATAGTTATGGTTCAAAAATAGGAAAAGTTAAGATATAGCTCACCATATCCTGTTGATTCCCTCCTCACAAACTCCAATTGCAGGTGCATGAGATTGTCACATAGCCGTAGTACAGTGTAAGGAAATGTAAAAACCAAACCTGCAAGGAGTAAAAACCAAAATGTAAAAACCAAACCTGCAAAAAGATCCAGCACCCCAGATTGAAACATATAAAAATAATTTCTTTGTTAGATATCTATAGAGACAAAAATGTTTGTATCCAAGCTCCTCCCTGCAGATTAAGTTTTTACAAAGTTATAAAAGTGGTGGCTGGTTATTCCACTTTTTTCTCTTATTGAAGCCTAATACCTGGCAGAAGTTACACGGGAAGTGTGCCATGAATTGTGCCTGCTTTCAATTTTAAAGCTAAGGAATATACTGAAATGATTACCTGGGACAATCCAGATCTCAGCTTCAAAGTCCCTCCTGTGTTGCAATGTGTTTCAAACAAACAACTAATTGACAAGGTTTCCCTGCCTGATAGCACAGTGCCAGGGTGGTATATCGCTGTAACTGTCCTGGATTTGGATCTTCTAACCTGTATGGCAGATGACACAGGCTGTATCAGGTAACGGAGTCTAAGGTGCTGCTGGTCTTCACCAGAGCCCACCACAAGGCAGGATGGGATTGCTGCGGCAGGCAACACACAGGTCGCTTCCCCTGATACGACTTGACCGCACAGGTAGCTGGGCAAAGACAAGGCACAGAAGGGTAAGGCAGAGTTATAGTCAGACTTAGCAGAAGATCAAGGCAGACGGCAAAGGTGCGTAGTCAAAAAACGTAGCGGAAGGGTCAATAAACACGGGCAAGGCAACAGACAATAGGGAACGCTCAATCTCAGGCTAGGGGCACTGAGGATCCGGCAGGAAGGAAAGGGAGGAGCTGCTATATATAACATAGCAGTGGGACCAGGCACTAATCAGTGGTGCACTGGCCCTTTAAAGTTCAGGCAGCCGGCACATGCGCCCTAGGAGGCGGGGGCACATGTTTCGGGAACCAGAGGGGCGAGCGGAAGCATGTGAGAAGCAGGTCGCGATTCACATGCAGGCGCGTCCCACGATGCAAATCGAGGCAAGGACAGGAGAGCAGGGAGGTGAGCGCTCACAGTCAGAGCATCTTACTGGAGCGCTCACCATAAGAGTAACCCCCCCTTTTGGTCTCCCCCTTTTTTTGGAGGACAAGAATTTCTGAATGAGGTCTCGGTCTAAGATATTGTCCTGTGGCTCCCGAGACCTCTCCTCCGGCCCAAATCCTTCCCAATCCACAAGGAAAAAAACATTTTCCTCTGATAAACTTAGAATCCAAAATCTCTTTAACAACTTAAACATCAGAAGTACCTGAGATGGGAGTCAGAGAAATATATTTTTTTGAAAATCGGTTAAAGGGGTACTCCGCTGCCCTGTGTCGGAAGCTCCGCTCCCCAACGTCCGGAAGTTTATTGTTCTGGACGCTGTGTGCGGGCTTCCGTGTTCAGGGCTGCCCCTTGTGATGTCTCGCCTGCCCCCTTCGTGACGTCACGCCCGCCCCATCAGCGAAAGTCTTTGCGGAGGGGGCACGATTGCCGCCACGCCCCCTTCCCATAGACTTTCGTTGAGGGGGCGGGCGTAACGTCACGAAGGGGGCGGGCGTGACGTCACGAGGGGCAGCCCTGAACACGGAAGCCCGTACACAGCGTCCGGAACAATAAACTTCCGGACGCTGGGGAGCGGAGCTTCCGACACAGGGCAGCGGAGTACTCCTTTAAGAATGACAGGTTTCAAGAGGGAGACATGGAATGAATTTGGGATCCGGAGAGAAGACAGCAGATGGAGAGAATAGGCCACAGGATTTAAGCCTTTCTTAACTTTAAAAGGACCCAGATAGCGAGGACCTAGTTTATCACTGGGTACCTCAAAGTGAATATACCTGTAAGACAACCAGACTCTGTCGCCAGGAGAGAACTCGGGAGGAGAAAGCCTTTTCTTGTCCGCTTGAGACTTCATACAAGACATGACATGTAATAGAGAGTGACGATTTTTCTGCCAGATGGTGGAAAAGTTTCCAACTTGCTCATCGACCATAGGAACTCCAGAAGAAGAAGACAAGGGAAGGGGAGGACGAGGATGAAGTCCATAAACCACAAAGAAAGGTGATGGATGTCCCAGTGTATTCTGTATCTCAATGGTTGTATGAAAACTCTGTCCAGGGAAGTAGCTCGACCTAGTCGTCTTGACGAGCAGAAACAGAATGGCGAAGATAGTCTCCTAAAACCTGGTTCACCCTTTCACCCTTTAACCTGGAGACACGAGCAGAGGACTTGGAGACGAACTGGACTCCTCGGTCAGAGACAATATGAGAAGGCAATCCATGTAAGCTGAAAATGTGGCAAAGAAAAAGCTTAGCAAGCTGCGGTGCAGATGGAAGTCCAGGCAATGGCACAAAATGAGCCATCTTAGAGAATTGGTCCACTACTACCCAGATGACCATATTGCCGCCAGAAGAGGAAAGGTCAGTAATAAAGTCCATAGCAGTCGGTCCAGGAAAGCTCTGGGACCGGTAGAGACTGCAGCAGAGACTGCAAGTTTAGTACGAAGGGTCTTATCCCGGGCACAGACCGAACAAGAACAGACAAAATATACGACATCCTGTTTTAAATTGGGCCATCAATACTGTCTGGAGATGAGCTGCAAGGACCTATGAGCTCCGGAATGACCGGCCAGAAGAGAGCAGAAGAGACCGGCCTGTCGGAGTCTAAGACAGGGAGATACATAAGTCTTTCCAGGAGGCAGGTGCTGAAGACTTGCTCGTACTGCAGAGATGAGACATTCAGGAGGAATAATATGTTATGGTAAAGATTCCTGGTCAAGAATATAAGAAGATCTAGAAAGAGCGTCATCTCATAAATTCGTCTCTGCTGGACGAAAGAAAACGTAGAAGTCAAATGAAGAATAGGGACCAAGGGGCCTGTCAAGGGTTGAGACGATGGACTGTCTGTAGAAAAAGCAAGTTCTTGTGGTCAGAATATATAGTAACCCGATGTACAGAGCCCTCCAAGACATTCTTCCAAAGCCAGCTTTATAGCCAAAAGCTTGCGATCTCCAATTATGTAATTATTTTCCACAGGAGAGAAGGTCTTAGAGAAGAAACTGCAAGTTATAATTCTTCCTTTGAAAGACTTCTGCATCAAAACAGCCCCGGCTCCGACTGAAGAAGCATCCACCTCCAAAAGGAAAGGCTTGCTAGGATCGGGTCTTGATAAAACCGGGGCTGAAGAAAAGGCAGACTTTAGCTGTTTGAAAGCTTCTTCAGCCTCTGAATTCCAAACCTTAGGATTAGAAGTCTTCTTGGTGAGAGAGACAATAGGCGCTACCAAGGTGGAGTAATGAGGAATAAATTGTCGATTGTAATTGGAAAAACTGAGGAAGTACTGAATAGCTTTTAAGCCAGAAGGTTGTGGCCAGTTCAGAACGGTAGACAACTTTTTAGGGTCCATTTGTAGACTTTGACTAGTAACGATGTAGCCCAGAAAAGGAAGACTGTTTTTTCAAAAGTACACTTCTCAAGTTTTGCATAGAATGGGTAGCGGTTCTTGACTATCATTTTATTCAAGCTTCGATAATCAATGCAAGGTCGCAAAGATCCGTCTTTTTTTTCCACAAAGAAAAATCCGGCTCCTGCAGGGGAAGAAGACTTACTAATAAATCCTTTCTGTAGATTTTTTCAGATGTAATTATCCATTGCCTGGGTCTAGGGAACAGATAAAGGGTAAATTCTCCTTTGAGTAGGTGTGGACCCGGGCAGTAGGTCTATGGGACAATCATAGGGACGATGAGGTGGTAAAACTTCAGCTTACTTTTCACTGAAGATGTCAGCAAAGTCCAGAAGAAATGATGGCAAACCGGGCAAAGGAGTGGATGGAGACACCAAGATAGATGGTAGCGTACGAAAACAGTTGTTATTGCAGTAAGATCCCCAATAGAGTACTTCTCCTGTTTTCCAATCTAGCTGTGGGGCATGTAGTTGCAACAAAGGAAGGCCAGGTAGGAGAGCGTAGGTACAATGAGGAAATACATAGAAAGACAAATTTTCTTTATGCAGGACTCCAACCAGCATAGATAAGGGTTCCGTGCAGAATAGCATGGTACAGTCCAGCTTTTCTCCACTGACCGAAGAGATGTACAAAGGCTTCAATAGGTGGGACACGATACCTATGTACCATGGAGGCATCAATAAAATTTCCCGCAGAACCAGAGTCCAGGAAGACAAGAACAGAGAAAGAGAGGAGAGGGTAGAGAAAGCTGGACCGTCAAATTCAAGTGTGAAGAGGAGGTATTCACACCTAGGGAGGCCTCTCCCACATACCCTAGGTGCGAGTGTTTCCCTGTGACTGAGGACACAGAGGACAATCTCTGAGGAATTGATCTGCACTGGTGCAGTAGAGACAAAGACTCTCAGCTCATTGGTGAGTTCATTCCTGCAGAGTCAGGCGAGACCGATCCACCTGCATAGCCTCCACTGCGGGAGACAACAAAGAAGATTGCGGAGGTTGCTGGAAGACTGATGCAAGACGAGGAAAGTGTGGAGATTGTGCAGAGTCCCATTCTTGACGTGGTTCCTCACATCGTTCAGAGAAACGGATATCAATCCAAGAGGCCAACTGTATGAGTTCATTCAGGGTAGAAGGCAATTCCCGGGCAGCAAGGACTTTCTTAAATTGGTTAGAATGTCCTCTTTTGAAAGTGGCACAAAGAGCTTCATTATTCCAAGAAAACTCCGAAGCCAGGGTACGAAAACGGATGGCATATCCGTCCACAGAGGAGTTGCCCTGAGAAAGACTCAGCAAGGCTGTCTCAGCGGAGGAAGCTTGTGCAGGTTCTTTAACCCCTTAAGGACGCAGGACGTAAATGTACGTCCTGGTGCGGTGGTACTTAACGCACCAGGACGTACATTTACGTCCTAAGCATAACCGCGGGCATCGGAGCGATGCCCGTGTCATGCGCGGCTGATCCCTGCTGCTGATCGCGGGCGTCCACCATTAACCCCTCAGGTGCCGGGATCAATACAGATCCCGGCATCTGCGGCAGTGCGCGATTTGAATGAATGATCGGATCGCCCGCAGCGCTGCTGCGGGGATCTGATCATTCAGAACGCCGGACGGAGGTCCCCTTTCCTTCCTCCGTGCGGCTCCCGGCGTCTCCTGCTCTGGTCTGTGATCGAGCAGACCAGAGCAGAAGATCACCAAAAACACTGATCTGTTCTATGTCCTATACATAGAACAGATCAGTATTAGCAATCATGGTATTGCTATGAATAGTCCCCTATGGGGACTATTCAAGTGTAAAAAAAAATGTAAAAAAATGTAAAAGTAAAAGTAAAAAAAAAGGGAAAAATCCCCTCCCCCAATAAAAAAGTAAATGTTACGCCGAGCGCTCCGGGTCCCCGCTCCTCCCCGGAGCGCTCGCTTCACTCTCCCCGCGGCAGCGCTCCGGTCACCTCCTCTGACCCGGGGCGCTGCGATTCCGCTGCCAGCCGGGATGCGATTCGCGATGCGGGTAGCGCCCGCTCGCGATGCGCACCCCGGCTCCCCTACCTGACTCGCTCTCCGTCTGTTCTGTCCCGGCGCGCGCGGCCCCGCTCCCTAGGGCGCGCGCGCGCCGGGTCTCTGCGATTTAAAGGGCCACTGCGCCGCTGATTGGCGCAGTGGTTCCTATTAGTGGTTACACCTGTGCACTTCCCTATATCACCTCACTTCCCCTTCACTCCCTCGCCGGATCTTGTTGCCTTAGTGCCAGTGAAAGCGTTCCTTGTGTGTTCCTTGCCTGTGTTTCCAGACCTTCTGCCGTTGCCCCTGACTACGATCCTTGCTGCCTGCCCCGACCTTCTGCTACGTCCGACCTTGCTTTTGCCTACTCCCTTGTACCGCGCCTATCTTCAGCAGCCAGAGAGGTGAGCCGTTGCTAGTGGATACGACCTGGTCACTACCGCCGCAGCAAGACCATCCCGCTTTGCGGCGGACTCTGGTGAAAACCAGTAGTGGCTTAGAACCGGTCCACTAGCACGGTCCACGCCAATCCCTCTCTGGCACAGAGGGTCCACTACCTGCCAGCCGGCATCGTGACAGTAGATCCGGCCATGGATCCCGCTGAAGTTCCTCTGCCAGTTGTCGCTGACCTCACCACGGTGGTCGCCCAGCAGTCACAACAGATAGCGCAACAAGGCCAACAGCTGTCTCAACTGACCGTTATGCTACAACAGTTACTACCACAGCTTCAGCAGTCATCTCCTCCGCCAGCTCCTGCACCTCCTCCGCAGCGAGTGGCCGCTCCTGGGTTACGCTTATCCTTGCCGGATAAGTTTGATGGGGACTCTAAGTTTTGCCGTGGCTTTCTTTCCCAATGTTCCCTGCATCTGGAGATGATGTCGGACCTGTTTCCCACTGAAAGGTCTAAGGTGGCTTTCGTAGTCAGCCTTCTGTCCGGAAAAGCCCTGTCATGGGCCACACCGCTCTGGGACCGCAATGACCCCGTCACTGCCTCTGTACACTCCTTCTTCTCGGAAATCCGAAGTGTCTTTGAGGAACCTGCCCGAGCCTCTTCTGCTGAGACTGCCCTGTTGAACCTGGTCCAGGGTAATTCTTCCGTTGGCGAGTATGCCGTACAATTCCGTACTCTTGCTTCAGAATTGTCCTGGAATAATGAGGCCCTCTGCGCGACCTTCAAAAAAGGCCTATCCAGCAACATTAAAGATGTTCTGGCCGCACGAGAAATTCCTGCTAATCTACATGAACTTATTCACCTAGCCACTCGCATTGACATGCGTTTTTCCGAAAGGCGTCAGGAACTCCGCCAAGATATGGACTCTGTTCGCACGAGGCGTTTCTTCTCCTCGGCTCCTCTCTCCTCTGGTCCCCTGCAATCTGTTCCTGTGCCTCCCGCCGTGGAGGCTATGCAGGTCGACCGGTCTCGCCTGACACCTCAAGAGAGGACACGACGCCGTATGGAGAACCTCTGCCTGTACTGTGCTAGTACCGAACACTTCCTGAGAGATTGTCCTATCCGTCCTCTCCGCCTGGAAAGACATACGCTGACTCCGCACAAAGGTGAGACAGTCCTTGATGTCTACTCAGCTTCTCCACGTCTTACTGTGCCTGTGCGGATGTCTGCCTCTGCCTTCTCCTTCTCTACAGTGGCCTTCTTGGACTCTGGATCTGCAGGAAATTTTATTTTGGCCTCTCTCGTCAACAGGTTCAACATCCCGGTGACCAGTCTCACCAGACCCCTCTACATCAATTGTGTAAATAATGAAAGATTGGACTGTACCATACGTTTCCGCACGGAGCCCCTTCTTATGAGCATCGGATCTCATCATGAGAGGATTGAACTTTTGGTCCTCCCCAATTGCACCTCGGAAATTCTCCTTGGACTTCCCTGGCTTCAACTTCATTCCCCTACCCTGGATTGGTCCACTGGGGAGATCAAGAGTTGGGGGTCCTCTTGTTCCAAGAACTGTCTAAAACCGGTTCCCAGTAACCCTTGCCGTAACTCTGTGGTTCCTCCTGTAACCGGTCTCCCTAAGGCCTATATGGACTTCGCGGATGTTTTCTGCAAAAAACAAGCTGAGACTCTACCTCCTCACAGGCCTTATGATTGCCCTATCGACCTCCTCCCGGGCACTACTCCACCCCGGGGCAGAATTTATCCTCTCTCTGCCCCAGAGACTCTTGCCATGTCCGAATACGTCCAGGAGAATCTAAAAAAGGGCTTTATCCGTAAATCCTCCTCTCCTGCCGGAGCCGGATTTTTCTTTGTGTCCAAAAAGGATGGCTCCCTACGTCCTTGCATTGACTACCGCGGTCTTAATAAAATCACGGTTAAGAACCGCTACCCCTTACCCCTCATCTCTGAACTCTTTGATCGCCTCCAAGGTGCCCACATCTTCACTAAATTGGACTTAAGAGGCGCCTATAACCTCATCCGCATCAGAGAGGGCGACGAGTGGAAAACGGCATTTAACACCAGAGATGGACACTTTGAGTATCTGGTCATGCCCTTTGGACTGTGCAACGCCCCTGCCGTCTTCCAAGACTTTGTCAATGAAATTTTTCGTGATCTGTTATACTCCTGTGTTGTTGTATATCTGGACGATATCCTAATTTTTTCTGCCAATCTAGAAGAACACCGCCAGCATGTCCGTATGGTTCTTCAGAGACTTCGTGACAACCAACTCTATGCCAAAATTGAGAAATGTCTGTTTGAATGCCAATCTCTTCCTTTTCTAGGATATTTGGTCTCTGGCCAGGGACTACAGATGGATCCAGACAAACTCTCTGCCGTCTTAGATTGGCCACGCCCCTCCGGACTCCGTGCTATCCAACGCTTTTTGGGGTTCGCCAATTATTACAGGCAATTTATTCCACATTTTTCTACCATTGTGGCTCCTATCGTGGCTTTAACCAAAAAAAATGCTGATCCCAAGTCCTGGCCTCCTCAAGCAGAAGACGCCTTTAAACGACTCAAGTCTGCCTTTTCTTCGGCTCCCGTCCTCTCCAGACCTGACCCTTCCAAACCCTTCCTATTGGAGGTTGATGCCTCCTCAGTGGGAGCTGGAGCTGTTCTTCTACAAAAAAATTCTTCCGGGCATGCTGTCACTTGTGGTTTTTTCTCTAGGACCTTCTCTCCAGCGGAGAGGAACTACTCCATCGGGGATCGAGAGCTTCTAGCCATTAAATTAGCACTTGAGGAATGGAGGCATCTGCTGGAGGGATCAAGTTCTCCTGTTATTATCTACACCGACCACAAGAACCTCTCCTACCTCCAGTCTGCCCAACGGCTGAATCCTCGCCAGGCCCGGTGGTCTCTGTTCTTTGCCCGATTTAATTTTGAGATTCACTTTCGTCCTGCCGATAAGAACATTAGGGCCGATGCTCTCTCTCGTTCCTCGGATGCCTCAGAAGTTGAACTCTCTCCGCAACACATCATTCCACCTGACTGCCTGATCTCCACTTCTCCTGCCTCCATCAGGCAGACTCCTCCAGGAAAGACCTTTGTTTCTCCTCGCCAACGCCTTGGAATCCTCAAATGGGGTCACTCCTCCCATCTCGCAGGTCATGCGGGTATCAAGAAATCTGTGCAACTCATCTCCCGCTTCTATTGGTGGCCGACTCTGGAGACGGATGTTGTGGACTTTGTGCGAGCCTGCACTATCTGTGCCCGGGATAAGACTCCTCGCCAGAAGCCCGCTGGTTTTCTTCATCCTCTGCCTGTCCCCGAACAGCCTTGGTCTCTGATTGGTATGGATTTTATTACTGATTTACCCCCTTCCCGTGGCAACACTGTTATTTGGGTGGTCGTTGATCGATTCTCCAAAATGGCACATTTCATCCCTCTTCCGGGTCTTCCTTCTGCGCCTCAGTTGGCTAAACAATTTTTTGTACACATTTTTCGTCTTCACGGATTGCCTACGCAGATTGTCTCGGATAGAGGCGTCCAATTCGTGTCTAAATTCTGGAGGGCTCTCTGTAAACAACTCAAGATTAAATTAAATTTTTCTTCTGCATATCATCCCCAGTCCAATGGACAAGTAGAAAGGATTAACCAGATCTTGGGTGATTATTTGCGACATTTTGTTTCCTCCCGCCAGGATGACTGGGCAGATCTCCTCCCATGGGCCGAATTCTCGTATAACTTCAGGGTCTCTGAGTCTTCCTCCAAATCCCCATTTTTCGTGGTGTACGGCCGTCACCCTCTTCCCCCCCTCCCTACTCCCTTGCCCTCTGGTCTGCCCGCTGTGGATGAAATTTCTCGTGACCTTTCCATCATATGGAGAGAGACCCAAAATTCTCTCTTACAGGCTTCATCACGCATGAAGAAGTTCGCGGATAAGAAAAGAAGAGCTCCCCCCGTTTTTTCCCCTGGAGACAAGGTATGGCTCTCCGCTAAATATGTCCGCTTCCGTGTCCCTAGCTACAAGTTGGGACCACGCTATCTTGGTCCTTTCAAAATTTTGTGTCAAATTAATCCTGTCTCTTATAAACTTCTTCTTCCTCCCTCTCTTCGTATCCCTAATGCCTTTCACGTCTCTCTTCTCAAACCACTCATCCTCAACCGTTTTTCTCCCAAGTCTGTTCCTCCCACTCCTGTTTCCGGCTCCTCGGACATCTTCTCGGTCAAAGAAATTTTAGCTGCCAAAAAGGTCAGAGGGAAAAAATTTTTTTTAGTGGACTGGGAGGGTTGTGGTCCTGAAGAGAGATCCTGGGAACCTGAGGACAACATCCTAGACAAAAGTCTGCTCCTCAGGTTCTCAGGCTCTAAGAAGAGGGGGAGACCCAAGGGGGGGGGTACTGTTACGCCGAGCGCTCCGGGTCCCCGCTCCTCCCCGGAGCGCTCGCTTCACTCTCCCCGCGGCAGCGCTCCGGTCACCTCCTCTGACCCGGGGCGCTGCGATTCCGCTGCCAGCCGGGATGCGATTCGCGATGCGGGTAGCGCCCGCTCGCGATGCGCACCCCGGCTCCCCTACCTGACTCGCTCTCCGTCTGTTCTGTCCCGGCGCGCGCGGCCCCGCTCCCTAGGGCGCGCGCGCGCCGGGTCTCTGCGATTTAAAGGGCCACTGCGCCGCTGATTGGCGCAGTGGTTCCTATTAGTGTTTACACCTGTGCACTTCCCTATATCACCTCACTTCCCCTTCACTCCCTCGCCGGATCTTGTTGCCTTAGTGCCAGTGAAAGCGTTCCTTGTGTGTTCCTTGCCTGTGTTTCCAGACCTTCTGCCGTTGCCCCTGACTACGATCCTTGCTGCCTGCCCCGACCTTCTGCTACGTCCGACCTTGCTTTTGCCTACTCCCTTGTACCGCGCCTATCTTCAGCAGCCAGAGAGGTGAGCCGTTGCTAGTGGATACGACCTGGTCACTACCGCCGCAGCAAGACCATCCCGCTTTGCGGCGGGCTCTGGTGAAAACCAGTAGTGGCTTAGAACCGGTCCACTAGCACGGTCCACGCCAATCCCTCTCTGGCACAGAGGGTCCACTACCTGCCAGCCGGCATCGTGACAGTAAAACGGCCGTTTTTTCCTATTTTACCCCCAAAAAGCGTAAAAAAAAATTTTTATAGACATATTTGGTATCGCCACGTGCGTAAATGTCCGAACTATTAAAATAAAATGTTAATGATCCCGTATGGTTAACGGCGTGAACGAAAAAAAATAAAAAAGTCCAAAATTCCTACTTTTTTAATGCATTTTATTAAAAAAAATTATAAAAAATGTATTAAACGTTTTTTATATGCAAATGTGGTATCAAAAAAAAGTACAGATCATGGCGCAAAACATGAGCCCCCATACCGCCGCTTATACGGAAAAATAAAAAAGTTATAGGTCATCAAAATAAAAGGGATTATAAACGTACTAATTTGGTTAAAAAGTTTGTGATTTTTTTTAAGCGCAACAATAATATAAAAGTATGTAATAATGGGTTTCATTTTAATTGTATTGACCCTCAGAATAAAGAACACACGTCATTTTTACCATAAATTGTACGGCGTGAAAACGAAACCTTCCAAAATTAGCAAAATTGCGTTTTTCGTTTGAATTTCCCCACAAAAATAGTGTTTTTTGGTTGCGCCATACATTTTATGATATAATGATTGATGTCATTACAAAGGACAACTGGTCGCGCAAAAAACAAGCCCTCATACTAGTCTGTGGATGAAAATATAAAAGAGTTATGATTTTTAGAAGGCGAGGAGGAAAAAATGAAAACGTAAAAATTTAATTGTCTGAGTCCTTAAGGCCAAAATGGGCTGAGTCCTTAAGGGGTTAAAGACACCTTGGAATTCGGACAATAAAGCATGGAGATTAGCTGGCAACAGACAATAGGGAACGCTTAATCTCAGGCTAGGGGCACTGAGAATCCGGCAGGGAAGAAAGGGAGGAGCTGCTATATATAACATAGCAGTGGGACCAGGCACCAATCAGTGGTGCATGACTTTAGCTCTTTAAAAGCTTCTTCAGCCTCTGAAGTCAAAACCTTATGATTAGATGTCTTCTTGGTGAGAGAGACAATAGGTGCTACAAAGGTAGAGTAATGAGGAATAAATTGCCGATTGTAATTGGCAAAACAGAGGAAGTGCTGAATAGCTTTTAAGCCAGAAGGTTGTGGCCAGTTCAGAACAGCAGACAACTTTTTATGGTCCATTTGTAGACTTTGACTAGTAACGATGTAGCCCAGAAAAGAAGACTGTTTTTTCCAAAAGTACACTTCTTAAGTTTTGCATAGAGTGGGTAGCGGTTCTTGACTATCATTTTATTCAAGCCTCAATAATCAATGCAAGGTTGCCCTGAGAAAGACTCAGCAAGGCTGTCTCAGCGGAGGAAGCTTGTGCAGGTTCTTCAAAGACACCTTGGAATTCAAACAAGAAAGCCTGGAGATTAGCTGTGAGTGAATCACTGCGATCTCATAACGGAGTTGCCCAGGCCAGGGCCCTTCCAGTTTAACCTGTTGGGGACAAAGGGCGTATGCATACGCCCTTGCGTCCTGGTCCTTATCTATCAGCAGGCACCCCGTGCAAATGCCCAGGGGGGTCACAGGGGGGGGGGTGAATTCACACTTGCGATTTGCGCCGATTCCGGGTCATACGGGTCTATGGTGACCCAGCGACCCCGAATATAAGGGGGATCGCAGTTGTCTAAGACACCTACGATCCCCCTGAAGGGATAGGAGTGAGGTGGTAGGGGTGTCACCCCTCCTATCCCTGCTATTGGTAGACAAGACCACCAATAGCAGATCAGGGGTGGGGGATTAACTTTCATTTTCCCCGTCCTGCCCACCCACAATAGGTGGGGCAGAATGGGGAACCAAAGGGGACCGGACGCCGAAGATCCACTTACCCGTCCGGAGGCTGCGGGCGACGGAGATCGGCGGGCGGCGACGTCGTGGGGCAGAAGAGGACGGCTCCCAAGATCCTACGAAAGTCGGTTAAGTTGCCTAGCAACATCTGGAGGGCTACAGTCTGAGACTGTAGCCCTCCAGATGTTGCAAAACTACAACTCCCAGCATGCCCAGACAGCTGTTTGTGCATGCTGGAATATGTAGTTTTGCAACAGCTGGATGGCTGCAGTTTGAGACCACTATACAGTGGTCTCTAAACTGTATCCCTCCAGATCTTGCAAAACTACAACTCCTAGTATGTCCAAACAGCTCTTTGCTGTCTGGGCATGCTGGGATTTGTAGTTTTGCAACACCTGGAGGGTCACAGTTTGGAGATCACTGTGCAGGGGTCTCTAAACTTGTAGCCCTCCAGATGTTGCAAAACTGCAAATCCCAGCATTCCCAAACAGCAAAGAGCTGTTTGGACATGCTAGGAGTTGTAGTTTTGCAAGATCTGTAGGGATACAGTATAGAGACCACTGTATAGTGGTCTCAAACTGCAGCCCTCCAGCTGTTGCAAAACTACATATTCCAGCATGCACAAACAGCTGTCTCGGCATGCTGGGAGTTGTAGTTGCGTAACCTCCAGCTGTTGCATAACTACATCTCCCAGCATGCCCTTCGGCGATTAGTACATGCTGGGAGTTGTAGTTTTGCAACAGCTGGAGGCACACTGGTTGGAAAATACTGAGTTAGGTAACAGAACCTAACTGAAGGTTTCCCAACCAGTGTGCCTCCAGCTGTTGCAAAAGTACAACTCCCAGCATGCATGGTCTGTCAGTCCATGCTGGGAGTTGTAGTTTTGCAACAGCTGGAGGTTTGCCCCACCCCCCCCCCCCATGTTTACAGTAAGTTTCCTGCTTCAAGTTTGGGCTGCGGGGGATCCACATTTCTGGAACAACAGGGGGCTTTGTAAACGCACATGGCCCCTGAATACCATTCCAAATGAATTATCTTTCCAAAAGCTCAATGGCGCTCCTTCTCTTCTGAGCATTGTAGTTCGCCCGCAGAGCATTTTACGTCCTAACATGGGGTATTTCCATACTCAGAAGAGATGGGGTTACAAATTTTGGGGGCATTTTCTCCCATAACCCTTTGTAAAAATGGTAAATTTGGGGAAAGAAATGCACTTTAGTGAAAAAAAATTTTTTTCATTTACACATTCGATTTTAACAAAAAGTCGTCAAACACCTGAGGGGTGTTAAGGCTCACTGGACTCCTTGTTACGTGCCTTGAGGGGTGTAGTTTGCAAAATGGTATGCCATGTGGGGTTTTCTGCTGTTCTGGCACCATAGGGGCTTTCTAAATGTGACATGCCCCCCAAAAACCATTTCAGCAAAATTCTTTCTCAAAATCCCATTGTTGCTCCTTCCCTTCTGAGCCCTCTACTGCACCCGCCAAACAGTTGACATACACATATGAGGTATTTCCATACTCAAGAGAAATTGGGTTACAAATTTTGGGGGGGGGGGGGGCTTTTTCTAATATTACCACTTGTAAACATTCAAAAACTGGGTCTACAAGAACATGCGAGTGTAAAAAATTAAGATTTTGAATTTTCTCCTTCACTTTGCTGCTATTCCTGTGAAACACCTAAAGGGTTAACAAACTTACTGAATGTCATTTTGCATACTTTGAGGGGTGCAGTTTTTATAATTTGGTCATTTGTGGGGTATTTCTCATTTGAAGGCCCTTCAAATCCACTTCAAAACTGAACTGGTCCCAAAAATATTCCGATTTTGAAGCCCTCTGATGTCTTTCAAAAGTTAAAACATGTCAACTTTATGATGCAAATATAAAGTAGACATATCGTATTTGGGAATCAATATATAATTTATATGGAATGTCTATTTTCCTTACAAGCAGAGAGCTTCACAGTTAGAAAAATGCTAAATTTTCAAATTTTTCATCAAATTTTCAATTTTTTTACCCAGAAATGATGCAAGTATCAACATAAATTTACCACTACCATAAAGTAGAATATGTCACAAAAAAACAATCTCGGAATCACATTTATAAGTAAAAGCATCCCAGAATTATTAATGCTTAAAGTGACAGTGGTCAGATTTGCAAAAAATGCTCCCGTCCTTAGGGTTATAATGGGCTCCGTTCCCAAGGGGTTAAAGACTGATGACAAAGGCCACCTTCGTACATTCTGTAGGGAACTGTTTCGCCATGAGTTCAATGTGCTTGGAGCACTGAGTCACAAAACCAAGGCAAGACTTGGGATCCCCTTCATACTTCTCAGGAAGAGACAAACGGAGCTTGGATTCCGTGGCGACTGCAGGAACGAGAGGCAACACTGGAGCAGGAGGAGGCCGGGTTCTTGTTGAGCTGTAAACAACTGCTGCATCATGGTGGACAACTGGTTCAATTGTTGCGTCTGCTGGCCAACTGCTGTGACTGTAGAGCCACGAAAGAGGCGAGATCTGGATTATCGGGCAAAGGAACCCCAGTGGGATCCATGTCCGGATCTTGCTTTAACGGAACAGGATGTGGATCCTCTAACCTGTTTGGCAGATGACACGGGCCATATCTGGTAACTGAGTCTTCACCAGAGCCCACCGCAAGGCGGGATGGGCTTGCTGCGGCAGGCGACACCCAGGTCGCTACCCCCGACACGACTCGACCACACAGGTAGCTGGGCAAAGACGAGGTACAGAAGGGTAAGGCAGAGGTGTAGTCGGACTTAGCAGAAGGTCAAGGCAGTCGGCAAAGGTACATAGTCAAAAAATGTAGCGGAAGGGTAAATAAACACGGGCAAGGCAACAGACAATAGGGAACGCTTAATCTCAGGCTAGGGGCACTGAACATCTGGCAGGGTGGAAAGGGAGAAGCTGCTTTATATAACATAACAGTGGGACCAAGCACCAATAAGTGGTGCACTGGCCCTTTAAATGTCAGGTAGCTGTCGCTCACGCACCCTAGGAGGTGGGGGCACACGCACTGAGAACCAGAGGGTCGAGCGGAGGCAGGTGAGAAGCGGGTCATGTTTCGCATGCGGGCTCGTCCCACGATGCGAATCGGGGCCCGGACAGGAGAGCGGGGAGGTGAGCGCTCACGGTCAGAGCGCCGGACCGGAGTGCTCAACGTAACAATCTCTAAATAGCAATGCCATACAGTGGCAGTGGAGAGGACTGTGAAACCTGTGAAAGAGGTGTCTGTGAGAGTATGTGATCAAGAGGCACATCATTGCCAAATTTCATCTATTCTCTTATCCAGACAGGCTTTGCCAATTGACAAGAACGGTCAAAAAAAATTTTCTCCACAATTTAAGGTTCATTTCTTATGTAAACATAAAGCTTTTAGTGGAGACAAAAGATAATGACCAATCGGAACCAAAATTTGGACATAGGCAACTTTTGCCGGATATTAGGATCCAATCATAGAAAAAAGTGAGGACCTATCTCAGTGGGTGATATTCGGAACGGGCATTTTCTGCAGATAGAAACAAAACAAAGAGCTGCTGCCCAGGGATTGGGCACCACTGTAATTGAGGCTGGTGTGTAACTTTTTTTTTTTTTTCAGACTGACCCCAAAGTTTTTCGGTTCCAGAGAAACTCTTCATTGCTTTTTCAGAGTTGTTATAGCTATTGAAAGTGTTCTTCTTATCCTGGGCATATAAATTCATGAAGCCTGGTATACATCAGTGCTAAAAAAAAAAAAAAAAAAAAAAAGCTTTGTCATCAACTTAGACTTTGTATAAAAATAATACAAGGATATGTTTGTGAAGTTTCTAATCAATTGATACAAAAATAAGTTTGTTTTTTTAATTAACCAAGGTTCCTAAGTCCAAAAACATTGAAAGTGCTGATGACACTGGCAAATTAAACCTTGTCCTGACACTGTCCCTGTTCTTCATTTCAAATACGCCGAAGTACAGGACATTCCACTTACTCCAAGTGTATCTCTTAGGAAATTAACCCCATGAAATGGGTATAACATTGACAATTAGTTAAATACATGCCAGAAGTCTGAGGCTATACTAAGAAATTCTGTCACGCATTGTAGTGTTTTTTCCCCTTGGAAAATACTTCCCCAAAAATATTGTTCAAATGTTCCATAGATAAATGATTTGAAACTTTAGCTTTACAGTGCCTTTCTGATATATAATCCTTTTTATGTGTGGTAGGACACAAATGCAAGCAGTCCTGTAAGTTTAATGAGCCAACAATTTGCCGGTACATCGTAGGTAATATGAAGAATTCTTCATCTAGCTGTATGATCAAAGATGCTTTCTTTCCAGGTTAGCATAACTAGAGATAATTTTGTGGGGCAAGCATTTTGTAGCACATTCTGTTAAAATTGTAAGAAACATTATTTATTTTAAGGGACAAAGTACTCATTTTAATTAACTTGGATTTAGATCTTAGCACATCAGAAGGGGTATTTTTTTAGAAACACTTGAAATTTTGGCAACATATCACAATGTATCCCATTTTCTATCGCTGACTAAGCAGGAGAAGTGCATTACCTTTACATTCATATAAAAGCAAAATTAACTTATTTAGGATATGCCAAATGTATATTATGTTCATTGGTGTCATATTTCTGTTTGTATAGATGTTTATATTGTAGCTGGTGCAGACGAATGTAGACTCCATGTGCATTAAGTTATATTTGATTGGCATGAGCCTTGACAAGTGGCGGAAATGCTGATCATTTATTTGCTTTAAACATACACCACTGACAGGTGACATGGCTAATATTGATTATCTTGTGACAGGCAGCAAGTGAACGATCACTTCTTTAGGTTGATGTATTGGAAGCCAGAAAATGGGCATGTGGCATTATCAAGGCATTTCCAAAATGACAAATGATGTGGGATGTTTCCAGTGTATGCAGTGGTTAGTTTCTACCATAAGTGACCAGGGAAGAACCGATAAAATGGCAAAAGGATCATGGTGAGTGTAAAGAGTAAAGACTAGCTTGTCTGGTCTGATCCCACAGAAGACCTAGAGTACAATAAATTACTGAAAAAAAAAAGTGCAATGCAGTTTGCTGCGTATGGGTCTGTGTAGTTGCACAAGAGTCAGAATGCCCATGTTGACCCCTGTCCACTGTTAAAGGAGCCTACAATGTTCTGCTGGAAAACCTTGAGTCCTGGCATTCCTTTAGACAATACTTTGAATACCACCTACTTAAACATTGTTTGGGACCAAGTATACCCTTTTATGGAAAAGGTACTGCAGAACTGCTGTAACTTCTTTTAGCAGGATAATGTGCCCTGTCCCATATGTCATTCAGGAATGGTTTGAGGAACATTACAGAAATTGCAAGGTTTTCATTTAGCCTCCAAATTCCCCAGATGTCAACTAGATTAAGCATCTGTAAGATGTTCAGGAAAAACAAGTTCAATTTATAAAGGCTCCACCAACAACTTTGGGGGACCTGCTGCTTATGCTTGAGATAGTGTTGGATACCCAAGAACCCTTATAGAGATCAATGAAGTCAATACTAAGACAGAGACAAGGGGGACATTTAAAATATTAGACATGTGGTTTTCAATTTAATATGTCATTTTCTTCTTTTCTTTTAGTGATTTGCATTAAAAATACCACTTCCTTCTTTCATTTACACCTTTAAAGGGTTACTCCACTGGCCAGCTTTTGGAAGCAAATGCCCCGAGCACTGGCCAGGGGAGTACCCCTTTTTATCCACAGCGATCACTCATTGCACTTCACCACTGAGATGGGTTATAAGGCAGATATCATCACATGTCCTTTTTCATGGGTGCATGTCTTTAGTAACCATATATTAACACATGGCTTTAACTTCAATTGAGGGAGATTCATCAAAACCTATGTAGAGGAAGTGTGGTGTAGTTGCCCATAGCAACCAGACAAATTGCTTCTTTCATTTTTAAAGAGGCCTGTGAAAAATAAAAGAAGCAATCCTATTGATTGCCATGGACAAATGCACCACTCTTCCTCCACAAAGGTTTTGATAAATCTCCCCCTTTAAACTTCAAAAGCTGACCTGTACACTTCTGAAAACTTGACAGGGCTAAAACGACACATTGTAATGTCCCTTGGTTCATCTATAGCTTTAATAAAATTAATATGTAGGAATGCACGGTACAGTTTGGTGGAGTGCAGTTTTCTAAATTTAAAATAAATAACATTCCCCTGGTAGTAACATTCATGAGCTTGGCAGTATGCTAGTCTGGAAAGCACAGCAATAAGGGTTGTACATGCAATATACTGTGAGACCTAGCCTGTAATGTTAATAGAGGTCTCTTGCATTTCATACAGTTCCGCAAACACGGTCAGTACACATTGTGCGGTAATCTCAACCACTCAAAAAGTGTGTTGATAAGTAATATGTATGTGTTATCTAGCGTGTCATTTTAATAGAGGTCTGTTGCATTTCATACAGTTCCACAAAAAACGTCATTACTCATTGTACAGCAATCTCAGCCAGTCAAAAAGCATGTTGATAAGTAATACGTATGTAGCCTGTAGTGTTAATAAAGATCTAATTTCATATAGTTCTGCAAACACCATCAGTACTCATTGTGCTGTCATCTCTGGCATGCAAAAGCATATTCCTTTGACATGTATCTGGCCTGTTAACACAGTTTTGTTGAATTTCATATTTTTCTGCAAACACACCTTAAATCTTTCTAGTTGTGTACACGCAAACACACATTATAGTAAAAAGCCTGTGCATTCCAAACACATTAGGCTTCTAAAGTGACTGTATTTTTTTAAATTTAGGTTTTATTAAACTTGCATGATACGTACCTTGTTGTAAGATGAATGCAGTTCAAAGCATTGAAAGTTGACAAAAAGGTTGGCGAAAAAATCACCCAAAAAAGATAAAACAATCTTTAAAAAAAATATGTGTGCCCATCCTAGAGGGTCTGTTTCCTAATTTCTGTATTTGCTCCCCCCCCCCAGAAGAATAGCACTAGCCACGAGGAGGTCACAGTCTGCCTTTGGAGCGTGTTGCTGAGGTGGGGGAAGAGGCTGCAATGGCCAAGTCACAGTCTGCCTTTGGAGGGTGTCGCTGAGGTGGGGGAAGCATAGCACTAGTGGGAATGGTGGTAGTCATGGTGAGAATTCTGGAAGACATCATGGCAGATGTGGTGCAGGGGAACAAGGAGGCCATAATGACACATCAGAAGTGCTAAGAGGCGCTAAGAGAGGGGGGATGATGAAAAGGAGTTTAAAGAGGAGGATGTCAGCGGGCCTTCTGGTCTGAGCAGCTCAGGAGCAAGTGACGATGGCACTGGTACTGGATTTGAAGGCTTGAGAAAAAAAAACATTCTAGAAGAGGGGCATAGTCGGGTGTTGATGTACCAACTGTATCCTTGTGTGTGGAAATTCTTTACTATGTTACAAGATGAAGGAAAGCAGGGATAACTTTTGGAACGCTTGGAAAAATCCATTCTGTCTTCTCCCAACTGTCTAACAGCCAGGCTTCTTCCAAAGGCAGCACATTTTTGGGATTTTCCTCATCTGGGTCGTGCCCTTCTCCTCACAAATCCTGTCAGTTATCCATTGGGGAATCCATGTCCTCAAGATAACAGTATTCTCCTAGTCACCCTGTTATAGTGCACCTCAATTCCTACCTGGCCAAGTTGTTGGTGGCAAAGGCCCTCCCATACCATCTTGTGGACTCCACAGCCTTTAGGCAACTAATGGGGTGTGCCCAGCCAAGGTGCTCATACCTAATCGCCATTATTTTGCTGAGTCAGCCGTACCCTGCATGCCGTGGTTGATGTGTGGAGTATTACTTACAGCCAGGCCCAGGATCAATACTTTTCCAAAAAAATAGATTTGGTCTATTTCTGTTGTCTGATTTACCAGCCAGGCCTGGGCCGACTGGCTGGGGAAAAATTTAAATAATTGCATTTGCTCTGGCAAACACCCTGCGACCAGTCAGGGCTGCTGGTCACATTCTAATTAGTTGTGTTTGCTTTTGCAACCACCCTGCGGCCAGCCAAGGCTTCTGGAAAATGTTTTTATTTGTTGCATCTTCTTTTGCCAACACCCTCCAGCCAGCCAGGGCTCCTGGCCAAAATGAATACCTAGTCACCATTATTTTAGTGAGATATCCATATCCTGCATGCCATGATTGATACGTGGAGTAGTACCCATGGCCTGGGGCAATACGTGGCAGAAAAACAGTTTTGCTTCATGCTGCTACTTCCAGCCCGGCCTGGACCGCCTGGCAGGGGCAAAATTCAACAAATTTATTGTGGTTACTTTTGTAACCAACCTGGTGCTAGCCAGGGCTACTGTCCAAAATGAAATTTGTTGCGTTTGCAACCATCCTGCGACCAGCCAGAGCTGCTGGCCAAGTTCAAATTTGTTGTGGTTCCTTTTGCAACTACCCTGCTGGTCAAAACGAAATGGACTTTTTGGAAAGCCTGCTACTTCTGGCTCACCAGATTAGACCATTGGCCAGAACTTGCCCAGTTTGCCATGAATGTGCTGTCTTGTCCATCCTCTAGTGTGGCTTCCGGGAGAATGTTCAGCGCAGCAGGTGGCAAGGTCACCCAGAAGCGAACAGGATTGTCAGCCAGCAGCGTGGAAAAACTGACTTTTACTAAAATGAATCAGGCATGGATCACTGAGGAATTTAAATTTATGTTACTACTCCCAAAAAAGGGATCATTTTTAGCATGCTAGGATAAAGCCACGGCATCTTCCCATGCCTCTGTGTGCATATTAACACTGGCAGGCATCTACCGGCAACCAGGGATACTTTATGCCGCTTTATTTTGATGTGAGTAAGCCTGGAAAATGGGCGAGCTGTAATAGTTACCATGGGTTACCGCATGTCGCCATAACTGATTCTTGACTGAAAAACTAACTGAAACACATAACTGAAACACTATTTGAACACACTCCTAACAGTGTTAGATAGGGGTTTGGAGCTGTTAGGCAGTGTTTTAAATGTGTTTAGGAGCCTATTTCATTGCTGGTTCGAGTCGAACTGAGCCAAACCGAACTCGTGAATTTTGAAAAGTTCCACGAGTCCGGCCAACCAAACTTTTTTAAAGTTCGCTCAACTCTGTGATTAAATCGCCACTAAGACATCTTTTCTCCAAACTAAAAAACCCAAAGCTTGATAACCTGTCCTGGTACTGTACTCCTCCCATACCATTAATTAATTAACTTTGTCGCCCTCCTTTACTCCCTCCAGTTCAGCCATGTTCTTCTTATATACAAGTTCCCAAAATTGAACACAATACTCCATGTGTGGTGTATACAAGTGATGTGTACATGTATTAGCTATTTTTGTTTGATTGTCTTTATTTGTATTTGCAGTGCGTTTTACACTTTTTTTTTTACCTTTTTTCAAGACTATGCAGGCTCTGGTGTGCTAACACACATCTATTTTTTATTTATGTTTCAGTACAAAGCTAAACTTTCATGACATTTAGTCACACTCAGCAATGCAAGACTGCATACTTTTCCATTTTAGTCCACAGCAATACATTGAGTTATATGCAATCTTGTGGGCAGCACTCAATAGTAACAATCATTCTCTAGCACTGTTGGGAAAATAGACATTAGATATAATTTGGCTTGGGGACAGCATCATTGTAAACACCGTGTGGTCTCTGTCAACCAAAGGATTTACAGTCCTGTGTTATTTGTTTTGAATACAGTTGGTCTCATGTCACAAATGGATGTATTTCCTGCTTTTATGTTATATTTTTAAAATATGTTTTCTATAATTGTGTAATTACCAGAACTATGCAGAACCAATATTAGGCTTTATATGCAAACTTGCTCCTGTTTTACTCATAGATCATGCAGTTTGATCCCCTGCTCTTGTATAATCAATAAAAACATCATGTTTCCTGTTGCAGTGTTGCAATGTTTGTCTTGACATATTGGTATAAAGGAAAGGACTTCTATTAGTGTAATGTCTTCTGTATACAGTATGAGTTATGTTTTATGAAATGGTATAATACGGAGGAGGGGGCATCTGGTGAATAATTCAGTGCCCTCCCTGTAGGATGACTAAGAAAGAAGAAGAAACTTCTCCCAAACCACAACCTGTGCTGAGAGGTAGAGATGAGCAAACTTTTGAAAATTTTGATTCGCCAAATTTAAAAAAAAAATTAGTTTTGATCCCAATTAATTTGCTGTGAATCTATATTAAAAACGGCTATTACTGGCCTACATAGAGCTCTGTTCTAACACACATATGGAGTGTGCTGGGATAGTGAAATAATACTGTTATCTGAGTAAGATTTTTGCACTTCTTCACCCATGTTTCTGTGAAACAGATTGAGGATTCTAAAACATTGTTAAGTATTGGACTTTTCTACTTTATTCCTTATTTTAAAAAAACTAAATTCTCTTTCTGATCATCTCTTTTTGTAAACTTAGTGATGTGCTTATGTATATTAAAACCAAAAACTTTATTTGTTTTGCCTTGATACTCTAAGACCTAAGCTTGTTTAGAGTATAAATTGTGCATGTGCATGTTACCGTTTGTGAACTGTGGCATCCTGTCTACTGTACGTGACACGTGGTAGCAGAGTTTATGTATGGGCAGGGGGGTTGGTTTTGGGGTGCGCACAATTCATTTGGGGACTATTGCAGTAGGTAAGTGTGAAAGTAAGTGTGGAAACAGAGCACTCCTTCACCTTCACATCCCGAAGTCATCTGTGCAGTGAAGACCAGAAAGGGTTTGGACACCTAGGCCTACAAACATGGAGATTATAAAAAAAATGTAATTCAGGCTTTGCAGAAAAACGGTCAACTCTTTATCATGTCAACTTTGCTGTCAAAATTGACGTATACTTCTTGCAAATTCCCAAGGGGCGTTAAAATCCACAATAAATCTGCAAGCGTGGATATTAAACACACTGGGGGACATTTACTAATCTAGTCTATTCTGGGTATGCTTATAGACCAGCGTATGTGGTAGTCTCCTGTCTATTGTGCTCCTAATTTATCAAAGGTCTCACAGCCCTTGATAAATTCTGTGCTCAGACTTCAGGGTCTACAGCTTAAACTGCATTTAGACCTGCTCCAGCATGGTCTGACATTTCAGCGTATTTTGGGCAGATGCGACTTGTCGCACAAAAGTCGCACTTGATAAATTCAGCACCAATGCATTTTCCAATGCATTTCCGTCTAAAATAGACTTGCATGCATCATGTTCTAAAAATCCTCCACAGCAAAAGTCGCAGAAAAGTCGCACATATTTAGACTGCGACTTTCTGTGCGACAAATTTAGACAGGAAAAACCAGTCTAAAGCCTTTGATAAATCTCCCCCACTGTATTTTTATTGTCCATGTGGACTCTCTGCTTTGAAAATTTGAGGCATGTATGCTACCTGTAACCCTACCTTTATTGTTTTTCAGTATTCTAAGCTATTTTAATTGTTAAGACAACCCTGTTAACAATGAAAATGGTAAGACATATTTGATGTATGTCATTTTAAAAGAATTGCTATACAGACATGCATGAATTTTTATAAAAAAATTAGCTAAAAGTGTTATTGTGTATGCACCAAAACAAGTAGTAAATATACTACTGCTATAATGGTCACAACACACTATGTTTAAAAAATAAAAAATAAAAAATAAACATGTTAAAAACAGGCAATAGCACTGCCCAGATAGCATAATACTGTAGACTGTGCACCAGTCAGTATGTGATAAAATATGCCAGAGAACATCACAGTTGATTGTTCCTGTTTCCTACATCGCGATTGTTAAAAACTGTGTTTTAAGCTTTTCAGCTTTGTAGCAGAAAATAGACTAGCTGAGATAGTAATACTTTCCCTGGGCATTTTTACACCTTTACAGATAAAGTAGGTAGTGATAGGAATTTGTTTTGCACAATTTAAGTGGTGTAATAATACGGTTTGGTAATTGGGCTTTTATGCACAGTAAACTATTCTTGTGTTATTTGTAATTAATAATTTGAATTTGCTTATCATTTCACAAACCTCTGAAATGTAGTAAAATTATAGACTATAATAACGCAAGAAAATAGAAGAATATACAAAGCCTTGCATGTAATGAACCAACACATAGTTCATCATCTGAGGGAACTATTTCATGGCTTATAAAATTATTTACAAATAAAAATATGGAAAGTGTTGAGTGAATATGAATTCACCCTCTTTATTGCGAGACTCCTAACAAGGATTTGGTGCGACCAATTGCATTCACAACTCACATAATTTGTGTTCTGTGAAGGCCTGAGAGCATTACTAAACAAATAACAGCATGAAGACCAAGGAGCTCAAACAGGTCAGGAATAAAGTTGTGGAGAAGTACAAAGCAAGGTTAGTTTATTTAAAAAAAATCCCAAGCTGTGAACATCTCATGGAGCCCCATAAAATCATTATCAGAAAATGGAAAGAATATGCAACAACCACAAATTTACCAAACCTACAAAGCTGTCTTCCCAAACTGACATGCCAAACAATGTGACAATCAATCAAAAAAACAACCAGGAGGTACATGGTAAAGAGCTGTAAACATGAACAGCTGTGGGATGAGACAATATGTTCACATGACAACTATTAGTCATGTACTCCACAAATCTGGCCTTTACAGAAGAAATAAATAATAACTCCAAGATGTGACATAGATGATTACTTGGGTATCGAAAACCAGAAAATCATAACTTCTCTTTGAACACAGAATGCCCTAAAACAGGGATACTCAACTGGTGGACGCCAGCAATGCGGACCGCCTTCCAACTTCCTCCTCTTTCACTTGTAAAGCCTTTCATCTGCCCAGACACAATTTTTTCAACAAAATAAATGCGACTCAGGCCGCTCTCAACAACTCTCCCCCTCCACAAGGCCCCTCTTCAGTAATAGCCCCCTCTTTGGCTGGTCTCCCGGCCCCAAGTAAAGTGAGCAGGGGCACTTTAAAACGTCCACGCGTAAGCACACCCTATGTCACGGACATGTCCCTGCCCCGGCTGCTAAGCAGCAGAAGGAGATCCCGCCGCCGCTGAGAGCTGCAGCTTCTACAAGGTGCGGACAATATGAAATGTGTAGTTTAGGATGGCAGAGGGGTGGGGGGCACTGTAGGAGTGTGGAGAATGAGGGGTGGGGGCCCCATCCTCCACACTCTTACAGCCCCCCATACTCCACACACCTACAGACCCCCATCCTCCAAACTCCAACAGACCCCCATCCTCCACACTCCTAAAGCCCCCCATCCCCCACACTGCTACAGACCCCCCATCCTCCACACTCCTACAGCCCCCCATCCCCCACACTGCTACAGACCCCCCATCCTCCACACTCCTCAGCCCCCCATCCTCCACACTCCTTAGCCCCCCATCCTCCACACTCCTCCTAATTTCCCAGGTGAACAGTCATTCTCCCACCTGTGACTCTCCAGTTGTTACAGAACTACAACTCCCATCATGACTGTCTGTGCATGATGAGAGTTGTAGTTTGCAGGAGCACAGTGGCACAGTTTGTGGTAGCACAGAGGCATCATGTATTCTGGGGGCCCACAGACATGATGTATTCTGGGGGCACAGCGGCATCATGTATTCTGGGGGCACAGTGGCATCATGTATTCTGGGGGCACAGCGACATCATGTATTCTGGGAGCACAGCAACATCATGTATTCTGGGGGCACAGCGGCATCATGTATCCTGCGGCAGGAATATACCAGCCGCATACCGTGCGGCTTTAATATACCACACAGAGTGTGGCAGTAATATATTCATGTGTATAGTATGTGGCAGTAATATATTCAGGGGCACCGCATGTGGCAGTTACATTCAAGGGTACACAATGCGGCAGTATTTAATTAAAAAGTACAGTATGCGGCAGTATTATTTTCAGGGGTACAGTCTCTGGCAGTATTCAGAAAATACAGGTAACTGTAGGTTTACAGACTCCAGTCGTTTTGCCTATTTCCTTCATGGCACTGCGGCCACTAGGTGTGAACCAGGCCTCAGCACTTTGCTTGGACCTTTACCAGTGGCAGACCTAGATAAGTGGACCCTCGCTAAAAATTGTTGAGTACCCCTGCCCTAAAACATAACTTTTACTGACATACATTAAAAATGTACATTATATATAACAGCAGTTTATATCATTATGCTTTGTATAATGATATAAACGGACCACCCACAGAATGATATCACTTGTTCAGATTCGCCTCGCCGATTCGTTTTCTGAGATGGTGAACAGCAACTACTCCAAAAATCAGGTTAGGGTGAACAGTAAGAGGAATGTACAGCAAGATATATTTTTTCCGTCTATGTTGTAGACATAGATACCCTGCCGGGTATCTCAAAAAACTGATCATTGTATCTGAGGCAAAGCTGAACAAATTATATCATCCTATGGATAGTGAGTCTATATCATTATACACAGCATCTTAGTCTGGTGTTTCTGGCTACTATGCTTTTTGTGCTGCTTTTAATATACAATGTTAAGTTTAACGTATATCAGTAAAAGTTATGTTTTAGTCATTGGAAGAGAGGCAAGAAGAAAGGTGTTCTTGAAAGTGAACCACGAGAAATCCAATTTGGAGTTTGCCACAAGCCATTTGGGAGACAAAGTAAGTGGAAGAAGGTGCTCTGGTCAGATTAGATCAAAATTTTACTTTGTGGCCTATGTGTGCAGAAACCTAGCACTGCCCATCATACCATATACACAGTCATATATGGTATATAATGTTGTTGTTTTAGTAGCCTACACTTGTATTTTACCTTGTTGTGACCAACATTGCATACTTATGTAGTGTGTTGGCTATACATTTTGTATACATGGAAAGCTCCTTTGTATGCTATTGATGTGTTATTTATAATATGCATGATTTGTTAAACACTATTTTGCTTGTACCTTGTACTCACTGCATTCTCTGTCTTTTCCTCCTTTTTACACATTCTTCATAATTTTTCATTATTTTTGCATCTAAAATAAGGAAAATTATAATCATGATAATAATAAAATAACATTTTTACTTTTGCTAATTTGCTGTAATGAATATATTTGGGGCCATAATGGTTTTGTAGATGTTTTATTACAGGAACGGGCAGTCACATGGAACTTGTTCCCCTGACAACCTAGGGACATCTCAAAGACAGGCTCTGCGCAGGAGCCAGAAGTTGCAGCATGGTCAGGTAAGTTCTACACAGGGATAGAGTAGCAAATAAGAATTAATAAACATATTATGAATTGTGCATAGAATGATACAAGGGATTAGAAAAGGTTGAAGTAACAGATTCAAATTCACACATCACAGTTGCAGATAGCCCAATATATTTTTGTTGTGTTTTTCTTTTTTGAAATATTTAGAACATTCCAATCTGCAAGGAAACAGCATAGCATTTTCAAGTGAAGGAGGAATATTCTAGTAAAACCACAAATGTGAAGAGAACAGTCCTTACATATTACACCTATACCAGCAGATTGTCCACTATTTTGACAGGTTTAGATTTTAATTAAACAAGTTAATAAATATTTGATATGTGATGAGGCGTTCTTGTCACAACGAGACATTGACATCTAACCCACTTTATCATAAAGGAGTGTATATGAACTATAGGAATCAAAGTAGTTCTTCTGGGACAAGTTCAAAGTCCAAAATTTCAGGTAGAATCTTAAAAATAGGTTTTGCGTAAAGGTTTTCCAGTGCATTGTTTTACATTGCCTTCGTATAGGTGCCCTCAGCACTGTCAGACTAGTATGGCATTTCTGGTAAAAACAGAGGCAATGCTGTAAGAAAATAAAACAAACTGAATGTAGAAAGTTATTTACAGTCAGACAAGACAGGAACCGATGGCATTTATTCTGAATCAAGGTCTACATAATATACACAAGTATAATACATTCACTTAGATCTGTAAAGCATCAATGCTCATGTCAACTGGATATGTCTACAAATCCTTTTCATTAACTTACATTTTGAAAACCTTGCAGCTGCTAACACATGGTTACAGGCTAAAAAAAACACTTTAAGGGTGATGGTGAAGGCAATAAACATGAATTTCTCTGTTTCTTTTTTTAAGCTTCAATATCAGCAACTTTAAAATGTGCTTGATCTTAGGCTTAAGGGGTTATGTGTATTCAAACAAAAATAACTAAAGACTTACATTGAAGAACAAATATGTTGCTTTTTATTTTTTTTTTATTTTGTCTTGTTTATTTTTTAATATGAAATGCTGAAAAAAAATAGAATGGTAGTGAACTCTTTAATGGAGTAATCCAGCATTGTGCTAAAATGTATATCCTGTGGGGGGGGGGGGGGGGAAAACTATACTTACCTTGCCTCTGGTCCCCTGCAGCTCCCATTTGGCTCCATCTGGTTCCCCAGTCTACTTACTGCTTCTTAGACAAGCGCTCGGTACAGGACTTGCCAGCTCAGCTCAGCCAATCACTGGCCTAAGAAGTGTCCCATCTTGGTCAGTAATTTGCCTGATACAGCAACACTGGAGCTCCGGGAACCAGTAGATCATCAGGGCTTTGTAAGATTTATTTTCTATTTTTCCTGCCCCCAGCAGGATAAACATTTTAGAAAAAATGGATAACCCCTTTAAGCGCTTAAATTATTATTTTTTATATGAAATGCTGAAAAAAAAATAGAGTGGTAGTGAACTCTTTAATGGAGTAATCCAGCATTGTGCTAAAATGTAAATCCTGCAGGGGGGAGGAAAAAAAATATATACTTACCTTGCCTCTTGTCCCCGGCAGCTCCCGTTTGGCTCCATCTGGTTCCCCAGTCTTCTTCCTGCTTCTAAGACAAGCGCTCGGTGCAGGACCTGCCAGCTCAGCTCAGCCAATCACTGGCCTATGTAGTGTACCATCTTGGTAAGTAATTGGCCTGATACAGCCACACTGGAGAACCAGCGGTTCATCAGGGCTTTGTAAGATTTTTTTTCTATTTTTCCTGCCCCCAGCAGGATAAACATTTTAGAAAAAAAGGATGACCCCTTTGAGCGATTTAACCCCTTAAGGACGGAGCCCATTTTCACCTCTAGGACGAAGCCCTTTTTTGCAAATCTGACCACTGTCATCTTAAACATTAATAACTCTGGAATGCTTTTACTTATCATTCTGATTCTGAGATTGTTTTTTTCGTGACATATTCTACTTTAACATAGTGGTAAATTTTTGTGGTAACTTGGATCCTTTCCCAAAATTTTCTGAAAAAAATTTAAATTTAGCATTTTTCTAACTTTGAAGCTCTCTGCTTGTAAGGAAAATGGATATTCCAAATAATTTTTTTTTTGATTCACATATACAATATGTCTACTTTATGATTGCATCATAAAATTGACGAGTTTTTACTTTTGGAAGACATCAGAGGGCTTCAAAGTTCAGTAGCAATTTTCCAATTTTTCACAAAATTTTCAAACTCACAATTTTTCAGGGACCAGTTCAGGATTGAAGTGGATTTGAAGGGTCTTCATATTAGAAATACCCCATAAATGACCCCATTATAAAAACTGAACCCCCCAAAATATTCAAAATGACATTCAGAAAATGTTTTAACCCTTTAGGTGTTTCACAGGAAAAGCAGCAAATTGAAGGAGAAAATTCAAAATCTTCATTTTTTACACTTGCATGTTCTTGTAGACCCAATTTTTGAATTTTTACAAAAAAAATAAAAAAAAATTTCACAAAAATGTTGGTTTTCCCCCAAATTTCACATTTTTTAAAGGGTTAATAGCAGAAAAGACCCCCCCAAAATGTGTAACCCCAACTCTTCTGAGTATGGAGGTACCCCATAAGTGGACCTGAAGTGCACTGCGGACAAACTACAATGCTCAGAAGAGAAGGAGTCATATTTGGCTTTTTGAGAGCAAATTTTGCTCGGGGGGCATGTTGCATTTAGGAAGCCCCTATGGTGCCAGGACAGCAAAAAAAAAAACACATGGCATACCATTTTGGAAACTAGACCCCTTGAGGAACGTAACAAGGGATAAAGTGAGCCTTAATACCCCACACGTGTTTCACGACTTTTGCATATGTAAAAAAAAAAAAAAAATCACTAAAATGTGGGTTTCCCCCCAATTTTCACATTTTTGCAAGGGTTAATAGCAGAAAAGACCCCCCAAAATTTGTAACCCCATCTCTTCTGAGTATGGAGGTACCCCATAAGTGGACCTGAAGTGCACTGCGGGCGAACTACAATGCTCAGAAGAGAAGGCGTCATATTTGGCTTTTTGAGAGCAAATTTTGCTCGGGGGGCATGTCGCATTTAGGAAGCCCCAATGGTGCCAGGACAGCAGAAAAAAAAACACATGGCATACCATTTTGGAAACTAGACCCCTCACAGAATGTAATGAGGGGTACAGTGAGCATTTACCCCCCACTGGTGTCTGACAGATCTTTGGAACAGTGGGCTGTGCAAATTTTTTCATTTTCATTGACCACTGTTCCAAAGATCCGTCAGACACCTGTGGGGTGTAAATTCTAACTGTACCCCTTATTACATTCCGTGAGGGGTGTAGTTTCCCAAATGGGGTCACATGTGGGTGTGTTTTTTTTTTTGCGTTTGTCAGAACCACTGTAACAATCAGCCACCCCTGTGCATATCACCTCAAATGTACATGGACCACTCTCCCTTCTGGGCCTTGTTGTGCGCCCCCAGAGCACTTTGCGCCCACATATGGGGTATCTCCGTACTCGGGAGAAATTGAGATACAAATTTTGGGGGGCCTTTTTCCCTTTTACCTTTTACAACACCAGCATGTTAGTGTAAAAATGTTTATTTTTTTGCACTAACATGCTGGTGTAGACCCCAACTGTTCCTTTTCATAAGGGGTAAAAGGAGAAAAAGCCCCCCAAAATTTGTTAGGCAATTTCTACCGAGTACGGCGATACCCCATATGTGACCCTATTCTGTTGCCTTGAAATACGACAGGGCTCCAAAGTGAGAGCGCCATGCGCATTTGAGGCCTGAATTAGGGACTTGCATAGGGGTGGACATAGGGGTATTCTATGCCAGTGATTCCCAAACAGGGTGCCTCCAGCTGTTGCTAAACTCCCAGCATGCTTGGACAGTCAATTGCTGTCCAGAAATGCTGGGAGTTTTTGTTTTGCAACAGCTGGAGGCTCCATCTTAGAAACACTGCCGTACAATGCGTTTTTCATTTTTATTGGGGAAGGGGGTGGTAGGAGGAGGGGCAGTGTATGTGTTTATATGTAGTGTTTTACTATTTATTTTATGTTAGTGTAGTGTAGTGTTTTTAGGTTACATTCACACTGGCGGCAGATTACACTGAGTCTCCCGCTAGGAGTTTGAGCTGCGGCGGAAAATATGCCGCAGCTCAAATTTGTAGCGGGGAACTCACTGTAATCTGCCGCTAGTGTGAATGTAGCCTGTACATTCACATGGGTTGGGGGTCAAAACTACAACTCCCAGCATGCACTGACAGACCATGCATGCTGGGAGTTGTAGTTTTGCAACAGCTGGAGGCACACTGGCTGGAAAACCTTGAGTTAGGTTCTATGACCTAACTCAGTATTTTCCAACCAGTGTGCCTCCAGCTGTTGCAAAACTACAACTCCCAACATGTACTGATTGCGGAAGGGCATGCTGGGAGATGTAGTTATGCAATGGCTGGAGGCACGCAAGTACAACTCCCAGCATGCCAAGACAGCCTTATGCTGTTCCTGAATGCTGGGAGTTGTAGTTTTGCAAGATTTAGAGGGGTTCAGGTTGTAAATCACTGTCCAGTGGTCTCAAAACTGTGGCCCTCCAGATGTTGCAAAACTACAACTTGCAGCATGCCCAGACAGCAAACTGCTGTCTGGGCATGCTGAGAGTTGTAGTTTTGCAACATCTGGAGGGCTATAGTTTGAGACCACTTAGTGATCTACAACCTGAACCCCTCTAAATATAGCAAAACTACAAGTCCCAGCATGCCCACACAGCAAACAGCTGTCTGGGCATGCTGGGAGTTGTAGTTTTGCAACATCTGGAGGGCCACGGTTTAGAGACCACTGTAAACTGTGGCCCTCCGGATGTTGCTAGGCAACAACTCACCTAAGCAGGACCCGGATGTATTGCTGCCGCCGCCGCCGCACGTGGGGGAGGATCGCAAACGGGGATCCGGGATCCAGATAGGGACCTTCGGCGCCGACCTTCCCTGGATGGTTCCCCCGTTTTGCCCGGACACCGATAGGTGGACAAAGCGGGGGAACCGAACTTTAGCCCCCCCTCCCCCGGTCTGCTATCGGTCGGTCGCTCGGCCGACCAATAGCAGGGATATGAGGGGTGGCACCCCTGCCACCAAACTCCTATCCCTTTAGGGGGATCGAGGGTGTTTCGGACACCCCCGATCCCTCTTATTTTCCGGGTCACCGGGTCACCAGTGACCCGTTTGACCCGGAATCGCGCAGATTGCAGGTCTGAATTGACCTGCGATTTGCGCGCATTGCGGTCATGGGGGGGTTAGATAACAGCAGTCATCCCGGCCCGATCACCGCTACCGGTAACGCGGCTCTCCCAAAACCCCGCGACGTACATGTACGTCGCCGCACGCCAAGTGACACTTTGCGGCGCCGTTCATGTACGTCGCTTGTCGTGAAGGGGTTAAAGGCTATGTTCACCACAGTAACTTTTTTTTTTGCTTAATTATCTAAAATTGCGTAAGTTTTAGCTTATTATTTTGCTTAATTAAAAATGAATAATCATTTTAAGTCTTGAGAAACAATCTCACATTTTGTGTCTACAACTCTTATGTGTCCCCATAGCTACAGAATCAGTGATGATTTGCTTCATGTTTTAATTTACATGCATTGGAGAAATGGTTTAAAAAAAAAAAAAAAAAAATGATAAGACTAGTAGATCCTCAGTGAATGTGATTTAAAATGTTGGTATTTCCAAAACATTAAAGAGTACCTGTCACTTAAAAAAATTTTGACATGTCGGGCCACATGTCAAAAGTTTTATGATCGGCATGGGTCTGAGTGTCTGCTGCCACATGCTTCTCTCACTGCTCTTTTCCATGTGATTTAGACACATAGGGGGTCATTTATCAAAGCATTTAGTAGATTTTTTTTGCTTAAAATTGTTGCAAAAAAGTTGCAAGTGCGACTACTCTCTTTTTTCTGCGACTTTTTGATTGTGCAATGTCCTAAGCAAAAAATAAAAATGTTGCTTACCAAAGCAAAAAGTGATTTTTGACTTGCAGTGGACAGAGATTTATCAAGTGTGAAAATCGCAAAAAAGTCGCATGGCATGAAAAAACCTACTAAATTTACTCCAGCTCAGATATGGAGCAGAAAAAGCCACTACCAAAGCAAAAAAAAAAAAAAATTGCTTATGTGAAAGAAATTTATCTACAGGCTGAAACCAGTTGATAAATAAGTCGCACATAAGCAAAAAAATTGTAAGAAAAAAATAACAAAAAAAAAAAGGAATACATAAGCAAACATTGATAAATGTCCCCCATAGACTTATATTGGAAGTGTGCCTTGTTCATGGGACACAGAGCTAAGAGAGAATGCGCTAAGTATGAACTTCTTCAAACTGTCTTTACTGTATCCCACCTTCTTCAAGACTCGACACTGCATTCAGGTATTATGCCTATTATTCAGTCTGCCGATTCTCCTCTGATCACTGACATTAACTGGTACTGATACTTTCTCTTTTTAGGACCCTTCTCTGTAAACCCTAGAGATGGTTGTGCATAAAAATCTCAGTAGATCAGCAGTTTCTGAAAAAAAATTGACCAGCCCGTCTGACACCAACAACCACATTCAAAGTCACTTAAATCCCCTTTCTTCCTACTCTTATGCTCAGTTTAAACTTCAACAAGTTGTCTTGATCACGTCTACATGCCTAAATGTATTAAGTTGCTGCCATGTGATTTGCTGATTAGCTATTTGTGTTAACAAGCAATTATGTAATAAAACGGCCAATGAGTGTAAATTAATGGACTGCGGACTTGGCCATTGTGCCATTATGTGCATTCATTTATGTGCCAAGTTTAATGGCTCCACGTACTCCTGCCAGCAGTCTTCAGCAGGATCAGGCTGTCACACTGTCAGTCCGATCTTGTACTGCAGCAGAAAACTGTCAATTTCACTAAAAACCCATCAGCATCCACTGGTGTTCCTGAAGGTAGAAGTACTACTTTAACATTTAGGTAGTTGCAAGGGAAGCCTGTGATGTCATTAATTGCAAGTATTCTTTCAGCAGAGAGGGCATGTAGACATACAAAAGCAATTGCTATCTGCTCTCCATGTATGAGAAGTACAGTGTGCACTATAGCCTAAACATACCGAGAAGATTGGTAACCACACTGTGTAATGTTGTGCTTAACAAAGGTGGTTGTGTTCGCCAAGCGCAACAGTGAAACACGGCATGTCCTCCTGCAGTCCTTATGCTCTCAAACAGTTCTTTTTCCTCCCAGGTATAGCAGAATTCTGACAATGTTGGCTGGACTATTACACAGAGAATCTTCCATTTATTACTCAGAATGCACTGATTTCATGTACATGCTGACCAATATCTCAGGCATATGGGATACAGACTGGGTCTTTAAAAAGGTTACCCTCTGGGTAACCTGAGGAACGTGTTGCATTCTGGGTAATAAACAGAAGTTTTCCTTTACCTCAGTGTGATAGTTTGTCCAGCAGCGTCAGAATTCTGCTACACCTGGGAGGAAAAAAACGTTGCCTTCCATGTCTGTCTATAAAGTTCCCTGATATCAGGGATCTGTACATAGGAAAAGCCGGGAACACATAAAAAATGTAATTCCTGCTAACCTTTGCTGCCATCTTATTGCCACACCTCTGCAACTGCTAGTCATGAAAGCGTTAATATACCTACCTGACCCATTGTCATTACACAATTAGTAAAAATGTTAAACATACCTTAAAAAGAAATGAAAAATTATTATTTATATTATACATTTGTAAAGCTGCACAATTCACTTGAAATAACAAGGGAAAAGGTTATTATTCCACTTCACTGCAGAGCAAACTGATCAGGAAGCAGATTCCTGGCAGTCGTTTGGGGATTATAAAAGAAACTCATGAATTTGTAAAAACAAGAAAAAGAATTATCGCAGCTAAGAATTAACAAATATACGGATAATGAGTAAAGCCGAGTGATTAGTATGACAGACAAGAACTTTCAAGGCACAAAGCAAAATAAACTATTGGATGTTACATCTGTAGATATATTAAGGTTCTTTTGTCTTTGGTCTTATTGTTTCTAGTCTTTGTGTATTGTTTTTTTTGTATTTCTTAAGCTTGACAGCTCTGCATCTGATATTTATTTCAGATACAAATGAAAGCAAAACTCAGTATACAGAGTTTGTGCCGAAGTCTTTTGATGCATGCAAACACTTTTAAGGGTATTCTACATTAGTAAAGTCTCAGAGGCCCTGTTATATGTTGTCTGATGTTAAGCCTAGTTAGGTTTTCATTACACTTAATGGAATTTTCTTCTCAACACCTTGAGCAGTTTGCACTCATTTTTGTTCTTAGTAGCTCAATACCCAAAAAGACCAAAGTTCATTCACCGGAAATTATTTTTCTTTCAATCCAAGAACTTTTGCCATACCATGTTTATTTTGTAAATAGTTACATTTTTATTTGGATACAGAGTTTGTAAAATAATTATTTAGGGTAGATTCAGACGTACAGTATGCTGCGCATATTTGAAGCTGCAGATTTGATGCCTCAGAGTTCATTGTAAACTAAATGACTGAACTCATCATCAAATTTGCTCAAAAATGTGCATGCAATACACATTTTGATGTAGATTTGCTATAGACAAAGCAAGTCCATGGCATGACAAATCCACATGAAAATCTGTTTGCAAAATATGCAAGTTTTGTGGCAGATTTAATGCAGCTGATTAGCATTAAAATATGCAACTTTAATGTCCGCTTATTTGTTTTTGTATTTTTCTGTTTAGATGTGTATTCATACAATAGTTTGTTCTGAGCAGTTTGCTATTCTCCCTGAATTGGGAATGGTTAATGCTCAGGACCAATGAGATCTCGGGTGTGTCTATTTTAACCAGAGTTCTCCGGCATTCTCAGGGGGTTATCTTGTGCAATACACTTCATAGTCTGCTTGAGCATGCACCTTGTATTTCTTCTTTGATTGGATTTAGTACAAGATATCTCCATGCTCCCTGGTGTACTCTGGCAGATTGAGTTCTAGTAACAAGACATTTACATGTTTTCTGGGGATTGAGTTTTTATTCCTGTTTGTTCCTGGAGACTATGCTGACTCATCCATTTCTCAGCCTTGTGTTCTGGACCTAATCTGTTTGTTAGTTATCTGTGTTCAGTATGATGTTTTCTATATTCATATCCTGTTTGGTTGATCTGATCTTTGTCCTTTGTACTTGTATCTGTTTGTGATCCGGATCAGTTTGCCTGTTTATATTCTGCCCTGTTAGTATTTGTATCCTTTCTGGTTGTCTGGTAGTTTTCTGTTTCTGCCTGTGACCAACTGTATATATTTGTTTTTATGCAACTGCACTGTAGCACAGGTAGGGACTGGCTCCAAGTTGTCGATCCATTGCTTATGATGGATGGGCAGGTAGGCAGGGAGAGTGTTTTTAGTGTCAGTTTAGGGCTCATTCTCCCTGTCCCCGCAGTTGGTCATGACAGCAACTTATGAATCTCTCCATAGAGTGTGTTTACACTACATTGGGGGTGCTGGCAGTAACTACATTCCATACAGGTCCATTTTCCAAACATTTAGTATTATTTTGAGGGGCTCAAAATGGTCTACTGTACAATCCAGTAAAATAAAGGAACATGTATGGGAAATAGACCAAACATTTGGTTTATTAATGTAAATGTTCCCACCATGGGTATGCTACAGTATACATCAGCACACCTTATGGCAGTATCCTGATGCATACTGTCAAGCCAATGTAGGGCCCGAAAGTCATGTGAACCCAGCGTGACTTTCAGCCAGCCTCTTAATAAATCATGGAACATCTATGGCTGCCACGTGTGTCCCATTAAAATCTATGTCAGCTCAGAATCGGCATAGTTTTAAGGCAAAATATGAACTGTCTAGGTCTGTGTAAGTTTTAGTAAATTAGTATGTACAAGGCACAAGCAGCGAACAAACCACAAAAATCCTAAATTTGCAACTTTTCAAACCTGAAATCAGAAGTAAATAAATGATAAATGCCACCCCCACCCCCCGTATGACATAGAAGGTTTTTCTACTGTGGAAAAATACATTCCAAAATGTACTTAAGTATTAGTTGTGCATTTTCCCAATAGAAATGTATGGTATAACTTTTTTTTTTCACCAATGATAGTACACATTGGGGGAGATTTACTATCACTGTCTATTCTCCATCCTCAGACGAGAAAAGTCTCTGAGCATGGCTCTATTGTCCGTGCAATTTATCAAAGGTCCCACAGTGTTTAGTAAACAGTGCAAATGGACATTATTTTCTATTCTACACAGCACTTTAGACAAGAAAAGTCTCATAAAAGTCTCAGAGACTGAGACAAATATATATATATGTATATATATATATATATATATATATGTATATATATATATATATATATATATATACATATATATATATATATATATATATATATATATATATATATATATATGAAAAGTCGCACATAGTACAGTTATTTATTATCACAGACTTCCCACCACAAAAGGTATACTATAAAGCGAACATCTCGTATGTATTTTGTGAGGTGCTGGCTGGTTCTACTTGCTTTAATTCTTAGGTTCTGATATTGGTACAATAAATTCAACATAGCCCTAGGCACAGTCATTTTTCACCAGCATAGTTTTGTGGAATTCAAAAGGGGGGAGATTGATGACAACATGTATAGAGGAAGAATGGTGCAGTGACTATCACAATCAATCACATGGCTATTTTAATTTTTTTGCAGGTCTCAACAAAGTTTTAAAAAATTGAAGGAGGAATCAGATTGGTTCCCATGGGAAACTGCACCATGCTTCCACTACTCATGTTTTGAGAATTCTCTAAAGTGACTAAATTGTACCATGCACATGTCGTAAATTCGTATGCTTTTTTCGAATCAGCTGCAAAAGTGAAAGTAAACTATAGAAAACTTAATTAAAAAATTATCATCAGACATCTGCAATGATAAAAAAAAATGACCAACATTTTTTTTTTTTAATTAAGGATCATTGGGATTAAATTGTATTATTTTAGAATTTTATATATTATTAGATTAGATTATCCTTCAGATTAAAACTAAAATGTCATTTGAAACTGACTGTGTCACCTTGAAAATGCACTGTGTCAACTTGTACGTCCCAAAAAATTGCTAAAAGGCCTCCTAATAACTATTTAGGTTATACATTATTTCTGCCAGATCTGACATGGTCTGACATTTCGGCGTATTTTTCGTTGATGAGACCTTTTTGAGACTGTCCAATAAAAGTCTCAGTTCATAAATTCCTGACCACTGCATTTTATCCTCTATTGTAGACCACTACACAATTTCTGCAGAGAAGGGCTCTAAAGAAAAAGTCTCAACTAAAAAGACTGAGACTTTCTGAGAGGCAAATATAGACTGCCTAAACTGGTCTATACAGTTTGATAAATCTCCCCCTATGTCTGAATCCAGTCTTAATACACTGCTCAAAAAAATAAAGGGAACACTAAGATAACACATCCTAGATCTGAATGAATGAACTAATTGTATGAAATACTTTTGTCTTTACATAGTTGAATGTGCTGACAACAAAATCACACAAAAATTATCAATGGAAATCAAATTTATCAACCCATGGAGGTCTGGATATGGAGTCACACTCAAAATCAAATAGGAAAACCACACTACAGGCTGATCCAACTTTGATGTAATCTCCTACAAACAAGTCAAAATGAGGCTCAGTAGTGTGTGCGGCCTCCTTGTGCCCATATGATCTCCCTACAACTCCTGGGCATGCTCCTGATGAGGTGGCAGATGGTCTCCTGAGGGATGTCTTCCCAGACCTGGACTAAAGCATCTGCCAACTCCTGGACAGTCTGTGGTGCAACATGGCATTGGTGGATGTGCTCAATCGGATTCAGGTCTGGGGAACGGGCGGGCCAGTCCATAGCATCAATGCCTTCCTCTTGCAGGAACTGCTGACACACTCCAGCCACATGAGGTCCAGCATATGGTCTCACAAGGGTTCTGAGGATCTCATCTCGGTACCTAATGGCAGTAAGGCCACCTCTGGAGAGCACATGGAGGGCTGTGCAGCCCCACAAAGAAATGCCACCCCACAATATTACTGATCCACCGCCAAACCGGTCATGCTGGAGGATGTTGCAGGCAGCAGAACATTCTCCACGATGTCTCCAGACTGTCATGTCTGTCACATGGTCTCAGTGTGAACCTGCTTTCATCTGTGAAGAGCACAGGGCACCAGTGGCAAATTTGCCAATCTTGGTGTTCTCTGGCAAATGCCAAACTTCCTGCATGGTATTTGGCTGTAAGCACATCCCCCACCTGTGAATGTCGGGCCCTCATACCACCCTCACAGAATCTGTCTCTGACCGTTTGAGTGGAACCATGCACTTTTGTGGCCTGCTGGAGGTTATTTTGCAGGCCTCAGTGCTCCTCCTTGCACAAAGGAAGAGGCAGCGGTCATGCTGCTGGGTTGTTTCCATCCTCCTCCACGTCTCCGGATGTACTGGCCTGTCTCCTGGTAGCGCCTCCATGCTCTGGACACTACGCTGACAGATACAGAAAACCTTCTTCCCACAGCTCGCATTGATGTTCCATCCTGGATGAGCTGCACTACCTGAGCCACTTGTGTGGGTTGTAGACTCCGTCTCATGCTACCACTGGAGTGAAAGCACCTCCAGCATTCAAAAGTGACCAATACATCAGCCAGGAAGTATAGGAACTGAGAAGTGGTCTGTGGTCACCACCTGCAGAACCACTTCTTTATTGGTGGTGTCTTGCTAATTGCGTATAATTTCCAACTGTTGTCTGTTCCATGTGCACAACAGCATGTGAAATTGATTGTCAATCAGTGTTGCTTCCTGAGTGGACAGTGTGATTTCACAGAAGTGTGATTGACTTTTTGAGCAGTGTAGATATCATGTATCTGAGCTAAAATGTCTTCTACAAACCTTAGAAAGTTAAAATAATTTAGTGTTAAGAAATTGTAAAGTTTTTCTCCAAAAGACAAATGTTTTGGCTAACCTAGCTCAGCTACTTTATTGATATTAATATATTACTTGCTTTTACATAATGAGTAGGATTACATTTACTGGAGTACATCAAGTATTTATTACAATACTGACCCTTTACATTTACCTAATAAGCTTTTATTGTTGTTCATATAAATGATAAATTTACTAAGAAGCATGTAATGTTTCCAAAAAAGTAAAAAAAAAAAGAATTTTCAATAAAGAATTGTCAGGTGTCAATTATGCTAAAAAGAGCCAACCGCATTTAGTTTATAAGTGCTGACATACTCACCATTTAATTTATAAGATTCTGTCTGCACCTTCACCCTCAATAAATTTAGTAACAGACCTTTATGTCAGACAGGAGTAAAAGTACATGGCAAATAAAACATATACGGTTTTCAAAGAAAGTAACAAGCAGTGCATTACAAACACTAAAAAACAGTCCTTAAGAAATATAGCCAGACAAAGAGAAGATAAATAGGATGTGCAAGCCAAGGAAAAGTCCAAGCCAAGTCGATGCCAAAGGGAAACTGCCTAGCTGGTAAAGACAGTGAATAAATCTGTTTAAGAAGATTTTTTAAAACTGCTCTAAAGATAGGAGAACTGGACAAGCAGAGTACAATGGAAGAAAAAGCAAAAACAAATGTAGGGTTGTATTATTATTTTAATGAGTACATGCAGGGGCAATGCGATAAGCTCTCTGAATGAGAGAGAAATAGAGAAAGATAAATGAGGGGAGAGAGACCGTTGACAGGTGAGGTGAAGTGAATAACATTGATTATCTTCTGACAATGGCTCTGGTCAAGGGGTGGATATTTATACTGTATGTTCAGTGAGTGTGCAGTCAGTCCATGAAGTTCATTGTTGAAAACAGGAAAAATAGTCAAAGATAATGATCTGAACAACAAGGGCAAAATTGCAAAGGCTAGACTATTGACTCAAGGCATCTCTAGGTCACGTGGCATGTTCACAGCTTGCAGTAGTTTGTACCTACCAAAATTGGTCCAAAGAAGGATAACTGGTAAACCAGAGACAGTGCTGAACGTTTGATCCCACAGAAGACTTACTCTGGCTCTCTGCTAGTAATCTGAGATTAGGAAATGTGGTTGCCCATAACTGCACAAACATTGTGGCTGCCTTGCATCTAGGCATCTAGGATATGACACACTCTCCCTGTAGAGAACATGTGTCTTGTGGCCAGACTCAGTCATATGCTGGCTATATTGTGTTCAGATTAGCTGTTCTTTTGCTCTTAAACATGCCCTCCTAGACTTAGTGTTAAAATAGTCTTGCGTAACACTGCCTCATCTTGCGACGTTCAAACATAATAGAGTTTAACATTGTACATCTTTGTACCACCTGTACCAGCAGTGTAAAGTGGTGGTAGACTGCTTTATGCAGCAGATAGGTCATTTTTGGAGCCAGCATGATTTTCAGCTTAGGCATTGGCAGCTAATCAGAAACCCTTGTCCTGTGATCAGGCCTTTCGAAGAAGCAACAAGATTTGTCAGCAAGGAAAACAGTGGAATTAGTGATGTAATGCTGCTGATATTTCTTTTGTACCAAATGCTCATGGGAATGATTCAGCAACGAGGGTTGAAGGAAGGTTCACATCTGGCTTTTAGCAGTATGGACATTCTTGGGGATTAGGAACCTACACAAAGTGACAGTGAGAATGAATGCAGTAAAGGCCATGATGACCAACCTTGGCAGCATGGAAGGAGGTGGAATAAGGCGGGGCCTTAGAAAAGGGTTTAAAGGGAAAAGCTACTCAGCCAGCTTGCCGCAGCATTCCAACAGCAAACACCTGGCAAACAGGGGTCCACATTTGGCTCCCCGCTGAGTCATTACTTCCTTCCATCTGCCAGCAGTACCCCTGGAAAAGGCATGTTTACATTTACATGATGACATTTTTTAATCCGGTATTCCTCCGACATAAGTCGTCTTCAAAGTGATGTACTCCACCACCTGAAAACCAGATTGAAACATACCTAAGCTGTGCCTTTTCTTTGACAGGCACTATGAGCCCAGACCCTATGGACTTCTGGGTCACTGAATTAAGACCATTGGCCAGAACTTGCCCAGCTTGCCCTGGGTGTTCTATCTTGTCCATCCTTCAGTGTAGCATCAGAGAGAGTGCTACACTGAAGAGAGTGAATCAGGCATGGAGCAGTGCGAAATTTAAAACTCCTGTCACTGATTAGATAGTACTATAGATGTCGCCAATTATATAGTGCTACCATCACCTCTGCTGTCCACTGGCTACAACTCCTACAAGTCCACAGGTGCCTGCTCTCCGCTTGCAAGTCCACCATTGCCTGCTGTCTGCTGGATACTAAAACTTACACAGTACTTACAAGTACAATACTGCCTGCAGGAAAGAGATCTTGTGCATTTCTTGCCTTCAACGAGACAGAGCTGTTTTGGTGGCACAGTGGGGCACCTATAGAAAAATAGGCAAGTGAAATGGTGATATGGTTAAAGGGATACTCTGAGGAACTGAAATTTACCACCTATGCACAAAATAGGGGATAAGTGTCTGATTGCAGGGGAGGGTCTTAACAGTTGGACCACCAACAATCTCCTGTATGAGGCTGGATGACTTGTCCTGCTGAGACGGGGGTCCCATCTCAGCTGAGATTGGCTAAATGAGCTGTCACCTTCACTCATCTCGGAGCGTGGGGGATGGAACACTCTGAGCAAGGGTAGGTAGCAATGCCTCATACAAGAGATCATGTAGGGTCCCAGCGGTTAGACCACCGAATAGGGGATAAGTGTCAGTTCCCCAAAGTACCCCTTTAAAGACAATAATGACCATGCAGGGTTACTTCCCAACCTCTACCACACTTTTTTATCTATATTGTAAAGCTTTTACAAATGGCGGATTACAAAGTAACAGAGTCTATATAAAATACTTCTCCACGGAAATTAAACTCAAAACAAATACATTTAGTAGACAAAGCATAAGCAATACATAATAAGACACATTGTTTCCTATTTTTTATATACTATATGTCTCTTCTAACTGTAAAAAAAAAAAATCAAATGCTGAAAACCATGTGATTTGTATATTTTAATAAGTATAACATAGTTATCCAATTCTGCACTAATTTGTGTCATTTTTCATTATTAGAAATTGTGCTGCCAATTGGCACAAGTTGTTAATCACATTTTCATTATGTTGGAATTGTTCTCATTAGGCTTTAAATGGCTCTTCTAAACAAACCTATTGCCAATGTTAAATATGAATCCAAGAAACTGATAATGAAAAGTACTACTTCACTTAAAATGTCCTCTTATTATGGAGATGTGTTTGTGTTTATCATAATAGCTCAAGTGTGAACAATGACTGTTAAATGCAAGGCGATATCTTGGCACAACTTTCTTAATGGTGAATTAATTGGCATATTGACACGGCTTGTGTCGTCCCATTCTGTTTCCTCAACAAAAACAAATAGGCTCCATCCCCATAGCTGAAAGACTGCCTTTCCAATAAGGCAACCAACCAACTGGTATGTTTTACATCTGTGAACATGACACATTACCATACTTCAGTTTTAATAATTCTATATAACACAAAGGTTAAAAGTAGTATGTCACCTGCAGGGGAACAGACAGCCGTTTCACCACACTAAACCCAATACACAAGGTTATAGCTCGGGTAAACCGGATTACAACGAGTTATCATTACCCACATCTGTGGTCCAGTTCCAAAGATACCCATTGTATTAGACTACATTGCTAATAACTGGCTTTGCGCAATGGAGGCAGGATCTGGCATGCTGAGTAGGCTGGACCCTGACTCGATTGCCTGAAGCCGGGTCTAACTATAGGTCCCCTGGCACTGCCCTAAGGCCAGAATGGTCAATTCAAACTGCTATACAGGCAGAGCATATTGTGAAGACCTTTGAAAGATTGCCCTCCATGATTTAATAAAGATGAGTTTATATTCTGCTCACAATTTCTGACAAAATAAAGGATTCCAATATGTCTTTAAGGGGTACTGGACATCTTATCCTCTATGCATTTTTATTCAGAACACTGGGTTCGAGCAGCTGTGGTTGTGACATCACGCCACGCTCCCTCCATTCAGGTCTATGGGAGGGGGTGTGATGAGCAACCACAGCCGTCATGTCCCTCACATAGACAAGAATGGAGGTGGCGTTGCATGATATCATGATAAGTTCTGCCCCAACCTAGGGTTCTGAGTGTCCTGGAGATCGTGGGGGGGCTCAGTGGCCAGACCTGCCGCAATCAGACATCTTATCATAAGATGTTCAGGGGGGGAGTACCCCTTTAAACATACTGGCACAGTTAGAGTGTGACTGTTAAAAGCTGTTTTATCAGGTTTCTACCAACAGGCAAATAAACTAATATTTAGCCTGGTCATCTTGGGGAGAGACAGTGTTAATATCAAAAGCATTAGTGGTCTGGCATAGTGAAAGGGATTAAGGTCAGTAAACCTGTCAATCTAGGACAGAGGTTTGGTAAATGCCAGTATCTCTTGTGGTTCAAAGCTGTAAGATCTAGGACAGCCTAGTGGTTAATTTAAAATCATGGTAGAAAGTGGTAGAAGGGTTGATTCTGTATACCTGAGGTCTTGGGGGGGGGGGGTACCCCATTCTCTAGGCTCCATATTTAGTTAACTGTGTAACATAAGTATCTCTCCAAGCTCAAGCAAGGCTTGTGGCATCTCTCATTTTTCTAACTGATCTAAAGTGGCAGCTTACTAACTGAGTTGCTGTGATTACAAATTTGTCCCTTCACCAGCATTCCTGCTCTCTGTGATTTCCTCCTGTAACTTAACCTGACCTGACCTCTGCTTGTGACCTGATTGTACCTTTGCTGATTTTGTACTGTGCCATCTCTAGTTTTGACACTTGCCTGTCCTGGCTTTATTTCTGATTCTGATTTTGTACTATGCTCCTCTCTAGGTTTTGACTCTGTGACTTGACCCTGATTTACCCTTGTTTGCTGATTTGGTACCTATATTTCCTGTGTTTTTCTAATGTGGGGCCTGTCACCCAGTTGTGGCCACCGTTTAGGGAGGATCATCTAAGTAGGTAGTGGTTTGCAACAAGCACAGATACGCACTGCTCCCTGCCACAACATGACAGGCTAAACACCAATGGTTATCTTTGCACTCTTCGTAGTGCAAAGGGGGTGGGAGCAGAGAGGACAGTGCAGCTGTACCTGTCACTAATTTATTATGTAGGTGATACTGTTTTTTGCCACACTGTTGTAGTGCATTGGTTTGTTGGATCCATATTTATGCCCTCAAATATTGCAAATTTCAGTCTGCAGTGCTAATCTATTCAGTTAAAAAAGAGACTTGTTTGATCCAATTAGAAGTCTAAGGTCAACTGGTAGAATATTCAAAAAAAGAAACACATTATTTTCATCATTAGATTAATTAAAAACAGAAACATTACACTCTTGTGAACAGTCTTACATTTATGTTGAGATACAGATGCTTAGTTTTACAGCAACAAGTCCTAAAAGAGTTTATTATTACTGTTATTATTGTTACTCAAAAAGTACATTCATTAAGCAGAAAGAAAATATTTGCTAAGTTTGATTTACTTGCTTAAAGGGGTACTCCACTGGAAAACATTTTCTTTTAAATCAACTGGTGCCAGAAAGTTAAACAGATTTGTAAATTACTTCTATAAAAAAAATCCCAATCCTTCCAGTACTTTTTAGATGATGTATACTACAGAGGAAGTTATTTTCTTTTTGAATTTCCGTTCTGTCTGACAACATTGCACTCTTCTGGCACTTCTGTCCATGTCAGGAACTGTCCTGAGTAGGATAGGTTTGCTATGGGGACTTGCTATTGTTCTGGACAATTCCTAAAATAGACAGAGGTGTCAGGTGTTTTTTAATAGCAGTGATTTACAAATCTGTTTAACTTTCTGGCACCAGTTGATTTAACAGAAAATGTTTTCCAGTGGAGTAACCCTTTAACAGTTTAGTTCTACAAGACGACAGTAAACCTCAGATGTTTTTCCATCATCAATTGTCCAGCAGATGGATAGTTACTGGTACTGATTTATGAGTGACTTGAAGAAAGAAAGGTTGCCAAGTTTTTAATTGGGAGTTGTCAGCTAAAATCCAGTGGCTGTGAGAACACATTGTCTTGGTCTTGAAAACAAGATGCATTACCTCTTTCCCTGCCAATGTCATGAATTAGTTAACATAGATGACAATGTACCAATACTGCAAAAAGTACAAGATGATAAGCTGAGTTGTGAAAACTTCTTTGTAAACCTTAAAACCTACTGTAGTTCTCAATAATAAGATTTACAATAAAGTAGATCATTGTCTTTATTATATGCCTTCTATAATGATAAAAACATTTAACCCTATAAGTTTGCAGACAATATAAAGTTACAGGGGGCAGAGTGCTGATGCACAGTGCTTAATGTTTGCTGACTCCATAAACCTTCAAACCTCATCTGCCATTAAAATCAGCACAGAAACTGTGTCCTGGGAGTCTTATGGCATGGGTTTCAATGGCTAGCCACTGCATGCAAGCCCTACATTACCAAGCTAAATGTCAAGTGTCATATGCAGTGGCATAGCGAGATAGAGAGTACAAAAGTAGGGGGTTCTTAAGAGCGCTACTGTGTGCAAGAGTAAATAAAATGTGAACCAGCAGTTACACAGGACTAACTTTTATTGAAAAGAAGTCAAATAGAAAAGGGGCAACGCGTTTTAGCACACACTCGCGCCTTCATATGGTCCACATAATTATTACTGAAAAACACATTCCTTTATTTCTAAAATAAAAATTTGCAAATAAAAATGTCTGATAAAATGACAGAGGGTATATATACACATATATATATATATATATATATATATATAAATATATATATATATATATATATATATATATATATATATATATACAGAGGAAATTAAAACATTTTTATGAAACCATGCATCTATGTGGCAATTAACTCAGATACATTACAATGGTATGCAATCTAATATAGTTGTGACAGAGCTTGGGAATGTATCATGAGGAGACATATTTATGTATATGAGATGAAGGGAACAGAGTAAAAGTAACTATGGGAATTACCAATGTTTAGCAGTCTGAATCACAATGGAAAACATGTATATCATTTTGGAAGTAAAAGACTAAGGAATAGATTTATGTTTCACTATGCATCACAGAGGTGCAGTGAAACGGCAGGTGCCCGTTTGCTGGAGCATAGCTGGGGGTTGGGGCAGAGTGAGGAGTATATATCTTATATAGGCAGAGACAGGGAGGCATGTACTTACTGTTCTGTAGTCTCGGCTGGGTTTCCTTTGTAGTGGCTGTGGGTTGCGAGTCCCAGTGCTCTGTTATACAGACGGGCGCTGCCACTTAAGGTGTGCGAGTCCGAATGGATGTCACTTGCCGTTTTGCGCATTGCAGTGCCGAAGTCCCGGAGCAGTGGGGAAAGTGCGGCTAGCGCATGTGGATGTTATTATATTCAGGAAAAATTCGATTTGCAACGAATGCGAATATCGCTGCGATTCTATCGCACAAATCACTTCATTAAACTCCATTTTACAGCGTTCCAGGCTCCAGGGTATTTAAAATGGCAGATCCACTTGTCAGTACATGGGGCAAGGGACACTGGGAAGGCAGGAATCACATGCAAGATGCAGCCTATCAGCAGCCAGTCACCGCTGTGATGTCACAGCCCTATATAATCAGCAGCCATATTGCAGCCAGCCACTTCATTCATTAAACTGCAGAGAGATGGACACCCTGAGTGTGTGTTACAGAAGAGAAAAGTGCATTCCAGCGGCATTTAACATCCTTCTAGTCCCATCAGCATTCTCGTGAGGGAGAGCAATGTTTTTTTCACTGAAAATTATTTTTACTGCAGCTGCAGACATTAATCTCCCAGTCACTTACTTCGGATTAGTATTACAGAGAGGAGCAGATAGTTGTGTGTTGCCTCATACATTTCAACAAGCTGCCTCAACTTCATAAACCTTAGCAGAGGAGGCAGGAATAATTTTTCAGGGGAAGTCAGTGTCTTTGTTCATCAAAAAATCATTTACTGGTTATTCTAGCCTGTAGATCAGTGGTCTTCAACCGGTGGGCCTCCAGATGTTTTAAAACTACAACTCCCAGCATGCCCAGACAGCCGATGGCTGTCCTGGCATGCTGGGAGTTGGAGTTTTGCAACATCTGGAGGTCCGCAGGTTGAAGATCACTGCTGTAGATGGTATAATATCCAGCAGTCCATTCCTAATAGTCTGTGACAGAGTGCAATTTTGTGTTTAGTACACAGCTTTTTTTTGGCTGCAGCACTTACGTGTACTGCTGGTGTTTTACAAAAATATTTATTTTTTAAGGGTACTGTAGCGAATTTTTTGGCCCTCATGAGTGCATAACGCATATGTACATCTAAGTAGTGTACAATTTTGTAACTGTTAATCTGTAAAGGGCATACATACTGTGAAAGGACAGCCAAGAGTAATCACTGGCTGATGTTTTTAAAAAAAATTACAGAGTTTTTAGGCTCATTGTAGCGCAGTTTTCTGCCCTCATGAGTGCATACCGCATACATACATCTAAGTAGCATACTATTTTTTACCTGTTAATCTGTCACAAGCTTACATACTGTGAAAGTCCAGGCAAAAGTACTCATCAGCTGGTGTTGTACTTAGATACTTTTTTAAGTGTACTGTAGAGCATTTTTCTGCCCTCATCAGTGCATACCACATACCTCCATCTAAGTAGTGTACTATTTTGTTCCTATTAATTTGTCAAGGGCCTAGATACTGTAAAAGGACAGCCAAAAGTGCACACCTGCTGCTGTTCTAGACAAATACTGTTTTAAGAGTAGTGAAGTGTATTGTACTCCCCTCATATATGCACTTAGTATGTCAGGCAGAGAAGTGCCAGGACATGCACAGAGGAGTGGCAGAGGCCTAAATTCTTCAGGCAGAGGTCACAGAAGACTAGGGGCGAGTGGCAGCAGGAGTCGCAGCGAGAGGCCTGAGCTACCGTTATCAGCTTACGGTCGTGTCTCGACCAGCAACCTATCTGCCGTCGTTGATTGGGTAACACGGTCACCCACTTCATCACAAGTGACATCTGACACCCCCAGTCAACAGTCGGTTGGTTCCTCAGACACAACCCTCAGTTGGTATGGCCTGGGAGCAGTCCCTGTCCTCCCATTGCCTCTTTCCTATGCTGTTCCCTCTCCTACAGAAGTATTTTATGCTGTGGATTGAGCTCCACTATTCAATGAGGACGATCTAATAGAGGACAGTCAGCAGCTACTGCCCAGCAGAGGAGAGGAGGAGAAATCTGCTGCTTCCTCCACTATGCGGGCAAGTAGGGATGAGGAGAGTGAAGTGAGAGGCAGTGTTGACAGGGTCCTGAAGCAGACACTGTTGAGGAACCTAAGGAGGACAACAGTAACATGCAGACACTTGTTGATGATGATGAAGCTGATCGCAATTGGGAGCCAGGTGCAGAAGGGGTTTCATCATCATCAGAAGGGAGTTGCAGGTTGCCAGTGAGGCAGCAGCTGAGCCAGCAAAGCGGTAACATGGTTGGCAGTCAGCGTCGTGGCAGAAGAGGAAATTCTGGAGCCAAACGTGCCTGGGGAAGACCACCTGCTTCGTGGCAGCCTAACTTCCCGGGAGGTAGTGGAACAGGGGTTCCTGGAGATGGCGGCAGTAGCAGTCAATTAGTGTGGACTGTTGGTGGGAAAATCAGCTACTCGGTGGTGTGGCAGTTTTTCATCAAGTATCCGGAGGAGGTTCACATAGCCACATGCAAGATATGTTGGCAGAAGGTACAGCTTGGCCAGGGTCCCAATGTTGGTGCCACGGCCCTGCATCAACATATGCTTCACCACCATAAAGCGGCCTGGGAGAACCGTGACTTCGATGTAGTGGTCCAGCCTGCTGTATCACCCAGAGGCACGCTGCTCCCTCTTTCAGCAAGCCAAGGCTCCACCACCTCAGCCGAAGGGAGCTGTGTGTCATACCTTCCTTCTGTCGCTTCAGATGCTCCTGCTTCTCCCACTTTTAGTCAGCCATTCCGCCAACAATCCATCCGAGAAGCCATGTCAAAGACACAACATTATGCGCCCACTCATCCAATGGCGCAGAAGCTGAATGTGCTCCTGTCTAATTTGCTGGTGCTGCAGTCCCTCCCTTTTCAAGTGGTGGACTCTGCACCTTTCAGAGAACTGATGGCTTGTGCCGAACCGAGGTGGAGAGTGCCAAGCCGTCATTTCCTTTCAAAGAAGGCAGTACCAGCCCCGCACAATTTTGTGCAAGATAAGGTGGGCCAGCCCTTGAGCCTGCACAGCAGCGCCAATGTCTGGAGCTGTAACTACGGTCAGGGACAATACATGTCCTTTATGGCTCACTAGGTGAATGTGGTTCCTGCACAGCCACAACCCCAACTTGGACAGGTCACGCCGCTTCCTCCTCCACGCTGACAGCCCGTTGGTCCTGTGACAGTGTGTGACTCCGCCTCCTCATCCTCCACCGTGTGCTCAGCCTCCACTGCCCAGACAAGTCTCAGTTGCCCGTCAGCATACCACGTGTGCAGGGCACGGCAGTGTCACACTGTCCTTCACATGGTTTGCCTTTGTGAATGGAGTCACACAGGGGAGGATCTGCTAAAAGTCATTAGTAAAGAAATCAGAGTAAGGCTTACTCCACGAAAACTGGGGAACCATGGGGACTGACAACGGGAAGAACATCTTGACCTCGTTGCCACAATTGCCACACATTGGAATTCCGCCCTCCATATGTTGGACCAACTGAAAGAACAGAGAAAAGCCATCACCGATTTCTTGATGATCCAATCGGATAGGGGTACTCTCCTGTGTAACTTCAATGTTAACCAGTGGCAGCTCAGACGTGACACCTGCCGTTAGCTCAGGCCCTTTGAGGAAGCAAAATTATTAGTCATTCACCAGGATTACGGGATGAACAACGTCATTCCACTGCTTAATTTCCACAAGTGTTGGAAACAATGGCTGGTCAGGGCAATGGAGACGTTACGCCTACATCTCATGGCCCCATGAGCCCTGTGGGGGCTGAACTGGAGGAGAAGGTGGAGGATGAGGGGCACAGTGGAGCACAGTTTAGGTTTCATAAGATGAGTGGTGTTTCTAGTCATCTGACAGGGGAGGAGCAGCATGATCAACTACAGGAGCTAGAGGGTTATGAGGAAGGCGAGAAAGAGGACCCAGACACACCGTGGCAGTATGCAGTGGAGATAGAGGCAGGGAGTCCCTCCGAGTCACTTGCACAAATGGCATGATGCATGCTCAGTTGCTTGAGTAGTGACCGCTAAATTGTCAACATTCGGCAGCGGGATGACTTCTGGCTCTCCACCTTATCACTACCAGCACAAAATGGGGGCCTTTTTTACACCCACTAAGAGGTAGGACAAACTGACCTACTACAGAGAGATCCTACATAGTCAGTTGGCTGATGCCTTTCGGCGCCATCGTCCATCCTCTAGCAGGTCTGAATCGGGGGGCCCTCTGCGCTCAGCTTCCACTGCCATGGCTGCTGGGGAGAGGTGGGGTGGCAGGAGCAGTACCAGCTCCATCATCAGCAGCCTGAGTCTACAGTCACTGATGAGTACCTTTCTTTACAAAAAATAGTGAAGCAACTCATCAGCAGCAGGTAGACATGGAGCAGGACCTAAGCCAGCAGGTGGTGGCATACCTTGACATGGCCATGCCAGCAAACCTTGAAGATCCGCTGGACTTTTGGGCAGCCAAACTTGATTTATGGCCACAACTAGCAGAGTTTGCCCTGGAAAAGCTGTCCTGCCCTGCCATTAGTGTGCCATCAGAGCAGGTGTTTAGTGCGGTGGGGGCCATAGTCACCCTAAGGAGAACTCGTCTGTCCATCAAAAATGTGGAGAGACTGACCTTTGTGAAGATGAATCAGGCATGGATCAGCCAGGATTTCCACCCACCAATGCCAGATGCATCAGAGTAGATATACAATGGTGCCACACCAACACTCCACAAATATGGCTAGTGCCAAACAGATTTAAGGCACTGCTCCCCAGTTACATTAAGCCAATATATTGGCCAATATAGTGTCATTAAGCCAATATATTGTTTTCTGATGCTGCTTAGACTGTCTTGGATATTACCTACATTTTTTTATGGTAGCACTAGCAAACATACATGCTCAATAGAGATTTCAACATTGATCTTTTAACCCCTTAACGCATATCGACGTCCATAAGCGTCTCCTGAGGTATGATGAGCGCTCAGCAGGTGAGCATGCATCATACCCGGTGGGTCCTGGTTGCTATTGCTGAAACCAGGAACTGTGACTAATGCCGGTCATCACCGATCGGGCTGATGTCCGGCATTAACTCTTTAGACGCGGCAATCAAAGTTGATCACCGCGTCTAAAGTGAAAGTAAAAGATTCCCTGCAGCTCAGTCGGGCTGATCGGGACCATCGCAGTAAAATCGCAATGTCCCGATCAGCTAGGATGCAGCAGAAGCGTGCCTTACCTGCCTCCTGCGCGTCTGATCGGCGATTGATTGCTCCAAGCCTGAAATCCAGGCTTGAGCAATCAACCGCCGATAACACTGATCCCGGCAATTGAATGCAATGGCAGCGATCAGTGCATTGGATCAATGTACTGCATATTATAGTCCCCTATGAGGGCTATAACATTGCAAAAAAAAAAAAGGGGGGAAAAATAAAGTTAATGAAGATCATTTAACGCCTTCCCTAATAAAAGTTTGAATCACCTCCCTTTTCCCAATAGAAAAAAAACTGTGTAAATAAAAATAAACATATGTGGTATCGCTGCGTGTGTAAATGTCTGAACTATAAAAATTTATTGATAATTAAACCGCACGGTCAATGGCGTACGCGCAAAAAAATTCCAAAGTCCAAAATAGCGTATTTTTTGGTCACTTTTTATACCATAAAAAATTCATAAAAAGCGATCAAAAAGTCCTGATAGTACCAATAAAAACTTCAGATCATGGCTCAAAAAATTGGGCCCTCATACCGTCCCATACAAGGAGAAATAAAAAAGTTATAGGGGTCAGAATAAGACAATTTTAAACGTATACATTTTCATGCATGTAGTTATGAATTTTTTTCAGAAGTAATACAAAATCAAACCTATATAAGTAGGATATCATTTTAACCGTATGGACCTACAGAATAAAGATAATGTGTCATTTTTACCGAAAAATTTACTGCGTAGAAACGGAAGCCCCCAAATTTACAAAATGGCATTTTTTCTTCCATTTTGTCGCACAATGATTTTTTTTTTTCCATTTTGCTGTAGATTTTGAGGTAAAATGACTGATGTCATCACAAAGTAGAATTGGTGGCTGAAAAAATAAGCCATAATATGGATTTTTAGGTGCAAAATTGAAGGTTTTATTAATTTTAGAAGGTAATAATGAAAAAACTGAAAAGCCCTCCGTCCTTAAGGGAATAATGTTAGGGGTTGTGAAGGCCTCTTATGTACGCATACTGGTGCCTGATCCAGGCTGTGTGTTTCAGTAACTACTTGGCTTACTGATGCTGCTGGGCCTGTGCCTGAATTTTTTTGATGTTACAGTAGCACTAGCTAACATACATCTTCTATACATATTTCAATATTCAGTTTTAATGTTAAGGGTTATTGTGTACCCTCTTGTGTACTTCTGCTGCTGCCTGATCTAGGCTGTGTGTTTCAGCAACTATATGGTTTAGTGATGCTACTGGACCTGTGCCTAAAATTTTTTGAGGTTAGCACTAGCTAACACACTGTTACGCCGAGCGCTCCGGGTCCCCGCTCCTCCCCGGAGCGCTCGCAGCATCCTCTCATTCGCAGCGCCCCGGTCAGACCTGCTGACCGGGTGCGCTGCAATATCACTCCCAGCCGGGATGCGATTCGCGACGCAGGAGGCGCCCGCTCGCGAGGCGCATCCCGGCTCCCGTACCTGACCCGTTCCCCGTCTGTCTTGTCCCGGCGTGCGCGGCCCCGCTCCTTAGGGCGCGTGTGTGCCGGGTCTCTGCAATTTAAAGGGCCACTGCGCCACTGATTGGCGCAGCAGGCCTAATCAGTGTGTTCACCTGTGCACTCCCTACTTATACCTCACTTCCCCTGCACTCCCTCGCCGGATCATGTTGCCATTGTGCCAGTGAAAGCGTTCCCTTGTGTGTTCCTAGCCTGTGTTCCAGACCTCCTGCCATTGCCCCTGACTACGATCCTTGCTGCCTGCCCTGACCTTCTGCTACGTCCGACCTTGCTCTTGTCTACTCCCTTGTACCGCGCTTATCTTCAGCAGTCAGAGAGGTTGAGCCGTTGCTCGTGGATATGACCTGCTTCCTACCGTCGCTGCAAGACCATTCCGCTTTGCGGCGGGCTCTGGTGAATACCAGTAGCAACTTAGAACCGGTCCACCAACACGGTCCACGCCAATCCCTCTCTGGCACAGAGGATGCACCTCCAGCCAGCCGAATCGTGACAGTAGATCCGGCCATGGATCCCGCTGAAGTCCCACTGCCAGTTGTCGCCGACCTCACCACGGTGGTCGCCCAGCAGTCGCAACAGATAGCGCAACAAGGCCACCAGCTGTCTCAACTGATCGTGATACTACAGCAGCTATTACCACAGCTCCAGCAATCTTCTCCTCCGCCAGCTCCTGCACCTCCTCCGCAGCGAGTGGCCGCTTCCAGCCTTCGATTATCCTTGCCGGATAAATTTGATGGGGACTCTAAGTTTTGCCGTGGCTTTCTTTCGCAATGTTACCTGCACTTGGAGATGATGTCGGACCAGTTTCCTACTGAAAGGTCTAAGGTGGCTTTCATAGTCAGCCTTCTGTCTGGGAAAGCTCTGTCATGGGCCACACCGCTCTGGGACCGCAATGACCCTGTCACTGCCTCTGTACACTCCTTCTTCAAGGAGATTCGAAGTGTCTTTGAGGAACCTGCCCGAGCCTCTTCTGCTGAGACTGCCCTGCTGAACCTGGTCCAGGGTAATTCTTCTGTTGGCGAGTACGCCATCCAATTCCGTACTCTTGCCTCCGAATTATCCTGGAATAACGAGGCCCTCTGCGCGACCTTTAAAAAAGGCCTATCCAGTAACATTAAAGATGTGCTAGCCGCACGAGAAATTCCTGCTAACCTGCATGAACTTATTCATCTTGCCACCCGCATTGACATGCGTTTTTCCGAAAGGCGTCAGGAGCTCCGCCAGGATATGGACTTTGTTCGCACGAGGCGGTTTCTCTCCCCGGCTCCTCTCTCCTCTGGTCCTCTGCAATCCGTTCCTGTGCCTCCCGCCGTGGAGGCTATGCAAGTTGACCGGTCTCGCTTGACACCTCAAGAGAGGACACGACGCCGCATGGAGAATCTTTGCCTGTACTGTGCCAGTACCGAACATTTCTTGAAGGATTGTCCTATCCGTCCTCCCCGCCTGGAAAGACGTACGCTGACTCCGCACAAAGGTGAGACAGCTCTTGATGTGAACTCTGCTTCTCCACGCCTTACTGTGCCTTTGCGGATATCTTCTTCTACCTTCTCTGCTATGGCCTTCTTGGATTCCGGATCTGCAGGAAATTTTATTTTGGCCTCTCTCATCAACAGGTTCAACATCCCGGTGACCAGTCTCCCCAGACCCCTCTACATCAATTCTGTTAACAATGAAAGATTGGACTGTACCGTGCGTTACCGCACGGAACCTCTCCTAATGTGCATCGGACCCCATCACGATAAAATAGAATTTTTGGTCCTCTCCAACTGCACTTCAGAAATTCTTCTTGGATTACCGTGTCTTCAACGCCATTCCCCAACCCTTGATTGGTCCACAGGAGAAATCAAGAACTGGGGTACTTCTTGTCACAAGGACTGTCTTAAACCAGTTCCCAGTACTCACAGTCGTGACCCTGTGGTTCCCCCGGTATCTGGTCTTCCTAAGGCTTATCTGGACTATGCTGATGTTTTTTGCAAAAAGCAAGCAGAGACTTTACCTCCTCACAGGCCTTATGACTGTCCTATTGACCTCCTCCCGGGTACTACTCCACTCCGGGGCAGAATCTATCCTCTGTCTGCTCCAGAGACCCAAGCCATGTCGGAGTACATCCAGGAGAAAAAAAAAGGGGTTTATCCGCAAGTCCTCCTCTCCTGCCGGAGCTGGATTTTTTTTTGTGTCCAAAAAACATGGCTCCCTACGCCCTTGCATTGATTACCGCGGACTTAATAAAATCACGGTAAAAAAACGCTACCCCTTACCTCTTATCTCGGAACTCTTTGATCGCCTACAAGGCGCCCACATCTTTACCAAACTGGACTTAAGAGGTGCTTATAATCTCATCCGCATCAGGGAGGGGGACGAATGGAAGACTGCATTTAACACCAGAGATGGACACTTTGAGTATCTGGTCATGCCCTTTGGCCAGTGCAACGCCCCTGCCGTCTTCCAAGACTTTGTTAATGAAATTTTTCGTGATCTCCTATATACCTGTGTTGTGGTTTACCTGGACGATATTCTGATTTTTTCTGCCAACTTAGAAGAACACCGCCAGCATGTCCGCATAGTTCTTCAGAGACTTCGGGACAATCAACTTTATGCCAAAATGGAGAAATGTTTCTTTGAATGTCAATCTCTTCCTTTCCTAGGATACTTGGTCTCTGGCCAGGGACTACAAATGGACCCAGATAAACTATCTGCCGTGTTAGATTGGCCACGCCCCTCTGGACTCCGTGCTATCCAGCGTTTTTTGGGGTTCGCCAATTATTACAGACAATTCATTCCACACTTCTCCACTATTGTGGCCCCTATCGTGGCTTTAACCAAGAAAAATGCCAATCCTAAGTCCTGGTCTCCCCAAGCGGAAGACGCATTTAAACATCTCAAGTCTGCCTTTTCTTCTGCTCCCGTGCTCTCCAGACCTGACCCATCTAAACCCTTTCTATTGGAGGTAGATGCCTCCTCTGTGGGAGCTGGAGCTGTCCTTCTACAAAAAAAATCTTCTGGGCATGCTGTTACTTGTGGGTTTTTTTTCTAGGACCTTCTCTCCGGCGGAGAAAAACTACTCCATTGGTGATCAAGAACTACTGGCCATTAAATTGGCGCTTGAGGAATGGAGGCACCTGCTGGAGGGATCAAAATATCCAGTTATTATTTACACTGATCACAAGAATCTCTCCTATCTCCAGTCTGCCCAACGACTGAACCCTCGCCAGGCTAGGTGGTCGTTGTTCTTTGCCCGTTTTAACTTTGAAATCCATTTTCGCCCTGCTGACAAGAACATTAGGGCAGATGCCCTCTCTCGTTCTTCTGATGCCTCTGAAGTAGAGGTCTCTCCGCAACACATCATTCCTCCGGACTGTCTGATCTCCACTTCTCCAGCTTCCATCAGGCAAACTCCATCCAGGGAAGACCTTCTTTCCTCCACGCCAGCGTCTCGGGATTCTCAAATGGGGACACTCCTCCCACCTCGCAGGCCATGCGGGCATCAAAAAATCCTTTCAACTCATTGTCACGATGCCGGCTGGCAGGTAGTGGATCCTCTGTGCCAGAGAGGGATAGCGAGGACCGCGCTAGTGGACCGGTTCTAAGCCACTACAGGTTTTCACCAGAGCCCGCCGCAAAGCGGGATGGTCTTGCTGCGGCGGTAGTGACCAGGTCGTATCCACTAGCAACGGCTCACCTCTCTGACTGCTGAAGATGCTGAAGATAGGCGCGGTACAAGGGAGTAGGCAGAAGCAAGGTCGGACGTAGCAGAAGGTCGGGGGCAGGCGGCAAGGATCGTAGTCAGGGGCAACGGCAGGAGGTCAGGAACACGGACTAGGAACAGACAAGGGAACGCTTTCACTAGGCACAAGTGCAACAAGATCCGGCAAGGGAGTGCAAGGGAGGAGACTAGATATAGGGAAGTGCACAGGTGGGAGCCAATTAAGCTAATTGGGAAGATTGGGCCAGGCACCATCATTGGTGCACTGGCCCTTTAAATCGCAGAGACCCGGCGCGCGCGCGCCCTAGGGAGCGGGGCCGCGCGCGCCGGGACAGGACCGAGGGAGAGCGAGTCAGGTACGGGGGCCGGGGTGCGCATCGCGAGCGGGCGCTATCCGCATCGCGAATCGCATCCCGGCTGAAGGCGGGACCGCAGCGCACCCGGTCAGTGGATCTGACCGGGGCGCTGCAACAACGAAGATGAGGCGAGCGCTCCGGGGAGGAACGGGGACCCGGAGCGCTCGGCGTAACAGTACCCCCCCCCTTGGGTCTCCCCCTCTTCTTGGGGCCAAAGAACCTGAGGAAAAAAAACTCAATTTTTCCGTGATGAGGTCCGATGCAAATTAGGAGGGGTTCTGTGTGGAAACGTACGAGACAGTCCAATCTTTTATTGTAAAAACAATAGATGTAGAGGGGTCTGGCGAGACTGGTCACAGGAACGTAGAACCTGTTGATGAGAGAGGCCAAAAAAAATTTTCCTGCAGATCCAGAATCCAAGAAGAGCATAGTAGAGAAGGAGAAGGTAGAGGCAGATATCCGCACAGGCACAGTAAGGCGTGGAGAAGCAGAGTTGACATCAAGAACTGTGTCACCTTTGTGCGGAGTCAGCGTACGTCTTTCCAGGCGGGGAGGACGGATAGGACAATCCTTCAGGAAGTGTTCGGTACCGGCATAGTACAGGCAAAGATTCTCCATGCGGCGTCGTGTCCTCTCTTGAGGTGTCAAGCGAGACCGGTCAACTTGCATAGCCTCCGCGGCGGGAAGCACAGGAACAGATTGCAGAGGACCAGAGGAGAGAGGAGCCGGGGAGAAAAAACGCTTCGTGCGAACAAAGTCCATATCCAGGCGGAGCTCCAGACGCCATCCGGAAGAACGCATGTCAATGCAAGTGGCTAGATGAATGAGTTCATGTAGGTCAGCAGGAGTCTCTCGTGCGGCCAGAACATCTTTAATGTTGCTGGATAGGCCTTTTTTAAAGGTCGCGCAGAGAACCTCACTATTCCAGGACAACTCATAAGCAAGAGCACGGAACTGAATGGCGTACTCGCCAACGGAAGAAACACCCTGGGCCAGGTTCAGCAGGGCAATCTCGGCTGAAGAAGCTCGGGCAGGTTCCTCAAAGACACTTCGAATTTCCGAGAAGAAGGAGTGTACAGAGGCAGTGACGGGGTCATTGCGGTCCCAGAGCGGTGCGGCCCATGACAGGGCTTTTCCAGACAGAAGGCAGAACACGAAAGCCACCTTAGACCTTTCAGTAGGAAACTGGTCCGACATCATCTCCAAGTGCTGGGAACATTGCGAAAGAAAGCCACGGCAATACTTAGAGTCCCCATTAAATTTGTCCGGCAAGGACAGGCGGAGGCTAGGAGTGGCCACTCGCTGCGGAGGAGGTGCAGGAGCTGGCGGAGGAGAAGATTGCTGGAGAAGTTGCGACTGAAGTTGGTGCGAAATGGTGGACATTTCCGACAGCTGACGGGTTAGAAGGGCGATCTGTCGGGCTTGCTGGGCGGCCACCGTGGTGAGGTCAGCGACAACTGGCAGAGGAACTTCAGCGGGATCCATGGCCGGATCTACTGTCACGATGCCGGCTGGCAGGTAGTGGATCCTCTGTGCCAGAGAGGGATAGCGAGGACCGCGCTAGTGGACCGGTTCTAAGCCACTACAGGTTTTCACCAGAGCCCGCCGCAAAGCGGGATGGTCTTGCTGCGGCGGTAGTGACCAGGTCGTATCCACTAGCAACGGCTCACCTCTCTGACTGCTGAAGATGCTGAAGATAGGCGCGGTACAAGGGAGTAGGCAGAAGCAAGGTCGGACGTAGCAGAAGGTCGGGGGCAGGCGGCAAGGATCGTAGTCAGGGGCAACGGCAGGAGGTCAGGAACACGGACTAGGAACAGACAAGGGAACGCTTTCACTAGGCACAAGTGCAACAAGATCCGGCAAGGGAGTGCAAGGGAGGAGACTAGATATAGGGAAGTGCACAGGTGGGAGCCAATTAAGCTAATTGGGAAGATTGGGCCAGGCACCATCATTGGTGCACTGGCCCTTTAAATCGCAGAGACCCGGCGCGCGCGCGCCCTAGGGAGCGGGGCCGCGCGCGCCGGGACAGGACCGAGGGAGAGCGAGTCAGGTACGGGGGCCGGGGTGCGCATCGCGAGCGGGCGCTATCCGCATCGCGAATCGCATCCCGGCTGAAGGCGGGACCGCAGCGCACCCGGTCAGTGGATCTGACCGGGGCGCTGCAACAACGAAGATGAGGCGAGCGCTCCGGGGAGGAACGGGGACCCGGAGCGCTCGGCGTAACACTCATCTCTCGATTTTATTGGTGGCCGACTCTGGAGACTGATGTTGTTGATTTCGTGCGGGCCTGTACTGTCTGTGCCCGGAATAAGACTCCTCGCCAGAAGCCTGCTGGTCTCCTTCATCCTCTACCTGTTCCTGAACAGCCTTGGTCACAGATTGGTATGGACTTTATTACGGACTTGCCCTCATCCCGTGCCAACACAGTTGTTTGGGTGGTCGTTGATCGATTTTCCAAGATGGCACATTTCATTCCTCTTCCTGGTCTTCCTTCAGCGCCTCAGTTGGCAAAGCAATTTTTTGTACACATTTTTCGCCTTCACGGTTTGCCCACGCATATCGTCTCGGATAGAGGCGTCCAATTTGTGTCTAAATTCTGGAGGGCCCTCTGTAAACAGCTCAAGATCAAATTAAACTTCTCTTCTTCTTATCATCCCCAATCCAATGGGCAAGTAGAAAGAATTAATCAGGTCCTGGGTGACTATTTACGGCATTTTGTTTCCTCCCGCCAGGATGACTGGGCAGATCTTCTACCATGGGCCGAATTCTCATACAACTTCAGAGTCTCCGAATCTTCTGCTAAATCCCCATTTTTCGTGGTGTACGGCCGTCACCCTCTTCCTCCCCTCCCTACTCCCTTGCCCTCTGGTTTGCCCGCTGTGGATGATGTGACTCGTGATTTTTCCACCATATGGAAAGAGACCCAAAATTCTCTTTTACAGGCTTCATCCCGGATGAAAAAATTTGCTGATAAAAAAAAGAACTCCCCCCATTTTTGCCCCCGGAGACAAGGTATGGCTCTCCGCTAAGTATGTCCGCTTTTGTGTCCCCAGTTACAAACTGGGACCACGCTATCTTGGTCCTTTCAAAATCTTGTGCCAGATTAACCCTGTCTCTTACAAACTCCTTCTTCCTCCTTCTCTCCGTATTCCCAATGCCTTCCATGTCTCTCTCCTTAAACCACTCATCCTTAACCGCTTCTCTCCCAAAGTTGTTTCTCCCACTCCTGTTTCCGGTTCGTCTGACGTCTTCTCTGTGAAGGAGATTCTGGCCTCCAAGATTGTCAGAGGTAAAGGATTTTTTTTGGTGGATTGGGAAAACTGTGGCCCAGAGGAGAGATCCTGGGAACCTGAGGACAACATCCTAGACAAAAGTCTTATCCTCAGGTTCTCAGGCTCCAAGAAGAGGGGGAGACCCAAGGGGGGGGTACTGTTACGCCGAGCACTCCGGGTCCCCGCTCCTCCCCGGAGCGCTCGCAGCATCCTCTCATTCGCAGCGCCCCGGTCAGACCTGCTGACCGGGTGCGCTGCAATATCACTCCCAGCCGGGATGCGATTTGCGACGCAGGAGGCGCCTGCTCGCGAGGCGCATCCCGGCTCCCGTACCTGACCCGTTCCCCATCTGTCTTGTCCCGGCGCGCGCGGCCCCGCTCCTTAGGGCGCGCGTGCGCCGGGTCTCTGCAATTTAAAGGGCCACTGCACCACTGATTGGCGCAGCAGGCCTAATCAGTGTGTTCACCTGTGCACTCCCTACTTATACCTCACTTCCCCTGCACTCCCTCGCCGGATCTTGTTGCCATTGTGCCAGTGAAAGCATTCCCTTGTGTGTTCCTAGCCTGTGTTCCAGACCTCCTGCCGTTGCCCCTGACTACGATCCTTGCTGCCTGCCCTGATCTTCTGCTACGTCCGACCTTGCTCTTGTCTACTCCCTTGTACTGCGCTTATCTTCAGCAGTCAGAGAGGTTGAGCCGTTGCTGGTGGATACGACCTGGTTGCTACCGCCGCTGCAAGACCATCCCGCTTTGCGGCGGGCTCTGGTGAATACCAGTAGCAACTTAGAACCGGTCCACCAACACGGTCCACGCCAATCCCTCTCTGGCACAGAGGATCCACCTCCAGCCAGCCGAATCGTGACACACACATCTTCCATACAGATTTCAACCTTAACATTTTAATGTTAGGGGTTGTGAAGCCCTCTTGTAAACTCATGCTGATGCATGCTCCAGGCTGTGTGTTTTAGGAACTACTGTGCTAAGTGATGCTGCTGGGCTTAGGCCTTAAATTCTTTAATGATAGCACAAGGTAACATACCTCTCCAATAGAGGTTTCAACATTGATCTTTCAATCTTAGGGGTTATGAAACCCTCTTGATCCAGGCTGTGTGTTTCAGGAACTACTTGGCTTACTGATGCTGCTGGGCTTGGACCCTAAATTTTTGGTTGATAGCACAAGCTTACATACATGCTTAATTGAGATTTCAACATTGATCTTTGAATCATAGGGGTTATGAAACCCTCTTGTGTACTCCTGCTGCTGATTGCTCCTGTCTGTGTCATTCAGCAACTACATGGTTTAGTGATGCTGCTGGGCTTGGGCCTTACATTTTTGGATGGTAGCAGTAGCTAACATGCATCTTCAATAGAGATTTCAACATTCACCTTTTAATATTAGGGGTTGTGAACCCCTCTTGTGTACTCATGCTGCTGCCTGCTCCTGTCTGTGTCATTCAGCAACTACATGGTTTAGTGATGCTGCTGGGCCTAGGACATTACCTATATATGTTTATGGTAGCACTAGGTACCATACATCTTCAATGGAAATGTCAAAATTCATCTTTTATTCTTGAGTCCCTATTGTCTCCTCATCTTCTGCCAACTCCAGGCTGTGCCATTCAGACACTATATGGTCTCCTCATGCTTCAGCCAACTCCAGGCTGTGACATTCAGCCACTATATGGTCTCCTCCTACTGATGCCACCTCCAAGCTCTGTCATTGTGCTGCCATGTGACATGTGACTCCTTGTTAGATTTGGTCCTTTGTACCCACCCGCTGGGGCCTGGGACACTAAAACTTGGGAGTTAAAAGTTCCATTTCAAAATCCTCAATTTCAACATCCTAAATTTCTATTTAAAATTCTTATATTTCAATGGTCTCCTCATGCTTTTGCCAACTCCAGGCTGTGTCATTCAGGCAACATATGGTTTACTGATGTTGCTGGGCCTGGGAATAAAATCTTTTGTTATGGTAGCACTAGCTACCCAAAATATTCAGTTTAAATTTCAAACTTCATCTTTTTGTTTTAGTGATTGTGTAGCCCTGGGGTCTCCTCATGCTTCAGCCAGCTCCAGACTGTGTCATTCAGCCAATAAATGGTTTACTGATGCTGCTGGGCCTGGAAATAAAAATGTTGTTATGGTAGCACTAGCTACCCAAAATCTTCGGTTTAAATTTCAGAATTCATTTTATAATCTTAGGGATTGTGAAGGCCTAGTGTCTACTCATGCTGCTGCCAACTCCAGGCTGTGCCATTCAGCCACTATATGGTGTCCTCATGCTTCAGCCAACTCCAGGCTGTGTCATTCAGGCAACATATGGTTTACTGATGCTGCTGGGATTTGGTCTGGGAATAAAAATGTTGTTATGGAAGCACTAGCTACCCAAAATCTTCGGTTTAAATTTAAAACGTCCACTTTTTCTTAGGGATTGTGAAGCCCTGGTGTATACTCATGCTGCTGCCAACTCATGGCTGTGCCATTCAGACACTATATGATCTCCTCATGCTTCAGCCAACTCCAGGCTGTGTCATTTAGGATATGGTTTACTGATGCTGCTGGGCCTCGGTCTGGGAATAAAAATGTTGTTATGGTAGCACTAGCTACCCAATATCTTTGGTTTAAATTTCAGAACTCATTTTATAATCTTAGGGATAGTGAAGGCCTAGTGTCTACTCATGCTGCTGCCAAATCCTGGCTGTACCATTCAGATACTATATGGTCTCCTCATGCTTCAGCCAACTCCAGGCTGTGTCATTCAGACAATATATGGTTTACTTATGCTGCTGGGCCTGGGTCTGGGAATAAAAATTTTGTTATGTTAGCACTAGCTACACAAAATCTTCGGTTTAAATTTCAGAATTAATTTTATAATCTTAGAGATTGTGAAGGCCTAGTGTCTACTCATGCTGCTGCCAACTCCTGGCTGTGCCTTTCAGCCACTGTATGGTCCCCTCATGCTGCCAACACCTCCACACTGTGTCATTCAGCCACTATATGGTCTCCTTATGCTTCAGCCTCATCCAAGCTGTGTCATTCAGCTGCTATATGGTCTCCTCATGCTTCAGCCTCATCCAAGCTGTGTCATTCAGCCACTATATGGCCTCCTCATGTGGCCTACCTCTCCACACTGTGTCATTCAGCCACTATATGGTCTCCTCATGCTGCCAACACTTCCACGCTGTGTCATTCAGCCACTATATGGTGTCCTCATGCTGCCAACACCTCCACGCTGTGTCATTCAGCCACTATATGGTCTCCTCATACTGATGCCACCTCTAGGCTCTGTCATTGTGCTGCTCTGCAGCAGTGATTCTAGAAGTGATGCCGATAATCTGCATATCATTCTGAATAACAGTATTATTTCACTACCCCAGCACACTCCATATGCGTGTTAGAACACAGAAAAGTGTTCTACACCACTATTGAGGCTCTCTGTAGGCCAGAAATAGCCATTTTTAATATAGATTTGCAGCAAATAAATTCGGTTTCGGAGAATTGGCCGAATCAAATTTTTCAAAAGTTCGCTCATCTCTTATGAGTGTGTTTACTGGAAGAATAAGTGAAGAATATGTGAGACACATATTTAATGCTGGTGGACTCTAGGACCTATATAGGGCCCACAAAGGTGCAGATGAACAGTTTTGAGGTTGGTGGATGAAGGAATGAAAAGGGCCCAAAATCCCAAAAGGTTGGATGTGGATTAATGGAAGCTGTAAAAGACCATTGTTTCTGTATGTGGTGAGACGGAGAGGTAAAAGGTGAACTAATGCTGGAAAGGAATGATGAAAGGTTTAATAACTGAATGGAAGAAAGGGACGGTTAAATGAGTGATGGGTAAAGTAAATGTGGTGAATGAAGGGTTCAATAGCTGAATGGAAGTAATGGGATGGGTAACCAAAAATGGCTAACCGGGGGGGGGACGGGAAGGGGCAGGGGTAGGGGTGTGAGGGGGGGGGGGGGTTGGGGAAAGAGAACCAAGCTGTGGGGAGAATTAAAGGGTGGACTGGTTTCATAATTCTATACATTTATTATATAATTGAATTATTTTTTTTTTAGAAGAGTGGAAGCTGTTATAACTGCAAAGGGGGATCAGCTCCATATTAATGCACATGGATTAAGAATGGGATGTTTGAAAAGCTCCTGTAGGTATTATATGTGGGTGTATCCCAATACTTTTGTCCAGTGTAGTGTATGTTCATTATCTCCTATGAATTGGGCTTTTGAGTCCTGGTAAAAAAATTACAATTAGAAAGGGACCAAATGTATTAAGATACACTACAAAAGAGTAGTTTTTAAGTGGGTTGTGTGGATATATACTTTTTTTTAACAGATGACAAAAGGGGCCTTGACACATTTCTTGAGAATAATAACATTACAGGTTATGTATACTTGATTTATAGAATGTTGATCCAGGGATTTATTCTGATTGCCAAATTTGGAGTCGGGAAGGAATTTTTACCTCTACTATGAGTTTTTTTTTTTTGCCGTTCCTCTGGATCAACTCAGTAGGGAGACAATAGGTCTCTTTTTAACCTTATGAACTATGTTACTTTGTTACTATGACTGGGAGCATCTTAAAAAAAATGGGTCATGCTCACCTCCCGGATTCCTCTCAGCTCACTTTCCATGCTTGTCACATCGTTTTCTGGTTCCTGTGACAAGTCTCTTCAGCAGGAAAAGTGCAATCATCCAGTCACTGGCCACAGCAATGTCCCACCGCAGCCAGTGATTGGTTGAGCAGGCAGTTCCTGCCAAGAAAACTCATCACAGGCACAAGGAAGCTGCAGTGACAACCGGGGTAAGGAGGAGTTGGAACAGAGGCTGCAGGGGATTAGGGTGGGTGCATATATATGTTTTTTTTTTTTTTAATGACTGCCATTTGAAAAACAAAGTTATGTCCCAGGAAAAACCCTTTAAGGCCTGCATAGAATAAAAGACAATATACACATGATATATACAACCAAAATCTAGATGTGAATTCAAAACAACATTACACTAAAAAGTCAAATACAACAAAAATCAGTCCTTTCCAACTCTACAAGCACAGCCATACAAGCTGATATTCTGAAATATTTACTATATAACATCTTGAGCCGACCCTTGGACATAAAAGAATAAGGGAAAAGGAGAGATTTATGGCAGGACAAGTAGAACTCGTGCTTTTGATTTTCCTGCATTCACCATGGAAACTTTTTTCAAATGCACCTGATTTATTAAAGAGCGAGAGACATTACTTGAATGTGAATGACACTGAAGTAAAGCCAGCAACAATTCTAATGTTCTAATCAATAGTTTAAATGACTTCAGTGTCTTTTGTGATTTTACTACGCTATGACACGGACATTACATCTCAGTAATATGCTCACTAGTCATACAGCAAGATAAATGCAATTAAAATGGAGATTCACCACTATTTATGAGACAAGCTGAGAAAAACAACATTGTTGATGGCAAATTTCTCCATAGGAAGAGAAGGCATAAAAAAGGGAAAGATGACATTACATGCAGCCAAGCAGATACAATGGAAATGAGATTTATTGCTCTGTTTTTACATTTCACAGATAGATAGTTACACAGACAGACAGATCTGGATACTATAAAGGAAGGGGGCTTATATTTTTTAATAGGGCTCACTAAACCGAGCACATGCAGTGTTATTACACCGTGATGTACTTTTTCAGAAAAGTTGTTTATAAAGGTTATTTTCACAAAAATCTCTTTGCAGCAGAAGAGAGCATGCTACAAATGTGGAAAGCTGCTGCATGCCCCATAACCTACACTGACTTTTTGTCTCCCATATTGTGTAAATGCAGTCTTCAAAACTCCATTCACTGGCACTGCATTGGGATTTGCTGTGAAATCCACCCCCTGCATGCATAGCCTATTTTTCGCTTCAGAGACTAAAGCTGTTAGAATAAGAGAATGTGCTCTGCTTGAATATCCGTGTATTGCTCTGAAGGATGGAATATGCACACTGATCCCACTGTTCTGGAATAAGTCTCATTAAAAAGCAGTGGCTCCCTGCAAAGCCATGGTCAATGAGATTCCGCACTCTGGGACCAATTTGTAGAAAGCATTGTGCCTACTACACTGTATGTGGTCTATTCATTTAATAAAAGTAAGTAAAAATGCTCGAACCTTGTGAGCCATTAAGATCAGCATCATAAATCTCTCTCAAGTAGTGATATTTTGCTATAGTTTCTTAGTGTTGATAAACTGTATCATCCTGGATCAGTTCACATTTACCTTAGAGGCCTCTTTGCCAATTCAATTAGATTTTGGGGGAGAAAGAACAGACCCCATAGGAACCCTGATGCCCCCACTGTATGTAACTGAGGTCCATTGGGCACTGATACTATTATTTTTTGCAGAGATATGTGGCTTCTATTATAAACAAAAGGTAAGATGTAGGTTTAAACAGAGCCTAGCTGTGAATGATATTAGGAATGTAAAGCTTTTATGTCTCTGTATGTAAACAAGAATGTTGACATTCATTTGCAGCAAGAATAGATCTTGGAAATTGTAAAGGTAAAGCACATTATTTATTTACTTCCAGTACATAGCACTGTTCAAAAGTTGTCACCTTTGTCCCCAGTGAGGTTTAAAATCTATATTCCTCTATTTAAGACACACACATTAGGGTCAGTATATTTAAGGTGTATGGGTAAAACCAGAGTATGCAAACGAAGGACAAGTAAATACAGGGCATACAATATATGAAAATACATGTGTGGTGGTGGTTTGTGTGGTAAGCCTTGTGGGGGTGTAGGGTAGTTAGGGTGTTGCTATTCGGGATAATAAAGGGCGCTGTTAACCCTTGTCACTCGTGATGCCAGGGTGAGGGTTAAATACTGTAATCTTGATAGGCCTAATGCCACCCTTCCCAAGAGCAATAGGTGATGCAGAAATAAAGGATTGTCCACAACCACTGTTAGCTGAAAACTTGCAGGATCTTTTACTGAAGAATTTCTGTACATGCAGCAATATTAACAGTCCAGATAACAGAGTCTCCATAGATATAGCTGAGCAGCGATTGACAGTTGGTTGGGATCAGATAAGCTCAATTTAGCTTCGTAGGGATTTTGTAGCATAGATCCGCTGGATTTAAGTGTGCGTTTAGGTCTAGTGATCTTGCGGTGAGTAGCAGGGAATTGCTTAGTCTATCCGCTATGTTAGAGGCCGAGGCCGCAAGGCTTTGGCCTAGTAAATCGTCTTGTAAGCTGCGGAGGTCCTACCTCTTCCAGAATCAGCAACCCAAGAGAGCGATCAAGATGGCGCAGGTCCCTTATATGGGCAGGGGCCGGCCGTTTTGGATTGATCCATAACAACTGTCACTCGCCGTTACATTGCATTGTGGGTGAACACATCATGGGAACCTCCAAAGGTCCTGTAGCAAAACCATAGAGTTCTAACCTGATCACGTGACTCACAGGTCCTGCTACGCTTGAACAGGTAGGCAATTAAATATATACATATATCTATACTTATATTTATAAAAACTTCTATACAGTTATACACTAACTGAGGGGTGACAAGGGGATAACTATATGAGAGGGACCCCGACGTTCCTAGGGACTCTGACTATGGGGACCTCTACAAAGGTAACATATGAAATATGGTACCGGGACACCACACATGCTGTGAATTCAGCTCACCCAGGGTGTTTTTATTCCTTATATCCTGGTGATGTGGTGAATGGATGATATGGTAGACAGCTAGAAGATATCCTTTAGAGTGTTGTCATGTAGCACAAAGGAAAAAAGATTCACTTTTAAAACAAAATACATTACTAATCCATAAAAAGTTTTACAGAAAAGTATGTCTTCTATTTTCCTCATGGTTGTGGACAAACAAACCTTAATGAAGGATATTGGCACAAAACACTTCATAATCTTTATTGTGTGGTCTACAATCACAGACCAATGTAATTCAAACATATAGACTTTTCTTAAATAGGTATTATCATTTCAACAAACGTTGCATAGATCAGTAGTACAAGCGAATAAACCATGTTATTTATCTCATTAGACAAAAATGCTTCCTTCTCTTGTTATCAAGCTTCTTCTCTCCCCCACTCTTGCTAGACTGTCTTTTACTCTAAAAATCAGCTCATCTATGTCCATCATCTTCTCAGTGTGTTTCCTGTGTTTCACTCAACGATCAAATTACAAGCAATACAAGTCTATGGATAAGCGATGAGGATGAGGGAGGGGAAGTTCATGGGAGCATATGCTGCTGAGAGAGACAGATAGAGACAGAAGAAGTAACTGTGCAAGCAAGAGATCTCAACCAGGACTTTATACACAGTTTAGACTGCTCACTGCTTATTTATCATGCCTTCAAAGCTGTGACTGCTGCTGCTGCTGCTGTTTAGGCTGTGCACAGAGGCATAGAAGTGTAGGATCCCCTCTTCAGTGTGTGTGCACTTTTTAACTAACACCATAGAGGTTAGACTCCACTCACCAGCTCTGGGAGAACTGAAAATTATAGATGAAGCCAGCAAAGCAGAATCCTGCTGAAAAATGCAACCTACACATTGTATAATGGCCAGAAATAGTGCTTTTTTTCATGTACACACACATGGCAGCTTATGCTAAAATAGCCTGAAATGACAGGTATGATTTAAAGGAGTTGTTCTAGCACCAAAAAAGTTACATGCACACTCCCTGCCAGGCAGCCTACTTCTGGAGGGCATGCCGACACAGCCTGATACTTTTTGCCCACTCCCTATGGTCAAACCGTGATAAACCCAAGGATTATAGTAGCAGTCACTTTACTAGGTCACCATCTACTGTAAGAACTAGATAAACCAGCTGAATCACTTTTCCTCAGAAAACCCTCTTGTACCTCAGAGTCTTGTCTTTTGGTTTCCAGTCCACCAGCACCTCAGCAGCCTCTAGCCCCTTGGCATTCCCTACTAAAGGACAAGTTTGCAATGACATCTATAAAGGTAAAAATATGGAAAAGACAAAAGTATCACTTAAAATATTCAGTTCATTGCTTCACAAATCTGAAGCAACTAGACATATCATGTACATAACCTATTAGTGGCTGAGTAACTGAAAAATATAGCATATAAAAACTGAGATTATATCATACTTTGGGGTCTATAAGTAATCCAGCAGTTACTGCCTCATACAGTGACAAACTACAACAAGCTCAAGCAAACATTAGGTCTAATTAAGTTGAACATTTTTTTTTTTTCCCTTTAGTCTAATTTTATGCTACTTTGGTACATTTCAACATTGGCTTTGGCTTTGTAAAGTATTAGTTTATTGCAGGAACATTTATGCATCTTGTACAGATATTTTATGTGGCTAATGGATAAGAATTTTATGTTCTAGAATTTTGCACATATTGATTGTACTTAATGGATATTTTAAAAAGAATAGCTCAGCTCATAAATTTTTAACATAATAAAAATATCTTACTCCATCTTAAAGATTAAAAGAAATATAGGATTTTTAGAAATTTCTCTGAGGCAATCATCTCTGGTTTCTAAACGGCTTCTTGTTAAAATTAGTATAATACATTTTCCGTGGTTGCCTTATGTTGCTCATTTATCCTCTATTAATTTAAAAGTAAACATTTTAGCATACAAGTCATATTTTGTAATTTTCTGCATAAGCAGAGATTGGCCTGCCTGTGGCTATCTTTCTGTGCGTAAGAAATATCATTTAATGAAGATTATTCCCATGGAATTAAGCTTCAACCCAGCATTACCCATCTGTAACTATATGCAAACTGCGCTAGTAAGGTTAAAGGACATATGTAGTGCAGTATAACTTATCCCCTATCCGAAAGATAGGGGATAAGTTATAGATCACGGGGGGTCCGAGCGCTGGGGCTCCCCGGGATATCCTGGACGGGGGCCGCAGCAGTATTCTGGAAAGGGGGCGTTCCGTCCCCGCATGACGCGGTGGCCGACACGCACCCTCCATGTACCCTATAGAGATACATGGAGGAGGCGTGTCTGCCGTGGCTTTCTGCTGGGGAGGAAACTTCACTTCCTGCAGACTGCTGCGGCCCCGTCCAGGAGATCCCGGGTGGCCCTAGCGCTCAGACCCCCGTGATCTATAACTTATCACCTATCCTTTGGATAGGGGATAAGTTATTTTGCGCTGGAATACTCCTTTAATAAATAAAAAATGCTGGGCTGTCTGGATGCCGGTCCCACCTATATGTTTCTTCTATAAATGAAAGAATTGTATTTCTTTGAAGAATGGGTGCAATTATGATGCATCTGTGCCTAAAGTTGTGAGTCTGCCTTGTTAAACTTGCTATACAATGTGCCAAAATATGCCAAAAAAGATGGGTGACTATTAAAAAAATACATCTTAGAAGTATTTCTTGTCAGTGAGTCAAGCTTGGGTTTGGAAGAAAAGTGGTGCATATCTTGGCATAATATAATGTACAGAATAGCGCAAATTGAAACACAGAAACATGTAATCACACCTGAAAGGGGTACACTGCTGTAAACATCTTATCCCCTATCCAAAGGATAGGGGATAAGATGTTAGATCCGCTGTGGCACCCCTGTCATTCAGTGCACGGAGCAAACTTCGCTCCATGCCAGATGACTGGCGATATCGGCCGCCATGCCTCCTCAATTCACATCTATGGGAGGAGGGCATGAATGGAGGGGGCATGGCGTGGCTGCAAGCTTCTGTGTTCAAGAGCCGCAACAGCCGGCCCGCAGGGACCCCTGTGATCTACCATCTTATCTCCTATCCAAAGGATAAGATGTTTACAGCGGAGTACCCCTTTAAGGGACAAGCATGCACTTGCTGTTTTAGTAAGGAGCAGGTGTATGCTACCATTATGCATGGACCAATATAGCCATTGATGTAACACATGCACTCCGGCCAGACACGCTGACCATGAGAGCTCTCTGTTATGTCCCCACTGCTGGGATACACATCGTGGGGTACATAACAGGGCTGGGATACACATCGCGGGATGCGTCCACATGCGAATCCCAGTCCATCACTCACCTCTTTCCTCTTCTGCCTCTCCGTGTTCTTGCAGCTCCGGCGTGCGTGCCCCCGCCTCCTAGGGCACGCGTGCACTGGAGCTCTTTCACTTAAAGGGGTTCTCCGGTGCTTACACATCTTATCCCCTATCCAAAGGATAGGGGATAAGATGCCTGATCGCGGGAGTCCCGCAGCTGGGGACACCCGCGATCATGCACTCGGCACCCCGTTTGTAATTAGTCATGCCTCTGCCCCGTGTGACGTCACGCTCCACCCCTCAATGCAAGCCTACGGGAGGGGGTGTGATAGCTATCACGCCCCCTGCCGTCGGCCTGCATTGAGGGCCGGAAGCGTAACGTCACACGCCGCCGGCCCTGTAGTCGCCCGTAATCAGACCCGGAGCGAACACGCTCTGGGGACTGATTACAAATGGGGTGCCGCGTGCATGATCACGGGCGTCCCCAGCTGCGGGATGCCCGCGATCAGGCATCTTATCCCCTATCCTTTGTATAGGGGATAAGATGTGTAAGCGCTGGAGAACCCCTTTAAAGGGCCAACGATCAATTTATCAAGTGTCTACACCTGCACCCTGTCTTTAAATATCAGCTCCTCCCTTTGTTCCCGGCAGGATCTTTGGTTACTTTGTGCCATAGTGAAAGTCCTGTGTTCCTGTTACAGTGTACCTGTATTACCTGCCCTGACCTACTGCCATCTTGCAACGTCCTGCCAGTCTACTTCTGTGCCACACCACCCCCCAACTACCTGTGTGGACGAGTCATGCCAGGGGTAGGGACCTGGGTGCCGCCTGCCACAGCAAAACCATCCCGTTTTGCGGCGGGATCTGGTGAAAACCAGCGGCACATTAGACTCCGCTCTCTGGCACGGCTCATGTCATCATCCACACAGGCCCAGAGGATCCATCACCTGCCGTGACCCGTTACTATTAATACTGCTATATGGTTACCATATAGTGGTGATATACCAGTTTTACACAGGAATTCTTCTGAATATCATCATGCTGCAGACTATACAAGAGAGCACCACTGATTAGATGCAGCAAGAGAAAGAATACATAAAAAGTTATCTTGTGGTCCAAAGGTTATGTCTTCTCTGAATGGATTAGATGCATTCCTATACTATCTATCCCAGAATGCCATGAGGATTTCTTCTAAAGACTGCAAAATTTGTGTCCATTGTTTGCCCCCTTCCTACTGCAGGACATCCACACCATTTACATCAAAATTTAAGACCCCAGACCAAATGCCTAAATCAAATTATACCCATTAAATTAATTTAGATCCCAAGTGAATGTAATTGAGACCCTCCACTACTGGCAGCAGTAATGTCTTTCTAATCAGCCTCTCCTCTGGCACCAACAATCTCTCCACTTCACCATGGGCAGCAGCACCATTTTTTTGTTCCTATGTATCTTTTTTCATCCCTCCCATACTAGCAGCAGCATTCTTTCCTTCCTTTGTACCCCTTTCCATCCCTCCCCCACTGGCAGCAGCATTGCACCCTAACTATTCATTTCTTATCGCCAATAGCATTCCACTTCACCACTGGCTGTAGCATTCACCCTCTACCTACCTCACCCCCGCTGGTAGCAAAATTCTTTCCACCTCTGGCAAAAGTATTCTATTAACCTTTACAACACTGTCAGCAACATCATTCTCCATTTATCCACCCCTTCTGAGCCAACGGCAATATCCAGTTCTTTACCAACCCTTCACTACTGACAGCAGCGTTCTTACCCTTCCCCACTTACAACTCCATTCTTCCGATCTCAGCAATGTTCCTACCATACTGGCAACAGAAATGTACCTATTAGTGTTGAGCGGCATAGGCGTTATTCGAATTCGCGAATATTCGCGAATATATGGACGAATATTCGTCATATTCGCGAATATTCGCATATTCGTAATATTCTCGTTTTATTTTCGCATATGCGAATATTCGCGCGTGCGAAAATTAACATATACGAAAATTTTCATATACAAAAATTAGCATAGACGAAAATTCGCATATGCGAAAATTAGTATATTCAAATTTTCGTATATGCGAACATTAGCATATGCTAATTTTCGCATATGAGAAAATTCGCACACCAGTCTCACAGTAGTATTAGAGCCTTCTTACACCACATAAGCTGGAAGTAGAGAGGGATGATCACTGTGATGTGTACTGTGAAAAAAAAACAAAAAACAAACATTCATAATTACGAATATATAGCGCTATATTCGCGAATATTCGCGAATTCGCGAATATGCGATATTCGCGAATAAAATTTGAATTGCGACTATTCGCGAGCAACACTAGTACCTATTCCCACCTTTACCAAAACTGGTAGTAGCATCCTCACCACACAACAAAGGGTAGATGCTGAATGATGCTGGCACTTTTTAAAGTGGAAGGAGGAGTGTCAGATGAGATGCCCAGGCTCCTTTTTTTTACCTCTTCTGTGATTATTTTCAGTAAAGAAACTCCCACTGCAGGGCAACTACCCACTAAATGCAAGATCCAAGTAATTAAAGGGGCACTCCACTGGAAAAAAAAATTTAAATCAACTGGTGCCAGAACTTTAAACTGATTTGTAAATTACTTCTACATAAAAAATTGTAATCCTTCCAGCACTTATCAGCTGCTGTATGCCCCACAGGAAATTATTTTTGAATTTCCTTTCTGTCTGACCACAGTGCTCTCTGCTGACACTTCTGTTCATGTCAGGAACTGTCCAGAGCAGGATAGGTTTGCTATGGGGATTTTCTCCTACTCTGGGCAGTTCCTAAAATGGAGAGCAGAGAGCACTGTGGTCAGGCAGAAAGGAAATTCAAAAAGAAAAGAACTTCCTCTGTAGTGTACAACAGCTGAGTACTGGAAGGATTAAGATTTCTAAATAGAAGTAATTTACAAATCGGTTTAACTTTCTGGCACCAGTTGATTAAAATATTTTTTTTTCAGTGAAGTACTCCTTTAGGGTACGTTCACACGTACGCAGATTTGATGCACAGGATTTGATGCACAGGATTTTCTGCTGTAGACTTCAATGTAAACTAAGCAACATAGTAACATAGTTCATAAGGTTGAAAAAAGACCAGAGTCCATCAAGTTCAACCTATAACCTTAATAAGTCCCTATTGAGTTGAGTTGATCCAGAGGAAGGCAAAAAACCCTCATACTAGAGGTAAAAATTCCTTCCCGACTCCAAATATGGCAGTCAGAATAAATCCCTGGATCCATGTTCTGTCCCTATAAATCTAGTATACATAACCAGTAATGTTATTACTCTTAGAAAATGCATCCAGACCCCTTTTTGAACTCTATTACAGAGTTCACCATGACCACCTCCTCCGGGAAAGAATTCCACAGTCTAACTGCTCTTACATTAAAGAACCCCCATCTGTGCTGGTGTAGGAACCTTCTTTCCTCTCGACGTAGAGGATGCCCCCTTGTTATTGATACAGTCCTGGGTATAAATAGATCATGGGAGAGATCTCTGTACTGTCCCCTGATATATTTATACATAGTTATTAGGTTTCCCCTAAGCCTTCTTTTTTCTAAACTAAATAACCCTAATTCTGATAATCTTTCTGGATACTGTAGTCCTCCCATTCCCCGTATTACCCTGGTTGCACATCTTTGAACCCTCTCCAGCTCCACTATATCTTTCTTGTACACTGGTGCCCAGTACTGTACACAGTTTTCTATGTGTGGTCTGACTAGTGATTTGTATAGTGGAATAATGATTTCCTTGTCGTGGGCATCTATACCCCTATTGATGTACCCCATGATTTTATTAGCCTTGGCAGCAGCTGCCTGACACTGGTCACTACAGCTAAATTTACTGTTAACTAAGACTCCTAAGTCCTTTTTCATGTCAGTCGTCCCAAGTGTTCTCCCATTTAATACCTAATCCCAGCCCGGATTTTTCTTCCCCATGTGCATTACATTTATCAGTGTTGAACCTCATCTGCCACTTCCCAACCCAAACCTCCAACCTATCCAGATCCATTTGTAACAGTGCACTGTCCTCTATAGTGTTTACCACTTTACAGAGTTTAGTATCATCTGCAAAGATTGCTACTTTACAATTCAACCCCTCTGCAAGGTAATTAATGAATATATTAAATAGGACAGGACCCAAGACGGACCCCTGTGGTACCCCACTAGTAACAGTCACACAATCAGAATAACCACCCTCTATTTCCTATCATTGAGCCAGTTACTTACCCACTTGCACACATTCTCCCCCAGCCCAAACCTTCTCATTTTATGCACCAACCTTTTATGTGGAACCGTATCAAATGCTTTGGAAAAATCCAGATATACGACATCCAGCGATTGCCCCTGGTCCAGTCTGGAGCTCACCTCCTCATAAAAGCTGATCAGGTTAGTTTGACAGGATCGATCCCTCATAAATCCATGCTGATACGGGGTCATACATTTATTTTTATCAAGATATTCCAAAATAGTATCTCTTAGAAAACCCTCAAACAATGTACATACAACGGAGGTTAAACTAACAGGTCTATAATTCCCAGTGACTGAGCGCAGCTTCTAATTCGGCAGTTACAAATCCTGTGCATCAAATATGCACAGAATCCTGTATGTGTGAACCATGATGTCACCACAGGTCCTTCAACCCTCGTAACCATGAAAAGTTCACTGATGGGGTATTGACATTTTTCTAACCTTGCCAAATCCTAGCATTAATCCTAGGCTGTTTAATTTGGGTGATCCCTCTGCTTATGATCACTCATTTACTTTATATTATTATACCGTATTATTCAGTGAAGTAGAAATGTACGATTTTACTGCCAGAGAATCAGGAACCTTATTATTGTTCATTCTTAAGTAACTATGGATTCAAATAGGTAAATATTTTTACATAACAATAAAACCGGAATTTTCTTTTTCTGGACTTTCTTTAATGTTGATCACTTTGAAGAACTCTTTTCTACCCAGTCATCATGATGCATGCGCTGTAGTTAATTATAATTTTAAGCTTGTAGACTGGTACAGAATTGACTTTTTGTCATCAAGGGCAAATCTTAATTTGTTAGTTTGATGAAAAATACTCAGTTTTTTTCTCTCAATGTTCTTTTTTAAGGTTCTTTATGTCAAATAAAGATTATGTAGCAAAAGCTGTTACCACCACTGAATATATATTGGTGTTTTTAATTTCTTAAACCATACAGTTGTGGCTTTACCTTGTATTGAATTCAATTGACTGGAACTATTGGAACTGAGTAGAAGTACCAGGCACATTCATTACCCAATATACAGTGCTGTACCATACATAAGGTTGTGCAAACAACGATAGTTGTGTAAGCGCGTATAGAGTTGTGTAATAGAAGGAAGGAATTCATAGCTTGCCAGGGTTGTTAGCAGTCAGACACATTAACCCCTTAAGGACTCATGACGTACTGCTACGTCATGAGTCTGCTCCCGGTCTATAATGCGGGGCCACGGCATGGCCCCGCGTCATAGCGGGTTGGGCCCGGCCTCTAACAACAGCCAGGACCCGTGGCTAATAGCGCACGGTACTGATCGCAGTGCGGCGCGCTATTAACCCTTCAGACGCTTTGATCAAAGTTGATCGCCGCGTCTGAAAACGAAAGTAACCTGTTCCCGGCAGCTCAGTCGGGCTGATCGGGACATCGCGATAAAATCGTGATGTTCCGATCAGCTGGGACGCAGGCGGAGGTCTCCTTACCTCTCTCCACAGCATCCGATCGTCAATTGATTGATCCAAGCCTGAGCTACAGGCTTGAGCAATCGACCGCCTATTTGACTGATCCCTGCAAAGCTATGGCTTTGCAGGGGTCACCATAGGAGATCAGTGTGTGGAGTGTTATAGGTCCCTATGGGACCTATAACACTGCAAAAAAAAGTGAAAAAAAAAAGTTAACAAAGGTCATTTAACCCCTTCCCTATTAAAAGTTTGAATCTCCCCCCTTTTCCCATAAAAAAAACTGTGTAAATAAAAATAAACAAATGGGGTATTGCCGCGTGCGAAAATGTCCGTGCTATAAAAATATATTGTTAATTAAATTGCATGGTCAATGGCGTGTGCGCAAAAAAATTCCAAAGTCCAAAAAAAAGTGTATTTTTGGTCACTTTTTCATATCATGAAAAAATGAATAAAAAGCGATCAAAAAGTCCGATCAATACAAAAATGGTACTGATAAAAACTTCAGAACACGGCGCAAAAAATGAGTCCTCATACCGGCCCGTACGCGGAAAAAAAAAGTTATAGGGGTTAGAAGATGAGAATTTTTAACATATAAATGTTCCTGCATGTAGTTATGATTTTTTTCCGAAGTACAACAATATCCAACCTATATAAGTAGGGTATCATTTTAACCGTATGGACCTACAGAATAAAGATAAGGTGTTATTTTTACCAAAAAATGCACTGCGTAGAAACGGAAGCCCGCAAAATTTACTAAATGAAATATTTTCTTCCATTTTGTCGCACAATGATTTTTTTTCCGTTTTGCCGTGGAGTTTTTTTGTAAAATGACTAAAATCACTGCAAAGTAAAATTGGTGGCGCAAAAAATAAGCCATAATATGGATTTTTAGGTGCAAAATTAAAAGCGTTATGATTTTTGGAAGGTGATGAGGAAAAATGAAAATGCAAAAACGGAAAAGCGCTGAGTCCTTAAGGGGTTAAACTACATGCTTCTGTTTGGGGTACCCAAGGTATGCACTTACAGGTAATGATACTGGAAAGCTTTGGAGTTTTTATTAAGGCCCCCGGCCTAAACTATTAGTCCTAGTCCTGTTAATTGCATTGCTCCACTATCAACATTGACCATAATGCAGACAGGGTTAAATGGCTGGGATCTCAGAGCCTGGCCTTCAGTGCTGCAGGGTGGCTGTCAATGACAGCGAACCTGCAATCAGGAATCATTAAAGCACAGCTTAAAGGGGTTGTGAGCTGCCCTGCCTTTCAGAGCTCTGCTCGCAGCGTCCGGAAGTTCATTACTTCCGCCCCCTTCCCATAGACTTTCGTTGAGGGGGCGGGCGTGACGTCACGCGGGGTCGGGCGTGACGTCACGAGGGGGCGGCCGCGAACACGGAAGCCCGCACACAGCGTTCGGAGTAATGAACTTCCAGACGCTGCGAGTGGAGCTCCAAAAGGCAGGGCAGCGCACAACCCCTTTAATATCTTAGAATTTAATTAGAATGAAAAAAGGTGGTTTGATTTTTCAGTAAGTCAAAGTAAAATTTTTAATTTGCCTAATTCCTAACTTCATTGGAATGGTATGGCTTCTTCAATGTATTCTAAAAGAATATTTATACACTGTTGTAAATTGTAGTACAATTTAAAAAACGAAGAAAAAAAAATAAACCTGACCCCACATTACAATACATACATTCATACATCTTTTTATGTATCTGTGCAATCAAGAGTGATGAGATAAAACTCCAAACCATGCCACTTGAGTCCTTACTTAGTATGCATATATACTAGCCCATACAACAATAACCATTCAGTCATTTCGGAAGCCTGCCATCACAACTACTGCAACAAAGAAATATAGACAGGAAAGAAAGAGCAGTCAAAAATCATACTAGTAACGCTAGATTCACTGCACAATTTGGGTAGACATTCAGCATATTGTATTCACAGAAAAATTTCATGTCCATAGGCTGTCATTCAACTGTATTGAAAAACATATATTATCTAGTGAATATACTGCACAGTTCAAAGATTCACAAAGATCAAGAAAGTGTGGCACTCACCCAGAGTTAGTTCATGCAGCTTTATATTCAATACATGTTCAGTAACAGGGAAGTAAAAGCAGGTGTTTTGAGAAATGGCCATTTCACAGATCACAGCTCCCATGTTATGTCACAGCATTTGCAATGTTGTCATGGCAATTACATAAACAATACAACATGCTCAAATCTATTTATTCTGTTAAAAGAACAGAAAAGTCATCTAAACCATATTTTTTTTTTAAGTACTTTAGGCTATACATGGTTACTACAAGAATCTAAAAGGAGATTGGGGGAGATTTATCATTGTATTTAGAGCATTTTTTGCCTATGAAATTTTGCTTGTGTGCCCAACCTTTTTTTTTTTTTGCAACTTTTCACAGTGTGCAGAAAAATAACAAACCACCTTTCACAAGTCAATTTCAGCTTTTACTTTGCAATGGTAATGAAGTTATCAAGTGTGAATGTCACATAAAACACCACAAATCTACACCAGCCTGGCTTACAAAACTGCCTTTGGACAGCATGTTAAACATGTTACCGTCTCAGGATGACCTGGCACGTCTTAATAAGCTCTGGAGCAAAAGGTGACATCAGCTGTCAAACCCTCCCCCCTCCAACTTCCATTCCAATTCAATCTTTGGAGACCCAAAAGATGAGGGTGATCACCCTGGAGCTCTTGGCCACCACCCATTAGTTTATATTCCAAACCGTGAGCCATGATTGGTCAGTCGTGGCCAACCATTTACGGCTCACGGTGGGGATTTTACATTTCCCGCTGGGAGCCATGATTGGTCAGCAATGACTGACCAATCACAGCTACTGGCAGGAAAAATTAAAGCTCGGAATCCACTTTGCCCACCCCATCCTAATACTGCAGAACAGGTGCTATAGATGCAGCGGTCAGTGTGACCACTGGATCTATAGGGTGACAGAGGAAGAGGACACCCTCTGCTTTCCATTGGCACCCCACAAAGGAATTGCAGGGTGCTGATGGTAGCCATGGGAACTGGAGGTTACATAGTTAGTATGGTCGAAAAAAGACATATGTCCATCAAGTTCAACCAGGGAATTGAAGGGTAGGGGTGTGGCACGATATTGGGGAAGGGATGGGATTTTATATTTCTGCATAAGCATTAATGTTATTTTGTTCCAGGAATGTATCTAATCCTGTTTTAAATTTATTAATCGTTCCTGCTGTGACCAGTTCCTGAGGTAGACTGTTCCAGAAGTTCACAGTTCTCATGGTAAAGAAGGCGTGTCGCCCCTTGAGACTAAACTTTTTCTTCTCCAGACGGAGGGTGTGCCCCCTCGTCCTTTAGGGGGGTTTAACCTGGAACAGTTTTTCTCCTTATTTTTTGTATGGGACATTAATATACTTATATACGTTTATCATATCCCCCCTTAAACATCTCTTCTCAAGACTAAACAATTGTAACTCCTTTAAAGGGGTACTCCGGTGAAAACCTTTTTTCTTTTAAATCAACTGGTGGCAGAAAGTTAAACATATTTGTAAATTACTTCTATTAAAAAATCTTAATCCTTCCTGTACTTATTAGCTGCTGAATACTACAGAGGAAATTCTTTGCTTTTTGGAATGCTCTCTGATGACATCACGAGCACAGTTCTCTCTGCTGACATTATTATAATAATAATAATAATAACGCTTTATTTATTGTTGTCCTTAGTGGGATTTGAACCCAAGTCCCCAGCACTGCAAGGCAGCAGTGCTAACCACTGAGCCACCATGCTGCCCTTAGCAAACATCTGCTATGCATGGTTGCTAAAATGGACAGAGATGTCAGCAGAGAGCACTGTGCTCGTGATCTCATCAGTGTTCCAAAAAGAAAGGAATTTCCTCTGTAGCATTCAGCAGCTAATAAGTACTGGAAGGATAAAGATTTTTTAATAAAAGTAATTTACAAATATGTTTAACTTTCTGCCACCAGTTGATTTAAAAGAAAAAAAGGTTTTCACCGGAGTACCCCTTTAATCGCTCCTCATAGCTAAGATGTTCCATGCCCCATATTAGTTTAGTCATGCATCTCTGCACCCTTTCCAGCTCCACAGTGTCCCTTTTATGGTCTGACAATGGCATCTGTTGTCATGGTTTCCGAGACTGATCAGACTGCCTTACATGCATAGATATAATACAGTGCAGTACAGATATGTACTGCACTGCATTATGTTTGTAAAAAAAAAAAATTTGAAAAAAATTTGAAAAAAATGTCATACATTTTTTGCATAACTGTGACTTTTTGAGTAGAAAAGTTCTTGAGAAGAAAATGAATCATACAAAATGGTGTTCTGAAGTGATTTATTGTTTTTGCTTACATGCACCAAATTTATCAACCACCATGCCTGCGATTGTATGATAAATATGTTGTACATAAGCAAAACCAAAGCAAAAATAAATGACTTCAAGACACCTTTCCAAAGTGATGAAATAGTGACATTTGCAGTGCTCACTTCCAACTCTCAAATATGACACCCCTAGATTAGCATGATGTACAACGAACACATCTATAGTTACCCCTAGGGGCAAACCCTCTATAACCATGTATTTACAGTGGTTGGAAAATCACTTCTGGACAAGCAATCCCCATACGTTTTAATGATGCATAGTATTGGTATTTTTATGGCAGTCAATAGCATATGTATGGAGACTTTATAGTCATACTACCATGCTTTTCGGTCCCGCAAAATTTCAGGAAATAGTCTAAAATAGTAGACTGCATTCAGGCCAGACATGGATACACGTGGTATATATCAGCTTACATATAGCTGATAAATTTATACTATAATATATATATATATATATATATATATATATATATATATATATATATATAAAATTAATGACATTCACAGTTTTCTTTCATTAACACAGTTTTTATCATTCAAACAATTTTAACTCTAATATTCTCAGTGACGGGGTTAATCATTCCTAGGTGCTGAGGATTCTAATTACTTCTCCTTGTGGGAAGTAAAACATGCCAAAAATAACAGACTTGCAATGATATATTACAGTCATATCTCATAATATTATACCATGGAAACAAATTTGTGATATTATCATGCATAAACAACTGCTACAGGATATTGGATGCTTTAGTGAGTGAAACTTAATAACATTACGTCTCATCTCTACTGGCATTAGAGCACAGACAGAAAGGCCTGAAAGAATGCAGCAGGGATTAACACATTAACTGGAGCAATCAGAAGAATACTCTAATTCTTGGCCATAGGTGGAATATTGTATCACATGAAAATGAATACCTAAAGGACATATTTGTATATTCGAAGAATACCCTTGAAATACAAAACAGGCAAAAATAACTTCTTTTAAATGTCATTCGAGATTTCATCTGTATTTCTTTCTATTCAAGATAAAATACTGTATAATATAATTCAAATAACCTTGGAGAATAGATTGCTGCAAAGTTAATACTCACATCTGAACCAAAGGTTATTGGTAAAGAGGAAACCGGACTCAGTCGTGTTGACAGCCCATCAGTATTGCATAGATCTAAGGAAATAAAACAAAAAAAAAACACAAATAATCAATCAAAGTGCAGGTCAAATGTAATGCACAACAGGGAAACCCTTCAAGGGCAAATTCTAACTTTGTCAGTTCAAAATAGAGCATATTTTTTCCCCTCCACAAACGTGTTTTAAGGGTATGATAAAAGTCAGAAAGATTTAATGGAAGCACAAGATATAAAACAGAAAGCATTCTGATTTTTTTATAGTTTGTCAACAACTTCATTATGGGGAAATTATCCCTTTGAAACATCTTGCAATACTTTTTTTTTTATAGATGTGAACAATAAATTTTGGCAGAAAAAAAATCTCATGAAATCATAGATACCAAGCTCAGTATATTAGCAATATTGTTTTTTTTCTGTTACTTAAACATAAGGGAATAGAAACCTATTTCCTGAAATAATAACTGCACCTTTATTATTTACTAAGAGACATGATGCAAGTCTAGTATGAGGGCGATAAAACTATTTTCAACACAGTGGGTCAAAATGAGCAATTTTTGGTCCGGAAATGTTCTCAAGTGCCTCATCACCCTAATAAAAGCAACTGTGTGGCATCACAACTGAAGTGATTAATGAGATTTCTTTATTTATTTTTATTTAACCCCTTAAGGACGCAGCCCTTTTTCACCTTAAGGACTGAGCCCTTTTTCGCAATTCTGACCACCGTCGCTTTACGAATTAATAACTCTAAAACGCTTTTACCGAATATTATGATTCTGAGGTTGTTTTTTCGTGACATATTCTACTTTATTTTGGTGGTACATTTTTATCGTTACTTGCATCCTTTTTTTGGTGAAAAATCCCAAAATTTCTTGAAATTTTTAAAAATTTTGCATTTTTCTAACTTTGAAGCTCTCTGCTTGTAAGGAAAATGGATATTCCAAATAAATTTTATTTTTATTCACAAATACAATATGTCCACTTTAGGTTGGCATCATAAAATGGACATATTTTTACTTTTTGAAAAAATTAGGGCTTCAAAGTAGAGCAACAATTTTCAAAAATGTCATGAAAATTGCTAAATCTGAAGGGACAGATGTTACAGAACTACAACTTCCAGCATGCCTGGGCAGTCTAGGAATGCTGAGAGTTGTAGTTTGGCAACATCTGGAGGGCTACCGTTTGGGCACCACTGTAACAGTGGTCTCCAAACTGTGACCCTCCAGATGTTGCAAAACTACAACTCCCAGCATGCCAAGACAGCCTTTGGCCTTCCTAGTGGTTGCCACAGTAAAGATCGCTTTACTGCAACTTTCCTCCCCCCCCCCCCCGTCGCTTCCCTACCTGCGCCGTGATCTCTGAAGTCTCCAGTGACGATCGGCGGTCCCCACGCATCTTCTCCTCCAGGTATCGGCCTCCATCTTCTCATCTTCTCCCCCGGTTCTGCCCGACATCCAGTGGTGGGCAGAATGGGAGGTTTCCCTGGCAACCCACTGTCCTGCGCTGCCATTGGTCAGAATTCAGTTCTGACCAATGGCAGGGGATAGGAGGAGATCGCAGCACTGCGACCTCGCTTCTATCCCTCAGGATGATCGGGGCTGTCACTGACAGCTCCGATCATCCCTATTTTCCGGGTGATCGGGTCACCAAAGACCCGATCAGGCTGGAAAAGCAGAAAATTGCATGTCTGAATTGACATGCGATTTACTGTGATCGCCGACATGGAGGGGTCTCAGGACCCCCCTCGGCGATGTGCCGGGATGCCTACTGAATGATTCCAGCAGGCATCCCGGTCCCGTCCCCAACCGGCTAGCAGCGGGGACCAGAACATTTTTATTTTTTAAAATTTTGTAAAATCCTTTTTTTGAGGACCCATTCTGGTAAGCATCAAGCTGGCAGTCCCCCACAAGGTGAACTACCACCTGTTCCAGCCCCTACCTCTTAGCGTCATGTTTCATTTAATCAGTTATGGTTCATTGTTATCGCTTCAACCTGTTTCATTGGAGTCTTGTGGTAATCCCAAAGGTAATGTATTACGAATAGACAGGAGTGAATTTTTAAAAAATTTGATTTGTCCAATTTGATTCGCACATCTCTATTGAGGACCCATTGGAGGGCGAGTCTGGTGCCAGCAGCCACTGTAATTCCAGCCCCAGTAGCATATAATTGATGCAGTGTATAAGTTGCTGCAGTGAGAAAACTCATACTTGTATCTTAAAAGGGAGCTGTCCCAGCCGACTGTCCCAGCCCCTGCCTCTCAGCGCACCCCCATGCTCATGACTGAGTGTCCACTTCAAAAAGGATGGACTGCAGCCCCAGCAACTGTGAAACTGAGAATGTTTCATTTAATCAGTTATGGTTCATTGTTATCGCTCCAACCTGTTTCATTGGATTCTTCTGGTAATTCAACAGGTAATATATGATGACGAACATAGGGCCTCACAATTGAAAAGATTTAAGAGATTTTTTTTTAAATTAAAATTAAAGATTCCTGGATGTCCCAAGTGCCTGAAGCATTTACTTTGAACTAATACTGTATGACCACAAAACCCAATATAACAAGGAGATCACATGGCGGCACAATGACAGAGCCTAGAGGTGGCAACAGCACGACAAAACCATAGTGCTTCACAATTGAAAAGATTAAAGATATTTAAAAAAAATTGAAGATTTTAAATATATTAACATTTTAAAGTTTAATTTAATGTGCTAACACCAAGAGGAGACCATATGGTGGCAGAATGACACAGCCTGGGGGTAGCAGCAGCCTGACGAGAACCAGCCTGGAGGTGGCAGCAGTATGACGAGACCATAAGACATCACAATTGAAAAGATATTTTTTAAAATTTAAATTGAAGATTTCAAATAGATTAACAGAAAATGTTTTATTTAATGTGCCAGCAGCATGAGGAGACCATATGGCCACAGTGTGTCTGGGTCCTCTGTCTTGTCTTCCTCATCACCCTGTAGCTCCACAGGCTGCTCCTGCTCCTCCTCTCCTGTCAGATGACTAGAAAAACCACCCATTGCCTTGCCTGAGCTCCACTGTCCCCCTCCCTCTCTTCCAGTTCAGCCCCCACAGGGCTCATGTGACCATGAGATGTAGGTGCCACATTTCCAGTGCCCTGACCAGCCATCACTTCCACCATCTGTTGTAGGAAATGAAGCAGTGGAATGATGTCAGTCATCCCATAATCCTGGCAACTGACTAATAATGTGGCTTCCTCAAATGGCCTGAGCAAACGGCAAGTGTCACGAATGAGCTACCACTGGTTGACATTGAAGTTACACAGGGGAGTCCCCCTATCCGCTTGGATCATCAAGAAATTGTTAATGGCTTTTCTCTGTTCTTATAGTCGGTCCAACATATGGAGGCTGGAATTCCATATCAGACTATGTTGTGGGATGCCGTTCTGATGCTGCAGCTCAAGGAGGGTGTGCTTTGTGGTGCACGAGTGGCTGAAGTGCATGCAAAGTTTCCTTCACATTGTTTTGCAGATGGGGGAACACTTCAGGAACCACTTGACAACCAGATTGAACATGTGTGCCATGCAGGGCGCATGGCTCAGGCTTCCTTGACGCAGCGCAGACAAGATGTTCTTCGGTCACCATGGTTGCCATTTACAGTTTTAGTGGAGTAAGCTATGGTTCGATTTCTTGATGAATCACTTTTAGCAGTTCCTCCCCTGTGTGACTCCATTTGCTAAGGCAAACCATGTGAAGAATAGTGTGACACCGCCGTGCCCTGCACACATGGTATGCTGGAGGGGCACTGAGACTTGTCAGTGCAGTGGAGGCTGAGGACACGGTGGAGGATGAGTAATGATGAGCGGCAGGGGCCAAATTAGAATTTGCAATACTTTGCAAATATATGGACAAATTTTCTTGAAATTTGCATATTCGCGATGTTTTTTTTTTCCATGTGAAAATTTGCATGAAATTCGCATAGTGCGCATGCGCGATTATATCTTTCACCTAAAAGAAGGGAGGGATGAGTGTCCTCTGACTGGAAGTGCCGATATTCGCATATATTTGCATATTCGGGTGTCAGATGTCACTTGTGATGAAGTGGATGACCGTGTTAAGCAATCAATGACGGCAGATGGGCTGCTGGTTGAGACGCGACCGCTAGCTCATACCAGGAGCTCAGGCGTCTCGCTGCGACTCCTGTTGCCACTCGCCCCTAGTCTGCTGTGACCTCTACCTGCGCTGATGAATTTAGGCCTCTGCCACTCCTCTGTGCACGTCCTGGCACTTCTCTGCCTGACATACTTATACACCAGCTGAGTGCATATATGTTATACTTATGAGAGGAGGACAATATGCTTCACTATGCTTAACCCCTTAACGACCAAGGACGTATATTTACGTCCTTGGCCGGCTCCCGCGATATAACGCGGGGTTACGGGGTGACCCTGCATCATATCGGGTCGGTCCCAGCATGTATCTGATGCCGGGACCTGGGGCTAATAGCGTGCGGCAGCGATCGCGGTGCCACGCGCTATTAACCCTTTAGACGCGCCGTTCAAAGTTGAACGCCGCGTCTAAAACGAAAGTGAAAGCTGCCCCGCTGCTCAGCGGGGCTGATCGGGACTACCACAGTGAAAATGCAGTGTCCCGATCAGCTGGGGCACTAGCGGAGATCCTCTTATCTGCCTCCGGCGTGTCTCCTCGGCGATTGATTGCTCCAAGCCTGAGATGCAGGTGTTACGCCTAGCGCTCCGGGCCCCCGCTCCTCCCCGGAGCGCGTACGGCGTCTCTCTCTCCGCAGCGCCCCGGTCGGTCCCGCTGACCGGGAGCGCTGCCCTGTCATGGCCGTTGGGGATGCGATTCGCACAGCGGGACGCGCCCGCTCGCGAATCGCATCCCAGGTCACTTACCCGTTCCCGTCTCCTGCTGTCATGTGCTGGCGCGCGCGGCTCCGCTCTCTAGGGCGCGCGCGCGCCAGCTCCCTGAGATTTAAAGGGCCAGTGCACCAATGATTGGTGCCTGGCCCAATTAGCTTATTGTGTTCACCTGTGCACTTCCCTATATCTAGTCACTTCCCCTGCACTCCCTTGCCGGATCTTGTTGCCTTAGTGCCTAGTGAAAGCGTTCCCTAGTCTGTTCCTAGTCTGTGTTCCTGACCTCCTGCCGTTGCCCCTGACTACGATCCTTGCCGCCTGCCCCCGACCTTCTGCTACGTCCGACCTTGCTTCTGCCTACTCCATTGTACCGCGCCTATCTTCAGCATCTTCAGCAGCCAGAGAGGTGAACCGTTGCTAGTGGATACGACCTGGTCACTACCGCCGCAGCAAGACCATCCCGCTTTGCGGCGGGCTCTGGTGAAAACCTGTAGTGGCTTAGAACCGGTCCACTAGCGCGGTCCTCGCCATCCCTCTCTGGCACAGAGGATCCACTACCTGCCAGCCGGCATCGTGACAGTAGATCCGGCCATGGATCCCGCTGAAGTTCCTCTGTCAGTTGTCGCTGACCTCACCACGGTGGCCGCCCAGCAAGCCCGACTGATCGCCCTTCTAACCCGTCAGCTGTCGGAAATGTCCACCATTTCGCACCAACTTCAGTCGCAACTTCTCCAGCAATCTTCTCCTCCGCCAGCTCCTGCACCTCCTCCGCAGCGAGTGGCCACTCCTAGCCTCTGCCTGTCCTTGCCGGACAAATTTGATGGGGACTCTAAGTATTGCCGTGGCTTTCTTTCGCAATGTTCCCAGCACTTGGAGATGATGTCGGACCAGTTTCCTACTGAGAGGTCTATGGTGGCTTTCGTAGTCAGCCTTCTGTCTGGAAAAGCCCTGTCATGGGCCGCACCGCTCTGGGACTGCAATGACCCCGTCACTGCCTCTGTACACTCCTTCTTCGCGGAAATTCGAAGTGTCTTTGAGGAACCTGCCCGAGCTTCTTCAGCCGAGATTGCCCTGCTGAACCTGGCCCAGGGTGTTTCTTCCGTTGGCGAGTACGCCATTCAGTTCCGTGCTCTTGCTTACGAGTTGTCCTGGAATAGTGAGGTTCTCTGCGCGACCTTTAAAAAAGGCCTATCCAGCAACATTAAAGATGTTCTGGCCGCACGAGAGACTCCTGCTGACCTACATGAACTCATTCATCTTGCCACTCGCATTGACATGCGTTCTTCCGGATGGCGTCTGGAGCTTCGCCTGGATATGGACTTTGTTCGCACGAAGCGTTTTTTCTCCCCGGCTCCTCTCTCCTCTGGTCCTCTGCAATCTGTTCCTGTGCTTCCCGCCGCGGAGGCTATGCAAGTTGACCGGTCTCGCTTGACACCTCAAGAGAGGACACGATGCCGTATGGAGAACCTCTGCCTGTACTGTGCTAGTACCAAACACTTCCTAAGAGATTGTCCTATCCGTCCTCCCCGCCTGGAAAGACGTACGCTGACTCCGCACAAAGGTGAGACAGTCCTTGATGTCTACTCTGCTTCTCCACGTCTTACTGTGCCTGTGCGGATGTCTGCCTCTGCCTTCTCCTTCTCTACAGTGGCCTTCTTGGATTCCGGATCTGCAGGAAAAATTTTTTTGGCCTCTCTCATCAACAGGTTCTACGTTCCTGTGACCAGTCTCGCCAGACCCCTCTACATCTATTGTTTTTACAATAAAAGATTGGACTGTCTCGTTCGTTTCCACACAGAACCCCTCCTAATTTGCATCGGACCTCATCACGGAAAAATTGAATTTTTTTTCCTCAGGTTCTTTGGCCCCAAGAAGAGGGGGAGACCTAAGGGGGGGGGGGGTACTGTTACGCCTAGCGCTCCGGGCCCCCGCTCCTCCCCGGAGCGCGTACGGCGTCTCTCTCTCCGCAGCGCCCCGGTCGGTCCCGCTGACCGGGAGCGCTGCCCTGTCATGGCCGTTGGGGATGCGATTCGCACAGCGGGACGCGCCCGCTCGCGAATCGCATCCCAGGTCACTTACCCGTTCCCGTCTCCTGCTGTCATGTGCTGGCGCGCGCGGCTCCGCTCTCTAGGGCGCGCGCGCGCCAGCTCCCTGAGATTTAAAGGGCCAGTGCACCAATGATTGGTGCCTGGCCCAATTAGCTTATTGTGTTCACCTGTGCACTTCCCTATATCTAGTCACTTCCCCTGCACTCCCTTGCCGGATCTTGTTGCCTTAGTGCCTAGTGAAAGCGTTCCCTAGTCTGTTCCTAGTCTGTGTTCCTGACCTCCTGCCGTTGCCCCTGACTACGATCCTTGCCGCCTGCCCCCGACCTTCTGCTACGTCCGACCTTGCTTCTGCCTACTCCATTGTACCGCGCCTATCTTCAGCATCTTCAGCAGCCAGAGAGGTGAACCGTTGCTAGTGGATACGACCTGGTCACTACCGCCGCAGCAAGACCATCCCGCTTTGCGGCGGGCTCTGGTGAAAACCTGTAGTGGCTTAGAACCGGTCCACTAGCGCGGTCCTCGCCATCCCTCTCTGGCACAGAGGATCCACTACCTGCCAGCCGGCATCGTGACAGCAGGCTTGAGCAATCGACCACCGATAACGCTGATCATTGCAAAGCTATGGCTTTGCAGTGAACAGTGCTGGGAATCAGTGTGTGCAGTGTTATAGGTCCTTATGGGAGCTATAACACTGCAAAAAAAAAGTGTAAAAAAAGTTAATAAATGTGATTTAACCCTTTCCTTAATAAAAGTTCAAATCACCCCCCTTTTCCCATAAATGTCTGAACTATAAAAATATATCATTAATTAAACCGCACGGTCAATGACGTATGCGCAAAAAAATTCCAAAGTCCAAAATAACGTACTTTTGGTTGCTTTTTATATCATGAAAAAATGAATAAAAAGCGATCAAAAAGTCCGATCAATACAAACATGGTACCTCTAAAAACTCCAGATCACGGTGCAAAAAATTAGCCCTCACACCGCCCCATATGCGGAAAAATAAAAAAGTTATAGGGGTCAGAAGATGACAATTTTAAATGTATACATTTTTCTGCATGTAGTTATGATTTTTTACAGAAGTACAACAAAATCAAACCTATATAAGTAGGGTATCATTTTAATCATATGAACCTACAGAATAAAGATAAGGTGTCATTTTTACCGAAAAATGTACTGCGTAGAAACGGAAGCCCCCAAAATTACAAAATGGCGTTTTTTCTTCAATTTCGTCGCACAATGATTTTTTTTCTGTTTCGCCGTAGATTTTTGGGTAAAATTACTGAATTCACTGCAAAGTAGAATTGATGGCGCAAAAAATAAGCCATCATATGGATTTTTAGGTGCAAAATTGAAGGGGTTATAATTTTTAAAAGGTGATGAGAAAAAAACTAAAGTGCAAAAACGGAAAAACCCGGGGTCCTTAAGGGGTTAAAACTCTATTTGGCTTCAAAAGCAGGTGTGTAGTTTTGGCTGGCCTTTCACAGTAACTAGGCCCAAATTAGTTTAACAGGAAAATATATAAAGGACACCACGTAAGTGTATGTACAGTTTACACTTATGAGAAGAGGACTGTACGCTCCACTACAAACTGTATAAGGCTACAAAAACAAGTGTGTAGCTTTGGTTTGCCTTTCACAGTATCTGGGCCAGATTAATTTGAGAGCAAAAATATAAAGGACACCCCATAGGTGTACGTACAGTTTACACTTATGAGAGGACGACTATACACTCTGCTACAAACTGTATAAGGCTACAAAGGCAAGTGTGTAGCTTTGACTGATCTTTTACAGTAAATAGGCCCAGGGGAAAAAAACATACCACGTAGGTGTACGTACAGTTTACACCTGTGAGAGGTGGACAATACGCTCAGCTTAAAACTGTACTAGACTACAAAAACAAATGTTTAGCTTTGGCTGCCCTTTAACAGTAAGTAGGCCCAAATTAGTTTGACAGGAAAAAAAACACGTACATCACTTATCAACACACAGGTTACACTTATGAGAGGACAATACGCTCCGCTACGCAACCTGTATTAGGCACTAAAATTAGGTGACTATGGCTTTTTGTGCTCACCCTAACTGGCCCCTATTAACTTTAGAGTTGTAGTACACACTAGTTCTGCAGCACAGAATTACTGTGTAGTAGAACCCACTACAGTATTATTATGCACTAATAGCAGGTGACAATGGCTTTTAGTGTTCAGCCTAACTGGCCCTTATTAGCCTTAAAGTTGCTGTACACCCCACTGCAGCAGTACAGAGTCACTGTGTAGTACAGCCCAGTACAGTATTATTATGCGCTAATAGCAGGTGACAATTGCTTTTAGTGCTCAGCCTAACTGGCCTCTATAAGCTTTAGAGTTGTTGTTCACCCCCTGCAGCAGTACAGAGTCGCTGTGTAGTATACCCAAAAGTGTACTTTCTCTCTCTCCCTCTATCACCTTCTCTGTCAGTGCTTTTATACAGTGATTTGGGCTTGCGGTGAATTGCTGCTTTAAAGCTGTTTTTCTGTGCAACACACACAATACTCTATATCTCTCTGTAATAAAACACTCTCTCTGAAATAAAACAATGGAATGGCTGGCCGCAAGATGGCTGCCGATTATATAGGGCTGCGACATCACAGGGCTGACTGGCTGCTGATAGGCTGCATGATGCATGTGATTCAGGGTCATCCCGCCTGCCCACCTTCCCAGAGTTTCTTGCCCCATGTACTCACATGTGGATCCGCCATTTTAGATGCCCTAGAGCCTGGACCGCACTAAATGTTGTTTAAAGAAGCGATTCGTTATATTCTGATTAGTTATGAATCGCGGTGATATTCGGATTAGTTATTAATCAAATGTTTCCTTAAATTCGTAATGAATTTGGATTCGTCAGATTCGATATGCTCATCCCTAGCGTACAGGTACACCCTTCATCCTTAAAAGGTTAAAATCAAGTTAACCCCCATCTGACTATTCCCTGAAGTGTCAAACTGTAAGGATGGAAAAAAGAAACTTTAAAAGTGTGTGTAATCAGGACATCTTATGCTATTCAATGAGAATAAAATCATATCTAAACTATTATCTGTATGATGAAAAGAAATGCAAATGTCCTTTATTAAAATCTTGTTCAAACAAATGCAGAATATACTCCATTCGGCACTGAAACTGAGAGTTCCTCAGCAGCAGCTGTTTTCATGTAGTGCCATTCCTATCCCTGTGATTCCTGCTGAGCGTTTCTTTACACATGAATCTCATTTTAATCAGGACGGTTTCTTATGTTTCAACAATTTTTTTTATCAACATAAGCATATATACCAAAATACTCAGTTTTTTCAGTGTTTTTTTAATGAAGATTGTAAAAGTGAAGGACTATAATTAGCCTTTGTATAAAGTTAGAACACTAAATCCGGAACGTACGCATTCTGTGAAATTTTTCTCTTTGAAATGCACTAACTGCCTAGAGGTATTATATTGGCTGTGGAAACCTAACAACCAAATTCCGTTGTGTGATTGACGGCTCAGTTATACTTCATTGAATAATAAGGAACCTTTCAATCAAATATAGCATTTTACCCATTAACTGTAATATACACACAGTAGATGCTTGCACAACAAGACATATACAGTCATTCTGTTTCCAGGCATAAAAAGAAAGTATACAGTAAGTAAGCACATTATAGCAGGAAATATAAGCATAACAATTGTTATACATTTGTGTGTAAAAATAATAAAGTAAATCCATCTCCCAGGATAAATATATTTATGGCCTATTTTCAGAATTGATCATTAATTTCAAGTCGGTGGGGAATCAACTCTTGGCATCCTGCCAATCATCTTTTTGGGTGTAAAGTGTACACCTGGGTGAGTGCAGAGGCCCCTTCTTTGTATACAGCAGTCCATAGTCCTACAGGCCATATACTTGCTAGTCATTGGATAGTATATTGCAGCCTTATCGCATTCAAGTGAAGTGGGACAAGGCTGCTAAAAAGTAAAATGAATTTGGAACAACCTTTGTCCTAGAAAGGCAGACATTGCAGAAATCTGTACTTTAAGAGTATTGGGAGATAGTCCTTTGTCAAAGCCATCCTGCAAAAATTCTAAAATGTGTGCAGTTGTCGGAATAGTAGTATCAATCTGCTTGGCAGCGCACCAAACGAAGAAGATATTTCTGACTCTGGCATATAATTTTTTGGTAGCTTCAATCCTAGAGTGAGATAGTGTATCCAATATGCGGTCCAAGAAGCCCTTGGCTTTTAGTATGGACCTATCAACCTTCAAGCCATCAAGTTGAGAGACACCAGGTTGTTTCAGAGCTGAGTTCCCTGGGACACCAGGTTCTGCCTCAGAGGGAGTTTCCAGAGCACACCTTTGCTCATCATCATGAGCTGAAAGAACCAGGATCTCTTGGGCCAAAACGGAATTACCGCTATCACAGAGGGCTGATCCTGTTTGATTTTCATTAATACCCTCGGTATCATTAAAGTCGGCGGAAAGATGTAGGCTAGATTGAAGTTCCAAGGGATAGACATTGCATCCACTGCCCACGGCTGATCCTCTGAGTAAATCGAGCAAAAGTGAATTAGTTTGGTGTTGTATTTGGTCACCATCAAGTCGATCTCTGGAAGTCCCCAGCAGTGACAAAACTGCTTAAAATCTCTGGACATAGAGACCACTCCCCTGGAACTGTGAGCTGTCTGCTCAGGTGATCTGCCAACGTGTTCTGAACCCCTCTGATGTGGACAGTAGATAACCTCGTTATCCTGGATTCCGCCCAGTTGAACATCCTTCCCACTTCCTGAAGAAGTGAACTGCATCTGGTATCTCCCTGTTTGTTGATATAGAACACCAAGGCCATGTTGTCCAACTTGATCCGGACTGCCTTCCTCAAGAGGAGAGGTTCAAAATGCTTCAGAGCATAAATGTGGCTCTCAACTCTCTGGTGTTGGAAGAAAGAGACAGTTCCTCCATACTCCAGTCCCCGGAAACCGTGACATCCAACAAGTGGGCGCCCCAACCTATGCCAGAGGCATATGTAGTAACAATTGTCCAGGTTGGATCGATTAGAGGCGCCCCATCTCGTATTTTGGCCCACCAATGGAGAGACTGTCTGGTGTTGAATGAGAGAATGTGGAAAGAGTCCATTTCCAAAAGAGACCTGTTCCAGAGGTGCAGGATTTCCGACTGAAGGGGCCTCAGATCCCACAGGACCCAGGTACAGCTTCTGCTGCAGAAAACAGAAGACCCAGGAAACTCATCAGGGTCCTGATAGAGACTTTTCGAGGTGTTCTGAGGAAGCGGTATCCTCTTAGGATACGATTCTTCCTGGCCACAGAGAGGTACAGCTTCATCTATGTTGAATTGATAATGAAGCCTAGAAATTGTTTGGTTGTTGTTGGGGTCAAATCTGATTTCTGCCAGTTTACCAACCAACCCAAGATCTGGATTAAGTCTAGAGTTAGTCTGACATGGTCCAGAAGTATCAACTCTGAGCTGGCTATTAGCAGCCAGTCGTCCAGATATGGGATAACTCTTATCCCTGACAATCTGAGAACCACCATCATGGAGGATACCACTTTGGTGAACACAAAGGGAGCTGATGTGATCCCAAATGGAAGACCTTTGATCTGAAGATGAAATGTTCGATGTTCTGGATGAATAGGTATGTGAAAGTATGCATCTTTTAGATCTAGAGATGCCATAAACTCTCCCTTGGATAGTAGAGGCTTGATGGATCTTCTGGTTTTCATCTTGAACTTTCTTTTTAGAAAGTGACGGTTCAAATACCTTAAGTTGATTATAAGGCGATTTTTCCCTGAAGGCTTGGGTAGAAGGTAAAATGGAGAGTATACTCCTTTGTCTTCTTCTACTGGGGGAACAGGCTCCAGTGCAGCCAAATAAATAAGCTCTAGAATCGAGCTTTCTAACAAAACCTGCTTTGGTTCCTGCAAAATGGCAGACACAAGAATTTTTTTTTTTGCAGGAAGAATAAAAAGGGGGAGAGAATAACCGTTCTCTATAATCTGAAGAACCCAATGATCTTTTATCCTCTGTGCCCATGCAGGAAAAAATAAAGATAGGTGGCCGCCGACTGGAGTATCGACCCCGTCAAAAGCTTTGCTTCTTCTGTTCAGAAGCACCTTTTGCTTGATTCCCTCTTCTGGAGGTCCTAGACCCCTTGCCATGACTGGAGTAGCAGTTCTGTCTATTTCTCCTACTTGGAGGAGAGTTCCTCCGAGTATATCTTCTCGAAGAGGACGGAGTTAAGGGTAAGGATTTACCCTTCTTGTCAGAAAGCTCTTCCATAATAGAGTCCAGTTCAGGGTCAAAAAGCTTGCCAGGTAAATACTTAATGTTGCAAAGATGAAATTCAGAAGAGCTTTCACCCAGCCAGGGTCCCAGCCAAAGCACCCTTCTGCCCGCAGTAGAAAGGGCCATGGTTTTTGCACCAAATTTTAGCTGCTGTGAAGAGGCGTCACATAGAAATTCCACCGTCAAATTGATCTTCCCAAAGGAAGACAGAAGATCTTCTCTAGCAACTCCTGAACTGATATCCTATTGTAGGTTATTCAGCCACTTTCTCAGGCACAAGGCCACGTTACTGGAAGCAATGGCTACAGAGTTCTGACTAGAGCCAGCAATATAGTTTTGCTTTAAAGCCACTTCGATCCGACGATCCATAGGATCACGTAGATTAAAACCATCTTCTGAAGGAATAATGGTACATTTAGACATTTTAGCGATAGCCATATCTACCCTAGGAGGATTGGCCCAAGGTTTGGACTGAGACTACTCAATTTGAAACATCATTTTATATCTTTTAGAAATAACCAGTTTTCTCTGGTCTCTCCCACTCTGCCGACATAAAAGCCGAGAGTATGTCATCCATCTGAAAGGCTCTAAGCGCTTTAGATGTGGAAGGAGCATAAGGTTAAGGACTTGGCTGGCTCTCAGCCTGCACAAATCTAATTAACTTTTGTGATTTTTCCTGAGGGAAATAATATCTGAAAACATCCACCACCTCTTCATCTTCAGAGGAATGGGAACAGGAATCTTTCTCATCACGACTATCAATCTCCATAGGAGCAGTGGAGGGAAGACTATAGCGTGAGCGCTTCTTAGGAGTACTAATATTGGGTTCACCCGGAGAAGGCAGAGGAGGTGGTGGGTGACATGTTCCGCAGGTGGTAAAGTCGCTGTCATCAGGAAGAGGAATATTGCACTTCCTACAAGAAAGATAGACTTAACAGAAAAGCAAAGGCAAAGCAATGTACAGCAAAGGTACAGCAAGGCAAACCCTGCAGCTGCAGGCTCAAAGAGACAGAATGAATGAAAAGCCTGCCTTAAATAGGAGGTTTTATTCCCACCCCCAGGAAGTTAGAGAACATTTCCAGAAAAGAACATTAAAACAGAGAACAAAAAGTATGGCTAACATACTGCATCAATAAAAAACACAATGGAAAGAATATATAAAAATATTCATATAAAGAGAAGTTTGAACAGATGTGATCACATGATCGCAAGCCCCCCCCCCCCCTTAAACAGGTAAATCAGGGAGAGACGCGCGCGCGCCATACACGGCAGCTGTAAGAAACAGCAAGGCTCGCAGAGATCATGCAGCAAACGCCACCACCATGCGAACGCCAGTAGTATGCGCATGGACGCAGCAACCCCCGTCCAAACAGGGGAACACCAGGACTTGCACACTCCAGGAGTGCCGTCAGAGCATGTCCAACTGCAGGTATAAAAAAAAAAACGGAGGGTAGCAGGGAAAAAAGGTAGACCCTCCAGCACCCAGGTCCTGCTTCACAGGACAGAAAAAAATTCACAGTGCCTCTCTCTGAGGGGTGTTTTATGCCCTATGGGGCATGTGTTTTGAGTTTAGTATTAAAAATTCCTAGGTCCTGCAGCTCACCGGGGGCGGAGATCCACCCCATCATTGTGCTGCTGAGCAGACGACAGGGATATATATATATATATATATATATATATATATATATATACATACATATATATATATACACAGTATATACGTATATATATATACAGTACGCATCCAATATATATATATATATATATATATGTGTGTGTGTGTGTACCTTTCCTTTATGTATAATGTGCCTGTGTAGTGGACTCATATGTAAGCGTGGAAGATGGCGTCCTAGATTGGAATTTGGTAGAGATAAGGAATACGTAGAAAGAGTTTTAACCAGTTTGCTGTTTTCACACCCAGTTCATGTAACCTCCTGCACACGGCATTGTATAACCTATAAAACCCCCCTGTAGTCGCTTTCCCTGTAATAAAGAAAGTATCAACTCAGCTGACAGGTGTCTGAGTGGTCTTTCTTAGCACGTGCTAAAACTAATCAGGAAGCTCAGTATATCGGAATTAATATAACAATAGAAGCACAGTATATAGGGAATTAATAGGGAAATGGAAGCCCAGTATATAGCGAGTTCATAGAGGAATGGAAGCTCAGTATATAGGGAATTAATAGAGGAATGGAAGCACATTATATAGGGAATTAATAGAGGAATGGATGGGTGCGATCACACGTGCATATTTTCTGATGTGAATCTGCTGCAGATTTACTTCAGCATATTTGGTTGCCCATTGACTTTAATGGGCAGCAAAATCTGTAGCAGATATGTGTAATTTCCATAGCGTATCTGCTGCAGAAAATCTGCAGAGGATTTTGCTACCTTTGACTTCAATGAGTCAGCAGAGTTGCTAATTTTTCTTTGCACCCATTTAAGTCAATGGTAGCAAAATCCACTGCGGAAATTCCGCAGGTAATGCACCTGTGAGCGAGCCCTATATAGGGAATAATTAGAGGAATGGAAGCACAGTATATAGGGAATTAATAGAGGAATGGGAGAACAGTATAAAGGGAATTAATGGAGAAATGGAAGAAAGGTATATATGGAGTTAATCAAGGAATGGAAGCACAGTATATAGGGAATTAATAGAGAAATGGAAGCAAAGTATATAGGGAGTTTATGGAAGCACAGTATAAAGGGAATTAATAGAGGAATGGAAGCACAATTTAAAGGGAATTTATGAAAGCACAGTATAAATGGAATTTAAGAATGCACAGTATATTTTCCATTTATATAGGCACAGTATATTTTTCCTGCATGCTGGCACAGTGTATAGATCCTTAATGGTGGCACAGTATATAGTTCATTAATGGGGGTACGGTATATAATTAAAGGGAAACTGACAGGCTGTTTACTCGCACTAAACCCAGTGTGGGAGAACTGGAGAAAAATAATGTTATACGTTATTAAAATAGGTCCAGCCATTTTCTAGATCTTGCCCCACATTGCTAGTATGCAAAGTCAGTCTTGTGTGCAACGGAGGCGGACCTGGTTTGCCGAGCTTCTCTGCCTCCGTCCCCTATGCTGTGCTATGCCCGACCATCTTCTGCATATTCTATAGATAATTCTTCATTCTCTTGGCCTAGTTTTTTTTGTCAATTGTAGCATATCAGCATATATTTGTGTTGTGAGCATCTCTTCAGTGTAAGAACTAGGACTGTGTGAAGATTCCTACATGGAGTGGATGATTGGTGCTGGGTGAGGCCGAGTACAGTGCCCATTCTGTCATATAGAGGTCAGAGCGGGGATAAATCTCCTCTATAATACAGTAAATTATACAGTGTATAGTGTATCTGTCACATATATTCTGTAAATAAAACAGGTGGCACAGCCAAAGTGTATATATGGCACACCTTCACAGAAGCTGATCTTGACTTTATTTTTCTACAAAAACACCCATTTTAATGGAAACTAGGAATGTCAAGGAGGCCTGGCCGAAGGTCCACTGTGTCCCTGGGCTGCAGCACCTCTCCCCTATGACATCACGCCCTCTTTCTGAAGAGCATACCCATTAACCCCTTAATGACAATGGTCGTAAATGTACGTCATGGTGCCGTGGTACTTAACACACCATGACGTACATTTAAGCGCCACCATGACTGTGAGCGCCTGACCACTGCGCGCGTCATGTGCGGCTGGTCCCAGCTGCTATCAGCAGCCAGGGACCCGCCGGTAATGGCGGACATCCGCGATCGCGCGGATGTCTACCATTAACCCCCTCAGATGCCGTTATTAATACAGATCACGGCATCTGCGGCAGTGAGATACTTTGAATGAATGATCAGATTGCCCGCAGCGCTTCCGCGGGGATCATATCATCCAGCATGGCAGCCGGAGGTCCCCTCACCTGGCTCCGGCTGTCTCCCGGGGTCTTTTGCCCTGGTCTGAGATCGAGCAGACCAGAGCAGAAGATCACAGAGAACACTGATCAGTGCTGTGCTCTATGCATAGCACTGAACAGTATTAGCAATCAAATGATGGCTATAAATAGTCCCCTATGGGGACTATTAAAGTGTAAAAAAAAAAAAAAAAAAGTTAAAAATTTCAAATAAAAAAGTTGAAAAAAGTGGAAAAGTCCCCTCCCCCGAAAAAAAAAGTAAAACATCTGTTTTTCCCATTTTACCCCACAAAAAGCGTAAAAAAAAATAAAACACATATTTGGTATTGCCACATGCCTAAAAATCTAAACTATTATAATATACTGTTAAATATCCCATACGGGGAACAGCGTAAACTAAAAAATGTTTAAAAAGTCCAAAGTTGCAGCTTTTTTGTCACATTTTATTCCAAAAAAAAAACGAGGAGGAAAAAACAAAAATGCAAAAATAAAATTGGTCTGGTCCTTAAGGCCAAAATGGGCCTGGTCCTTAAAGGGGTATTCCAGGCAAAACATTTTTTTATATATATCAACTGGCTCCGGAAAGTTAATCAGATTTGTAAATTACTTCTATTAAAAAATCTTAATCCTTCCAATAGTTATTAGCTTCTGAAGTTTTCTGTCTAACTGCTCAAGGATGATGTTACGTCCCGGGAAGTGAGTCATCTGAGAGCAGTTAGACAGAAAACAACAACTCAACTTCAGAAGCTAATAACTATTGGAAGGATTAAGATTTTTTTTTATAGAAGTAATTTACAAATCTGTTTAACTTTCCGGAGCCAGTTGATATATAAAAAAAAGTTTTGGCCTGGAATACCCCTCTAAGGGGTTAAGTCTGACAGACATTTTTATTATTATTATTACTTGAGCCTTTACCTCCAAAATGTCTGCGCACATCCCTGTAAATAATTATGATTAAGTAAATAACTGCAGTAAAACCTCTCCAAAAGTCTACCTCTTTGAAAAAATCTCTTCCTTGCACATACCAGATTTCATGCAATGTATTTTAAGCCCATTACACATTATACATAAAGGTGGCTATTTTATTTAAAAGACCACTTAAGACCACCTTTTAATTAAACTTGTGGTTTCACTATAGCACAATAAAAATACTGGGTTTTGGTGTGGCAACACCAATACCAAATACTGACTGAAAGATGTCTATTTGAAATTGGTAATAGAAAGAAGATGCAGGCAATCTGCTCCCCTATAGCTATTGCAGCAAATCTGTTCTGTAAAAATATTGACCAATTGCTTTTTAATCCATTTTCTATTAATGTCTACTTCCTAGCTCTTCTCCTGACCGATACGTTAAATTTAGAGGTCACAACATATATTAGATTTCATTAATTTTCAAGACAATCGTTCTGAGACTGAGACTCTGAACTAGTTTTTACATTTGCAACAAGACTAATAAATCTTGCTTATATTATATTCAGACACTTTGGTTTTATTTGAATTTCTCTTATTTTGACACGCTGACCTTCTTTACCTCGCTGCACAATGACAGTTCAACTTTTTCTTCTTTTTTTTTTTTACATGTGAATCATGTTTTAACACCCTTACAAATCTGAAATCTCCTCCATGCTGTCACACTTCACGAAGCAGAGAAAGGTGTTCAAAAGGGTTTTTTATTAGAACAATATGGTCTCTCTGTTCATTTTCTTCTAGAGACATTGCAGTTTCTCAAGCAGATGAATACTGCCATGGACAAGATAATGCACGACAACTCCAGAGGAGACTTCTAAAGTAATGAATAACATTTTATCACTGAATTGTAAAAAAAAAATGTATAAATAAATAAATATATGCTAATTTGTAAATCCCTGTCCTAGTCTTCCCGGCAATGATTAGCGGAATTGGTAAGAATAAATATATTCACCGTGAGGATGTTGATACATAAAGCCCTTATCATTAAGTATTAATGCTTAAATAATCCCTAACGTCTACACATCCCATTTATACAACAACTGGAAATTGGCTTTCAACTCCATAAAATGCCACTATTCATCTGCAAACAAATTTAGAACAGACAAATATTTGGCACTGGAGTAGGCAGAAGGGATGTTGTCCATTAATCTCTGAAGAAACGGCTGGCAATTTTATCACATTTTCTTTAAAAATCTATACAGATTTAAGGTTAAGTTTGGAATTTAATTGAAGTAACCTTTTGTCCAATCTTACTTTAATGAAGTGAAATGCAGTTAAACTCCACAGGGGCCATTAATCTGAAACACTCCATTAAAACAACTGGGGAAAGATTTTTTAATAAACAGTGTGAACTCATGCCCATGTGGTAATGTAATTGAGAAGGAACTTGTTTCTCGGCTAGACTGTTTATTAAATCTCAGTCGCAAGCATGTAAAGCCTAAAACCCCTCTTTGCAGATATGGGCTGCCACATAATTTATAGTGTTTGTGCCGTCCAGCCTTTAAAAAAAATCCATGTTTAATAACTAAAAAAAAATTTGACTGGGCAATAAAATAACTAAGCAATTACTTTCAATAATTTATAAAGTATAATATACTGACTATATTTTCAGCCTAATACGAGGATAATAAGTACTGTAATAAAACAGTGATCCCGCTAAAAGGACTAAAGGTTTTATCAATTTTGTATCACTGAGTGACTGTAGGGCACCATAAATAAAATCCACATTAATAGGAGTTTAAGAGAAAGTTCATAATTCTTACGAAAAAAGGGAACAAACCCAGCATGCTAAAGAAAATCACCATAAACTAATGGTTTATTGTGTAGAAAGAATTCGTACTTTATGGGAGAGCGAAAGAAAACATCTGAAAAGGAAATCAAAGACTGAAGTGACCCAAAAATGGATAAATGGCAGAATTTACAAGGATGAAAGTTAATTATTTTGTGACATCTCTTCATTCCTATTAAACCGCTGTGAAGGATTCTCTGAAATACTGTGTAATTCTGTTTTCATGTGCTCTTTTAACTCTTATGGCTTACACAGTTCTTGATACAGTATTTTTTTTTTCTTGTCAAAGCCAGAAGAAAACATTTTAAGGAAAAGAAAAAGAATAGCATACACATCAGTGTTTTTTAAAGTGTATATATATATATATATATATATATATATATATATATATAATTTTATATAAATATATATTTAAAGGGGTACTCCGCACCCCTATACATCTTATCCCCTACCCAAAGGATAGGGGATAAGATGTCAGATCATCGGGGTCCCGCTGCTGAGGACCCCCGGGATCTCTGCTGCAGCACCCACCTGTACGGCTTTCACCTCACACCGGCAACGCTGGAGGCTTCGGATCTCGACCACAAAGGCGGATGAGCGTGACGTCACGACTCCTCCCCGTGTGACGTCACGCCCTGTCCCCTCAATTAAAGTCTATTGGAGGTCCGTCACGGCCCCCTCACATAGACTTGCATTGAGGGGGCGGGGCGTGACGTCACACGGGGCGGAGTTGTGACGTCACACTCATCCGCCATTGTGGTCGGGATCCAAAGCCTCCAGCGTTGCCAGTGTGAGGTGAAAGCTGTACAGGTGGGTGCTGCAGCCGAGATCCCGGGGGTCCCCAGCAGTGGGACCCCGGCGATCTGACATCTTATCCTTTGTATAGGGGATAAGATGTCTAGGGGTGTGGAGTACCCCTTTAAAATTAAATAAAATGACACTGATAAAATATTTATAACCAAGGAGATACATATCATAGAGACAGCCCATGTGGCTGCTATGGATCTCTAGGAGAGAGAAGGAAGATTCAAGTTTGGTCCTTTCTCCATTCAAAGCCAGTAAAGATTAAGTAGTGTCCCAATGCTGCCTGCAATATACTGACATGGTGCAAATTTGTCTTCTATTCTGTGAGGAGGTGACAGCAGTGAAACTGTGCTCCTCCACTTTTTCCCTGTGACTGCTACTGCCATGATATTGTGCAGTGCTTGCACAGGACATCTGTCTTCTATTGGCTGTTAGCTTATGGGGCCATAAGCTAACAGTCAATAACAGCATTGCAAGAAAGGGTATGGATGACAGACAGGAGGTTGTACAGGGGCAATCCCTGGGCAATGTGGCTGTCACCCTAGACTTTTTTGTGCCAAAAATACACAGTCTCTGCTGCCCCCTTACACCCGGTTGTCTTGCTATCCCTGCTGACAAACCCTCTTCTTATCAGACCTTATACATGAACACATGGCAGATCAAAAAGTGTGGGAGACAGACTTTGAAAGTGAGGGCCAGGCAAAGTCATTATGACAGTCTGGGTTAGATGGAGAAAAATGTAAAGAGAACCAGTCTGTACTGAACCTGGGCCTGGTATAGTACATATTTACTGAGCTTAATCTTGGTACTGTATCTATGTGCTAAACTCGGTTTTGGTACCATCTATATCTAATGTTTTAATTTCTAGCACTTTATATGTGGTGACATCATTGTTCGAAGGAAGGTGGAATCAACTTTTTCTCGATGCCAGGGCACCATTAACCTCCACGGTCTGAGGATAAGATAGCTTCTTCTGGGCCACACCTACCACACCTTTAGCGTGGTAGGATGGGCAGAGTGTAACCCAAGGAACCTGTCAACTTGCTGAGACTTGTAGGTGAAACTGCAGATTAGTGATTATGGCAGCCCAAGCTGAATTTTAAGACTTTGTGCTTACTGGCTGACTGAAGACTATGTTTTTCCCCAAGGACTCTGTGCTTACCCTAAGGCTTTGACTTCCACCTGTGCTCTGGTTTTTTTCTGAGATTGGCGTGCTTGCAGACTTTAGGCTATTCTATTCAGTTCTCCTTACTCTCTTCAACTCCTACTCCAACTCCACACTTCCCTAGATTCCTCACACTCCAACTAACTTGGTCCAGACTCAGACCCAAACTGAACAGCTCCTCCCCCACTACACTATAAAAAGGTCAATGTTGGGGGCTCTCATTGAAGCGTCAGGGTTACCTGGTAACTCTGCAGCATTCACTCAATGATACAGTACACAATTCAGCACAAAATAACACAGGAACGCAACACAGTATAATAAATTACACTATATAGCAGCGGGCCTAACATCGAGACAGCAGGGATGCCCAAGGCAATCTTTAGCCCACAGGACAGATTTTGTGCTGGGACACCACTTATATATATATATGTAGTTTGATTTGCTCTGATACTACTTTTATATAATGAGCTTGGTTCTTGTCTTGTATTTATTCTCCAAACTTGGTTCTGACACCATTTTCTTACATGCCAAGCTAATATCTATCTAATGCTGCATCTCTGTATTAACCATGATTATGTTGCTGCATATATGTGCTAGGCCAAGGGTCAGCAATTGAGTGGCAATCTGGGAACAGTCCAAGGACACTGTCGCTTTAAAACGGCTGTACCTTCTCCCTCCCTCTTCCTGCCTGGTTAACTGTAGCAGAGCAGCGCCGGGAACATGTTCAGAAAGAGAGAAAGTTCTCTCTCTTTTTCTTCCCTGTCAACCTTATTCATCTTCCGTGCCGTTCTCTGCCACCAGCATAGAGGGAGTGGGAGGGGGGGTCGCTCTGTACTGGTCGGCAGTGTCTGGAGGAGGGCAGGTCGGAGGTCACTGCTACAAATCAGCAAGTCTCCTATATGTTTCTTTGTAATACACTCAGCTCAGCTCCTGGCCCTGGCAGCAGCTCTCTGTCAGTCTATAGATCTCCATAACTGTGTGTGGTGAAGCATGGTGTGGAAAGCCTTGTGGGGGTGTAGGGTAGTTGGGGTGTTGCTGTTCAATATAACAAAGGGTGCTGTTAACCCTTGTCACTCGTGACGCCAGTTTTAACAAGGGTTAAACTCTGTAGTGATGCTGGGCCTATCGCCAAGAACCCTTCCCAAGAGCGATAGGTGAGTGTAAAATACATGGATTGTCCACAGCAGTGCTGAACTTAAAACTTGCAGGAACTTTACTGAAAATTTTCTGTACATGCAGTATCGGTAACAGTCCAGACAACAGAGTCTATATAGACAGCAAAGCAGTGACTGACAGTTGCTTAGGACCGGAAAGTTCTCTTAAGATTAGGAGGATTGAATTTGCATAGATCCGCTGGATTTAGGGGTTGGATTAGGTCCAGAGATCTTGCGGAGATAGCGGAGAATTGTAAGAACTATCCGTCTCTAGTGCAGGCCTAGGCTGCAAGGCTTTGGCCTAGTAATTGTCTTGAAAGCTGCGGAGATCCTACCTCATCCAGTGTCAGCAACCCAAGAGAGAGATCAAGATGGCGCAGCTCCCTTATATGGGCAGGGGCTGGCCATTTTGGATTGATCCATATCAGCTGTCACTCACTGTTACATTGCATTGTGGGTGATCACCTGACTAAAACCACCAAAGGTCCTTTAGCAAACCATAGAGTTCTGAACTAAGTCACATGACCCGCAGGTCCTGCGACGCGAAACAAGGTAGGAATATTAAATATACATCTTTAAATTTGTATTTACATAAATTCTAGCTTACTGAGGGGTGACGAGGGGTTAACGAAGGAAGAGGACCCCCACCGTTCCTAGGGACTCTGACTTTGGGGACCTCACCACAAGGTAACATATGTAATACGGTACCGGGACACCACATGTGTAACCTACATAACAGTGTTCATTCACAGATCCTGATAACAGTGTTCTTTCACAGATCCTGATAACAGTGTTCATTCACAGATCCCCCCCAAGTGTGTCATTTTAGGAGCCCCCATAACAGTGTGTCGTGTCATTATGGGTCTGTATTATGGTGGGTGGTGATTCTGGGGTCTGTATTATGCAGGGTGCTAATTCTGGGGTCTGTATTTTGCAGGGTGGTGATACTGGGGTCTATATTATGCAGGAAGATGATTCTGGGGTCTGTATTATACAGGACTGTGATTCTGGGGTCTGTATTATGATGGGGTCTGATGTTGGGGTCTGTTTTGTGGTGGGGATTGATTTTGGGGTCTTTATGATGGCGGAGGAGTAATACAGGGGTTGCTATTATGCAGGTCTGAGTTAAAATGGTTATCCATGCTGAACATCTGTCCTTAGGATGGGAATAAAGTTGAATACTTAACATTGGGGGAACTGAAGAAAGGAAATAGGTATAGAAATATAGTGATAGGAAATAGATATTCAGAGTACTAACAACTGTGAAGGTAAAGGGATTTCAGGAGTTTTACCAAGTACTGTACAGTATACACAATATGCCAAAACAAATGTTTCATGATGTCTATACCTGGTGTCTAAAAGAGCACTTCATCCTGATCACACATTTAATGCTAGGCAGTCAAGTGATGCATATACTTTAGTCATACAGGTTTTTTTTTTACAAGGCAAATGCTGAAGGGGATAAATCTTCCAACCAAAAACACATGCAGCAGATCACCAGTGTCCATAGTACTGCACTGTGAATGTGGTTTCAGGGTGAAATGGCTCAGAAAATCCATTGTATGCTAAAAATGTCCAAAAGGAGCCCATTGTAAGTTCTACCTTAAAGGACCCCTGTAAAGAAAAAAATAAGATAAAAAAAAAAGGTTCATTGCAGAAATTAAATAAATGTCCACAAAAAGAATCTGGTCACATTTAGTATGATCATAACAGCACTAAAATAATAGGCTACATAACAACACTAAATGAATCAAATTACTGATGATGTTAGGTGAAAGGCTTAAAAAACATTAATCCTGAAATTATATAATGTATATTTATTAAAAGATTTTTCTTTTCCATAACATTAAAGAAAAAAAAAATAGCTAAGAACAAAAAACTATTATTCCATTCCACCACCCCATGAAATACATCCATAGAAAAGCACAAAAATATTGGGTTAAATAAGCCTTGCAGGAGCATGTACATAATTCAAGGGTATATCCAAATACAAACCAAATTGCCAGACTGTAACCCCAACAAATTGCTAAGATGTATGTATAGCTGAAAACTGAAAGAAGCAAGTGGCACTCACCATGGTTGCTTCTCAAAGTTTACTTTGTTACTCACAAAAGACAAATCGTGCTCCTGTCTTCACAGTCAGATGGGTGAGGATGGCGGTGTGTACACAGGTGATAACAGATCTTTTGAATCTGTAAAAGCACATAAAAAAATGATTACAGTACATGGACATATAAATATTTATGAATGCTGGAATGACAAGAGAAAAAGAAGAAACATTCTTCATGTTCTCAATGCAATATCAGGGCGTGCCAAGATAGGGTTAAAACTATAAGATCAGTTGACTGAAGTTAACCTGCTTTTGAAGATGCTAGATTTTTACATTTGCTAACTTAAATGACACAAGATACATTAGGGTGAATACAAAGGCATATTTACCGGTAATGTTAAAAGAATATTTATACAGTTTTCCGGAAATTGCTGGAAAAAGATGCCCCTTCCAGAAAGTATATACCACAATAATTTTTTAAAGATCCAATTTACTCTTCTTGCTAATAAAGTGGTAATGATTCACTTAACAAACAGCGATAAAGTACGGCATTGTGCCCTTGATATTTGGGTTTACTACTCACTGCCACAACCTACTTCTGTGCCGCCACCACCACCCATCCCTCCATTGCTGCAGTTTCAATCAGGCATTCTCTGTCTGCCATCTTGCTTGTCTATACACAATCAGTCTCCCAGTGCCAGTGTGCACTAAAGTTCTGATTCCCCAACTAATGCACTTTTCCATTGGCTATGTAAAGGATCATTCTCCCATTACTCATATCCTGATCTGGCTTATCTACAGTGTTGAGTGAATTCTAATAGACCAAACATGCCATAACTCATCTCTTGTGATAAAAAGAAAAAATAGCTAGATAAGTTGAGCTTTTCATAAGCCTGAATCTCTTCTCATGTTTTTTTCAATATTCCCTGTCTTAGTTATTACAATTAGTCTTCTGTTCAGTGAATAGGCAATGTTCACAAACAAAACCCCCACTATAGATCACTCTAAGGCCTTGTGCACAAAACTCCATTTTCAGGTGTATGTAGTACATTATTATTATTTTTTTTTTTTTTGCTCAATAATATAGAGATAATGTTAGTCAATGAGGCAACACATGCGTCCATATGCCTTTGCCGCTGTCAATGCATCATGCTAAATCAGACCTTGTATCATGGCTGTTAACTCACTATAGAAGTCAATGGAGCGTCAAACAAATAATGAATAATACAGATGCATATTTTACATTCATATTACATTCATATTGTGGGTTTCTAATATATCTTCTATATAGGAGAAAATTAAGATAAAGATAGACTGAAATGAAAAACAAAAAAACACTAAAGCAATACCATAAAATGAAATGAATAAACTGTAAACTATAATTACAGTGACAAAAATAGTAAATGATATACAGGCAAATCATTTGTGTTACGTGTCTGATTGAGCTTCAGATTTAGTCCTTTAGGAACATTAACTATTCCGCTCTACATAACAAAGAGAAAAAGGAATGTCAATGAGAAAATTACGTTTTCATTTTATGAGCAAACGGGCACTTTGAAGGGGTTGTCCCAACAAGAGAAAACTTTTGATGAAGAAATTCACCCAACATTCCACTGATCCCTGCAGGCCGGCCTTTAGGAACTCCAGAATAAAGCTGATATTGCTCTATGCAACACAGGTCTCCTCTCTTGCTCATATTCCACTCTTGTTCAGACTTACATTTAATGCTGTTGTTAAATGATGCACTAATTCGCTAAATGTTAAAGTCTGTTTTTGAGCTCTGTTACTTGTAGCTGATGACATAAATTCGTTTTGCAATCCTATAATGCAAACTACCGTACTACTTAAATGGGCACTGTCAGATACAAAAACTTTTGATATGTTGCACATCTTAGCAAAACATAAAATCTATATATATAAAACTCAACGGGGGACATTTACTAATCTAGTCTATTCTGGGTATGCTTATAGACCAGCGTATGTGGTAGTCTCCTGTCTATTTTGCTCCTAATTTATCAAAGGTCTCACAGCGCTTGATAAATTCTGTGCTCAGACTTCAGGGTCTACAGCTTAAACTGCATTTAGACCTGCTCCAACATGGTCTGACATTTCAGTGTATTTTGGGCAGATGCGACTTGTCGCACAAAAGTCGCACTTGATAAATTCAGCCCCAATGCATTTTCCAATGCATTTCCGTCTAAAATAGACTTATATGCATCATGTTCTAAAAATCCTCTACAGCAAAAGTCGCAGAAAAGTCGCACATATTTAGACTGCGACTTTCTGTGCGACAAATTTAGACAGGAAAAACCAGTCTAAATCCTTTGATAAATCTCCCCCAACGTGTGTATGTATGTATGTATGTGTGTATGTTCCACAAAAACTTTCAAACGGCTAAAGATATTAACATGAAACTTGGCACACATGTTACTTATATGTCAACAACAAACATAGGATAGGTGATTTAACCCTTATTCAACCCCATTTGCCAGGGGCAGGGTTTTGTTTAAAGTCCCATACAAGTCAATGGGAAATACATTTTACTGCATAACTTCCAAACATCTGGAGATATTTCGATAATAATAATTGGTCACATGTTACTTATATGTCCTTAAAATATAGGATAGTTAATTTAACCCTTAACTACCCCCCATTTGTGAGTGTCAGGGTTTTTGTTTAACCCCTTAAGGACCAAGCCCATTTTGGCCTTAAGGACCAGAGCGTTTTTTGCACATCTGACCACTGTCACTTTAAACATTAATAACTCTGGAATGCTTTTAGTTATCATTCTGATTCCGAGATAGTTTTTTCGTGACATATTCTATTTTAACCCCTTCCCACTATTGGGCGTATGCATACGTCCAGGCGAACTACACGTTAGCGCAAATGGAAGTATGCACACGTCCAAGCGATCTCCTGCTCTGCAGCGGGCAGCGCAGAAGATCGCCGGCAGGACTCAGCTGTCAATCACAGCCGGAGTCCCACCGCAGCTGCCGGGGCCGCGATCGCGCCGGTCTCGGCAGTATTAACCCCATAGATGCTGTGATCAGCTCTGATCACGGCATCTATGGTGTTTGCAGGGGGAGCGCACTCCCCCTGCCCACTAACGGCGGCGCCGCGATAAAATAAGGAGGATCGGGGGTGTCCAAGACACCCTTGATCCCCGTGAAGAGATAGGAGTGAGGTGGCAGGGGTGCCACCCCCTCCTATCCCTGCTATTGATCGGCGGAGCGACCGACCTATAGCAGACTGGGGACGGGGGAGTTAAAGTTTGGTTCCCCACGCTATGCCCACCCATCGGTGTCCGGGCACAGCGGGGGAACCGTGTAGTAGCAGCAGCGGCAGTCACTTACCCGGCGGTGGAGCTCCAGATGACGGCGGCGGCTGAGTTCATGGCGGCGATGGAGGTGAGTATGGCGGCGGCATGTCCGGGAGTCTGTTGCCTAGCAACATCTGCAGGGCGACAGTTTGGAGAGTGGTCTCTAAACTGTGGCCCTCCAGATGTTGCAAAACTACAACTCCCACCATGCCTTGACAGTCGTTTGCTGTGTTGGCATGCTGGGATTTGTAGTTTTGCAAGATGGGGTTCAGGCTAGAGATCACTGACAGTGGTCTCTAAACTCTAGCCCTCCAAATGTTACAAAACTACAACTCCCTGCATGCCCAGACAGCACTTTGCTGTCTTAGCATGCTGAGATTTGTAGTTTTGCAACATCTGGAGGGCTACAGTTTAGCGACCACTGTCAGTGATCTCCAGCCTGAACCCCTCTAAATCTTGCAAAACTACAATTCCCAGCATTCAGAAACAGCAAAAGGCTGTCTTGGCATGCTGGGAGTTGTACTTGCATGCCTCCAGCTGTTGCATAACTATATCTCCCAGCATTCCCTTTGGCAATCAGTACATGCCAAGAGCTGTAGTTCTGCAACAGCTGGAGGCACACTGGTTGGGAAATATCAAGTTAGGTAATAGGTTCTATTACCTAACTCAGTATTTTCCAACCAGTGTGCCTCCAGCAAAACTACACCTCCAACTCCCAGCATGCACGCTCTGTCAGTGCATGCTGGGAGTTGTAATTTTGCCCCCCTTCCCATGTAAATGTACAGGTTACATTCACACTGGCGGCGGATTACAGTGAGTTCCCCGCTTCAAGCTTGAGCTGCGGCAAATTTTCCGCCGCAGCTCAAACTCCTAGCGGGAGACACAGTGTAATCCGCCGTCAGTGTGAATGTAACCTAAAAACACTACACTACACTAACACAAAATAAAGAGTAAAACACTCCATATACACACATACACTGACCGCCCCGATAAAAATGAAAAACATATCCTACGGCAGTGTTTCCAAAACGGAGCCTCCAGCTGTTGTAAAACAAAAACTCCCTGCATTTCCAGACAGCTATTGACTGTCCAAGCATGCTGGGAGTTTTGCAACAGCTGGAGGCACCCTGTTTGGGAATCACTGGCTTAGATTACCCCTATGTTCACCCCTATGCAAATCCCTAATTTAGGCCTCAAATGCGCACGGCGCTCTCACTTTGAAGCCCTGTCGTATTTCAAGGCAACAGTTTAGGGCCACATATTGGGTGTCGCCGTACTCGGGAGAAATTGCCTAACACATTTTGTGGGGCTTTTTCTCCTTTTACCCCTTATGAAAAGGGAAGGTTGGGGTCTACACCAGCATGTTAGTGTCAAAAAAAACATTTTTGTACACTAACATGCTGGTGTTGCCCCATACTTGTTTATTTTCACAAGCGGCAAAAGGAAAAAAATACCCCCAAAATCTGTAGCGCAATTTCGTTTGAGTACAGAAATACCCCATATGTGGAAGTAAAATGCTCTGCGGATGCACAACAAGGCTCAGGAGTGAGAGTGCACTATATACATTTGAGGCCTAAATTGGTGATTTGCACAGGGGTGGCTGATTTTACAGCGGTTCTGACATAAGCGCAAAACAATAAATACCAACATGTGACCCCATTTTGGAAACTAAACCCCTCACGGAATGTAACAAGGGGTATAGTGAGCCTTAACACACCACAGGTGTCTGACAGATCTTTGAAACAGGGGTCTGTGAAAATGAAAAATACAATTTTTAATTTGCACAGCCCACTGTTCCAAAGATCCGTCAAATGCCAGTGCTGTAGCAATACTCACATGTGGGTTTTTTGTTTTTTTTGTGTTTGTCAAAACCGCTGTAACAATCAGCCACCCCTGTGCAAATCACCTCAAATGTACATGGTGCACTCTCCCTTCTGGGCCTTGTTGTGCGCCCCCAGAGCACTTTGTGCCCACATACGGGGTATCTCCGTACTCAGGAGAAATTGCATTACAAATTTTGGGGGGCTTTTTTCCCTTTTACCTCTTGTGAAAATTTAAAGTATGGGGCAACACCAGCATGTTAGTGTAAAAAATAAAAAAAAATGTTACACTAACATTCTGGTGTAGACCCCAACATTTCCTTTTCATAAAGGGTTAAAGAAGAAATAGCCCCCCAAACCTTGTAACGCAATTTCTCCCGAGTACGGCGATACCCCATATGCGGCCCTAAACTGTTGACTTGAAATACGACAGGGCTCCAAAGTGAGAGAATGCCATGCGCATTTGAGGCCTATATTAGGGATTTGCATAGGGGTGGACATAGGGGTATTCTACGCCAGTGATTCCCAAACAGGGTGCCCTCCAGCTATTTCTAAACTCCCAGCATGCGTGGACAGTCAATGGCTGTCCGGAAATACTGGGAGTTGCTGTTTTGCAACAGCTGGAGGCTCCGCTTTGGAAACAGTGGCACACCGGACGTTCTTATTGGGGGGGTACTGTGTAGGAGTATGTGTATATGTAGTGTTTTTTACTTTTTATTTCATTTTGTGGTAGTGTAGTGTAGTGTAGTGTTTTTGGGGTACAGTCACACGGGCGGGGGATTACAGCGAGTTTCCCAGCGCTGGGGGGGCACCAGCTGTTGCAAAACCACAACTCCCAGCATGCATGGTCTGTTAGTGCATGCTGGGAGTTATAGTTTTGCAACAGCTGGAGAAACACAGGTTAGGAAACACTGAGTTAGAAACAGACAATGTTTCCCAACCAGTGTGTCTCCAGTTGTTGCAAAACTACAACTCCCAGCATGCCCAGACAGCTGAGGGGCATGCTGGGAGTTGTAGTTTTGCAACATCTGGAGGGCCCCAGTTTGGAGACCATTGTATAATGGTCTCCAATCTGGGCTCTTCCAGCTGTTGCAAAGCTACAACTCTCAACATGTACTGACTGTCCAGGCATGCTGGGAGTTGTAGTTCGGCAACATCTGAAGGGCCAGATGTTGCTGAACTACAACTCCCAGCCTGCCTGGACAGTCAGTGCATGCTGGGAGTTGTAGTTTTGCAACAGCTGGAAGAGCACAGATTGGAGACCATTATACAATGGTCTCCAAACTGAGGACCTCCAGATGTTGCAAAACTACAACTCCCAGCATGCCCAGACAGCCAAAGGCTGTCTGGGCATGCTGGGAGTTGTAGTTTCAAGACTCCAAGAAGCAGCAGTGAAGATCTTCACTGCTGCCTCTGAGGACCATGTACTTACCAGCCAGTCCCGCCGCTGCTCCTCCACGTGGCCGGTCCTGCCGCTGCTCCTCGGTCCCGCCGCTGCTCCAGGTAAGGCCGGCGGTCCCCGCGTGTTCCCCCCTATGCCGCAGGTCCCCACGAGCCCCTGTAGCCATTTTCCCCCATTCTGCCCGACTTCCAGGGGCGGGCAGTGCGGGGGATCTGAACTTTCACCCCAGGTCACTGTGATTGGTCCACAGGGACCAATCACAGTGATCGCTGACCAGGACCATCGACAGATGGTCCTGAGGGGTGTTGCAGAAGTTGTCCCCTGCTGGAAACAGCAGGACTTCGGCCAGTTAACCCGTGCGATGCTGCGCATCGCCGGGTTAACTGCGTGTCATATATATAAGCCATGATGCGTGAACTGCCTGCACATTGCGGCTTATATATAAGCCACTCTGCGGGAAGGGGTTAAAGTCCCATGCAAATCAATGGGAAATGTATGTTCCCACATAACTTCTGTATGGCTGGAGATATTTCAATAGCTGGTACACATATTTCGGGTCGGGATATGAGGACAGATATCAGGTCGGAATAGGAGGACCGCGATAGGAGGACCGGGATATGAGGTCGGGATAGGAGGACGGGATAGGAGGACGGGATAGGAGGACGGGATACGAGGATGGGATACGAGGACGGGATAGGAGGACGGAATAGGAGTTCGGGATAGGAGGTCGGGATAGGAGGACGGGATATGGGGTTGAGATATGACAACAATATATGAGGACAGGCTATGAGGTTAAAAGCTTCCTCCTTTGTTTAGTTTCCTCCCCAACAAGGATTAGGAAGGAACAACCGGGCAACGCCGGGTATTAAGCTAGTTCCTAATATACTTCATACGAAAATGTTATTTCCTTTTTATAGAAATCATGGCTTTGTCCAAGCTGAAGCACAGGCATGTGCAGTAAGTAAGGGTGGGCTACCATTTCTTTGTGCTGATAGGACAGGAGAGAGCACAGAGCAGTACTATCAGACAAGAGAAAGCACAGAGGAGTGCTATCAGACAGGAGAGAGCACAGAGGAATACCATCAGGCAGGAGAGAACACAGAGGAGTCCTATCAGACAGAAGAGAGCACAGAGGAGTACTATCAGACAGGAGATAACACAGAGGAGTGCTATCCGACAGGACAGAGCACAGAGGAGTACTATCAGACAGGAGAGAACACAGAGGAGTGCTATCCGACAGGACAGAGCACAGAGGAGTACTATCAGACAGGAGAGAACACAGATTAGTACTATAAGACAGGAGAGAACACAGAGGAGTGCTATCCGACAGGAGAGAGCACAGAGAAGTTCTATCATACAGGAGAGAGCACAGAGGAGTGCTATCAGACAAGACAGAGCACAGAGGAGTAGTATCAGACAGGAGAGAGCACAGAGGAGTCCTATCAGAGAGGAGAGAGCACAGAGGAGTACTATCAGTCAGGAGAGAGCACAGAGGAGTACTATCAGACAGGAGAGAGCACAGAGGAGTACTATCAGACAGGAGAGAGCATAGAGGAGTCCTATCAGACAGGAGAGAGCACAGAGGAGTACTATCAGACAAGAGAGAGCACAGAGGAGTACAATCAGACAGGAGAGGGCACAGAGGAGTGCTATCAGACAGGAGAGAGCACAGAGGAGTGCTATCAGACAGGAGAGAGAACAGAGGAGTGCTATCAGACAGGAGAGAGCACAGAGGAGTACTATCAGACAGGAGAGAGCAGAGAGGAGTACTATCAGACAGGCGACAGCACAGAGGAGTGCTATCAGACAGGAGAGAGAACAGAGGAGTGCTATCAGACAGGAGAGAGCACAGAGGAGTACTATCAGACAGGAGAGAGCAGAGAGGAGTACTATCAGACAGGAGAGAGCACAGAGGAGTCCTATCAGACAGGAGAGAGCACAGAGGAGTACTATCAAGCAGGAGAGAGCACAGATGATTACTATCAGACAGGAGAGAGCAGAGGAGTCCTGTCAGACATGAGAGAGCACAGAGCAGTGCTATCAGACAGGAAAGAGCACAGAGGAGTGCTATCAGACAGGAGAGAGCACAGAGGAATTCTATCAGACAGGAGAGAGCACAGAGCAGTGCTATCAGACAGGAGAGAGCACAGAGGAGTCCTATCAGACAGAAGAGAGCACAGAGGAGTACTATTAAACAGGAGATAGCACAGAGGAGTACTATCAGACAGGGGAGAGCACAGAGGAGTCCTGTCAGACATGAGAGAGCACAGAGCAGTGCTATCAGACTGGAGAGAGCACAGAGGAGTCATATCAGACAGGAGAGAGCACAGGGGAGTACCATCAGACAGGAGAGAGCACAGAGGAGTGCTATCATGCAGGTGAGAGCAGAGAGGAGTCCTATCAGACAGGAGAGAGCAGAGAGGAGTACTAACAGACAGGAGAGAGCACAGAGGTGTCCTTTTAGACAGGAGAGAGCACAGAGGAGTACTATCAAACAGGAGAGAGCGCAGAGGAGTCCTATCAGACAGGAGAGGGCACAGAGGAGTACTATCAGACAGGAGAGAGAGAACAGAGGAGTCCTATCAGACAGGAGAGAGCATAGAGAAGTTCTATCAGACAGAAGAGAGCACAGAGGAGTACTATCAGATAGGAGAGAGCACAGAAGAGTACTATCAGACAGGAGAGGGCACAGATGAGTCCTATCAGAGAGGAGAGAGCACAGAGGAGTACTATCAGACAGGAGAGAGCACAGAGGAGTACTATCAGACAGGAGAGAGCATAGAGGAGTCCTATCAAACAGGAGAGAGCACAGAGGAGTACTATCAGACAAGAGAGAGCACAGAGGAGTACTATCAGACAGGAGAGGGCACAGAGGAGTGCTATCAAACAGGAGATAGCACAGAGGAGTACTATCAGACAGGGGAGAGCACAGAGGAGTACTATTAAACAGGAGATAGCACAGAGGAGTACTATCAGACAGGGGAGAGCACAGAGGAGTCCTGTCAGACATGAGAGAGCACAGAGCAGTGCTATCAGACTGGAGAGAGCACAGAGGAGTCATATCAGACAGGAGAGAGCACAGGGGAGTACCATCAGACAGGAGAGAGCACAGAGGAGTGCTATCAGGCAGGTGAGAGCAGAGAGGAGTCCTATCAGACAGGAGAGAGCAGAGAGGAGTACTAACAGACAGGAGAGAGCACAGAGGAGTCCTATTAGACAGGAGAGAGCACAGAGGAGTACTATCAAACAGGAGAGAGTGCAGAGGAGTCCTATCAGACAGGAGAGGGCACAGAGGAGTACTATCAGACAGGAGAGAGAGAACAGAGGAGTCCTATCAGACAGGAGAGAGCATAGAGAAGTTCTATCAGACAGAAGAGAGCACAGAGGAGTACTATCATACAGGAGAGAGCACAGAAGAGTACTATCAGACAGGAGAGTGCACAGAGGAGTCCTATCAGAGAGGAGAGAGCACAGAGGAGTACTATCAGACAGGAGAGAGCACAGAGGAGTACTATCAGACAGGAGAGAGCATAGAGGAGTCCTATCAGACAGGAGAGAGCACAGAGGAGTACTATCAGACAAGAGAGAGCACAGAGGAGTACTATCAGACAGGAGAGGGCACAGAGGAGTGCTATCAGACAGGAGAGAGCACAGAGGAGTGCTATCAGACAGGAGAGAGCACAGAGGAGTCCTATCAGACAGGAGAGAGCACAGATGAGTGCTATCAGACAGGAGAGAGCACAGAGAAGTACTATCAGATAGGAGAGAGCAGAGAGGAGTACTATCAGACAGGAGAGAGCACAGAGGAGTCCTATCAGACAGGAGAGAGAACAGAGGAGTGCTATCAGACAGGAGAGAGCACAGAGGAGTACTATCAGACAGGAGAGAGCAGAGAGGAGTACTATCAGACAGGAGAGAGCACAGAGGAGTCCTATCAGACAGGAGAGAGCACAGAGGAGTACTATCAAGCAGGAGAGAGAACAGAGGATTACTATCAGACAGGAGAGAGCACAGAGGAGTCCTGTCAGACATGAGAGAGCACAGAGCAGTGCTATCAGACAGGAAAGAGCACAGAGGAGTGCTATCAGACAGGAGAGAGCCCAGAGGAATTCTATCAGACAGGAGAGAGCACAGAGCAGTGCTATCAGACAGGAGAGAGCACAGAGGAGAACTATCAGACAGAAGAGAGCACAGAGGAGTACTATCAGACAGGGGAGAGCACAGAGGAGTCCTGTCAGACATGGGAGAGCACAGAGCAGTGCTATCAGACTGGAGAGAGCACAGAGGAGTCATACCAGACAGGAGAGAGCACAGGGGAGTACCATCAGACAGGAGAGAGCACAGAGGAGTGCTATCAGGCAGGTGAGAGCAGAGAGGAGTCCTATCAGACAGGAGAGAGCAGAGAGAAGTACTAACAGACAGGAGAGAGCACAGAGGAGTCCTATTAGACAGGAGAGAGCACAGGGGAGTACTATCAAACAGGAGAGAGCACAGAGGAGTCCTATCTGACAGGAGAGAGCACAGAGGAGTACTATCAGACTGGAGAGAGCACAGAGGAGTACTATCAGACAGGAGAGAGCACAGAGGAGTACTATCAAACAGGAGAGAGCGCAGAGGAGTCCTATCAGACAGGAGAGAGCAAAGAGGAGTCCTATCAGACAGGAGAGAGCAGAGAGGAGTACTAACAGACAGGAGAGAGCACAGAGGAGTCCTATTAGACAGGAGAGAGCACAGAGGAGTACTATCAAACAGGAGAGAGTGCAGAGGAGTCCTATCAGACAGGAGAGGGCACAGAGGAGTACTATCAGACAGGAGAGAGAGAACAGAGGAGTCCTATCAGACAGGAGAGAGCATAGAGAAGTTCTATCAGACAGAAGAGAGCACAGAGGAGTACTATCATACAGGAGAGAGCACAGAAGAGTACTATCAGACAGGAGAGAGCACAGAGGAGTCCTATCAGAGAGGAGAGAGCACAGAGGAGTACTATCAGACAGGAGAGAGCACAGAGGAGTACTATCAGACAGGAGAGAGCATAGAGGAGTCCTATCAGACAGGAGAGAGCACAGAGGAGTACTATCAGACAAGAGAGAGCACAGAGGAGTACTATCAGACAGAAGAGGGCACAGAGGAGTGCTATCAGACAGGAGAGAGCACAGAGGAGTGCTATCAGACAGGAGAGAGCACAGAGGAGTCCTATCAGACAGGAGAGAGCACAGAGGAGTGCTATCAGACAGGAGAGAGCACAGAGAAGTACTATCAGATAGGAGAGAGCAGAGAGGAGTACTATCAGACAGGAGAGAGCACAGAGGAGTCCTATCAGACAGGAGAGAGAACAGAGGAGTGCTATCAGACAGGAGAGAGCACAGAGGAGTACTATCAGACAGGAGAGAGCAGAGAGGAGTACTATCAGACAGGAGAGAGCACAGAGGAGTCCTATCAGACAGGAGAGAGCACAGAGGAGTACTATCAAGCAGGAGAGAGAACAGAGGATTACTATCAGACAGGAGAGAGCACAGAGGAGTCCTGTCAGACATGAGAGAGCACAGAGCAGTGCTATCAGACAGGAAAGAGCAAAGAGGAGTGCTATCAGACAGGAGAGAGCCCAGAGGAATTCTATCAGACAGGAGAGAGCACAGAGCAGTGCTATCAGACAGGAGAGAGCACAGAGGAGACCTATCAGACAGAAGAGAGCACAGAGGAGTACTATCAGACAGGGGAGAGCACAGAGGAGTCCTGTCAGACATGGGAGAGCACAGAGCAGTGCTATCAGACTGGAGAGAGCACAGAGGAGTCATACCAGACAGGAGAGAGCACAGGGGAGTACCATCAGACAGGAGAGAGCACAGAGGAGTGCTATCAGGCAGGTGAGAGCAGAGAGGAGTCCTATCAGACAGGAGAGAGCAGAGAGAAGTACTAACAGACAGGAGAGAGCACAGAGGAGTCCTATTAGACAGGAGAGAGCACAGGGGAGTACTATCAAACAGGAGAGAGCACAGAGGAGTCCTATCTGACAGGAGAGAGCACAGAGGAGTACTATCAGACTGGAGAGAGCACAGAGGAGTACTATCAGACAGGAGAGAGCACAGAGGAGTACTATCAAACAGGAGAGAGCGCAGAGGAGTCCTATCAGACAGGAGAGAGCAAAGAGGAGTACTATCAGACAGGAGAAAGAGAACAGAGGAGTCCTATCAGACAGGAGAGAACATAGAGGAGTTCTATCAGACAGAAGAGAGCACATAGGAGTTCTATCAGACAGGAGAGAGCACAGAGGAGTACTATCAGACAGGAGAGAGCACATAGGAGTCCTATCAGACAGGAGAGAACATAGAGGAGTTCTATCAGACAGAAGAGAGCACATATGAGTTCTATGAGACAGGAGAGAGCACAGAGGAGTACTATCAGACAGGAGAGAGCACAGAAGAGTACTATCAGACAGGAGAGAGCACAGAGGTGTACTATCAGACAGGAGTGAGCACAGAGGAGTGCTAGCCCATCCTCACTTACTGGACTTAGAATTAGTCAGAAAGCAAGGGACTGTTAAAATTCTTCGAACTATGGAGACCCTGGTTCAAAACATAGCTAAGCTCTAAAATAGCGCATTCTCATACCTAACTTTAATTTAGATTCACACGCTTATTGCCTTGTAACATAGAGCTAATGATAATCTGAAAAACAAGCAAATGCTCATTCATCAGCTAATCACATCAGTTTTACCTGCGATAAAAAAACATTGTCCACAGTGGTGTGCAGTTAAATGATAAAAGCAAAGGGCCAAGCAAACAATATAGTGATTACAGTTTAAAGCCTTACAATGGTCTCTTTAAAATCAGGGCTTCTTTACACCATTACAGGGCCTTGGTCAACCTGTCATCTTCATGCACTTCAGGTCCTGTTTGCAGCAGCTGGGACCTCACTGAGAAGGATAGACATTAGCAAATATGCTTGTAGCAAGATTGCGGGGGTCTAATGAGTGAAAATGGAGGACAGAGGTCCACTTCCTTGTTCTGTGCTGCTCTGCTGCCATCCACTTGTATGGTCTGCCATCTGACAGGCTGTATAGGTGGATAGCCGATATTATAGCATAGCACTGAACAATATTATCAATTGAAAGATTGCTATGAATAGTCCCCTGTGGGGACCTTTTTCCATATTATAAATAAACAAAAGTATATATATATATATATATATATATATATTTTTTTTTTTTTTTTTTTTTTTTTTTTTTTTGCCACAAGTGGAAATGTCTGAACTATTAAAATATAATATTAATGAACCCATAAGGTGAACAAAAAACTGGCCACTTCCTATCCCAGAATAAAAAGTGATCAAAAAGTCAAATATACAAAAAAGTTGTACAGATTAAAAAAAATATGCATGAGCCCACAACAGCCCCCTGTGTTGAAAAATAGAAAAGTTAAAGGGGTCAGAATAGGGTGATGTCTTACAGAAAAGATTAACTTTTTTTCAAAGCCGTAATGTAACATACAAGATAAACATGGATATCTTTTAATTGTTTTGGGGGGGCCCCAAAAAAAAAAAAAAATAACATGTCAGTTTTACTGTAAAGTGCACTGCGTAAAAGTGAAACCCACCAAACAATTACCCCCACCAATAGAATTTTTTTGGTTGCGCTGTACATTTTATGGTAAAATGAAAGGTGTTACAAAGTACAATTGGTTGTGTAATAAATAAGCCCTCAAAAGGCTCTGTGGATGGAAAAACAAAAGAGTTATGTATCTTAAAAGGCAATGAGGGAAAAAAAAACACAAAACGTTTATGTACTGTGTCCTTAAGGGGTTAAAAGGGTACGCCAGTGAAAACCAGTTTTGTTTTGTTTTTTCAACTGGTGCCAGAAAGTTAAACAGATTTGTAAATTACTTCTGTTAAAAAAAAAATCTTTATCCTTCCAGTACTTATCAGCTGCTGTATGCTCCAGAGGAAGTTGAGTTGTTCTTTTCAGTCTGACCACAGTGCTCTCTGCTGACACCTCTGTCCATGTCAGGAACTGTCCAGAGCTGGAGAGGTTTGCTATGGGGATTTGCTCCTACTCTGAACAGTTCCTGACATCAACAGAGGTGTCAGCAGAGAGCACTGTGGTCAGACTGAAAAGAACAACTCAACTTCCTCTGAAAGGATTATGATTTTTAAATAGAAGCAATTTACAAATCTGTTTAATTTTCTGGCACCAGTTGATTTGAAAAAAATTGGTTTCCACCGGAGTGCCACCAGAGTTACCCTTTACTATTCCTATTCAGAAAAAAAATTGGTACATTCTAAAGTTTGTTAGATACATGTTGGTTATGTTACGTATTTTGAGAAAATGTTAATCAATTGTTACAGATTCTTAAAGGGATTTACCACCTATACCACAACTTTTAATATTACCCTACTGTAAGTATGATGACTTACACATACTCCGCGGCTTCTATGCAGCCCCGTTCTGTCACATCCCCTTACTCCTCTCCTGCATGGACATCTGTCGCGCAGTCGGATGGCTTATTGTTCATACACGGCTGCCTATGGAGAAGAATGTAGCAATGCATAGCACTCAAACAGTGGAAGGGGCACAGTAAGGTTTCTTATACTGTACAAAGTCGCTACTAGACAGCACTTCAGTAATACAGGTGCTTTACCAATAAAATGCCCATTCTGATAGATCTTCCAACTAGTCGTATGTGCTGCAGATTAACAGTGTCTGAGCATTGTATGTTGAGTATAATTTCAAATTACAATGGTCCAGGAAAAAATATTATAATAAGTATGTTGAAAACATTGTCAGCTGAGGAATAATTCTTTCTTGTTTTTAATGTGTTTGAGACAACACATTTCATAATTATCACCAGTGCAGATTTAAAGGGGTACTACCGTGCTGACAAGTTATCCCCTATCTAAAGGATAGGTGATAAGTTGCCTGATCACATGGGGTCCCGCCGCTGGGGACCCCCGCGATCTCGCATGCAGCACACCGCTCTCATCAGGCCCCGGAGCGAACATCGCTCCAGGTCTGATGACTGCTGATCACGGGGGTGGAGTATAGTGAAATCACGGCTCCGCCCCCATGTGACATCATGCTCCGCCCCCTCAATGTAAGTCTATGGCAGGGGGCGAGACAGCTGTCTCGCCCCTGCCATAGACTTGCATTGAGGGGGCGGAGCGTGACGTAACATGGGGGCGGAGCTGTGACGTCACAATCACCGGCCCCGTCATCAGACCCGGAGCGGATGTTCGCTCCGGGGCCTGATGAGAGCGGGGTGCTGCATGCAAGATCGCTGGGGTCCCCAGAGGCAGGACCCGACGCGATCAGGCAACTTATCCCCTGTCCTTTAGATAGGGCATAAGTTGTCAGCACGGTAGTACCCCTTTAAGTGTAATCATCCAAAATCATCATCCAATAAAGATCATACAATATCAGATACAACGCAGTGTGTTTATAAACAAGCTGTTAGTGACAATGGCTTATCACATGTCCTTGTAACAGTGACATAAAATTTTGCCTTAAAATCAGTTTAAAACTATTCGAATACATTCCTAGGTGGCTTAACAGTGTTATACATGAGACTTATGGTAATTGCTGAGTTTCTGCTTTGGTCCAAAATTATTTGATCCCAAGCTATCTTTTTAACAATATTTGCAGAAGCAACATTTCTACAAAAGATTAGAATCCACAAGCTATTCTTTTAAATATTTACACCAAGCCCTGATTATCCTATGGATTTCATCCACTATAGGGGAATTGGGTTGTGAAAACCCCATTTACATGTATTGTGCTGTAAAAGCCAGCTCAGAATCGAGTATAACTTCACAGTATATATTCCAGTGGCCAGAACTGAAAGATATGACTGTGCAATCGCAATAATTATTGATTTGTGTCATTTCTGAATATGTTTGTGGTAAAATATACGACACATTCCAGATCAAATGTACTTTTATGCTGCAGTTAATGTCCTAGAGCAATGGCATAATGATAGCTGGTGTCCATATTAAACCAGTTGCTATGACTTGTTTTTGGGATCTCGGTAACCGTTATATAATTTTATTTGATGTTGTCTACGCTTTGCAAGCAGCGTGACCTTTTCAGTGCACATAATGTTTAATGAAGCCGTAAAGACGCAGGTAGTAGGCTCAATTAAAGAGAAACAACAAACTGCATGGCTTTGGATCGATATATTACACAACATACTTGCAGCAGCTGTAATATTGATTTGTAAATAACATTATTGTTAGTAGTGTTGCTCGCGAATATTCGCAATTCGAATATTATTCGCGAATATCGCATATTCGCGAATTCGCGAATTTCGCGAATATAGCGCTATATATTCGTAATTACGAATATTCTTTTTTTTTTTTTTTTTTTTTTTTTTTTTTTTTCTTCACAGTACACATCACAGTGATCACCCCTCTCTGCTTCCAGCTTGTGTGGTGTAAAGAAGGCTGTAATACTACTGTGTGAGACTGGCGTGCGAAAATTCGCATATGCGAAAATTAGCATATGCTAATTTTCGCATATGCGAATTTCCACTTATGTTAATTTTCGCATGCACGTATTTTCGCATACGCGAAAATAAAACGGTGATATAACGAATATGCGAATATTCGCGAATATATGACGAATATTCGTCCATATATTCGCGAATATTCGCGAATTCGAATATGGCCTATGCCGCTCAACACTAATTGTTAGCAACACTGCTATCTATTTCAACTACAGTAGGCTCTTTTGTACACAAAGGCTATGTGTTTTTTTTTTTCCACTAAGTAAATATGCAGATGGTGTGAAATCCTGTCCTACATTATGTTCTGTGTAATCTGCTGTATCGATTTACAAAGTAAATGGAAGGTAATAAGAAAATCAATGTTATGTTCTGATTGAGTTTGAATTCAGTCACTCAATCCACTCCACAAGTCAGATCTGCTAAGGGAATAGCAAGTGACTACCACTTTGCTTACAGGTAATGTAGATTACTGAATCTTCTTCCAGAAATACTTCCAAGTAGCTGGAGGTAGAAATGGAGAAAGAATTATTAATTGACACAAACTACCAAGAAATGTCTTACTTTCATGACGCCATTTCACAGGATCCAATCGAGCATGTAGCATCTTCAGATTCAAAGCTTGCTAGAAAATATTGAATAAAAGCATAACCATTGTTACAGTAAAAGCATTTCCACTTTTCTTTTTCCTGGAGTGAGGATGTCTGAAGTTATATAAAATACAGAGGACAAAGAAATACATTGTGATGATAAAACCTTGCACCAACAGTTCAACAAAGGACATAGGTATTCAGGAGATAAAGAAATGTAACAGACAGACTTCAGTTATCATAATAAATAACTCTAACAATCTTAAGTGTTGCAGTTTAACAGATTTCAGGATATTTAGAAAATAAAGTAAGTTTATTTGAAGTTTGTCTAACATCTGTCTTTGAAATGCGATAGTCATATGTGTGTGTTATATTGAAGACAGGGCCATATTTACAGCTCGTGCCGCTCTGGGCATTCTGAGTGGTAAGGTAAGTACTGTTGGCATCAGTGTCACCTGCACTACCATTCTGTACCAACAGATTAAGAGAAACACTTTATATTAAAAATAAAAAGCATTATGACATCATACTCACATGTGTTCCTTAACTTTAGGGTTTGTGCTACTCAACTACTGTACAAACTACGGCATAAATTATAGCTGGAATGTCCATGATACAAACTATCCAGTACAGGAATTGTCAACCCCGTGGTTTATTAGAAATCACAAGTCAACCATTCCTCTCCTCTCAACAGTAGAGAGAGCTGATCAGCTCCATTCTATTGTTCTAGTAGAATTGTACAATAGTGTTGAGCACGAATGTTCAAAATGTGAATTTTTACCATGGATATCAGCACTTCTGGATTTTGCGAATATTTAGAATATAGATATATATTTGTAATGACGAATATTTGGTTTTTTCTATGCGTAAAGAAATAATATTTTTGCATAAGTCGCAAAGTATACTTCTTAATTTGTATGTATACATTAAGCTACTCAGAATAAAATTGTATCTAGGCTCTGCTAAAATGAGAATAGCCTTTTTATCTTAGTGTTATTTTTTTTTATCTTTTGCTTACTCTCATGGTTGTCCGAGACGTGAATCAATCATGTATTCAGCTAACTAGACTGTCTAAAATCCATTCATTGCTTAATTTTCAGGTTGGCAGCACATATTATACTGCAGGTAGATTTGCAACAAGGACAGGGTCAAGATGCTAAAGCTAATGACTTACAAAGGGATCTACGATGCTGTCATTGATTTATACTGTTAGTTTTTAATGTATTACTGTTCAGTATAAAAAATCCAGAAATATTCTAGCTTTCACACTGACCTCCATAATAAGCTGACCCCTTTTTTATGCAGTTTACTTATCAGCTTCGCTGTGTAGACTGGAACAGGGCAAGCAGAGAGCAGAGGATTTCATTTATGGATGCCTTAATAAAGCAGGATAGTAACACTATAAAATATAAACACACAGATAAGGCTCTGTAACTTTGAGGTCACTGGGGGCTAAGGGCTTCCATTCATCACAACTTTTATAAGGAATGTGTATCTCTAATATAACCTTCCCCAGAAAGTTGTTTATTCCTTGACAACATGTGAAGTATATTTACGGCACCAAGAACTATAACATGGTTGCAATTCTTCCTATTAAAGCTACAATAAAATAATTTAAAGGAGTACTCGGCTGCTCAGCATTTGGAACAAACTGTTCTGAATGCTGGAGCCGGCGCTGGGAGCTAGTGACGTCATAGCCCCGCCCTTATGATGTCATGCCCCGCCCCCTCAATGCAAGTCTATGGTGATCAAAAAGTCCCATCAAACAAAAATGGTTCTGATTAAACCTACAGATCACTGGCAAAAAATGTACCCTCATACAGCCCTGTATACAAAAAATAAAAGTGTTATAGGGTTCAGAACACAACAATTTTACAATTTTAAGCTTATTGATTTCCTTACAAAAAGATATAGGCCCAGATTTATCAAACTATATGAGAGAAAAAGTGGAGAGATTTTTCCACCGCAACCAATCACAGCTCAGCTGACAAGCTCTGGTAAAGTGAAACCTGAGCTGTGATTGGTTGTTGTGGGAAAATCACTCCATATTTACTCTCACATAGTTTGATAAATCTGGGCCATAATGTTTTAAAATTAGTTAAATATAACAAAACCTATATAAATTGAGTATTGTTATAATATCTACCTACATGATAAAGAGAGCATGTCCTTTTAACAATCAATTTCAATGCATAGAAACGTAATAAACACAAAATTGCTTGTTATTTCCTAATTTCCCCCAGCAAATATTTCTGGGGGGCTGTGATGTAGATTTTGTGGAAAAATTAGTAATGTCATTGCAAAGTAAAATTGGTCTAAAATAAAACAAGCCGTCATATGGCCCTGTAGGTGGATAAAACGTATGGCTGTAAAAAAGGCGATTAGAAAAAAACAAAAAACGCACTCACTCATTCTACTCCACACTAGCAGCCCCCGCCCCCTTGACTGTGCTTGTGCCTTTTTATTTATATCCACAATAGGCTGTCAACCAATGGGATGAAGTGTTTCCATTTACAATACAGCAGAGTAAGCAGTTTAGACAAAACCATCTAAGGACAGACTATATATATATATATATATATATATATATATATATATATTGTCTGTCCTATATATATATATATATATATATATATATATATATATATAGCATCTTCTCTTCTGGGAAGAGCAAACACAGCTTATTGGGTAATGGCTCAATACAACAACTATGCAACAGACAAAATCTGGAACTCAGAAGAATGGACAAGACTATTCATGGAGTGTTGTATCAGCTTTTCATCTCTATAGGTGGAATTACACATAGCCCATGGTGCATTTATATAGGGAATTATGTTTAACCTTAACCCCTTAACGGCGCAGGACGTATATTTACATCCTGCGCCGACTCCTGAGATTTAATGCGGGGTCACGTGGTGACCCCACATCATATTGGATGTGTCTCAGTGGCTAACAGTAGCCGGGACCCGTGGCTAATACCGCACATCACCGTTCGCGGCAATGTCCGGTATTGACCCTTTAGACGCGATGATCAAAATTGATCGCCGCGTCTAAAGTGAAAGTAAAAGCCTTACCAGCAGCTCAATCGGGCTGATCGGGACCACCGCGGTAAAACCGCGGTGTCCCGATCAGCTGTACGGACATGAGGAGGGTCCCTAGCTGCCTCCTCGTTGTCTGATCGAAATGCAGTTGAGTGACGAAAACACTGATCAATGCTATGCTATGTGGGCAATCAGTCTAATGCATGTTACAGTCCCTTATGGGAGCTATAACATTGCAAAAAAAAAAGCGAAAACAAGTTAATAAAGATGATTTAACCCCTTCATTAATAAAAGTTTGAATCACCCCCCTTTTCCCATAAAAAACTGTGTAAATAAAAATAAATATAAACATATGTGGTATCGCCGCGTGTGTAAATGTCCGAACTATAAAAATCTATCGTTAATTAAGCCGCACGTTCAATGGCATACACGTAAAAAAATGCCAAAGTTCACAATAGCACATTTTTGGTCACTTTTAATACCATAAAAAAATGAATAAAAAGCAATTATGTGTAAATGAATTTTTTATTCACTAAAATGCTGGTGTTACCCCAAATTTTTCATTTTCACAAGGGGTAATAGGAGAAAAAGCCTCCCAAATTTTTTTTTTTTTTAATTGGGGGAGGACTGTGTAAGGGTATATTTATATGTAGTGTTTTACTTTTTATTTTGCGTAGTGTAGTGTTTTTAGGGTACATTCACAGTGAGGGTTTACAGTGAGGGTTTACACATGGTGGGAGGGGGAAATCTCCAGCTGTTGCAAAACTACAACTCTCAGCATGCACTGACAGAGCATACATGCTGGGAGTTGTAGTTATGCAGCGGCTGGAGGCACATTGGTTGCGCAACACAGAGTTTGTTATTTAACTCAGTGTTTTGCAACCAGTGTGCCTCCAGCTGTTGCAAAATTAGAACTCCCAGCATGTACAGTCTCTCAGTGCATGCTGGGAGTTGTAGTTTTGCAACAGCTGGAGACACACTGGTTGCGAAACACTGAGTTAGGACACAAACGCTGTTTCACAACCAATTTGTCTCCAGCTGTTGCAAAACTGCAACACTCAGCGTGCATTGACAGCCAAAGGGCATGCTGAGTTGTAGTTTTGCAACAGCTGGAGGCACACTGCTACAACTCCCAGAATGCCTTTTGGTGGTCTGTACATGCTGGGAGTTGTAGTTATGCAACTGCTGGAAGCACACTTTTTCTATGAAAAAATGTGCCTCCAGCTGTTGCATAACTACAACCCCAGCATGCACAGATTACCAAAGAGCATGCTGGGAGTTGTAGCAGTGTGCCTCCAGCTGTTGCAAATCTACAAATCTCAGCAGGATTTGAACAGGCCTCACCTCCTGCTGTATCCTGCCGCCAGGACAGCTGCCACTGCTGCCACAGCTTCCCTCCGCTGGGACCACCGCCGCTGCTTCTGAGGGGTCCCCCGCCGGACCAGGGAGAAGTAGGAGACCCCCGCCGACCCGTATCACAGGGCAGTGATTGGTCGGTCGTTCCGACAGATCAGTCACGTGATCGTGAGGTGGCACCTGTGCCACCTCACTCCTGCTGGGTAAAGGTGAATGGGGCTGTATCGGACAGCCCCATTGACTCTTTTTTTCTGGGTCACTGGGTCACTAGAGACCCGATTGACCCGGAATCGCGATCGCCGACTGGATATTGACAGTCATCCTGGTTCGGTCCCTGCCCGGTGCGCGGCAGGAACCAAAATTCCCACGGGCACACAGGTACGCCCTTGGTCCTTAAGTACTAGGGTGCGAGGGCGTACCAGTACGCCCCAGGTCCCTAAGTGGTTAAAGGGGTTCTCCGGTGGAAAACTTGGTGCCAAACTAGATTTGTAAATTACTTCTATTAAAAAATCTAAATCCTTCCAATACTTATCAGCTGCTGTATGCTCCAGAAAAAGTTGAGTTCTTTGTTGTTGTTATTTTCAGTCTGACCACAGTGCTCTCTGCTGACACCTCTGTTCATGTCAGGAACTGTCCAGAGTAGGAGCAAATCCTCATGGCAAACTTCTCCTGCTCCGGACAGTTCCTGACATGTACAGAGGTGTCAGCAGAGAGAACTGTGGTCAGACTAAAAAGAACAACAACAAAGAACTCAACTTCCTCTGGAGCATACAGCAGCTGATAAGTATTGGAAGGATTAAGATTTTTTTATAGAAGTAATTAACAAAACTGATTAACTTTCTAGCACCAGTTGATTTGCAAATAATAAAAATATGTTTTCAACTGGAGTACCCTTTAAGCTTCCAGTTTTCACAGATCCCCCTGTAATATTATGTTTTTTTTCCCTCTGTGATAATCACCTAGTTTAGAGTCATATGCAAATATCTAGTTATCTAGTGGGAGGGGTATTTCTGAGCGGAAGAGAAACACAGCCGGGGACCAGACTGGGATACCAGAGTACCCACTGGAGCACTAAAGGTAAGTAAAAGTTTGTTGTTTTTCATGTACTGTTATGTGGGCAAAGTTGTGAAAATTCCCCCTTCTGCTGGATAACCCTATTAATTGACCCCCTATGTTACCCAACTTGAAACTGTCACTCAGAGTAAGTTCCATTGATAGGCACCCTCTGTTTTCCATCACTGAGTCAATATTAATTTGGCATCATCATAATAATTTGGCATCATCATAATAATATTGCCCTACAGATCAAATACAATATGTCATTTTTACTGTAAAGTGCACTTTAAAATTACTCAAAATTGTGTTTTATTTTGTTTTGTTTTTTCAATTTAACCCCACAAATATTTATTTTCAGTTTTGACGTAGAATTTGTGGTAAGAGAGTGGTGTCATAAAATAGTACAATTTGTCCCTCATAAAAAATATAATAAAAGCCATGGTATGGCCCTGATGAAGAAAATGAAATGAAAAGGTAAATTTATTTTAAAGGAAAAGGAAAAAAATTAAATGTAAAAAGGAAAATTGGCCAATTCACAATGGGATTAACAAAATATTTCTCTTTAGACTTAAATGAAACTAACATGAAATGCACACACTCCCTTTAAATGAAATTGTGTAATTAAAAAAATGTTTATTGAAAGGATCATTTGTTTTAACTCTAATTATTGTTTACATAGAAAGACACAGCTTTTATGGAATAGTCCAAGCAGAACGTTATTGCATCATCACTACTAATCTATCTTAACAATATCAAGAACAAGCAATCGACTGTAAACAGAAGAAAGCCTGATAAAGACTAGAGACAGCAGTAAATAATAATGCCGTAAAGTCAGCAGTCTGATTTAATGTGTCAAATGTTTAACATTTCTCAAACCAACCACGAGCAATGAAATGCTAATACCATTAATAAGAAAACCCCAGTAAATAATTTCTAGGACAGCGGCAGATTTATGGGCGCTAATATTATTTTCACAAGTGACTGTTCGGAAGTATAAAATGAGAACTATGCATGATTTAGTTGACCCAAGCAAATTCGGGTTCCTTACTGTAGCAGTTGCCATATCAAAGCACATGAAAATATCCTGAAATAACCTGAAAAAGACGAGTTAGAAAAAATAGCAAATGTGACTCGCAGACATTAAGGAACAAGGCACTCTTCCAAAATGGATTTCATGTTAGCCTTTAAATATAAATGATTACAGGAACGCATTTGTTTAATATTGTGCCCATGTCCCAGAGGAATCAAATTACTTCGCAGAAGAGTATAATAGGCGCAGGATTCTTGGGCAAATTCTACCTTCTATCACACGTTTTTCACTCTAACTCCCTTTTCCAGAGTGTTCATTTGGAGCTATTTATATTAGAAAACTACACTGTGAACAGTTTCTTTAATAAAATATAGTTTTCAATAATAAAGCAATGCAACACTTATATCCAGAGCCAGGCATAGAATACTAAAGAAAAATGTAAAAAAAATTCCCGGATGTTCTGGAGCAGAGCCGATCAGAGGTGATGAGATGATGATAATGTTGCTTCGTAACAACAACATATTTATTTGAACATAATAAGCCAAATATATGACACATTTCTAGGTATAAAACACCCCTTCTTCAGATTACCACCAAAGAAATAAGGCCACATAGTAACCATAGGTGCAAAAAACATATAATATCTTTATTAAGTATCATAAAATCGGAAGTACAATATTAAAATCTGAGCTAGGCAATGCAGATATCAGACAGAGAGGAGGTGAGGAAGATACTCAAAAGAATAGCTTGAATATAGTATAAAGAATACACAATAGAACTAGGGGAATAATGCATATGATACAACAAGGCTGCATAAAGCAAGCAACAATGGATGGACATATCATCTGTGGTGAGAGATCTCCTTATAGGATACACAATCAGCCTACTTGGTACTCCTTTACACTGTATGCATTGTTCATTGGGATTGTATATGTCCATCCATTGTTGCTTGCTTTATGCAGCCTTCTTGTATCATATGCATTATTTCCCTAGTTCTATCGTGTATTCTTTATGCTATATGCAAGCTATTCTTTTGAGTATCTTCCTCACCTCCTCTCTGATATCTGCATTGCCTAGCTCAGATTTCAATGTTGTATGTCCGATTTTATGATACTTAATAAATATATTATACGTTTTTTGCACCTATGGTTACTATGTGGCCTAATTTATTTGGTGGTAATTGATGAATTGGCCACTGGTTACATTCAATTTTGCCTTTTCTTCTTTTTTTGTGACCCCTTCTTCAGATGTGCAATGGCATAAAACACAGTATACTCGCACCTGCACACACTGGAAATTGAGTAAGCAAAGAGAGGGTCAGACTGAACCAAATATTGAGAGAATAATGAATAACAGGGCGCCAAAGGCCCCACAGATTGTCATGACCGACTGGGGGACAGGTAATGTGAGCCCTAAACTGACCATAAAAACACTCTCCCTGTCAACTTGCCCATCCATCCTCCGCCATGGATCGGCAATTTGAATCCGGTCCCTGCCTGTGCTAAAGTGCAGTCGCGTAAATACAAATAGCATACATAGTAGATCACAGGCCAGAAAGAGAAAAGGAAAACTACTAGACAACCAGATATACCAGACAGGATGCAAATACTAACAGGACAGAATATAAACAGACAAACTGATCAGGAACATAGAACACTGTTCACAAACAGATACAAGTACAAAGAACAAAGATCAGATAAACCAAACAGGATCTAAATATAGAACACTGTTCACACTAGACACAGATAACTAACAAACAGATTAGGTCCAGAACACAACACTGGGAAACAAATGAGTCAGCATAGACTCCAGGAACAAACAGGAATAAAAACTAAATCCCCCAGAAAACCTCCAAAAAACACGTGAATATCTTGGTACTAGAATTCAATCTCTCAGAGTCCACCATGGAGCACGGACATATCTTGTACTAAATCTCAATTCACAGAGTCCCATTAAAAGGTAACAGGGATGTCTTGTTACAAAAACTCAGAAAACGGATACAAGAAGACTCAGTGTGAACACAGACAAAGCAGAAAGAACAAACATAGTCCTAAAACCGACTAATGTAACACAGACTAAAATACAATGAGCATGCTATATAACCATGGCTAAAAACCCAGATAAAATGACAAGATATATACAAGATAAATGCTCAGGTAGACATAGAAGCTCTATTGCACAAACAGCCAAAGAGTATTGCACTAACAGGCATCATAGTATTGCACTCGATAACCAGCACTGAATGCAGGAGAAGTCTGTCTTAAAAAAGACACACCAGAGTTCTCATTCATTCAGATCATTAACCATTCCCTATCCTGGGAGAATAGAAAACTGCTCTGAACATCCTAGTGTGTGAAAAAAACATCTAAACTGAAAAATACAAAAACAAATAAACGGACATTAAACAGATCACTGAAGCTGTTTTGAATAGAGATGAGCAAACTTTTCAAAAATTTGATCGGGCGATTCGACAAATTTTTTCGAAAGAATTGGGTTCGATTCAAATTTATTTGTGGTGAATGTATATTAAAAACGGCTATTTCTGGACTACAGAGAACCTCAATTGGGGTGTAGAACACTGCTTTGTTCTAAGATGTATATGGAGTGTGCTGGGGTAGTGAAATAATACTGTTATTCAGAATGACATGCAGATTACAGGCATCGCTCATAGAATTGCTGCTGCAGAGCAGCACAATGACAGAGCGTGGAGGTGTCATCAGTATGAGGAGACCATATAATGGCTGAATGACACAGCATGGAGGTGTTGGCAGCATGAGGAGACCATATAGTGGCTGAATAACACAGCTTGGATGTGGCTGAAGCATGAGGAGACCATATAGTGTCTGAATGGCAAAGCCTGGAGTTGGCAGCAGCATGAAGAGACACTAGGGCTTCACAATACCTAAGATTAAGAGACAAATTTTGACATTTAAATTGAAGATTTAGGGTGGCTAGTGCTACCATAATTTTTTTTTTAGGCCCAGACCAAGCAGCATCAGTAAACCATATATTGGCTGAATGACACAGCCTGGAGTTGGCTGAAGCATGAGGAGACCATATAGTGTCTGAATGGCACAGCCTGGAGTTGGCAACAGCATGAAAAGACACTAGGGCTTCACAATATCTAAGATTAACCCTTTAAAGGGGTACTCCGGTGGTCAACGTGTTTTTCCGTTTTTGACTTACCCTATTTGTTTTGTTTCATTTCTATTCTTGTTGTTTAGCCTACTCTATTTCCGTTCTTTGTTGTCTTTTTATCCCCCACTTTGTTTTCCTCCTATCTTTGCTTCTATTTCCTGTTTCTTGCTGTGCTGAAAACTACAAATCCCAGCATGCCACATGCCTTGCTGGTTTGGGGCGGCTACTTTTTTTTTGTTTGTCAGCCTTGGTTGGGATACACTGGTATACGCACACAAAAGGGACTAGAACTCCAGGCATGTGTCATTCAGGAGTCTTCAGTCTGTGGTATAACACCAGCATGCTGCCTCTGTAGTCTCCTGGGGGTTGTAGTTCACCACACCTCTATAGGGCATACACCAGTGTTTCCCAACCAGGGTGCCTCCAGGTGTTGCAAAACTACAACTCCCAGCATGCCCTGACAGCCTTTGGGCATGCTAGGAGTTGTAGTTTTGCAACAGCTGGAGGCACACTGGTTGGGAAACACTAGCATACACACACACACACACACACAACAGGGACTACAACTCCCAGCATGTGTCATTCAGGAGTCCCCCCCCCCCATCACATATAGGGAGAGATTTATCAAAACCTGTACAGAGGAAAACTTGCCCAGTTGCCCATAGCAACCAATCAGTTTGCTGCTTTCATTTTTATGAAGGCCTGTGAAAAATGAAAGAAGCAATTTGATTGGTTGCTATGGGCAACTAGGCCAGTTTTCCTCTGCACAGGTTTTGATAAATCTCACCCATAGAGATCATTCCCAGTATGAAATGTATTCCCCCTGCAGTCCATACATCCTCAGACCGTGCACCTTCTCATCCTCCCCTTCAGATAACACTCATCTTCTCTGTGAGGTCCTTCTCGTGTGCAGACCTGCGTCCTTAGAATACAGAGCAGGGGGGAAAGGAGGTGAGGAGCTGTGTACTCAGCTGGATGAGATGAGGGAGCGTGGCTTATTCCTCTCATGCAGACAGAGAAAAAAAAAAAAAAGCTATGACATCCACAACAGACTCAGAACTGTGGACAACAGTAAAAGAAAACCCTCTGAACTACAGAACTTCCTGCCCAACAAACAGGTAAGAAAAACACACACATGCTGCCAAAACATATAACACATGCATATTGCAAAAAATCTAAACTTACAAAGAAGGTGTCATATAGTCAAAAAAATTAACCACCCCTATAAGGACCCAGCCCAAATATACCTAAAGGACCCGACCATTTTTTGAACATCTGACCACTGTCACTTCAAGCATTAAAAACTCTGGGATGCTTTTACCTCTCATTCTGATTCAGAGATTATTTTTTCGTGACATATTCTACTCTATGTTAGTGGTAAAATTTTGTCGATACTAGTTTCATTTCTTGGTGAAAAAATGCAAAAATTTGATGAAAAAATTGAAATTTAGCATTTTTTTTTACTTTGAAGCTCTCTGCTTATAAGGAAAATAGACATTCCAAATAAATTATACAATGATCCACATACACAATAAGTCTACTTTATGTTTGCATCATAAAGTTGTCATGTTTTTACTTTTGGAAGACATCAGAGGGCTTCAAAGTTCAGCAGCAATTTTCCAATTTTTCACAAAATTTTCTAAATCAGAATTTTTCAGGGACCAGTTCAGTTTTGAAGTGGATTTGAAGGGCCTTCATATTAGAAATACCCCACAAATTACCCAATTATAAAAACTGCACCCCTCAAAGTTTCCAAACTGACATTCAGTAAGTGAGTTAACCCTTTAGGTGTTTCACAGGAATAGCAGCAAAGTGAAGGAGAAAATTCAAAATCTTCATTTTTTACATTCGCATGTTCTTGAAAACCCAGTTTTTGAATTTTTACAAGTTTTAAAATGAGAAATCTTCCTAAATTGTGTAACCCAATTTCTCTCAAGTAAGGAAATACCTCATATGTGTATGTCAAATGTTCAGTGGGCGCAGTAGAGGGCTCAGAAGGGAAGGAGCGACAATGGGATTTTGGAGAGTGAGTTTTTCTGAAATGGTTTTTGGGGGGCATGTCATATTTAAGAAGACCCTATGGTGCCAGAACAGCAAAAAAAAAAAAAAACACATGGCATACTATTTTGGAAACTACACCCTTCAAGGAACATAACAAGGGGTACAGTGAGCCTTCACACCCCACAGGTGTTTCACGACTTTATGTCAAAGTTGGATGTGTTAATACATTTCTTTTTTTCACTAAAATGCTAGTTTTCCCCCAAATTTTAAATTTTAAGTTATAGGAGAAAATGCCCCCCCAACATTTGTAGCCCCATCTCTTCTGAGTATGGTAATACCCCATGTGTGGACATCAAGTGCACTGCGGGCGCACTACAATGCTCAGAAGGGAAGGAGTCACATTTGGCTTTTGGAAAGCACATTTTGCTGAAATGGTTTTTCTAGGGCATGTCGCATTTAGGAAGCCCCTATGGTGCCAGAACAGTAAAAAAAAAAAAAAAAAGCACATGGCATACTATTTTGGAAACTACACCCCTCAAGGAACGTAACAAGGGGTACAGTGATCCCTAACAACCTACAGGTGTTTGATGACTTTTCGTTAGAGTTGGATGTGTAAATGAAAAAAAAAAAAAGTTTTCACTAAAATGCTGGTTTCCCCCCAAATTGTACATTTTTTTTTACAAGGGGTAATAGGAGAAAATGCCCCCAAAATGTGTAACCCCATCTCTTCTGAGTATGGTAATACCCCATGTGTGGACGTCAAGTGCAATGCGGGCGCACTACAATGCTCAGAAGAGAAGGAGTCACATTTGGCTTTTGGAAAGCACATTTTGCTGAAATGGTTTGGGGGGGCATTTAGGAAGCCCCTATCGTGCCAGAACAGCAAAAAAAAAAAAAAAAAAAAACACATGGCATACTATTTTTGAAACGAAACCCCTCAAGGAACGTAACAAGGGGTCCAGTGAGCCTCACCACCCACAGGTGTTTGACTACTTTGGATGTGTAAAAGATATATATATTTTTTTTACTAAAATGCAGTTTTTTCCCCAAATTTTAGATTTTTAGAAGGGGTAATAGGAGAAAATGCCCCCAAAATGTGTAACCCCATCTCTTCTGAGTATGGTAATACCCCATGTGTGGACATCAAGTGCACTGTGGGCACACTACAATGCTCAGAAGAGAAGGAGTCACATTTGCAAATTTTGCTGAAATGAGGGGGCATGTCGCATTTAGTGCCAGAACAGCAAAAAAAATTAAATTTGTTAATACATTTCTTTGGAATAAGGACATACCTCATATCTGGACCGGTCACAGAAGAACAGGAGTGCAGTCAGGGGCCTTGAGCTTCGAAATCGCTGCCTGTGGAGCCAGAGCAGTGGGAACCCCCCTCAAGGGGCATTACATGGGGTAATTAATAAACGTTACATGGGGTAAGTTACTAAAATGGGGTACAGTGGGGCATAAAATTATAAAACAGGCTATGTTCCCAGAATGATGACCCAGAGCATAGCCCAAACTAAAGATTATGCCCACCCCAAACCCTATGCTCTGAATCATCATTCTGGGAATGTGATGTGTGTGGCCGTCCCTAACCTGCACCCCACTCAGGTGGAGAGAGAGCGCTATGCATTTGAGGGAACATAAGTCCCCGATGATAGTGACTCAGTGACCCATGACCCATTTTTTGGAAAAAATACACCCCGAGGTCTTATCAGTTTATTTATTTATTTATTTTTCTGAAATTTTTGGGGGGCAATTTAGTGGTTTTATGGGGTTAAAATTTGGAATGTACTCTGGACTTGGTACATTGGGGTCAAATTATGGAAAATTAAAATGAAAAGGGAAATTTAGTACCGCATGGAAGTGTGATACTCTCTGAAGCAGTTTTTAATGCAGAGGCCCGGATGATCGGGGCAAGTGTCACATTGATAGGTGGTATCCTTCCGTATCCCCCTCCTGTGACACACTCTGCATTTTTTCTGGGTTCGTCCCTTCTTTCCAGTGTGGGGGATCTCACCTCGAAAGTGTTGGCCTGGGACGATCCTGGCACCTATATTTCCAGTTTCTTGGGAAGTCCGGCCTGCTCTTTCCCGGTCAGCAAACATCAGGGCCTTTAGGACTTCTTCTTGGAACTGGAGGAATGTCCCTGTGCTGCCAGCGTTCTGGTACAGTACAAAAGAGTTGTACATGGCAACCTGTACCAAGTAGACCGCAACTTTCTTGTATCATACAGGTGTTTTCCGCATGGCGTTATATGGCTTCAGGATTTGATCAGAAAGATCAACTCCCCCCATATACTGATTGTAGTTCAGAATATAATCAGGTTGGGGGCCGTTGATGTGGTACCTCGCACAGGGACAGGTGATCTGCCGTTGCCATGAATAGTGGTCAACATAAGGACATCCCTCTTATCCTTATACCTGACCAGCAACAGGTTTTCATAGGCAAGGGCACGGGACTCACCCTTGGGCATAGGTGTCTGCAGAAAATTTAGAGGGAGGCCTCTCTGATTCTTCCGCACGGTCCCACAAGCCGACATGGATCTGGCGGCAAGGGATGTGAAGAGAGGCATGCTGGTATAAAAGTTGTCCACGTACACGTGGTAACCCTTATCCAGCAATGGGTACATAAGGTCCCAAACGATTTTCCCGCTAACACCCAGAGTGGGGGAAAAATCTGGGGGTTCAATACGGGAATCTCGTCCCTCATACACCCTAAATTTGTAAGTGTACCCGGAGGTACTCTCACAAAGTTTATAAAGCTTCACACCATACCGCGCTCGCTTCGAGGGAATATACTGGCGGAATATGAGTCTCCCCTTAAAACTGATGAGAGACTCATCTACAGAGAGCTCCCTAAGCGGTACGTAGGCCTCCAAAAATTTGGCGCATCCCGGTCCGGTCCCCGCACGGCACGCGGCAAGGACCTGAAATTCCCACGGGCGTATGGATATGTCCTGGGTCATTAAGTACCAGAAAGCCAGGGCGTATCCATACGCCCTAAGTCCTTAAGCGGTTAAAAGACAAATTTTGAAATTTAAATTGCTGTTTTAGGGTAGCTAGTGCTACTATAAAAAAATTTAAAGGCTTAGACTCAGGCCCAGCAGCATCAGTAAACCATATATTGGCTTAAGCACACAGCCTGGAGTTAGCTGAAGCATCAGGAGACCATATAGTGTCTGAACCGCACAGCCTGGAGTTGGCAGCAGCATGAGGAGACACAAGGGCTTCACAATACCTAAGATTAAAAGACAAATTTTTAAATTTTAATTGAAGATTTAGGGTAGCTAGTGCTACCATAAAATGTTTTTAGGCCCAGACCCAGGCCCAGCAGCATCAGTAAATCATATATTGGCTGAATGACACAGCCTGGAGTTGTCTGAAGCATGAAGAGAGCATATATTGTCTGAATGGCACAGCCTGGAGTTGGCAGCAGCTAGAAGAGACACTAGAGCTTCACAATACCTAAGATTAAAAGACACATTTTGACATTTAAATTGAAGTTGTAGGGTAGCTGGTGCTACCATAATTTTTTTTAGGCCTAGACCAAGTCCCAGCAGCATCAGTAAACCATATATTGGCTTAATGACACAGCCTGGAGTTGGCTAAAGCATCAGGAGACCATATAGTGTCTGAATGGCACAGTCTGGAGTTGGCAGCAGCATGAAGAGACACTAGGGCTTCACAATATCTAAGATTAAAAGACACATTTTGAAATTTAAATTGAAGATTTAGGGTAGCTAGTGCTACCATAAAAACATTTAAGACCCAGAACCAGGCCCAGCAGCATCAGTAAACCATATATTGGCTAAATGAAACAGCCTGGAGTTGGCTGAAGCATCAGGAGACCATATAGTGTTTGAATGGCACAGTCTGGAGTTGGCAGCAGCATGAGGAGACACTAGGGCTTCCCAATACCTAAGATTAAAAGACACATTTTGAAATTTAAATTGAAGTTTTAGGGTAGCTAGTGCTACCATAAAAAAAAATTTGTCCCAGATCCATGCCCAGCATCAGTAAACCATATATTGGCTGAATGACACAGCCTGGAGTTGGCTGAAGCATGATGAGACCATATAGTGTCTGAATGGCACAGCCTGGAGTTGGCAGAAGCATGAGGACACCATTGAAATTTAAGATTTTTAAATTGAAATATCACTACTCTGCCTGACATACTTATTGCATATATGAGGGGAATACAATACGCTTCACTATACTTAAAACAGTATTTGTCTAGAACAGCAGTAGGTGTGTACTATTGGCTGTTCTTTCACAGTGTATAGACCCTTGACAGATTAACAGGTAGAAAATAGTACACTTCTTAGATGTAGGTATGTGGTATGCACTTATGAGGGCAGAAAAGTGTGCTACAGTACGCTTAAAAATACTTATTTTTACCTGTGTCCCAGATTCCAAAATTCCTTTATAATCAGAAAATGTCAGAATACCACATACGTTCTCTGAAGATAATGATCCTTCATTTGATGACATTATGAGTATTGTGTGTTCCAGTGACATAAGCTCATCCGAGGAACAGGAAAACATGATACAACTTAATTCTGCAACTGAAGAACCACAACAAAGAATGAATGACTTAAAGCCTACTAGAACTGAGGAACTTCAAAATGGTAAATCTACCACCTGGGATATTCAGTCAATTCCAACAGCTGGTGGTCAGTATCCATAGTTCCCTGTTTCTGCTAGTCCTTGGCAATATTCCTTTTATTACTGGTATCAACATGGCAATAATGCTGGGGGAGTAACTCAAGGATACCCACATGTTGCCTACAATACACAGTCAATATATGAAGACCATATAGTGGCTGAATAACCCAGCCTGGAGTTGGCAGAAGCATGAGGAGACAATTGAAATTTAAGATTTTGAAATAGAAATTTAAGATTTTGACATTGAAATTGAGGATTTTGGCATGGGCATGTAAAGGTATGCCACCGCCTGCTGGTTTAGGTCCTGCTCCATGTCTACCTGCTGCTGATGAGTTGCTTCACTATGCGGGTGAAGAAAGCTACTCATCAGCGACTGTAGACTCAGGCTGCTGATGATGGAGCTGGTACTGCTCCTGCTACCCCACCGCTCCCCAGCAGTCATGGCAGTGTAAAATGAGCACAGAGGGGCCCCCCGATTCAGACCTGCAAGAGGACAGACGATGGTGCCGATAGGCATCGGCCAACTGACTACATAGGATGCCTCTGTAGTAGGTCACTTTGTCCTCCCTCTCAGTGGGTGTAAAAAAGGCCCCTATTTTGTGGTGGTAGTGAGGTTCCAATAAGGTGGAGATCCAGAAGTTGTTGCACACTGCGCTCCAGCCGCAAGCTCTGGCAGTGAGCACAGTGTCCCTGGTCCCCATCTGCCGGCTGGGCTGGGATTCGCATCGCTTCCATCGTGGCATTCCAGTCACAGCAGTTTGCCCAGCAGACACAGCCGTTGAGCCAAGTATCCGCCATGATGTAGCAGTTGCTAACAGCACAGCAACATCCACCGCAACCACAGCCTCCTCCTGCTCTGCTTGCACCTCCCGCTCCTGCAGTCGTCTCCGGAACAAGACTCCGTCTGTCTCTTTCCGAGAAATATGAGGGGGATCCAAAGTCCTGTCGTAGTTTTGTGACTCAGTGCTCTATGCACATAGAACTCATGGCGGATCAGTTTCCTATGGAACGAGCAAAGATGGCCTTCATCCTCAGTCTATTAACTGGAAGGGCTTTGGCCTGCGCTTTGGGATCGCAGTGATCACTACCAATCTTCAGGCATTCCTGATGGAATTTTGTGGTGTCTTCTAAGAACCTGCTCGAGCTTCCTATGCTGAGACGGCATTGCTGAGACTTACTCAGGGCAACTCCTCTGTGGGCGAGTATGTCATCCGGTTTCAAACCCTGGCATCGGAGTTAGCTTGGAATGATGAAGCCTTTTGCGTCACTTTCAAGAGAGGACTTTCTAGCCATATCAAGGATGTCCTTGCCGCCCGGGAATAGCCCGCTACCCTGAATGAACTCATACAGTTGGCGTCTCGGATTGATATCCATTTCTCTGAATGACGTGAGGAACTTCGCCAAGAAAGGGAGTCTGAATGACCTCAGCGCTTCCCTTGTCTGGCGCCCGTCTTCCAGCAACCACCGCAACCTTCTACAATGCCTCCCGCTGTGGAGGCTATGTAGGTGGATCGATCTCGTCTGACACTGCAGGAAAGAAGCCAACCAACAAAATAACCCTAGGTGGTTAAATAACCTCTAAATAACATGTGCTACAAATATTAATAAAACTTAACTTTTATTTCCTTATTCTAAATATAACAAAGGGTGAGAAACACACGTTTTAAAATCACAATGCCACTAATGTCATGCAGGTATCTGCGAACCAACACTTTGGATCATAGCCGTTATGCCACCAGGATAACCAACAGCATGTGAAAGTTTGAGAATTTGTAAATTCAAACTGAACTGCCCTATATCTGTTTAATCTTTCATTCCATGATAATGGATGTGGGGACCTACCTCCCTCTCTTATATTCTAGGCAGTATGGGCACTATATAGAGTTGTTGTATATCACAATGAGATGGTATCTCGGGGTATTAATGCCCCTAGTTGTTGGGATTCTCACATGGGAGTCACATGAGAATACTGAGGCACTGCAGGTACAGCTAAAAGGCTCACTGGCCTAATCTGACCCGACTAATTTTTCTTTTTCCCTTTTGGGTTTATTTAAGACATAGTGGGATTGCAGTCAAAACGCCTATACTGTCACCCCCCAACATGTTTCGCCACTGGTGTGGCTTTATCAAGGAGCTGGACTGACAGCATTTTTAACTGCAATCCCACTATGTCTTAAATAAACCCAAAAGGGAAAAAGAAAAATTTGTCAGATTAGGCCAGTGAGCCTTTTAGCCGTACCTGCGGTGCACAGCAGGTTACGGTCAGTGTTTTTGCCACTTAACTCCCAACAGCAATCTAACAGTAAATTTCATCTGTGAGCCACATATATAAGTGGCCTCAGTATTCTCATGCGACTCCCATGTGAGAATCCCAACAACTAGGGGCATTAATACCCCGAGATACCATCTCATTGTGATATACAACAACTCTATATAGTGCCCATACTGCCTAGAATATAAGAGAGGGAGGCAGGTCCCCGCATCCATTATCATGGAATGAAAGATTAAACAGATATAGGGCAGTTCAGTTTGAATTTACAAATTCTCAAACTTTCACATGCTGTTGGTTACCCTGGTGGCATATCGGCTATGACCCAAAGTGTTGGTTCGCAGATACCCGCATGACATTAGTGGCATTGTGATTTTAAAACGTGTGTTTCTCACCCTTTGTTATATTTAGAATAAGGAAATAAAAGTTAAGTTTTATTAATATTTGTAGCACATGTTATTTAGAGGTTATTTAACCTCCTTGGGTTATTTTTTTGTTTGGCTTGTTACCTCTACATGTGCTATTTGGCCAAATAGAGTAGTATACCCTGCAGGAAAGAACCCACCGTCGAGCTGAGAATCTGTGCTTATATTGCACCAGTGCAGACCATGTCCTCAGAGACTGTCCTCTGCGTCCACAGTCACAGGGAAACGCTCGCACCTAGGGTTTGTATGAGATGCCTCTCCACGCTTGACTTTGAAGGTCCAGCTGTCTTTACCCTCCAAAGAGACTATCTCCATTCTGGCTTTCCTGGACTCTGGTTCTGTGGGGAACTTTATTGATGCCTCATTGGTGCATAGGTATCGTCTTCCTGTAACCCGCCTTCTGAAGCCTTTGTACATCTCCTGGATCATGCCGGAATACGTAAATCCTTACAGCTCATCTCTCGACAGTACTGGTGGCCCACTTTAAAGCAGGATGTTTTTGATTTTGTCCGTGCTTGTTCAATCTGCTCCCAGGACAAAACCCCTTGTGCCAAGCCTGCTGGTCTACTACATCCTTTGCCAGTTCCTGAGCTGCCCTGGACCGAAATAGCAATGGACTTTATTACTGACCTTCCTCCTTCTGGCGGCAATACGGTCATCTGGATTATTGTGGACCGATTTTCTAAAATGGCTAATTTTGTGCCCTTGCCAGGTTTACCATCTGCACCGCAGCTTGCCAAGCTATTCCTTGGTCATATCTTCCGTCTCCATGGATTGCCTTCTCATATTGTCTCCGATATGGGAGTCCAGTTCATCTCCAAGTTCTGGAGGGCCTTCTGTTCTTGTCTACAAGTTAAACTGGACATCTCCTCGGCTTACCACCCTCAATCCTTTGGTCAGGTTGAAAGGGTAAATCAGGTCCTGGGGGACTATCTTCGCCATTTTGTCTCTGCTCACCTAGATGACTGGGATGATTTACTACCCTGGGCTGAATTCTCTTCCAACCATAGAGATTTTGAATCCGCAGGGACTCCACCCTTCTTTGTGGTCTATGGGCTTCATCCTTGTACTCCTCTTCCCCTGTATTCTTCTTCTGGATTTGGTCCAGAGGTGAGGTCTTGGGAACCACAGGAAAATATCTTGGACCAGGATCTGCTCAAAAAATTTCTGAACCACAAGAGACCAAGGGGGGGTACTGATACACACTGTGCACTCCGGCCGCAAGCTCCGGCCATGAGCGCAGTGTCCCTGGGCCCCCGTCTGCCGATGGGGTTGGGATTCGCATTGCGGGACGCGCCTGCATGCAAATCCCAGCCCTTCACTCACCACGCTCTGCTGTCCCTCTGTCTCAGCTCAGGCGCGCGTCCCCTTCTCCTAGGGCGCGTGTGCCAGAGCTCTGAAATTTGAAGGGTCAGTGCGCCCATAATTAGTGTTTGCACCTGACACCACATTACATATCCCTGCAACTCCCACACTTCCCTGCCGGATCTTCAGTGCCCCTAGCCTGAGATTAAGCATTCCATATTGCCTGTTTGTCTTCCCGAGTATCCAAACCTTAGGCACCTTTGCCGCCTGCCTTGACCTTCTGCTACATTTGACTACGCTACTGCCTTATCCTTCGGTATCTCGTCTTGCCCAGCTACCTGTGTGGTCGAGCTGTGTCGGGGGTAGCCTGCCGCAGCAAGCCCACCCTGCCTTGCGGGAGGCTCTGATTTCTTTACAAATTACTTTTAGCAGTTCCTCCCCTTTGTGACTCTTTTCACAAAGGCAAAACATGTGAAGAACAGAGTGACACTACAGTGCCCTGCACACATAGGCCCAGATTTATGAAAGAATGTCTACGGTAGAGATATTTTCAAATATTTATTTGAGTGGTGGGTTTGACTAGTGTGCATCTTATTTATCAAGAAGGTGCAGCAGGATGATGAATTTTGTGCAGCTCTGCTGTGGGTGGGAAAAGCTCTACCACATGCACTTTTTCTAGACACTTGTGAGGAAGGGAAGTAGACACTTTTCTGGGTCCTGAATTTGGCAGGTTAGGTGTTTTTACTTACTTTCACAGAGCTGCCTGGACATTTTTACTTGCATTTTAGACGCTACAATCAAATTTGATTACGGTGTCTAAGGGGTTAAAGCCGGGCACCAGAGCGTGTGTCATAGAAGGGGAGTGGGACTCTGTCGTCCACAAGAGGTTAAAGGTTGAATTGTGGAAGGAAGAAATTATTCTCACGCCTACTGGTAGGTGTTGTAGCTTTGCGCCTAAAAAAAGTACCTTTGCACACAAAATAACAACTTTTGACAAATAACAATAAAAATATTGGAGTAAATCACCAGCCGGTGATTACTTTTGGCTGTCCTTTCACAGTATGTAGGCCCTTGACAGATTAACAGATACAAAATAGTACACTACTTAGATGTAGATATGTGGTATTCACTTATGAAGGCAGAAAAATGCGCTACGGTACGCTTAAAAAAAAAGTGTTTTTTGCACAACACCAGCAGAACACAACAGTGCTGCAGCACAAAAAAAGCTGTGTACTAAACACAAAATTTCACTCTGTCAAAGACTATTAGGAATGAACTGCTGGGTATTATACCGACTACAGACTAGTATAACCAGCAGATGATTTGTTGTGGAACATATATATCACCAAACCCCAGGGCCATAGCCCAGGGTGCAAAACACCTCTGTTTATTCCCCCCCAGAAATATATAAAATATAACTTTTATTGTGTATCTTAAAAATAATAAACCCAGTATGTGATATTAAAATTGTAGTGCCAAGTGGGATGGTATGAGTATGTTCTGGGAAGTTTGCTCTTAGTATCTAGGGTTCTGCAGAAAGCCAATATGCCTTACGAGGCACTATATTAAAACACTAATTTGCCGCCTCTACATGTTTCGCCGTCTCCACGGCGTTTTCAAGAGGCAAAGTGTGGCAACAAAGACACAGAATTGCACTGAAAAATAATTCCTACCTCCTCTTCAAAGGTTTATGAAGTTGAGGCAGCTTGTTGAAATGTATGAGGCAACACACAGCTCTCTGCCCCTCTCTGTAATCCTGAAGAAAGTAACTGGGAGGTTTATGGCTGCAGTAAAAATCCTTTTCAGTGAAAAACACAATGCTCTCTGTCCACCAGAACGCTGATGTGACTAGGATGTGAAATGCTGCTGGAATGAGCTTTTCTGTGTAACACTCACACACATCGATGTCCATCCTTTCTCTATGCAGTGTAATGAATGATGAGCCGCAAAATGGCTGCCGAATATATAGGGCTGTGACATCACAGGGGTGACTGGCTGCATGTGATTCAGGGTCATCCCGCCTATTTCCCTTCCCGCCTTGCCTTCCCACCTTTCCAGTGTTTGTTGCCCCATGTACTGACATGTGGATACGCCATTTTAGATGCCCTGGAGCCTGGACAGCAGTAAATGGAGTTTAATGAAGCGATTCGTGCAAAAGAATCACGGCAATATTCGCATTCGTTGCAAATCGAATAGTTCATGAATTTCGTAAAGAATTCGGGTTCATCAGCTTCGATTCGCTCATCTCTAGTTTTGAAGCCAGCCATTTGCTGCACAGGATGATGAGGCAAATGTACTAATACTGTTCAATACTTTGGGGGAAATCATCTACTATTGTTCACCTTCAAAATCGTGTGTGTAGTATTTTTTTTCATATGTTTTGTGCATTAACTGGCACTAAAATTATGATCTAATTTTGCTCTATTTTTATGTTCTTTGCCCTGGCTTTGTCATTTTTCTTGTTGAGCACTTCTAGGTGGTGCGGTAAGCAGATGAACACAGATTTATGCTTCGTTGATGGTGGTTGATGCACTGAATTTATCGCTTGCACAAAAATAATTTTTGCACAAATCTTTGTACTAATTTACTGCAATGGCCAGAATGAGCGTTTCACCCTTTTTTATTTGCAGTATCCAGGGGCTTTCCAGACTAATGATACATTTTCCCCTTAGACTGTCTAGTCTAAGCTTAGACCCAACTATATATTGGCTAACTTTATGCCAAAATTTAGGCCTAATTGTGCATGGAGTTGTGCACAAGCCACGCCTTTTTTTCCCTCTTTTCTGCTAACCTATGACCACTGCTTTAATGAGGTCTAAAAAGTTTTTAAAACACATAAAAATGTGGTGCACAATTCTGAAACATTTGCAATAGTAAATCTGCCCCAATGTATTTATAGACTTTATTTTATTGGAGAGAAACCTGTCACATTGAAAATACAGTCCAAACTTCAGGTATCATGTTATGGAGCCAGAGGAACTGAGCAGACTGATATATAGTTTTTTCGTAAAAGTTCCAGGATAACTTGTCAATCACCCATGGAATTTCTGTTAGTCAAGTGGGTGGTCCTACTCAGTGATTGACAGCACTCTCTACATGTACACTTGTACACAGATAGCTGGTCTAAGCTTAGAGGGAATCAACACTGACAGACATTAACGGTGAGGTCCAGGCCACTGTTAAGAAGTATTGGTATTTACTTACCCATGTTTTTCATGACATTTAGGTCAATAACCCCATTCCCTTTTTCCTGACAATGAAGTTTTCCAAAAGCAAATGGAATGGAACTAGCAAGGTTTTGCCCCTCTTATCTCCATTGGCCCTATGGCAGCTACATAGTTTGTCTCCTGTTATTTACACCCTTGGATTAATAAAAGCATATTCAACACCCAATCACTGTCTCTGTAAAGATCCCCAGTAGGATGCTGCATAAGAATCACACAGGATTATTAAAGTGGTGATCCGGTGAAGCCCGCAATCAGACATGTATCCCCTACCCTGCAGCATCCTACTGGGGATATGTACAGAGGCTGTGGTTGAGTTTTGCATATCTCCTGAACGGAACACAGATCTCTCATAGGAGCATGTGCTGCAGACAGCACAGACTCCATTTATTTCTATGGGAGCGCCAGAGCTGCCTTCAGTACAGCACTTGGGTCTCTTAGGCACTCTAATAGAGAATAAATGGTGTGTGTGCTGTCTGCAGCACACGCGCCTCTCAGAGAGCTGGGTCCCTTTCAGGAGATTGCGGGGGTCCCAGTAATTGGATCCACCGCAATCAGACACTAATATCCTATCCTGTAGATTGAGAATAAATTGTTTTTTACATTAAGACTAGCACTGGTCTAGGCACAGAAACATATATATATATATATATATATATATATATGTGTGTGTGTGTGTGTGTGTGTGTATATATATTTTGTATTATTTTTATTTTTTTTAGGTCATATTGGTGTATTGGAAATGCTTATGTGCAGTAAAGGTTAAATGTGATCCCCTATGCGAATCCTCTTAGTTTTTAATTACATATGTAGTGAATGCATTAAAATTTAAAAAATATGACAAAAAAAAGCATAAGTTCTGAAATACTCCATTATTGTGAGGACACCAGCAGGTTCTTTGTTTGATCGTGATCTTTACAGAATGATTTTTTCATGTTCAAAAATGTTTTCAAAGGTTATATAATGTATAGTGTTGAGCATGAATATTCGTAATGCAAAATTTTTTTGTGAATATCGGCACTTCACGATTTCGCGAATATTTAGAACATAATGCTATATATACGTAATGACGAATATTTGGGTTATTTTTGTTTTTTTTCCCATGCAAATTTTTAATGCAAATTTTCCATGCTAATTTTTGCATGAAAAAAAGTGAATGAACATAGTGAATATGCAAATTTCGCGAACATAGGATGAAAAATCGTCAAAATATTCACGAAATATCGCAAATTCAAATATGGCCCCTGCCGCTCATCACTAATAATGTATTCAATTAATTTGTCCTGAGAAGTATTCATGAAATATTCAATCAAAAATAACTCCCAAAGTTTCCCAGACTCGAACTTCCACTTTGCTTGACTGATGGTTATTATCATAAAGTTTTTAGTTACTTCAATGGCATGTATATTGCCTTCTGTTACATCCAAAGATCTTAAGTTTCGACTCAAAATCCATAAAACCTAAATCTATATGTCTGATGTCAAGTGTCTTACTACAAAGTTCTTTTTTTTCCTTCTTTTCTTATAAGTATTTGTTGTAGCAAAAACCTCCAAACTCCACAAGGACTTGAATCGGCGCAGAATGGATGAGGAACAAGAAGATCACTAGGCGATTTATTTGGAACAACGCGTTTCGACGCCAGGACAGGCGTCTTTTTCAAGTTCACAACATCTAATGGTCACATAGACATATTTATACAAGCTTAAAACACAACTCAAGTAACTTATGGCGAGTGAATCCTCCAGACACGTCGGACCGGAAGGTGTCATCAGGGTCATGGCGCGTCAGAGGAAACACAAGATCAGGGTCACGGCGTATCAGAGGAAACACAAGATGAACGGACCGGAATGCATCAAAACAGTAAGTATCAATATATACATTAAAAATCATAAACTTAGAGGTCTACAGTGCATAGAAAAACAAGCAATAAAACCTAAATGTATCAATTATGTTACATTTTCGATCGTCTCGTTTAAACCATCAGGATGAAGGCTTTTCAGTTTAAATATCCAGTAGGATTTCTTATTGATCAGTTTGCGAAAGCGATCTCTCTGATCTTCAGGGATCTCATCAATAATGATAAGTTTTAGAAGTTCCGGATTATTATTGTGTTTCAATGCAAAATGTCGGGATACACTATGCAGTGGATATCCCTTCCTGATTTTAAAGCGATGTGCGTTCATGCGGGACCGCACCCTCTGAACGGTGCGGCCCACATACTGTAATTGACATGGGCACTCTAATAGGTAAACCGTATAGTTTGTATCGCAGTTATAATTGCGTTTAATCTGAAAAGTTTCATTGGTAATATTAGATTTAAAATTAGAACACTTGTCCTTTGTGTTGCAATATTCTCCAGGACAAGTGTTCTAATTTTAAATCTAATATTACCAATGAAACTTTTCAGATTAAATGCAATTATAACTGCGATACAAACTATGTGGTTTACCTATTAGAGTGCCCATGTCAATTACAGTATGTGGGCCGCACCGTTCAGACGGTGCGGTCCCGCATGAACGCACATCGCTTTAAAATCAGGAAGGGATATCCACTGCATAGTGTATCCCGACATTTTGCATTGAAACACAATAATAATCCGGAACTTCTAAAACTTATCATTATTGATGAGATCCCTGAAAATCAGAGAGATCGCTTTCGCAAACTGATCAATAAGGAATCCTACTGGATATTTAAACTGAAAAGCCTTCATCCTGATGGTTTAAACGAGACGATCGAAAATGTAACATAATTGATACATTTAGGTTTTATTGCTTGTTTTATGTTTTTTTATGCACTGTAGACCTCTAAGTTTATGATTTTTAATGTATATATTGATACTTACTGTTTTGATGCATTCCGGTCCGTTCATCTTGTGTTTCCTCTGATACGCCGTGACCCTGATCTTGTGTTTCCTCTGACGCACCATGACCCTGATGACAACTTCCGGTCCGACGTGTCTGGAGGATTCACTCGCCATAAGTTACTTGAGTTGTGTTTTAAGCTTGTATAAATATGTCTATGTGACCATTAGATGTTGTGAACTTGAAAAAGACGCCTGTCCTGGCGTCGAAACGCGTTGTTCCAAATAAATCGCCTAGTGATCTTCTTGTTCCTCATCCATTCTGTGCCGATTCAAGTCCTTGTGGAGTTTGGAGGTTTTTGCTACATTTGCTACACCGTTGCGGTGGTGGGACTGGCTGCATTGTGGAATACCTTTTACAGTGTTGTGCCTGACTTTGCACAATCTATTGGGTAAGCGCATCCGATAATATCGACTTAGTTATATTACCCTTTTAATGCACTATGGAGCGCTTCTTGTCTTTTTACATATAAGTATTTTTTGGCAGCTAGATATCTTTTTGAGTTGTGACAATGGAAAGATGGACAGTTGCGTATATAAATTTTTTCTAAAGCTTAAAACAGTGTAGCTTGATTTTTATATTAAAGATGTAAGTGTTTAAGGGAGCTTGTCATGTTCTCCTCCTCTATCCAGTCAGTTATCATTTGGGGATTCTTTCTCATACAGACAACAGTTTACTCCCTGTCACCCTGTTGTAGGGTCCCTTAATTCACAAATGTTGGTGGTGCAGGCTCTACAGTACCATCTTGTTGGCTCCACGTCTCGCAGGCAAATAATAGGGTGTGCTCAGCCTGGTGACACATACCTCATTGCCATTATTTTGCCGAAAAAGCCATCCATGCACTGCTAAATCATGTAGAAGAAAGGGTGGGTTATCCATACAGCTATCAGTGTGCAAAACAGTGCATTCCTTGGAAGATACTTTGAATAGTTGCTATGGCCAGAGCTATGTTTTTTATGGTCCTCTGGGTCACTATTTTGCAGAACGAGGCTCCACCACAACAAGGCCAAAAAATAGTATAATCCTCCTCCTCCCTTCATGCATCGGTTCAAAGTCAAACATTGCCATGTTATACTATTTCTGCTAAGCCTGGGCGAGAATAGTCACACAGAAGAGGACCTGTTAGGAGTTGCGCCGCAGCCCGGCATGCTGGCTGCGGACACACTCCTAGCCTGCATGCGCACTCAATCCTCAAATATATACTTACCCAAACCGCGCTCCTGGCTCTTCTGTCCTCCTTGACAGTCGGCGTGTGCGTGTCTGCTTCCTAGGGCACGTACACGCCAGCTCTCTGAAATGTAAAGGACCAGCACACAGTGACTGGTTATTGCCGGGCACTGACTCTATAAAGTGCCAGCACTTCTCTTAAAGTTTCCCAGACTCGAACTTCCACTTTGCTTGACTGATGGTTCTTATCATAAAGTTTTTTGTTACTTCAATGGAATGTATACTGCCTTTTGTTATATCCAAAGATCATAAGTTTTGACTCAAAATCCATAAAACCTAAGTCTATATGTCTGATGTCAAGTGTCTTACTACAAAGTTCTTTTTTCTTCTTCTTTTCTTATAAGTGTTTTTTGGCAGCTAGATATCTTTTTGGGTGTGACAATGGAAAGATGGACAGTTGCGTCTATAAATTTTTTCTAAAGCTTAAAAGAGTGTAGCTTGATTTTTTTCTTAAAGATGTAAGTGTTTAAGGGAGCTTGTCATGTTCTCCTCCTCTATCCAGTCAGTTATCATTTGGGGATTCTTTCTCATACAGACAACAGTGTACTCCCTGTCACCCTGTTGTAGGGCCCCTTAATTCACAAATGTTGGTGGTGCAGGCTCTACAGTACCATCTTGTTGGCTCCATGTCTCGCAGGCAAATAATAGGGTGTGCCCAGCCTGGTGACACATACCTCGTTGCCATTATTTTGCCGAAAAAGCCATCCATGCACTGCTAAATCATGTAGAAGAAAGGGTGGGTTATCCATACAGCTATCAGTGTGCAAAACAGTGCATTCCTTGGAAGATACTTTGAATAGTTGTTATGGCCAGAGCTATGTCTTTTATGGTCCTCTGGGTCACTATTTTGCAGAAGGCCAAAAAATTGTATAATCCTCCTCCTCCCTTCATGCATCGGTTCAAAGTCAAACGTTGCCATGTTATACTACTTGTCCAGTTCCGCACTTTAGCCTCAGAACTGGATTGGAATGACTCTGCCCTATGTGCCCCTTTGAAAAAGGGACTTTCTAGCAGGCTTAACCCCTTAAGGACTCAGCCCATTTTGGCCTTAAGGACTCAGACAATTTAATTTTTACGTTTTCATTTTTTCCTCCTCGCCTTCTAAAAATCATAACTCTTTTATATTTTCATCCACAGACTAGTATGAGGGCTTGTTTTTTGCGCGACCAGTTGTCCTTTGTAATGACATCACTCATTATATCATAAAATGTATGGCGCAACCAAAAAACACTATTTTTGTGGGGAAATTAAAACGAAAAACGCAATTTTGCTAATTTTGGAAGGTTTTGTTTTCACGCCGTACAATTTCTGGTAAAAATGACATGTGTTCTTTATTCTGAGGGTCAATACGATTAAAATGATACCCATTATTATATACTTTTATATTATTGTTGCGCTTTAAAAAAATCACAAACTTTTTAACCAAATTAGTACGTTTATAATCCCTTTATTTTGATGACCTATAACTTTTTTCTTTTTCCGTATAAGCGGCAGTATGGGGGCTCATTTTTTGCGCCATGATCTGTACTTTTTTTTGATACCACATTTGTATATAAAAAACTTTTAATACATTTTTTATAATTTTTTTTTTTATAAAATGTATTAAAAAAGTAGGAATTTAATTTTTTTTCGTTCACGCCGTTCACCGTACGGGATCATTAACATTTTATTTTAATAGTTCGGACATTTACGCACGCGGCGATACCAAATATGTCTATAAAAAATGTTTTTTACGCTTTTTGGGGGTAAAATAGGAAAAAACGGACGTTTTACTTTTTTATTGGGGGAGGGGATTTTTCACTTTTTTTTTACTTTTACTTTTACATTTTTTTACATTTTTTTTTACACTTGAATAGTCCCCATAGGGGACTATTCATAGCAATACCATGATTGCTAATACTGATCTGTTCTATGTATAGGACATAGAACAGATCAGTATTATCGGTCATCTTCTGCTCTGGTCTGCTCGATCACAGACCAGAGCAGGAGACGCCGGGAGCCGCACGGAGGAAGGTGAGGGGACCTCCGTGCGGCGTTATGAATGATCGGATCCCCGCAGCAGCGCTGCGGGCGATCCGATCGTTCATTTTAATCGCGAACTCCCGCAGATGCCGGGATCTGTATTGATCCCGGCACCTGAGGGGTTAATGGCGGACGCCCGCGAGATCGCGGGCGTCGGCCATTGCCGGCGGGTCCCTGGCTGCGATCAGCAGCCGGGATCAGCCGCGCATGACACGGGCATCGCTCCGATGCCCGCGGTTATGCTTAGGACGTAAATGTACGTCCTGGTGCGTTAAGTACCACCTCACCAGGACGTACATTTACGTCCTGCGTCCTTAAGGGGTTAAAGATGCACTTCCCTCAGTGAGCTTATTCTGTTGGCCACCTACATTGAAGTGCGCTTCAGCGAGAAGCAAGAAGAACTCCACCAAGAACGGGAACTGGCCCGGACACGACTGGCCCTGATCTTCCAGCGTCGACCTCTACCTCCTACGTCGCCAGCGGACGAGGAACCAATGCAAATGGATCGAGCCCACTTGACCCAGCAAGAGAGGTCTTGCAGACGCGCAGAAAATTCATGTCTGTATTGTGTCAGTCCGGAACATTTCCGTAATCATTGCCCTCTTCAGCATCAACATCCGGGAAAAGCACGCGCCTAGGGCATGTGGGAGAGGAGTCTCTAGGTTTGAACACCCCCTCTCCTTGGTTGACCATGCCGGTTCAACTTTCTACCCCAACCGGGGTCCCGTTCTACGCTTCGGCCTTTTTGGACTCAGGATCTGCTGGGAACTTTGTTAATGCCTCCCTGGTCCACAAGTACCATCTCCCGCTCACATGGCTCAACAAGCCATTATACATTTATTCCATCAATGGGGAATGCCTGAACTACGCAGTGCAATTTCACACTGAACCACTGATGTTGCAAGTGGGTGTCTTGCACAAGGAAAGAATCAGATTCTTTTTGCTTCCTCAATGTTCTTCAGAGATTCTTCTTGGTCTTCCCTGGCTGCTACTTCACACCCCGGTCCTTGACTGGCATACCGGAGAAGTCTCTCGCTGCGGACAAGACTGTCTGAATCGCTGTTCCACAGCTGAAACATTCCATACCTCCTACCTCTCTACCTAATCTGCCTCTTCCATACCAGGACTTTGCAGATGTGTTTTGCGAAAAACAAGCCGACAGCCTTCCTCCACATCGTCCCTATGACTTTCCGAGCGACCTTCTGCCTGGTACTACTCCCCCATGGGGAAGAATTTATCCCTTGTGACTTCCTGAAATGCAAGCCATGGCCGAGTACATCAAAGAGTATCTCCAGAAAGGATTCATCCGGAAATCCTCTTCCCCTGCTGGTGCTGAATTCTTCTTTGTGGAGAAGAAGGATGGGTCACTTTGTCCATGTATCGATTATCAGGGACTTAATAAAATCACGATTAAGAATCGGTACCCCCTATGGCTGATTTCGGAACTTTTTGGCCGCTTGCCACGTGCCAAGGTCTTCTCCAAGCTGGTTATATGGGGAGCATACAATCTGCTCAGAATACGGAAAGGTGACGAATGGAAGATGGCCTTTAATTCCCATGACGGGCATTTCGAATACTTAAAGATGCCCTTTGGTCTCTGTAACGCGCTGGCCATTTTCCATGAATTTGTCAATGACATCTTCTGTGTTGTGGTGTATTTGGACGACATCCTGATCTTCTCGCCTAATTTGGAGGTCCATCTCACTCATGTGTGCCAGGTCCTGCGATGCCTACAGAGTAATCGACTCTACACCAAACTTGAGAAATGCCTCTTTGAGAAGACTAGTCTGTTTCTTGGCTATATAGTTTCTAACCAAGGCCTCCAGATGGATCCAGACAAGTTGTCTTCTGTTCTTAACAGGCCACAACCTACCGGCCTGCGGGCTTTACAGCGCTTCATTGGATTTGCAAACTACTGTCTACAATTCATACCGCACTTCTCTACGTTGGTAGCTCCAATTGTAGCGCTTACCAAGAAGACCGGTAACCCGAAATCCTGGCCTCCTGAGGCTGAAATAGCCTTCTCCTTGTTGAAATCAGTGTTTGCCTCTGCACCTGTTCTGTCGAGACCCGTTCCTAAAAAACTGTTCTTTCTTGAGGTAGATGCCTCAATGGCAAAACGGTGACTTGCGGATTCTTTAAAGAAAAAATCTTTCGCAAGCCGAGCGGAACTATACCATTGGAGACCAGGAACTCTTGACCATTAAGCTCGCCCTGGAGGAATGGCGTCAATTTCTGAAAGGATCTCCTCATCCAGTCAATATTTACATCTCTCATAAAAATCTCCTGTATATACAGTCTGCACAGCAATTGAACCCTCGTCAGGACAGATGGTCTCTTTTCTTTTCCAGATTTCATTTTTGGCCTGCGGACAAGAATCTCAAAGCTGATGCTCTCTTTAGGGCCTCTGATGCGGTGGGCCAGGACTCTTCCCTCTGCATATTGTGCCCTTTGAAGGTTTGATTCCGGTTGCGCCAGTCGAATTACAGCAATTTGCCCCGGTGATGTCATTTGTGCCTTCCCATCTTAGAGTTGAGGTTTTGTGCTGGGGAAATTCTTCGTTGCAGGCCAGACATCCTTGAGTACGGATGCCTACTCAGTTAATATCCTGTCATTACTGGTGGCCGAACTTGCAGCGTGATGTTACGGATTTTGTTAGTTTCTGTGCTACCTGCGCCCGTGACAAGACTCCTCATCTTAAGCCTACAGGTCTTTTACAACCATTACACATCCCGGAGACTCCATGGACACACATTTCTATGGACTTCATAACGGATCTGCCGCCTTCTTCTAACAACACGGTCATTTGGGTGGTCACAGATCGTTTCTCTAAGATGGCCCATTTTGTACCTCTGCCTGGACTTCCCTCTGCTCCACAGCTGGCGGACCAATTCTTCTGGCATATTTTCCACCTTCATGGATTGCCATTACACATTGTTTCTGACCGAGGGGTCCAGTTCGTCTCCAAATTCTGGCAGGTTCTCTGCTCTCGCCTCAAGGTCAAGTTGTAATTTTCTTTGGCATACCATCCACAGACCAACAGCCAGGTTGAGAGGGTGAATCACATTCTCTGGGACTATCTCAGCCTCTTTGTTTCCGCACGGGAGGATAACTGGGCCAATCTGTTACCTTGGGCAGAGTTTTCTTATAACCTCTGGGACTCAAGAGCTTCCCCGTTCTACATTGTCTATGGCCGCCACCCTCGCCCTCCTCTTCCTCTTTCAGACTTTTCTGGGGTACCGGCCGTGATTGAACAGGTACATGACTTCATGGTAATTTGGCAAAAAAAACGGTGCTCTTAAGTTTCTGCCTCCACCCGCATGAAGTCACAGGTCGACAAGAAAAGAAGATCTCCTCCAGTCTTCTCTCCTGGAGACAGGGTCTGGTTGTCTGCCAAATATATTCTTCCTCGGTTCCTGGGTCCTTTTAACATCTTGCACCTTATCAACCCGGTTTCGTACAAGCTCAACCTACCACCATCCCTTTGCATCCGGAACTCCTTTCACGTCTCCCTCCTTAAATCGTGTGTTCTCAACCGTTTCTCCTGGGGAGATGTCTCTCCTACCCCTGTGTCCGGTGCTACTGATGTTTTTAAAGTTAAGGAGATTCTGGCCACCAAGACTGTCAGGGGGAAACGATTCTTCCTGGTGGACTGGAAGGGATTTTTGCCTGAAGAGAGGTCCTGGGAACCAGAGGAGAACATCTTGGACTGGGATGTGGTGCTTAGGTTTCTGCGGCCTAAAAAGAGGGGGATACCTTAGGAGGGGTACTGTTAGGAGTTGTGCTGCAGCCCGGCATGCTGGCTGCGGGCACACTCCTAGTCTGCTCCCCTGTACCATTCCCGGGATGGGCAGTGCGGCGTCCCGCATGGCGGGCTATGTGCGCACTCAGTCCTCTAATATATTCTCACCCCGCCATGCTCCTGGCTCTTCTGTCCTCCCTGACAGTGTGCGTGCGCATGCCTTCTTCCAGGGCCCATGCGCCGGCTTGCTGAAATTTACTTTATCCTTTGACTTTGACATCCCTTATGCTAATGAATTATCTATAAGGAATATCATTTATGACATAGATATACAATATACATGATAAAGAAATCTGACATGAAGCTAAAATTTGCTTTAATACTTGCCTTTCTCAACATTAGTGTGTCTTTAATGGGTATCATTATACACTGCTCAAAAAAATAAAGGGAACACTAAGATAACACATCCTAGATCTGAATGAATGAACTAATCGTATGAAATACTTTTGTCTTTACATAGTTGAATGTGCTGACAAAATCATACACAAATTATCAATGAAAATCAAATTTATCAACCCATATAGGTCTGGATATGGAGTCACACTCAAAATCAAAGTGGAAAACCACACTACAGGCTGATCCAACTTTGATGTAATGTCCTTAAAACAAGTCAAAATGAGGCTCAGTAGTGTGTGTGGCCTCCACGTGCCCATATGACCTCCCTACAATGCCTGGGCATGCTCCTGATGAGGTGGCAGATGGCCTCCTGAGGGATGTCCTCCCAGACCTGGACTAAAGTGGATGGAGCGAGACATGATGTCCCAGACGTGCTCAATCGGATTCAGGTCTGGGGAACGGGCGGGCCAGTCCATAGCATCAATGCCTTCCACTTGCAGGAACTGCTGACACACTCCTGCCACCTGAGGTCTAGCATTGTCTTGCATTAGGAGGAACCCAGGGCCAGTCGCACCAGCCTATGGTCTCACAAGGGGTCTGCGGATTTTATCTCGGTACCTAATGGCAGTCAGGCTACCTCTGGCAAGCACATGGAGGGCTGTGTGGCCCCCAAAGAAATGCCACCCCACACCATTACTGACCCACTGCCAAACTGTTCATGCTGGAGTAGGTTGCCGGCAGCAGAGCGTTCTCCATGGCGTCTCCAGACTCTGTCATGTCTGTCACATGTGCTCAGTGTGAACCTGCTTTCATCTGTGAAGAGCACAGGGCGCCAGTGGCAAATTTGACAATCTTGGTGTTCTCTGGCAAATGCCAAACGTCCAGTACAGTGTTGGGCTTTAAGCACATCCCCCACCTGTGGATGTTGGGCCCTCATACCACCCTCATGGAGTCTGTTTCTGACTGTTTGAGTGGACACATGCACATTTGTGGCCTGCTGCAGGTCATTTTGCAGGGCTCTTACATTACTTCTCCTTGCACAAAGGCAGAGGTAGTGGCCCTGCTGCTGGGTTGTGGCCATCCTAAGGCCTCCTCCATGTCTCTAGATGTACTGGCCTGTCTCCTGGTAGTGCCTCCATGCTCTGGACAATACGCTGACAGACACAGCAAACCTTCTTGCCACAGCTCACATTGTTGTGCCATCCTGGATGAGCTGCACTACCTGAGCCCCTTGTGTGGGTTGTAGACTCCGTCTCATCCTACTACTAGAGTGAAAGCACCGTCAGCATTCCAAAGGGACCAAAACATCAGCCAGGAAGCATAGGAACTGAGATGTGGTCTGTGGTCACCAGCTGCAGAACCACTTCTTTATTGTGGGTGTCTTGCTAATTGCCTATAATTTCCACCTGTTGTCTGTTCCATTTGCCCAACATCATGTGAAATTGATTGTCAATCAGAGTTGCTTCCTGAGTTGACAGTGTAATTTCACAGAAGTGTGATTGACTTGGAGTTACACCTATGGGCTCCAGCACTTGCTTCATGTTCATGATGTAAATGTACATCATGGTGTGCCAAGTGCTATAGAGCACCAAAACGTACACTTATGTCATGTGTCCTCTAGGGGCTAAAATGTATGTAGTCAGACTGGGTTAAGTGGGTACTCCAAGGAAGTTAAGAAAAATTAAAATGCTCCAAAGCTACCACAATACCAGTTCTGTGTCCCCTGTAGTAATCCATGTGGTTTTTGCAGCTCAGAATACAACTCGCAGAAGTCAGTGCAGCTCTGTGTAATGGCTGCCAGACAATTGCTTTCACTATCTGTGTACATGCTGTGTAGTTGTTTACACACTGTACAGGTCTTTCATTTTTAGACTATCCTTACCCCCAGCAATATTTAATGTCATGCTCTGAATTGCAGCAGTCAGTGATTAGAGCTACAGCAGAAAAAGAACAGCGTTATATACTGAGGAGACTGAGAATCTTCACTGAGCTTTAGTGCACACAGGGAGGGGAGGGGATAGGGAAGGTGTGACTTTAAAGCCAGAGCTCTAGACCAGACAGAAATCATATGGTGTGTCTTGAAGGGTGGGGGCTAGGTCTAACTGAGGGGTTTAACCCAAGACAAGAAGGATCTGAAAATATGTCTTTCTCTCACTTCCTGCATGTAATTGACAGCTGAAAGAGGGAATCTGCTCTATATAGCTAATGAATGATATTTAGACAAATACATAGGTTGGTTAGAGGGAAAGGATGGGCTATGGGTTTAGTTCCCTTGAGTACCCCTTTAAATTCCAAATCTGCCTGTTCATGTCAACAAATATAGAGAAAAGCAGATAGTTGGAGGTACTCAATCTATATATTGTCCGAGAACTCTGCTCTTCCACCCAATACTAAAATCTAAAGAAAAATTAACAAATGGCAGGTTCTCAAGGACTGCTTGTAACTGCCACCATGAATGGAAATGAGTGCATGGATGGATGATGTGGGACTATAGATGTCAGTCAGTGATAGGTGTCAGATGTATATATAATGGTGTGAAAAAATAAAAAATAGAAAAATAAATAAATGATTGTGTTAGCTGAGAGAAGATGGTGGACTATATATGTATATATATATATATATATATATATATATATTCACTTGAGGCAAACGTGTGAGTGTGAGGTGGTTGAGAATTATCTACTGATTGTGTCTGAAGGTTGAATGAAAGGTTAGGTGGTCATGAATGTGAAAGAAAAAATGGGGAAAAGAACAAATAAATACATAAATAGATAAAAATAACAATGGGGAAAAAATTGTCGTGTTAGCTGAGATAAAAAAAAAAAAAAGGGAGGATAGAGAAAAATGCTAGATGTCCAAAGTACAAATGTACTTTATTATAAATGGTCAAATACAATTATAACTTACAAAAACAGAGAGGATGCAGGATCCTTGCACGCCTCCCTGATTAATGAATTAAAAAATATATATAAAATCAAATAAAGAGTGATAGTGAAATTATAACAGCTGCTGCACCACTAAGTAACCACTGTCTATTGGTATGAACCAGCTTGAGGTAGAGGTATTGGAGCGCAGTCTGTTCTCCCCCAATTTTCGGCCCACTGTGTCGGTACAATGGTTTGTAGCTCAAAGTCTATGATAGTGAGCGCTGTTTAGGCTGGGTCGCTGTGACACCAGCTCAGCCTGGGACCACATCCGTGGCTTGGGAGTATCAAGTTAGTAATTCGCTGCAATATTAATGGCTCGGCTGCCGCAACAGAATGGATGAAAGAATGAATGAAGCGCTGGTACTATGTACCACTTACCTGTCCTGGCAAAGGTCTCGGGTGAGTGTCCTGTGCTGTTCTGATGTTCATCGGCTTCGTCCTGGTGTATGTGACATAGTCTGCCTGCCGACAGACAGGTCACCCTCGGTGGAGATGCCGGTTTTCAGAGTGGTGTCCACAGGTATCTCGAAGGAGCGCGCGCTCTAGTGATGGAAGCTGCTTCTTTTGAAGACAGCGTAACTTGCCAGTATTAGGGTCGTTTATCCAGTGGTTGTGTAGTGGTGTTTGGGTATAAGTGAAGCAGATCAGACGCGTTTTGGACCCTCTAGGTCCTTCCTTAGTGATGAGTGGCTTGCAAATGATCATGCTTTATATATGGTCATATATATATATATATATATATATATATATATATATATATATATATATATATATAAAGCATATATATATATAAATCTGTAAAAAAAAAAAAAAAATGATGTGCAACTTTAATCAATAACCTGAAAGTGGGTGCGGCCTGACACAGGGTGTGTAGCTTCTCACTGACAGACAGATTTACTATAATTTATGCCAACAATTGATATCAATTGGGCCTGCATTTGACGTCAGTTCATATCTGGCATAAAATTTTGTCAGAAGGCAAATGGAAGGCCACAAGCACCTCTATTTGGTGCATACTCTACCATTTGGCATGTCTTACGCCTGCTTGGTTTTACTTAAAACCACTACCTTGCACTTTTCCCTGCTCATTTTAATGATCGGGGGAGAGGTCTCAGCCCTGCGACCCTGACCTAGCAAAAGTTTTAACATGTCTCTGAGACAAGTCAAAAGTTCTTATTAAATGGCAATTATTCTTAAAAGGGAATGTGTCATCAGAAAATGCTCTATCATTTAAATTAAGCCGTTAATCTCTTGGGGACTCAGGGCATATGCATACGCCCTGCATCCCCGATCCTTAAGGACTCAGGGTGTACCTGTACGCCCTGGTCCCGTATACCAGGTTTAAATCGTTCTAATCAGCAGAGAACGGGTTAAGCCTAGTGGTTGCTACGGACAGCTGGGATCCACGGCTAATGCCAGGCATGGCCGATCGGGCCGATGCCTGGAATTAACCCTTTAGATGCCGCGATCAAAGTTGATCACGGTGTCTAAAATGAAAGTAAAAGAATCCCGGCAGCTCAGCAGAGCTGATCGGGACTATGATGACAAAATCGTGATGTCCCAACCAGCTTACCGGACGTCGGAAGGGTCCTCACCTGCCTCTCCATTGTCCGATCAGCGATCTACTGCTCCATGCCTGCGCAGCAGACAGGAGCAGCAGAACGCTGGTTACACTGATCAGTGCTTTGCAATGGCAGAGCACTGATCAGTATATGCAATCAGAAGATTGCATGCTTTAGCTAAAAAAAAAGTTTAAAAAAAAGTGTAAACTTTTTTTTAATAAAAGTTCATTAACCCCTTCCCTATTAAAAGTTTAAATCACCCCTGTCACGATCACACCCTATCGGTCCAGCTAAGACGCTAGAGAGAGTGTGATGGTGCAAGGGTTAAAGCCGCCAGACCTCTGGGTATCCACTACAAGTCCCAGCAAGTCACCAAATTAACCCTTAGATAAATGTGTTTTACCAGAGCTGCCTTCAGAAAGGTGAGCTCATATATTTAGAGATCAAAGACCAGAGCGGATTAATTAAACATTTAATCTGATAAAAGGTATCACAGTGCTGACTGTATAAAAATACAGAAACAAATGACATACAGGTATAACAATATATAAAAGAGTTTAGCAAGACAAGTTCAGAAACAAAAGATGAAGTTCTTACAGCATGATGATATCAGTCCATGAGTGAGTTCCAGCTGTTCTTAAGATGGTCTTGTCAGCTTGTCGCACAGCATTGACCAACAAGTTTTAGTCTAGCATTGTTTAAATATCATATCTGCTTTCTTGGGAGGGAGACTCCATTCCCCCCTCCCCTCTGATCCCACCAGGGGGTCTTCTCTCTTCCTGACCCCTTATCTGTTTGATTATATGATGGGACCAGAGTGCATGACTTCAAAGGAGATACCAAGACAGCCAGACCCCCAATAAAATGCAATACACAAAACACAGTCTGAATGACCTCTCACCCATGTCTTGGATGATCCATCACACAGTTATAATTTATAATACACATATAGGATTTTAATAATCAGGCCTTGGGCCTGACAACCCCCCTTTTCCCATTTTTTAAAAATAAAATAATGTAATAAAGAATAAAAATAATCATAAGTGGTACCACAATGTGCATAAATGTCTGAACTATTAAAATATTAGGTTAGCTAAACCACATGGTTGATAGCACAGACATAAAAAATACCAAAGTCCAAAATTGTGCATTTTTGGTCACTTCATTTACCATAAAAATATTTTAAAAAAGCGATCAAAAAGTCCCATCAAGACAAAAATGGTACCTATAAAAACTACAGATAATGGCGCAAAAAAATTAGACCTCATACTACCCCATACACAGAAAAATAAAAAAGTTATAGAGGTCATAAGATGCCAAGTTTAAACATACTAATTTTGGTGCATGTAGTTTATAGTATTAAAATAAAATAAAACCTACTTAAATTGGATATTTTTGTAACCATATCGACCTACAGAATAAAGATAAGGTGTAATTTTTTACCAATTATTGCACTGTGTAGAAACGGGAGCCCCCAAAATTTACAAAATGTGTTTTTTTTTATTGTTTTTTTTTTTATTTCACCTCACTTATAATTTTATTTTGGTTTCGACGCGGGTTATATTCTAAAATAAGTGATGTAATTTCAAAGTACAATTGGTGATGTATAAAACAAGCCCTTATATGGGTCTGTAGGTGCAAAATTGAAAGCATTATGATTTTTAGAAAGGAAGGAGGAAAAAGCAAAAATGCAAAAATGAAAATTAAGGTGAAAATAGGTCCCTAAGGGGTTAATATTATCTAAATTAATATTATCTAGTAATATGATCTAGATTTTCTAAAATCTTGTAGTTTTCATTCCAGCCAATACGCTGAAAACAAAGCTAAGACTTCTTGTTCAGTACAAATTACTTTCCTGTAGGCTCCTGTCACGTTAGGCAGGGATATGTACAGACCTAAGCTCACCCACAGCCTCTATTCCCGCCTACGTAACAATCTGAATGAAGATGTAATAAAGACGGTTCTTATACTGAGTGAATACACGGCGTAGTGATGTCATAACAATAGTACATAAGTCAGATCAGGAAACAATGGGTTAATGACAAATTTAGCAGCAAACATGACAAATAAAAGAAGCACTAAATAAATGTATAAGCAATAAGCAGTCAATTAGCTGGGTCGGTAACAGAGATGGCATCGCTGTACAAAAACAGTAAGCAAAAAGAGTAAATAAAGACCAAAAATAAATGCAGGTAAACCAGGGGAAACAATCACAAAGCCAGTAACAAGAAATAATCCAATATTCCAGGCAAGGAACACTGGAGTTATAGCGGTAAATAGCCAGGTCATCAGTGTAACAACCAGGGGTCATGTTCTGGAAAAAAAAAGTGAGGGAACTCATCCAAGATTTCCATTCAAGGGCTGGTCCTACAGGACTCCTGCTAATGGCACTGGTGTTCCAGCTGGGAAAAGTGCATGAACTCAGTTTGCATGCTTTCCTGTAGGACTTGAGCACTGGTAACAACCTGTATACACAAGAGGAAACAGAACTGCTAGATCCCAGGAGAGACATGTGTGTGACAGCTCCTCACTATCATCACTTTAAGATTACAGTTAAAGTTGACACCAATATATAGATAATATGGAATCAGGCCATTCATAATAGGTGATTGACAGAGCTCAGCTGCCCCTCTCTCTGCACATTGACTACTGCATAGGTCTACTGCATAGAAGGCTATTCTAGAGAAGTCAAAATGGTCCCCTTCAGTCTAATGTTCCTATGCCAATGGGGCTAGCTGTAAAGCATATCTATTACATGCTGTTTAGGCAAGAAGGCTGTCTGCATAACAATGTACTAAAAATGGAATAAAAACACAATCAGAAAATAGAAACATGCAAGAAAAACAAACATGTACAGTATCTGGTTCAAATTATTAAAGAAAACTTAGGGAATTTGTTCCCTTTAAAAGCATGGTCACATGACAGAATTTACTTGGTGACCCCCTCAGGATTTTTGCTGTAGATGTTCACTTTTTGCCACAGGTTCTGGATGCAAATCTACATCCTGGCTACTTGTTTGCAGGGAATCCATGCAGAAACCATATCAATAAAGACAATGAGGGATATTTATGAAACCTTTTACCCCATTATTTTGGCTTTAATTTGTCTCTATTTTTTTGGAGCAGTTGCTTTTTGCGAAAATGTTTTGAGCCAAAACAAATAGAACATTTGTTACAAAGTGATGTTGGAAGTCGTGATTTCAGTTGAAATCATGCAGTGGTCAGGAATTTATGATTTTCTACTTTTCAGATTGTCGCATATTTTGGCGCAACTGCGCTTATTTAGGCACAAGTCTACACCAGTCCTGACATGCCTTAGAAACTGTCTGTGGACAGCATTATTAAGAAGTTGCACATTTGTCGCACAGTTTAAAAAGTTGCAAAATAAGTTGCAGGGAACTGTGATCAGCACCAGATGTATCATATGCCCTGTGCCATGTAATACATTTTATGCAGGTACACAGTTTTTACCACATAAATGGAGTAAAATTAATGTTTCATAAATACCCCCCAGTATCACTTTTATTTTTCACCTATAAAATTTTCAGTTTCACAGCAGAAAAAAAAAAAAACCTGCTCTGTATCAATTTACATATTCATTGTCTGTGACTTCCTTCACTTGGTGAAGCCCCGCACCCTGCATGTGATTCACTGAATTTAGCAGAGGATCTTCTGGGGGACATATCTCAGAACCTACTGGACATACAGTGAACCCCGACCTACGATGGCCCCGACATACGATAATTTCAACATGCGATGGCCTCTCAGAGGCCATCGCATGTTGAAGGCAGCATCAACATGCGATGCTTTTGTATGCCGGGGCCATCGCATAAACGGCCATCCGTCAGTGCAGACTTCTTCAGCTGCCACCTGATAGCCGTTTACGGTGCCCCGTGTGGTCCGCTGACAATCACTTACCTGTCCTCGGGGCTCCGGCGCATCCTCTTCAGGATCCCTGCATCGTCGGCACTCTCCATCGTCATCATCACGTCGCTGCGCACGCCGTCCCGGCATCCAATAGGAGCGGTGTGCTTAGCAGAGGCCTTGCTGGAGAGTCGGAGACACCCCGGGGACGCGGCGACAGCGATGGATGTCGTCATCCAGGGCAGCGGTGACGAGCGGTGATGGTCCGGAGCGGCGGGGACACATGAGTATAACCTCCAAGCCGTTGGCTGTCCGGGCATCCTGGGTGTTGTAGTTTTGCAACATCTGGAGGTCTGCAGGTTGTAGACAACTGTCCTATACTTTACATTGCACGGATCCCTCAACATACGATGGTTTCAACAAACTATGGTCCATTTGGAACGGATTACCATCGTATGTTGAGGGACCACTGTATTTAGATAAGTGACCCCTTGTTGGACTCCTGTATATCCACACCAGAACCCAGTGTATATGAATAATGTGGGTGAACAGGTTGACAGTTTTTCCTTTAAACAAACTTTCCCATACAGATTAAAAAAAGACTCACTAACTAATAAACTGCAACGACCAAGTTACATGTAGTCATGAAAATACAGAAAACAACACAATGTCAGGAAAACTCTTCCAGATAACTTAGCTTATTATGGTTTTATTGAGGGTACAAAAACTGTAGTTTATCAAAGAACTATTTTAATGTATTTCTTTTCCATTCCATAATGTGATTGTGAGCAGGAAATGAGACTGTAAAGCTTAATGTTACATAGGATCGCTTTGAATCAGCTAAATGAAATTAACGGCCGGCGCGGCAGAATTCATCACTTCCAAGGATCTCTTTTTGGAATGAGCAATGGACATATTTTTTAAGTTCTGCACCGTCATCTAAACGCGGCAGATATATTGTAACAAAGAGTTTCATTGACCTGACAATATATATTATATAATGCCAGTGGAGAACTGTTTTAAAATATGTCTTGTCCACTAAGGCAATCTTATAGAAAAATAAAGCATGAAGCTTCGGGAGGATGATCATTTAGAGTGTTACTGCTCTCTGCTGGCTGAGTGGAATGTGCAGCACAGTGACTTATAATGTTTCTCTAAGTCATACATTTGTGTATGCATTCCAGAAAGCTGTCATCTAATGGGCTGTGAAATTGAGGTGCAGCAGGGGTTATTTATTAGCCTGATGGTAGAAATGGTAAAAAAAACAATAAAGATGATGCCACGTTCCTCTTTTGTTTTCAATTGTCCCAATCCAGTTGTTTGCACTTATATTGCCGTATATAGTAGGCAGAAAAAATTTGTATAGAAACCTCTGTAGGCTGGAAGTGTGCACATTCCCATTAAAAACAATAAGAGCATAACATGCGTACCTGGGAAGAGTTTTGTGATTGCTGTTAATATCCCAAGTGCCTTATTTATTTATGTATTGAACAAATGCAAGTTGTCTCAAAGGCAAGATAAAATCTGAAAACAAATGTCTTTTATACTATTGTTTTTACCTCAAATAATGAATTAATTATTTAGATTAACCCCCAAAATGTTCCGAGCATTTATCTGTTCACATATGTCTTTATGCATATTTCTCCAATGTTCTTTATTTCTGTCCTTTACAGGATCTGAACTGGAACTACAGCTCCGCACATTGTGTGATGGCCATGCTGGGTTACTGCAGCTCAGCTCTTATTCATTGCAGTGACCCTGCCAGCCACTACACAATATGTGGAGGTGTCCACTTCCAGCTATGTTGCCTGTGTATCCAAATGTTGTTGCTCTGACAAATAGCTGATATCATGGGTATAAAATTAAGGCAGCCCCCATCCTAGACTGAAAAAAGAATTCAGACCACAAATCAAACCACTAAATACAGACAAAGGAACTCAAAAATGATTTAGACCCCAGATCAGACAAAAATATCCAACTCTTTCTCATACTGCTTATGTGGCCTCTCTCTCATAGACTGCTACTTATGGGCCCCTTCTTTCCCGCCATGATCTGGTCTCCCTGTCCCCTTGCCTTTGCCAGACAACCCTCCTCCCTGACCCCTTCTCACAGACAGTTTCCATAGAGCCCCTTTTAACCCCACAAACAAGCCTCCATGTCATTTCTTGTATATCTGTTGGGATTTTACCTCAACTCTCCACCCCCCACTCTCTCATGCTTGGCATGAACTTTAACATGTGACTTTAATTTCACCCCACCTCTCTGCCACAGTTTGGCTGTGATTCGCTCAAAATAATGGCAAAACTGCAAGAGGTGACCTCACAGGACAGTAAGCCAAAGTCTGGTTTCAGCAGAAATGGGCCAGAAGCCCAAAGCCCCAGTCAGACTTCCATAATAGACATACTATAATGTGACACTGGATGCTGTTCACTGACCACCACAGTCAACAGCTGAAAGCAGATTTCATCCTCCAGTAATATTGGCTCCCAAGCCCACTTCATACTTGTTTAACCCCTTAGGGACCCAGGGCATACAGGTACGCCCTGATTCCCTGGAACCTATACGCCCGTGGCAATTCTGGTCCCCGCCTCTCGCCAGGCGGGGACCGGGATGCCTGCTGAAATCGTTCAGCAGGAACCCCGTGCAAACCCCTGGGGGAGTCCTGAGTCCACAAATCGCCGATCAATTCAGATCGGAGTTTTGCGCCGATTCCGTGCTGATCGGGTCTCTGGTGACCCAATGCCCGAAAAATAGGGATGATCGGAGCTGTCAGTCTTTGGCTTTCTGTGCACGCTAGGAGTAGTAGTTTTGCAACATCTGGAGGGCCACAGTTTGGACACCGCTGTGCAGTGGTCTCCAATCTGTGCCTTTCCAGATGTTGCAAAACTACAACTCTCAGCATGCCCAGACAGTCCAGGCATGCTGGGAGTAGTAGTTCTGTAACATATGGCCCTTAAGATGTTGCAGAACTACAACTCCCAGCATGCCTGGACAGTCTCAGCCCTCATCTGGCCCTTCAGATGTTTCAGAACTACAACTCCCAGCATGCCTGGACAATCTCATGCTGGAAGTTATAGTTTTGCAACATCTGGAAGGACACAGTTTGGAGACAACTATACAGAGATGTCCAAACTGTAGCCCCCCCAGATGTTGCAAAACTTCCACTCCAAGCATGCCGAGACTGTTCAGGCATGCTGAGAGTTGTAGTTTGGCAACATCTGGCCTGAGCAGTCTGGGCATGCTTGGAGTTGAAGTTTTGCAACATCTGTAGGGCTACAGTTTTAACACTACTACACAGTGGTCGCCAATCTGTTCCCCTACAGTTGTTGCATAACTACAGCTCCCAACATGCCCTCCGGCTGTCAGTGCATGCTGGGAGTTGTAGTTTTGCGAAAACTGGAGGCACACTGGTTGGGAAACATTGTCTGTTTCCTAACTCAGTGTTTCCAACCTGTGTGCCTCCAGCTGTTGAAAAACTATAACTTCCAGCATGCACTGACAGACCATGCATGCTTGGAGTTGTAGTTTTGCAACAGCTGGAGGCACACGGGTTGGGAAACACTGAGTAACAAACTCTCGGTGTTTTGCAACCAGTGTGCCTCCAGCTGTTGCATAACTACAACCCATAAGACAGAAAAACTTGGCACTTGGTACTGCGAATGTGTGATTTATTCAATGTGCAATCCACAAAATAGATAATGTTTTGGTCAAACAATGACCTTCATCAGATTTAGAATCATATGACATAAATAGCAATAAGTGTGTATATACATACATATACAAAAATATGTCATAATAGTAATACACAAGACAGTGCAATGGCATAAACAAAAGGAAGGTGAGATCTTACATACAAAATCGGGTAATATCTGGAGGAAATGTCAAGGGGAAAAAAACATAGAAAGCATATCTTATAATATTTCACGTCAGAATTTGGCAAATTCGAATGGCCTTGAAGGATATTTGACAATCAAAGTGACCAACTTAGTAAGGCATGTGGAACTTAATAAGTGGCACACTAGGGTAGTACAGTACAATTATGTGACCAAACATATGATTAGTAGTATAATGAACATAATGCTGACAGGGAGATATACAATCTAACCTCATTAGTAGTAGACTGGTGTATGGTACCAGACTAGGGCCACACAGCATGATGCTATGGCCAAACACATGAGGAGCAGTATAGACTCGGCACTGATGTATACAATATAATGTCAGTAAGCAGGCATAAGGATTACGGTGGTAACTGCTGAGAAACACAAGGACACAGGCGGGAGAAGATTGCAAGCTGGAAAAATACATCATAAGTGATGCCAGGGGAACCATTCTTACCAAGGATTGCTGCAGAGTGTAGGTAGGAGAAAACGGCCTAAAGACGTGAAGGAGGCATTTGGAGAGCGACCTCAGTCGCTGAGGAGATGAATGGCGGCGGAGGTAGCGGGCAGCGTGAAATACGGACCCGTCGGAAGTCACGCCGCAGGTGCACGACGTCACGGCCGGTACGGGTCCATGTGGAGACCAAAAGGGAGTTGAAAAAACAGGCAACAGAGTGTACTGTGGAGAGTCGAGACATGGAGATAGGTAGTAGAATGAAGAAAGTAAGAAAACTAATAGTACAAAGTGGATTGGGAAACGGAAGTGAATGTGATGCATTCCACAGTGACGTGATGACGTCATGTGGAACGCAACGGCACCGACAGTGTGACACGATTTGATTGAGAGCATAAAGGGGTGGAGTGGAGTTAATAGGGAATATATTGGAATGAAAAAGATAATAAGAGTGGAGACAAGAGAAATGAAATAAGAACTAGGTGGCCACAAAAGAAACATAGGAGGCAAAGTAGTTATAACAAACCGTAGTCAAAATATTGGATGTAGATGCGGCATAGGATGATATAGACAGGAAAATAGGTGAGAATAGGAGAATAGAAAAATAGGAGAAAAGTGTATGAGGAGGGATTGAAAAAAGAAAAAGAGCCGGGGAGAAAAGGAAGAAGGAGAATAGGATAACATAGGTGGGATCAATGGAATGATAATAAAGGGAAGGCTGTCACAGAGAAATGTAGTGATGTAGAATTCATGGAATATTGGGCATATGAGAAATAGAAAGCAAGAACAGAATGGTGAAGAGAAATGACTATAAGTGATTGATTAGAAAAAAAAAAGAAGAACCAAGTACCAGATACCGCCTGAAGGAAAAAAAAATTACCATGGAACTCAGACCAAAGGATACATCCAAATAGAGTATAGTAGTCTAATAACTCCTCTGCAGCCAGTCATTGGGCCTAAAAAAGATAAATAAATCGTTAGTACAAAAGATCATGTAAACTGGGCAATTTCGTATTCCCTATTCAGACCACGTGGTTCAAGGGTCTGCAGGGTGTGGATCCAATAGGCCTTCCTTTTCTTTAGTAACTTATGTCTGTCACCCCCTCTCCAGTACCTGGAATCGAAGCTGTGAAATATTGTGGTTAGCTTGAGGAAAATGGAAGTGGATTGGTAGTAGCCTATTGTTTCTGTGGATAGTTGATTTATGTTGGGAAATCCGATCCCTGATGTGTTGTGTTGTCTCTCCTACATACCCAAGACCGCACGGACATTTGATGATATATACCACATAGGATGAGTCGCATGCAAAAAAGTTTTTGATAGGATAGGGCTTACCAGTAAGGGGATGGTAACATTGGTCACCCCTGATGCTGTTGCACTGGAGGCAATGTAGGCATGGGAAAGTGCCTTTTCTGGGTGTAGACAGTGTATTTTGTTGTGTGCGTGAGAGAGCCCCAATATCCGCTCTGACCAAATTGTCCCTAAGGTTGCTAGGCCTTTTAAAACAGGTTAAAAATGGTTCCTTAAATTATTTTACACTGGGGTATGCCCACTGGAGAAGGGGCCAATGTCTCCTTTTGATCCCATGTACCTTGTAGGCGAATAGGTGATATGTATGGACAAAGGGAATCCTGTTTTGGTTGTTTATTCTTGTGTTGGGCTGTATTGGATTGCGACTGTCAGTCAAAATGTGTGAGGGGTATCCCCTATTTTTACATTTCTCAGACATTTAGTTGAGAGTTGTTGAGTTTGACCTGAAACTATACGTTTTACTCTATTGAACTGAGATACCGGTAGTGATTTCATGGTTTCTTTTGGGTGGAAGCTAGAAAAGTGCAATAAATTGATTCTGTCAGTGGGTTTGGTGTATAAACCGGTGACCACTAAACCATCTTCTTGTAATGTGACAGTGGTGTTGAGGAAACTGATGGATTGTGTCCTATAGTGAATCGTAACCTGGAGTTCAGACCAGATGTTGTTGAGATAATTATGGAAGTCCAAGGACCGCCCCATAGGCAAAAGATATCATCCATGTAACGTTTCCATATAGTGGCATGTCTGGTGAAATTCTCATTGGGGTACACGAATCTGTCTTCAAAGTCTTCAAAGTCCAAAGTCCATTTGCGTATGGGGGTGCCACATTGGACCCCATTGCTGTACCCTGTATTTGAAGGAAAAATGTGTTGTGGAACAGAAGGAAATTGTTGTGTAAGAGCAGTTCTGAACTCAGAGAGTTATGAAGTACAGAAGTTAGTACAGTCTGGTTGTATGTCTGATTTTTGTAATAGGCGTGTAGTGGTTGCCATACCCTTATCATGTTTAATGGAGGTATAGAGGCTATTAACATCAAACGTTGCCAGAAAGGTACCAGGTCGGATACTACCTAGATTTTTGATTAAATCCAGGAATGTACTGGTGTCTAGAAGGAAGGAGATGGTGTTGCGGACCAGAAGGGTGACATTTTTTTCCAAACAGATAAATAGGCGTGATAGGATGGAATCAGTGGATGCTACTATTGATCTACCTGGAGATTTTTGTAGTTTCTTATGTATTTTCGGAAGTGTATAGATGACTGGTATTACAGAATTGGTATTGATGAGATAGTCGCTGGTCTTATTGTTATAGTGGCTGAAAGTAGGAACCTTTCTACTGACTGGTCAGACAGTTGGTTTTTAATCTCAGTGATGTAATCTTTTGTGTCCTGAATCACTATTGCTACCCCTTTATCAGCGGGTTTAATTGTGATACTTTTGTAATTGCGTAGGGATTGGATAGTCTGGAACTCAAAACCACTAAGGTCACATGGAAAGTTTAATTGACCTTTTTTAATGTCAGCTCTCAATCTGATTATATCATTCTATACCAATTTGATGAATGTTTCTAATGGTGGAGGCCCTTTGGGAAGACTAAATCTACTGGCAACCCAAAGACCAAGGTCTTTCAAGTTAATAGGTGAAGGTGTATCAGTGGTGCTAGGGAAGGTATGTGAGTCAAAGAAGGCTTTTAGCCTGATGTTACAGAAGAACTTCTGAAGGGCAAGATAGAGTTCAAAGAGGTTGTATCTGTTAGATGGACAAAAATGACAGTCCCCTCTCCTCGTCTTCGCCGGTTTCTTTGTCGACCTAAAAAACAGCCACGGTATTGTTTGTAGCGGCTTTTTCATTCCAATATATTCCCTATTAACTCCACTCCACCCCTTTATGCTCTCATTCCAACCATGTCAAACTGTCAGTGCCGTTGTGTTCCACGTGACGTCATCACATTACGGTGGAACGCATCACATTCACTTCCGTTTCCCAATCCACCTTGTACTATAAATGTTCTTACTTTCTCCATTCTACTACCCCTCTCCTTGCCTTGGCTCTCCACAGTCCACTCTGTTGCCTGTTTTTTCATCTCTCTTTTGGTCTCACACACGGACCCGTACCGGAAGTGACATTGCGACATTCACACAGGCCGGTTTACAGTTATTTTCTTGCTGCAAGTTTGAGATGCAGCAAATTTTCCGCTATAGCTCAAACTCCCAGTGGGAAACTCGCTGTAAACCCCCACCCTTGTGAGTGTACTCTAAAAACACAACACTACACCTACACAAAGTAAAACACTACATATATATACACAGTTACCCCCCACCAATAAAAATGAAAAACGTTTCATACGGCAGTGTTTCCAAAATGGAGCCTCCAGCTGTTGCAAAACAACAATTCCCAGTACTGCCGGGCAGCCATAGACTGTCCAGGCATGCCGGGAGTTTTGCAACAGCTGGAGGCATCCTGTTTGGGAATCACTGCCATAGGGTAATTTTGGTATTGGGGGCAAGTGCAATTCCTGCATCCGGGTCCATCCATGCTGGTGTTACCCCATACTTTTCATTTTCACAAGAGGTAAAAGGAAAAAAGACCCCCAAAATTTGTAACGCAATTTCTCCTGAGTACGGAAATACCTCATATGTGGATGTAAAATGCTCTGCGGGTGCATAACAAGGCTCAGGAGATAGAGCACCATGTACATTTGAGGTGATTTGCACAGGGGTGGCTGATCGCTACAGCGGTTCTGACATAAACACAAAAAAAACCACCCACACATGACCCCATTTTGGAAACTACACCCCTCACGGAACGTAACAAGGGGTATAGTGAGCCTTAACACCCCACAGGTCTTTGAAGAATTTTCGTAAAATTTGAACGTGAAAATGAAAGTTTTTAATTGTTTCACTAAAATGCTGGTGTTAACCCAAATTTTTCATTTCCACAAGGGGTAATAGGAAAAAAGCCCCCCAAAATTTGTAACACCATTTCTTCTTAGTATATAAATACCCCATATGTGGACGTAAAGTGCTCTGCGGTGCACTACAATGCTCAGAAGAGAAGGAGCGCCATAGGGCTTTTGGAGAGAGAATGTGTCTGGAATTGAAGGCCATGTGTATTTAAAAAGCCCTCATGGTGCCAGAACAGTGCCCACCCCACACATGTGACCCCATTTTGTACTCACTGAACGTAATAAGGGGTGCAGTGAGCATTTACACCCCACAGTTGTCTGACAGTTTTTTGTTAACAGTGGTCTGTGAAAATGAAAAATTTTATTTTTCATTTGCACAGCTCACTATTCCAAAGATCTGCTAAACGCCAGTGGGGTGTAATTGCTCACTGCACCCCTCATTACATTCTGTGAGGGGTGCAGTTCCCAAAATTGGGTCACATGTTGGGGGGTCCACTGTTCTGGCACCAAGGGGGCTTTGTAAACGTACATGATCCTTGACTTACATTCCAAACAAATTCTCTCTCCAAAAGCTCCTTCTCTTCTGAGCATTGTAGTTTGCCCGTAGAGCACTTTACATCCACATATGGGGTATTTCCATACTCAGAAGAGATAGGGTTACAAATTTTGGGGGGCATGTTCTCCTATTACCCCTTGTGAAAATGTAAAATTTGGGGAAAAGTAGCATTTTTGTGAAAAATCCGACTTTAACGAAAAGTTGTCAAACACCTGTGGGGTGATAAGGCTCACTATACCCCTTGTTACGTTCCTTGAGGGGCGTAGTTTCCAAAATAGTATGCTATGTTGTGTTTTTTTTGCTCTTCTGGCACCATAGAGGCTTCCTAAATTTGACATGCCCCCCAAAAAACTTTTCAGAAAAACTTTCTCTCCAAAATCCCATTGTTACTCCTTCCCTTCTGGGACTTCTAGTGCACCCACGGAGCACTTAACATCCACATATTAGGTATTTCCTTACTCGGGAGAAATTGGGTTACAAATTATATGGTGATTTCTTTCTTTTTACACCTTGTAAAAATTCAAAAACTGGGTCTACAAGATACGTGAGTGTAAAAATTGAAGATTTTGAATTTTCTCCTTCACTTTGCTGCTATTTCTGTGAAACACCTAAAGGGTTAACACACTTTCTGAATGTCATTTTGAATACTTTGAGGGGTGCAGTTTTCATAATGGGGTCATTTATGGGGTATTTCTAATATGAAGGCCCTTCAAATCCACTTCAAAACTGAACTGGTCCCTGAAAAATTCCAATTTAGAAAATCTTGTGGAAATTTGGAAAACTGCTGCTGAACTTTGAAGCCCTCTGATGTCTTCCAAAAGTAAAAACATGTCAACTTTATGATGCAAACATAAAGAAGACATATTTTATATGTGAATCAATATATACTTTATTTGGGATGTCCATTTTCCTTATAGGCATAAGAGTTTCAAGTAAAAAAATTAATAAAAAGTATTGACAAAAAGTAGAATATGTCATGAAAAGACATTCTCGGAATCAGAATGAAAAGTAAAAGCATCCCAGAGTTATTAAAGCTTAAAGTGACAGTGGTCAGATATGCAAAAATGCTCGGGTCCTTAAGGTGAAAATGGGCTGGGTCCTTAAGGGGTTAAAGCTTTTATGATAGATATACCCATCATGAAGTATTATCGATCCAAGAAAACATGTTTAGAATGCAGCATTCTAAAAGGTAGTGTTGCTCGTGAATATCGCATATTCGCGAATTTGCGAATATTCGCGAATATAGCGCTATATATTCGTAATTACGAATATTGTATTTTTTTTTCCACAGTACACATCACAGTGATCATCCCTCTCTGCTTCCAGCTTGTGTGGTGTAAAGAAGGCTCTAATACTACTGTGTGAGGCTGGTGTGGGATTTTTCGCATATGCGTAAATTTGCATATGCTAATTTTCGCATATGCGAATGTTTGCTTATGCTAATTTTGTAAATGCTGATTTTCGCATATGCTAATTTTCGCATACGCGAATTTTCGCGTATGCGAAAATAAAACGAGAATATTACGAATATGCGAATATTAGCGAATATATGACGAATATTCGTGAATATATTTGCCAATATTCGCAAATTCGAATATGGCCTATGCCGCTCAACACTACTAAAAGGCCCAAAACACCTCTGGGCATGAAAATGTTAAATGGGCACTGTCAGATCAAATACTTTTTATATGTTGTTACCGTTGAAAATTGAAGACCTTTTGTAATATGGTTGTTTAACAATTTTTCAATATTTAATAAAGAAAATGTCCCCTTAAAATCCCACCACTAGGGGCCCCCATACCTACTGGGACACTAACCAGTCCTGCAGCAGCCTCAGGCTTGTCTATGAGTTATAGACAAGAGATGACTCATGGACAAGACTTCATATGTAGACACACCAATCACCTCCCACCACCACAAGGGAGGTACACGCCCCTTTCCCCTTTTTTTTTTTAGTAAATATAGGTGATAGAGGCATAAAAATTAGATGGATTGGAAAGGATTAGGTACTGAGTAAATTTTTTTGTGGGATCTGACAAGTACGCTTTAAGCTATATTTTAAATTGCAAAATGCATTCAATCTAAATTGTCTATGTTCCAAAGAATACGTTTTTTCTTTGATATTCTCAAAAAATACCATTAGCTGACAGCAATTACAAGATATGTGACACTCAGGTTGCAGTACCATAACTCGGTAAACACTGCAGCATTGCATATTTGTGTATAGTATTGTAGCACTTGCAAAATCTAATTGTACAACCTGAATGAAAACAAATGGTATAAGAGGGGAAAAAAAACTGTTCTCTCTTTGTGTCTATGCAAACTCTGTATTAGATGCATCAAGCATTATATAAATAAGCTGCTGGTACACTGATCACACATGAGCCTGTGTACTAAAGGAAACTTGGTGTCACCAAATGTTCCCGAGGTCACCGCCATCATGATCCTATGTGCTATTTACTTTCCCCTAAATAAGGCTAAACCAACAGACTGAAAAATGATCTCTCAAGTTGATCTCAAGACTGCAGCTACAGGAAAAGGGAAGGGAGATGTTCATTTATGCTTGTCAATAAGGTTGGAATGACTACATATGCCCCTAGGTAACTCATGTCCATTAAGGCACATCACCCAAGGTCAGTACTGAGCAACTGAAATGTGTATGTAGAGAGCTACATTATCTCTGTTAATATCGTTTCATTTGTTCCGAATGCTTTTAAAAGCTATGTATATACATTGTCTAACAGAAAAATATTATCCTTTTGTGCCAACATATTGAAAGACTAATGATGAAAATAAGACACAAGAGTAGCAAAGTAAATGAGAACATATTTTATCATATAACATATTCTCGTATATCTGATTGACAAATAGTTTTGTATACGTTTTATAGCTTCCAGTTAAAGAAAGAAAATAACAGTCTTGCAGAAATACCTATAAAAGGCTAACAAAATAAAGGAAAGGATGTTAGATAGCAAACTGTCAAGAAACTTGCTGTTTAACATTATTTCTTTTATTTCTGTTAGCCATTAAAAGCTGTCACATCTGCAAGACTGAAATTCTCTTTCATTTATTGAGAGCATTAAAGTTTTCTCATCTGACTAACACAGCGCCGAACTTTATTGTTATGATTAAATCATATATACTGTATATGATGGGAACTCTTTAACATCAAATTTAGCATAAATGGAGAACTATACAGCGAACGCTGCAAACTGATTAGACTCAACAGACTTCTTTCACAGGTTTGCATTTACTAGTAATGGCTACTAGGTTTTTCAGAAACTTCAAAAAATGTCCAAGTACATATCTCATAATGAAAATCAATAAATTATGGATAAAAAAAACTAGATATGCATTCCTTTGTGCCCAATATGATTGTATCTATCTGATGAGAAAAAGAAGCAAAAATAATTTAAGAGGTTGCCAACTATTTATCAGTTTGTTACTGTGTATGGTGGATATGCTGGACAAAACTGACAGAATGGACCATGGCAGGTGAATTACAATATCATTATATATATATATATATATATATATATATATATATAGATAGATAGATAGATAGATAGATAGATAGATAGATAGATATATACACTAGCTTTTGCCCGCGGCTTTGCTCGCGTTAAATTTGGGGTAACATAGATTTACTTTTTAAGATTCTACAGTAATGAGGCCGCTTTGGGTAAAGTCTACGGGCATCCAAACAACCCGAAACATTACATCTGCTGTTTCATGGAATTGAAGATCGACATCCTTTAAGGACTTTTACCAAGTCTGCGCGCAGGGGAACCCGCCTTCTTGCGCTGCTTACATACTGACAACAGTCCCCATTTCCCATCCTCATATCCCGTCCTCCTATCCCATCCTCCTATATCATCCTCCTTTCTCGACCTCCTATGTCGACCTCCTATCCCGACCTCCTATCCCGACCTCCTATCGTGTCCTCATAACCCGTCCTCCTATCCCTCCTATCCCGACCTCCTATCCCGTCCTCCTATCTTGACTCCCTATCTTGACCTCTTATCCCGTCCTACTATCCCATCCTCCTATCCCTTCCTCCTATCCCGTCCTCCGATCCCGTCCTCATATCCCATCCTCATATCCCATCCTCCTATCCTGTACTCCTATCTCGACCTCCTATCTCAACCTCCTTACCCGACTCCCTATCCCGACCTCCTATCCTGACTTCCTATCCCTTCCTCCTATCTCGAACTCCTATCTTTACTTCCTATCCTGACCTCCTATCCCAACCTCCTATCCTTACCTCCTATACCGTCCTCCTATCCCGACCTCCTATCTTGACCTCCTATCCCGACCTTCCCGACCTCCTACCCCGACCTCCTATCCCGTCCTCCTATCCCGTCCTCATATCCCATCCTCCTATCCCATCCTCCTATCTCGACCTCAAATCTTGACCTCCTATTCCAACCTCCTACCCTTTTCTCCTATCCCGACCTCCTATCTCGACCTCCTGTCCTCCTATCCCGACCTCCTATCCTGACCTCCTATACCAACCTCCTATCCCGTCCTCCTATCCCGTCCTCCTATCCCATCCTCCTACCTTGACCTCCTATCTGGACCTCCTTACCCAACCTCCTATCCCGACCTCCTATCCCTTCCTCCTATCTCGACCTCCTATCTAGACCTCCTATCTTTACCTCCTATCCCGACCTCCTATACCAACCTCCTATACCGTCCTTCTATCCCGACCTCCTATCCCGGCCTCCTATCCCGCCCTCTTATCTCGATATCCTATCTCGACCTCCTATCCTGACCTGCTACCCCAACCTCCTATCCCGTCCTCCTATACCTCCTATCCCGACTTCCTATCCCGTCCTCCTATCTTGACCTCCTATGTCGACCTCCTATCCCGTCCTACTATCCCGTCCTCCTATCCCATCCTATCTCAAGCTCCTATCCCGAACTTCTATCCCGACCTCCTATCCCATCCTCCTATATCGACCTCCCATCTCGACCTCCTATCCCGACCTCCTATCCCGACCTCCTATCCTGTCCTCCTATCTCGACCTCATATCCTATCCTCCTAACTCGACCTCCTATCTCGACCTCCTATCTTGACGTCCTATCACGACCTCCCATCCCGTCCTCATATCCCATCCTCCTATCCCATCCTCCTATCTCGACCTCAAATCTTGACCTCCTATCCCAACCTCCTACCCTTTTCTCCTATCCCGACCTCCTATCTCGACCTCCTGTCCTCCTATCCCGACCTCCTATCCTGACCTTCTATACCAACCTCCTATCCCGTCCTCCTATCCCGTCCTCCTATCCCATCCTCCTACCTTGACCTCCTATCTGGACCTCCTAACCCAATCTCCTATCCCGACCTCCTATCCCTTCCTCCTATCTCGACCTCCTTTCTAGACCTCCTATCTTTACCTCCTATCCCGACCTCCTATACCGACCTCCTATACCGTCCTCCTATCCCGACCTCCTATCCCGGCCTCCTATCCCGTCCTCCTATCTCGACATCCTATCTCTACCTCCTATCCTGACCTGCTACCCCAACCTCCTATCCCGTCCTCCTATACCTCCTATCCCTACTTCCTATCCCGTCCTCCTATCTTGACCTCCTATGTCGACCTCCTATCCCGTCCTACTATCCCGTCCTCCTATCCCATCCTATCTCGAGCTCCTATCCCGAACTTCTATCCCGACCTCCTATCCCATCCTCCTATATCGACCTCCTATCTCGACCTCCTATCCCGACCTCCTATCCCGACCTCCTATCCTGTCCTCCTATCTCGACCTCATATCCTATCCTCCTAACTCGACCTCCTATCTCGACCTCCTATCTTGATGTCCTATCACGACCTACTATTCCGATCATCCCGTCCTCCTATCCTGACCTCCTATACCGACCTCCTATACCGTCCTCCTATCCCGACCTCTTATCCCGGCCTCCTATCCCGTCCTCCTATCTCGACATCCTATCTCGACCTCCTATCCTGACCTGCTACCCCAACCTCCTATCCCGTCCTCCTATACCTCCTATCGCAACTTCCCATCCCGTCCTCCTATCTCGACCTCCTATTTTTACCTGCTATCTCGACCTCCTATCCCGACCTCATATCCTGACCTCCCATCCCGTCCTCATATCCTATCCTCCTATCCCATCCTCCTATCTCGACCTCAAATCTTGACCTCCTATCCCAACCTCCTACCCTTTTCTCCTATCCCGACCTCCTATCTTGACCTCCTGTCCTCCTATCCCGACCTCCTATCCTGACCTCCTATACCAACCTCCTATCCCGTCCTCCTATCCCGTCCTCCTATCCCATCCTCCTACCTTGACCTCCTATCTGGACCTCCTAACCCAACCTCCTATCCCGACCTCCTATCCCTTCCTCCTATCTCGACCTCCTATCTAGACCTCCTATCTTTACCTCCTATCCCGACCTCCTATACCGACCTCCTATACCGTCCTCCTATCCCGACCTCCTATCCCGGCCTCCTATCCCGTCCTCCTATCTCGACATCCTATCTCGACCTCCTATCCTGACCTGCTACCCCAACCTCCTATCCCGTCCTCCTATACCTCCTATCCCGACTTCCTATCCCGTCCTCCTATCTTGACCTCCTATGTCGACCTCCTATCCCGTCCTACTATCCCGTCCTCCTATCCCATCCTATCTCGAGCTCCTATCCCGAACTTCTATCCCGACCTCCTATCCCATCCTCCTATATCGACCTCCTATCTCGACCTCCTATCCCGACCTCCTATCCCGACCTCCTATCCTGTCCTCCTATCTCGACCTCATATCCTATCCTCCTAACTCGACCTCCTATCTCGACCTCCTATCTTGACGTCCTATCACGACCTACTATTCCGATCATCCCGTCCTCCTATCCCGACCTCCTATACCGACCTCCTATACCGTCCTCATATCCCGACCTCCTATCCCGGCCTCCTATCCCGTCCTCCTATCTCGACATCCTATCTCGACCTCCTATCCTGACCTGCTACCCCAACCTCCTATCCCATCCTCCTATACCTCCTATCCCGACTTTCTATCCCGTCCTCCTATCTTGACCTCCTATGTCGACCACCTATCCCGTCCTACTATCCCGTCCTCCTATCCCATCCTATCTCGAGCTCCTATCCCGAACTTCTATCCCGACCTCCTATCCCATCCTCCTATATCGACCTCCTATCTCGACCTCCTATCCCGACCTCCTATCCCGACCTCCTATCCTGTCCTCCTATCTCGACCTCATATCCTATCCTCCTAACTCGACCTCCTATCTCGACCTCCTATCTTGACGTCCTATCACGACCTACTATTCCGATCATCCCGTCCTCCTATCTCAACCTCCTATTTTTACCTGCTATCTCGACCTCCTATCCCGACCTCATATCCTGACCTCCCATCCCGTCCTCATATCCCATCCTCCTATCCCATCCTCCTATCTCGACCTCAAATCTTGACCTCCTATCCCAACCTCCTACCCTTTTCTCCTATCCCGACCTCCTATCTCGACCTCCTGTCCTCCTATCCCGACCTCCTATCCTGACCTCCTATACCAACCTCCTATCCCGTCCTCCTATCCCGTCCTCCTATCCCATCCTCCTACCTTGACCTCCTATCTGGACCTCCTAACCCAACCTCCTATCCCGACCTCCTATCCCTTCCTCCTATCTCGACCTCCTATCTAGACCTCATATCTTTACCTACTATCCCGACCTCCTATACCAACCTCCTATACCGTCCTTCTATCCCGACCTCCTATCCCGGCCTCCTATCCCGTCCTCCTATCTCGACATCCTATCTCGACCTCCTATCCTGACCTGCTACCCCAACCTCCTATCCCGTCCTCCTATACCTCCTATCCCGACTTCCTATCCCGTCCTCCTATCTTGACCTCCTATGTCGACCTCCTATCCCGTCCTACTATCCCATCCTCCTATCCCATCCTATCTCGAGCTCCTATCCCGAACTTCTATCCCGACCTCCTATCCCATCCTCCTATATCGACCTCCTATCTCGACCTCATATCCTATCCTCCTAACTCGACCTCCTATCTCGACCTCCTATCTTGACGTCCTATCACGACCTACTATTCCGATCATCCCGTCCTCCTATCTCGACCTCCTATTTTTACCTGCTATCTCGACCTCCTATCCCGACCTCATATCCTGACCTCCCATCCCGTCCTCATATCCCATCCTCCTATCCCATCCTCCTATCTCGACCTCAAATCTTGACCTCCTATCCCAACCTCCTACCCTTTTCTCCTATCCCGACCTCCTATCTCGACCTCCTGTCCTCCTATCCCGACCTCCTATCCTGACCTCCTATACCAACCTCCTATCCCGTCCTCCTATCCCGTCCTCCTATCCCATCCTCCTACCTTGACCTCCTATCTGGACCTCCTAACCCAACCTCCTATCCCGACCTCCTATCCCTTCCTCCTATCTCGACCTCCTATCTAGACCTCCTATCTTTACCTCCTATCCCGACCTCCTATACCAACCTCCTATACCGTCCTTCTATCCCGACCTCCTATCCCGGCCTCCTATCCCGTCCTCCTATCTCGACATCCTATCTCGACCTCCTATCCTGACCTGCTACCCCAACCTCCTATCCCGTCCTCCTATACCTCCTATCCCGACTTCCTATCCCGTCCTCCTATCTTGACCTCCTATGTCGACCTCCTATCCCGTCCTACTATCCCGTCCTCCTATCCCATCCTATCTCGAGCTCCTATCCCGAACTTCTATCCCGACCTCCTATCCCATCCTCCTATATCGACCTCCTATCTCGACCTCATATCCTATCCTCCTAACTCGACCTCCTATCTCGACCTCCTATCTTGACGTCCTATCACGACCTACTATTCCGATCATCCCGTCCTCCTATCTCGACCTCCTATTTTTACCTGCTATCTCGACCTCCTATCCCGACCTCATATCCTGACCTCCCATCCCGTCCTCATATCCCGACCTGTAATATGTGTACCAGGTATTGAAATATCTCCAGCCGTACGGAAGTTATGTGGGAACATACATTTCCCATTGATTTGCATGGGACTTTAAACAAAAACCCCGACCCTCACAAATGGGGGTATTTAAGGGTGAAATTAACTATCCTATATTTTAAGTGGACATATAAGGTAACATGTGACCAAGTATTATCTAAATATCTCCAGCCGTTTGGAAGTTATGCAGTAACATGTATTTCCCATAGACTTGTATGGCACTTTAAAAAAAAAAAAAACTTTTTCACCCCTTTAACCTCTTCAGGATGCAGGGAGTATGGATACGCCCTGCATTCCGAGTCCTTAAGGACCGAGGGCGTATCCATGCGCCCGTGGGAAATCCCGTCCCCACCGCTAGCCGGTTGGGGACCGGAGCTGGATGCCTGCTGAAATCATTCAGCAGGCACCCTGGCACATCGCCCAGGGGGGTCCTGAGACCCCCCCATGTCGGTGATCGGAGAAAATCGCATGTCAATTCAAACATGCGATTTTCTCCAATTCCGGGCTGATCGGGTCTCTGGTGACCCGATCACCCGGAAAATAGGGCTGATCAGAGTTGTCAGCAACACCCCCGATCAGCCTAAAGGATTGGAGTGAGATCGCAAAGCTGCGATCTACTCCTATCCTCTGCCATTACTCAGAACGGAGTTCTGACCAATGGCAGCGCAGGACAGGGGTTGCCATGGCAACCCCCCGTTCTGCCCGCCCCTGGATGTCGAGGGGCTCTGGGAAGAAGATGGAGGCCGTACCTGCAGGAGAAGATGCCTGGGGACCTGGGATCTTCGCTGGAGCCTGCAGGATCCTGATCAGGTAGGGAATCGACAGTGGGGGGGGTGGGAATTGAAAGTGAAAGTAAATCGATCTTTACTGCGGCAACCACTAGGGGGGCCAAACTGCAACTCCCAGCATACCCAGAGAGCCAAAGGCTGTCTGGGCATGCTGGGAGTTGTAGTTTTGCAACATCTGGAGGGTCACAGTTTGGAGACCACTGTTACAGTGGTGTCCAAACAGTAGCCCTCCAGATGTTGCCAAACTACAACTCTCAGCATGCCTCGACTGCCCAGGCATGCTGGGAGTTGTAGTTCTGTAACATCAGTCCCTTCAGATTTAGCAATTTTCATGACATTTTTGAAAATTGCTGCTCTAGTTTGAAGCCCTCTAATTTTTTCAAAAAGCAAAAGTATGTCCATTTTATGATGCCAACATAAAGTGGACATATTGTGTTTGTGAAGAAAAATAAAATTTATTTGGAATATCCATTTTCCTTACAAGCAGAGAGCTTCAAAGTTAGAAAAATGCAAAATTTTCAAAATTTTCATGAAATTTTGCGATTTTTCACCAAAAAAGGATGCAATTAATGCCGAAAATTTACCACCAAAATAAAGTAGAATATGTCACGAAAAAACAATCTCAGAATCAGAATATTCGGTAAAAGCGTTTTCGCGTTATTAATTTGTAAAGTGAAGGTGGTCAGAATTGCGAAAAAGGGCTCAGTCCTTAAGGTGAAAAAGGGCTGCGTCCTTAAGGGGTTAAGGGTGGAATTTCGAAAAATCCTCTCTTATTCCTTGTCTAAGTCTTAAAAACAACACCATCTAGGTTTCTAGGTTTCTAGGTCAAAGGGTTTAGGCTGGGCATTGATGAGTCAGTGAGTCAGGTCTTCTCTTTTTATATATAAGACATATATATATATATATATACATAAAAATATATATATAAACACACACATACTGGTTTTATTTTTTCTTTTTTCTTTTTTTTTTCTTTAAATAGTACTAGAGATGAGCAAATCGAAGCTGACAAACCCGAATTCGTTACGACTTTCATGAAATATTGAATATTGCTGCGATTCTATCGCGCAAATCGCTTCATTAAACTCCATTTACTGTGGTCCAGGCTCCAGGGCATCTGGGAAGGCGGGAAGGCAAGGCGGGAAGGGAAGTAGGCGGGATGACTCTGAATCACATGAAGGATGCAGCCTATCAGCAGCCAGTCACCCCTGTGTTGTCACAGCCCTATATCTTCAGCAGCCATTTTGTGGCTTGTCATTTCATTCATTACACTGCATAGAGATAGGACGAACATTGCTGTGTGTGTGTTACACAGAAAAGCTAATTCCAGCAGCGTTTCACATCCTAGTCACATCAGCATTCTGGTGGACAGAGAGCATTGTTTTTTTCACTGAAAAGGATTTTTACTGCAGACATTAACCTCCCAGTCACTTAATTCAGCATAGTATTACAGAGAGGGGCAGATAGCTGTGTGTTGCCTCATACATTTCAACAAGCTGCCTCAACTTCATAAACCATAGCAGAGGAGGCAGGAATGATTTTTCAGAGCAATTCTCTTTGTTCCACAACAAATCATCTTCTGGTCATACTAGTCTGTACTGTAGCGCATTTTTCTGCCCTTATAAGTGCATACCACATACCTACCTCTATATGGTCTCCTCATGTTTCATCCAACTCCAGGCTGTGCCATTCAGACACTATATGGTCTCCCCATGCTGCCAAAAACTCCAGGTAGTCATTCAGCCACTATATGGTCTCCTCATACTGATGCCACCTCCAGGCTCTATCATTGTGCTGCCATGTGACATGTGACTCCTTGTTTGATTTGGTCCTTTGTACCCACAAGCCGGGGCCCGGACACTAAAACTTGGGAGTACAAATTTCAATTTCATAATCCTCAATTTCAAAATCTTAAATTTCAATGGTCTCCTCATGCTTCTGCCAACACCAGGCTGTGTCATTCAGACACTATATGGTCTCTTCATGCTGCCAACACCTCCACGCTGTGTCATTTAGTCACTATATAACATAGTTCATAAGGTGGAAAAAGTTCAAGTTCAACTTATAACCCTAATGAGTCCCTACTGAGTTGATATAGATCTAGAATCCATAACCTGTAATGTTATTATTCTCCAAAAATGCATCCTGTGGAACCCCACTAGTAACAGTCACCCAATCAGAATAAGTACCATTAATAACCACCCTCTGTTTCCTATCACTGAGCCTGTTACTTACCCACTTGCACACATTTTCCCTCAGTCCAATCATTCTAATTTTATGCACCAACCTTTTATGTGCCACCATATCAAATGCTTTGGAAAAATTTAGATATACGACATCCAGTGATTGCCCCTTGTCCAGTCTGGAGCTCACCTTCTCATAAAAGATGATCAGGTTAGTTTGACAGGACTGATCCCTCATAAAGCCATGATGATATGGAGTCATACCGTACATTTATTTTTATCAAGATACTCCAAAAAAGCATTCCATAGAAAACCCTCAAACAATTTACATACAACAGAGGTTAAACTAGCAGGCCTATAATTCCCGGAGTCACCTTTTGACCCCTTTTAAAATATTGACACCACATTTGCCATGCGCCAGTCCAGGGGAACAGTCCCTGTTGCTATAGAGTCCCTGAATATAAAAAATTCGGGTCTGTCCATTACATTCCTCAGTGAATACAGTGGAGAAGAATTTGTTTAATATATTTATTTTTTCCTGATCCCCGTTTATAATTTCTTCCTCATCCTTTTTTAACCCCTTAAGGACTCAGCCCATTTTGGCCTTAAGGACTCAGACAATTTAATTTTTACGTTTTCATTTTTTCCTCCTCGCCTTCTAAAAATCATAACTCTTTTATATTTTCATCCACAGACTAGTATGAGGGCTTGTTTTTTGCGCGACCAGTTGTCCTTTGTAATGACATCACTCATTATATCATAAAATGTATGGCGCAACCAAAAAACACTATTTTTGTGGGGAAATTAAAATGAAAAACGCAATTTTGCAAATTTTGGAAGGTTTAGTTTTCACGCCGTACAATTTCTGGTAAAAATGACATGTGTTCTTTATTCTGAGGGTCAATACGATTAAAATGATACCCATTATTATATACTTTTATATTATTGTTGCGCTTAAAAAAAATCACAAACTTTTTAACCAAATTAGTACGTTTATAATCCCTTTATTTTGATGACCTATAACTTTTTTATTTTTCCGTATAAGCGGCGGTATGGGGGCTCATTTTTTGCGCCATGATCTGTACTTTTTTTTGATACCACATTTGCATATAAAAAACTTTTAATACATTTTTTATAATTTTTTTTTAATAAAATGTATTAAAAAAGTAGGAATTTTGGACTTTTTTAATTTTTTTTCGTTCACGCCGTTCACCGTACGGGATCATTAACATTTTATTTTAATAGTTCGGACATTTACGCACGCGGCGATACCAAATATGTCTATAAAAAATGTTTTTTACGCTTTTTGGGGGTAAAATAGGAAAAAACGGACGTTTTACTTTTTTATTGGGGGAGGGGATTTTTCACTTTTTTTTTACTTTTACTTTTACATTTTTTTACATTTTTTTTTACACTTGAATAGTCCCCATAGGGGACTATACATTGCAATACCATGATTGCTAATACTGATCTGTTCTCTGTATAGGACATAGAACAGATCAGTGTTATCGGTCATCTCCTGCTCTGGTCTGCTCGATCACAGACCAGAGCAGGAGACGCCAGGAGCCGCACGGAGGAAGGTGAGGGGACCTCCGTGCGGCGTTATGAATGATCGGATCCCCGCAGCAGCGCTGCGGGCGATCCGATCGTTCATTTTAATCACGAACTGCCGCAGATGCCGGGATCTGTATTGATCAGGCACCTGAGGGGTTAATGGCGGACGCCCGCGAGATCGCGGGCGTCGGCCATTGCCGGCGGGTCCCTGGCTGCGATCAGCAGCCGGGATCAGCCGCGCATGACACGGGCATCGCTCCGATGCCCGCGGTTATGCTCAGGACGTAAATGTACGTCCTGGTGCGTTAAGTACCACCTCACCAGGACGTACATTTACGTCCTGCGTCCTTAAGGGGTTAAAGGGCCAACACTTTCATTATTAACCTTTTTGCTATTTATATAGTTAATCATACAACAAGAACATGAAAACAAGCACTACTGTGTGGGGTATGAGCAAATCAATGAGTATTAGGAATGTATGGTATTGCCCAAAATTGGGTATTCATGTAAAAGAGAATAAATATATATATCCACCTCAACCCCCAGCCACGTAGGCAAAACAGCCTCTTTGTTAGACTCCAAGTAATAATGAACCCAAAGAAAAAAGGAGCTACTCAAAAATTATAAGTGAAATATAAAATATAAACTTTATTTAATAATATTTAATAATAATTATGTTAAAAAAGGAGGAATACGGCACAGACAGGTGGCATACCTGGGACAATGGCAATAAATGTGCAAATTCTGCTAAATCTCATAAAATTTATGTATACAATTACTGAGGCAAGGGGGTACAGTAGATACATATGCTGGCAATTCCAGTTAAAGTGCAAGTGCAAACAGGATAAGGCCTAAGCATTAATCATATAGTGACAAATAAGTAACATATACATACCGCAGTAATATAGAGAAAGTACTGCAAGTCCCAGGATGCCGCCACCCCTACACGTGTTTCGGTCTGCTGACCTTCATCCCCGGCTATCAACGGCTGGGACCCGTGGCTAATACAGGACATCACCGATCGCGGTGATGCCCTGTATTAACCCTTCAGAAACGGCGATCAAAGCTGACCGCTGCCTCTGAAGCGAAAGTGAAAGTATCCCGACTGCTCAGTCGGGCTGTTCGGGACCGGGACTGTTCGGGATCGCGGCGTCCCGAACAGCTTACAGGACACCGGGAGGGCCCTTACCTGCCTCCTCGGTGTCCGATCGACGAATGACTGCTCCGTGCCTGAGATCCAGGCAGGAGCAGCCAAGCGCCGATAACACTGATCACAGGCATGTTAATACACGCCAGTGATTAGCATGAGAGATCAGTGTGTGCAGCGTTATAGGTCCCTATGGGACCTATAAAACTGCAAAAAAAAGTTTAAAAAAAAGTGTTAATAAAGGTCATTTAACTCCTTCCCTAATAAAAGTTTGAATCAACCCCCTTTTCCCATAAAAAAAATAAAACAGTGTAAATAAAAAATAAATAAACATATGTGGTATCACCGTGTGTGTAAATTTCCGAACTATAAAAATGCATAATTAATTAAACCGCACGGTCAATGGCGTACGCGCAAAGAAATTCCAAAGTCCAAAAAAGCGTATTTTTGGTCCCTTTTTACACCATTAAAAAATTTATAAAAAGTGATCAAAAAGTCCAATCAAAACAAAAATCATACCGATAGAAACTTCAGATCACGGCGCAAAAAATGAGTCCTCATATCGCCCTTTACGTGGAAAAATTTAACAGTTATAGGGGTCAGAAGTTGACATTTTTAAACATATAAATTTTCCTGCATGTAGTTAGGATTTTTTCCAGAAGTACGACAAAATCAAACCTATATAAGTAGGGTATCATTTTAATCGTATGGACCTACAGAATAATGATAAGATGTAATTTTTACCGAAATATGCACTGCGTAGAAACGGAAGCCCCCAAAAGTTACAAAATGACTTTTTTTCTTCGATTTTGTCGCACAATGATTTTTTTTCCGTTTCGCTGTGAATTTTTTGGGTAAAATGACTAATGTCACTGCAAAGTAGAATTGGTGATGCAAAAAATAAGCTATAATATGGATTTTTAGGTGGAAAATTGAAAGGGTTATGATTTTTAAAAGGTAAGGAGGAAAGAACGAAAGTGCAAAAACTAAAAAACCCTGAGTCCTTAAGGGGTTAAAGGGGTTCTCCGGTGCTTACACATCTTATCCCCTATCCAAAGGATAGGGGATAAGATGCCTGATCGCGGGAGTCCCTCAGCTGGGGACACCCGTGATCATGCACGCGGCACCCTGTTTGTAATCAGTTCCCGTCACGCTCCGCCCCTCAATGCAAGCCTACGGGAGGGGGCATGATAGCTATCACGCCCCCTCCCGTCAGCTTGCATTGAGGGGCGGAGCGTGACGTCACACAGGACGGATAGGGGATAGGGGATAAGATGTGTAAGCACCGAAGAACCCCTTTATGGGCTTCTCTGAGTTGATTAAACTTTGCCTTCCTAAAGTTCGAGAGATTCCCTTATTGAAGAACAAATTATAATGTATTATATTATGATCACTATTTCCTAGGTGTCCTTCTATTTGCACATTAGTTACTCTGTCAGGTCTGTTGGTTAATATTAAGTCTAACAGGGCGCCCCCTCTGGTGGGGCCCTGCACCATTTGGGACAGATAATTGTCTTCAGCTATAGTCAGAAACCTGTTTCCTCTATGAGATTCACAGGTCTCAGTCTCCCAGTTTATATCAGGAGTTTATATAAAGTCCCCCATCATTATCACCTCATTGTGATTTGCTGCATTGTTTATTTGCTTCAGTAATTGATCTTCTGGCTCCATTATGTTTGGTGGCTTATAGCAAACCCCTACCAGAATTGATTTATTTTTATTTCCATATATTTCTACCCATAATGCCTCCACATTATCACTTCCCTCCCATATATCCTCCCGCAGTGCGGCCTTCAGACTTGATTTCACATAAAGACAAACTCCTCCCCCTTTCCCTTTTGTCTGATCCTTCCTGAATAGACTATAACCCTGTATGTTGACCGCCCAGTCACAGCTATCGTCCAACCAAGTCTCTGTTATACCCTCTATGTCATAATTCTCCTCATACATCAACCACTCCAGTTCCTCTGTTTTATTGGACAGACTTCTGGCATTAGTCAACATGCAATTTAAAGGTGTATGTTTTTTCTTCCTATGAAGTCTATCCCTATTAACTATTCAAACCCCTCCCTCCGCTCCATCCCCAGGTACATTAATAAGTCCCCCCTCTCTATTTACACCATCTTCCCTCTCTACGTTGTAGGCTCCCTCCCCCCAGTCCCTAGTTTAACCCCTTAAGGACACAGGACGTATCCATATGCCCCCGTTTCTGAGTCCATAAGGACTCAGGGCATATGGGTATGCCGTGGAAATTTCTGTCCCCGCCGCTAGCCGGTCGGGGACTGGTCTGGGATGCCTGCCTGCTGGTCAGGGGGCGATCGCCACAAATCTGCCAAATCCCCCATCTGTGACGATTCCGGGTCATACAGGTCTCCGGTAACCCAGAAAATAAGGGGGATCGGGGATGTCCAAGACACCCCCGGTCCCCCTGAAGGGATAGGAGTTAGGTGGCAGGGGTGCCACCCCTGCTATCCCTGCTAGTGGTCGTTTAGATCCACCAATAGCAGATCAGGGGCGGGGGGGTTAAAGTTCGGTTCCCCCGTTCTGCCCACCCACAGTAGTCTGGGCAGAACGGGGGAACCGATGGTGACCGGCACTGGAATTTGGAGTTTTGCAACATCTGGAGGGCCACAGTTTGGAGATCACTGTGCAGTGGTCTCTAAACTGTGGCCCTTCAGATCTTGCAAAACTACAACTCCCAGAATACCCAAACAGCAAACTGCTGTCTCGCCATGCTGGGAGTTGTAGTTGCATACCTCCAGCTGTTGTATTACAACATCTTCCAGCATGCCCTTTGGCGTTGAAAAATACTGAGTTAGGTAACAGACCCTAACTGTAGGTTTTCCAACCAGTATGCCTTCAGCTGTTGCAAACGTACAACTCCCATCATGCACGGTCTGTCAGTGCATGTTGGATATTGTAGTTTTGCAACAGCTGGAGGTTTGACCAACCCCCCCCCCCCCCCCCCCCCGGTGTGAATGTACAGGGTACATTCACACAGGCGGGTCTACAGTGAGTTTCCTGCTTCAAATAGTTTCAGCTGCAGATTTTCTGCTGCAGCTCAAACTCCTAGCGGGAAACTCACCGTAACCCCCCCTCCTGTGCAACTTTGACCCAAAAACACTACACTACACTAACACAAAATGACTACATATACACCCCCTTACACTCTCCCCCCCAATAAAAACGTATCGTACGGCAGTGTTTTCAAAATGGAGCCTCCAGCTGTTGCAAAACAATGACTCCCAGCATTTCCGGACAGCCACTGACTGTTCAGACATGCTGGGAGTTTAGCAACAGCTGTAGGCACCATGTTTGGGAATCACTGGCGTAGAATACCCCTATGTCCTAATTTAGTCCTCAAATGCACATGGCACTCTCTCACTTCGGAGCCCTGTCGTATTTCAAGGAAACAGTTTAGGGCCACACATGGGGAATTTCCGTACTCGGGAGAAATTGTGTTACAAATTTTGGGGGGCTTTTAATACTTTTACCCCTTATGAAAAGGAAAAGTTGGGGTCTACACAACCTGTTAGTGTAAAAAAAAAAATTACACTAACATGCTGGTGTTTCCCCATACGTTTTATTTTAATAAGAGGTAAAAGGAAAAAAAGAACACCCAAAATTTGTAACGCAATTTCTCCTGAGTACGGAAATACCCCATATGTGGACGTTAAATGCTCTGCGTGCGCACAAGGCTCAGGAGTGAGAGTGCACCATGTACATTTGAGGCCTAAATTGGTGATTTGCACAGGGGTGGCTGATTTTACAGCGGTTCTGATATAAATGCAAAAAAAAAAATAACCACGTGTGACCCCATTTTGGAAACTACATCCCTCACGGAACATAACAAGGGGTATAGTGAGCCTTAACACCCCACAGGTGTTTGATGAATTTTTGTTAAAATTGGATGGGAGTTTAACTACAATGCTGTTACCCTAAATTTTTCATTTTCACAAGGGTGAATAGAAAAAAGCCTCCTAAAATTTGTAACACCATTTCTTCTGAGTAAGAACATGCCCCATATGTGGATGTGAAGTGCTCTGCGGGCGAACTACAATGCTCAGAAGAGGAGGAGCGCATTGGACTTTTAGAGAGAACATTTGTGCAGAATTTAAGGCCACATGTGTTTACAAATCCCCCATGGTGCCAGAACAATGGACAACCCCCCCCCCCCCCCCCCACATGTGACCCACACAATTTGCTTGGAATGGAAGTCAGGGGCCATGAGCATTTACAAAGCCCCCCATGGTGCCAGAACAATGGACCCCAATGTGACCCCATTTTGGAAACTAAACCCCTCAAGGAATATAATAAGGGGTGCAGTGAGCATTTACACCCCCCACAGGTGTCTGACAGATTTTTGGAACAGTGGTCCATGAGAATGAAAAATTTTACTTTTGTATTAAATTCTGTGGGGGGTGTAGTTTCCAAAATGGGGTCACATGTGGAGGGTCCAGTGTTCTGAAATCACGGGGGCTTTGTAAATGCTCATGGCCCCCGACGTCGATTCCAAACAAATTTTCTCTCCAAAAGCCCAATGGCGCTCCTTCTTTTCTGAGCATTGTAGTGCGGCAGCAGAGCACTTGACGTCCACACATGGGTTATTTCCATACTCCAAGATATTGGGATACAAATTTTGGGGGCCATTTTCTCCTACTACCCCTTGTAAAAATGTAACATTTGGGGAAAAAACTGCATTTTAGCGAAACAATTTTTTTTTCCATTGACACATTCGACTTTAACGAAAAGTCATCAAATACCTGTGGGGTGTTAAGGTTCACTGTACCCCTTGTTATGTTCCATGAGGGGTGTAGTTTCCAAAATAGTATGCTATGTGGTTTTTGTTTTCTGTTCTGGCACCATAGGGGCTTCCTACATGTGACATGCCCCCCAAAAACCATTTCAGCAAAATTTGCTTTCCAAAAGCCAAATGTAACTCCTTCGCTTCTGAGCATTGTAGTGTACCAGCAGAGCCCTTGACGTCCACACATGGGGTATTTCCATACTCAGAAGAAATGTGGTTACAAATTTTGGGGGGCATTATCTCCTGTAACCCCTTGTAAAAATGAGAAATTTGGGGGGAAAATGCATTTTAGTGGAAAAAAAAACATTTCATTTACACATCCGAATTTAACAAAAAGTCGTCAAACATCTGTGGGGTTTTGTTATGATTCGACTAGCTGGATGTGGATCCTCTGTGTCAGCGAGGGATTGGCATGGACCGTGTCGGTGGACCGGTTCTAGGTTGCTACTGGTTTTCACCAGAGCCCGCCGCAAAGCGGGATGGTCTTGCTGCGGCGGTAGCAACCAGGTCGTATCCACCGGCAACGGCTCAACCTCGCTGACTGCTGAGAAGGCGTGGGGCAGAAGGACTAGGCAGAGGCAAGGTCAGACGTAGCAGAAGGTCGGGGCAGGCGGCAAGGTTCGTAGTCAATGGTGATAGCAATTGGTCAGGAACACAGTAATGGCAAACACAATAGACGCTTTCTCCAGGCACAAAGACTATAAGATCCGGCAAGGAAGTCAGGGGGAAGTGAGGTTATATAGACAGGTGCACAGGTGGAGGCTGATTTAGACTGATTGGGCCAGGCACCAATCATTGGTGCACTGGCCCTTTAAATCTTAGAGAGCTGGCTCGCGTGCGCCCTAAGGAGCGGAGCCGCGTGCGCCAGGACGTGACAGCCGGGGACTGGGACAGGTGAGTGACTTGGGATACGATTCGCGAGCGGGCGTGTCCCGCTATGCGAATCGCATCCCCGCCGGCAATGTCAGTGCAGCGCTCCCGGACAGCGGGTCTGACCAGGGCGCTGCAGAGAGAGAAACGCCGCGAGCGCTCCGGGGAGGAGCAGGGACCCGGAGCGCTCGGCGTAACAGTACCCCCCCCCCCCTTAGGTCTCCCCCTCTTTTTGTCCGGATGTCGCTCCACATGGGACGAGGACATTTAGAGCGATTGTAGAGTCTCCTTCTGGGGGACAGTGAAGTCCTGGGTATGATCATGAACGGCAGACAGTTCAGAAGGAGTGGGAATGGGGAGGGGGGGCAGAGGGTGAGGCTTGGCACGGGGCAGAGTGTTACCAGGACGGGGGCTATGAGGAGGCATGGCATAGTCCTGAGAGGCCTTGGGGAGACCAGGTATAGGAGGAGACATAGGGGTTTGACTGGCAGGACTGAGAGCAGATGTGAGGCATTTTTTGTGGCAAGAAGCACCCCAGCTCTTGATCTCCCCGGTGGTCCAATCAAGGGTAGGAGAGTGGCGTTGGAGCCATGGCAGATCAAGGAGGACTGCAGAGGTGCAGTTGGGCAAAACAAAAAGTTTAATTTTTTCGTGATGCCGTCCAATGCTCATGAGCAGGGGTTCTGTGCGATAACGCACAGTGCAGTCCAATTTCACTCCGTTGACCGAGGAAATGTAGAGCGGCTTGGTGAGACGGGTCACAGGGATGTTGAATTTATTAACAAAAGAGGCCAAAATGAAATTTCCCGCAGAACCAGAGTCCAAGAAGGCCACAGCTGAGAAGGAGGAGTTGGCAGAAGGAGAAATCCGTACGGGCACAGTGAGACGTGGAGAAGCAGACTTCAGACCAAGAGACGCCACTCCCACGTGAGCTGGGTGCGTGCGTGCGTTTCCCAGACGTGGAGGACGAATAGGGCAATCCACCAAGAAATGTTCGGTACTAGCGCAGTACAAACATAAATTTTTATCTCTGTGGCGAGTCCTCTCTTCATGGGTCAGGCAAGACCGAAGCACTTGCATAGCCTCCGCGGCGGGAGGCACAGGGATAGATTGCATAGGATACTGTGAGAGAGGTGCCCAGAGATCAAGGTCTTTTTCCTGGAGGAGCTCCTGGTGTCTTTCAGAAAAACGCATGTCAATGCGGGTGGCCAAATGGATGCAGGTTGGCAGGAATTTCTCGTGCGACCAGCACATCTTTGATGTTACTGGATAGGCCTTTTTTAAAGGTCGCGCAGAGGGCCTCGTTATTCCAAGATAATTCGGAGGCGAAAGTACGAAATTGGATCGCGTACTCGCCTACTGAAGAATTACCCTGGACCAGGTTCAGCAGGGCAGTCTCGGCAGAGGAAGCTCGGGCTGGTTCCTCGAAGACACTTCGAATCTCAGCGAAAAAGGACTGTACGGAGGCAGTGACAGGATCATTGCGGTCCCAGAGCGGTGTGGCCCATGACAGGGCTTTCCCAGACAGGAGACTGACCATGAAAGCCACCTTCGACCGTTCTGTAGGAAAATGGTCCGACAACATCTCCAAATGTAGGGAACATTGTGACAGGAAACCACGGCAAAGTCTAGAGTCCCCATCAAATTTGTCCGGCAGGGACAAGCGGAGGCCAGGAGTGGGCACTCACTGCGGAGGAGGTGCAGGAGCTGGCGGAGGAGATGGTTGCTGCTGTAGCTGTGGCAGAAGTTGCTATAGCATGGCGGTCAACTGCGACAGCTGCTGTCCTTGTTGGGCGAACTGTTGTCCAAGTTGCTCAATCTGTTGCGACTGCTGGGCGACCACCGTGGTAAGGTCAGCGACAACTGGCAGCGGGACCTCAGCGGGATCCATAGCCGGATCTACTGTTATGATTCGACTAGCTGGATGTGGATCCTCTGTGTCAGCGAGGGATTGGCGTGGACCGTGTCGGTGGACCGGTTCTAGGTTGCTACTGGTTTTCACCAGAGCCCGCCGCAAAGCGGGATGGTCCTGCTGCGGCGGTAGCAACCAGGTCGTATCCTCCGGCAACGGCTCAACCTCGCTGACTGCTGAGAAGGGGTGGGGCAGAAGGACTAGGCAGAGGCAAGGTCAGACGTAGCAGAAGGTCGGGGCAGGAGGCAAGGTTCGTAGTCAATGGTGAGAACACATTAATGGCAAACACAATAGACGCTTTCTCCAGGCACAAAGGCAACAAGATCCGGCAAGGAAGTGAGGGGGAAGTGAGGTTATATGGACAGGTGCACAGGTGGAGGCTAATTAGACTGATTGGGCCAGTCACCAATCATTGGTGCACTCGCCCTTTAAATCTTAGAGAGCTGGCGCGCGCGTGCGCCCTAAGGAGCGGAGCCGCGCGCGCCAGGACGTGACAGCCGGGGACAGGGACAGGTGAGTGACTTGGGATGCGATTTGCGAGCGGGCGCGACCCGCTATGCGAATCGCATCCCCGCCGGCAATGTCAGTGCAGCGCTCCCGGTTAGCAGGTCTGACCGGGGCGCTGCAGAGAGAGAAACGCCGGGAGCGCTCCGGGGAGGAGCAAGGGACCCGGAGCGCTCGGCGTAACAGGTTTTAAGGATTACTTTACCCCTTGTTACATTCCTTGAGGGGTGTAGTTTCCAAAATAGTATGCCATGTGTTTTTTTTTTTTTTTTTGCTGTTCTGGCACCATAGGGGCTTCCTAAATGCGACATGCCCCCCAAAAACCATTTCAGCAAAATTTGCTTTCCAAAAGCCCAATGTGACTCCTTCTCTTCTGAGCATTGCAGTGCGACAGCAGAGCACTTGACGTCCATACATGGGGTATTTTCATACTCAGAAGAGATGGGGTTACACATTTTGGAGGGCATTTTCTCCTATTACCCCTTGAAAAATTTGAAATTTGGGGGTAAAAAACGCATTATAGTGAAAAAAAATGTTTTTCATTTACACATCCGACTTTAACGAAAAGTCGTCAAAAACCTGTGGGATGTTAAGGCTCACTGGACCCCTTGTTACGTTCCTTGAGGGGTGTAGACTCCAAAATAGTATGCCATGTGGGTTTCTGCTGTTCTGGCACCATAGGGGCTTCCTAAATGCAACATGCCCCCCCAAAAACCAATTCAGCAAAATTCACTCTCCAAAATCCCATTGTCGCTCCTTCCCTTCTGAGCCCTCTAGTGCACCCATGGAGCACTTTACATCAGCGTATGAGGTACAAATTTTGGGGGGATTTCTCTCCTTTTACCCCTTTTAGGCTAAGTTTCCATTTGTTTTTTTCAGAAGTGGATCCATGAGGGAGGAGAAGTGTAAGTCCTTCCTTTATATGTCTTATTCCTTTTGAGTACACTTCTGGCTTTGGCTCAAAAACTGCAGTGGCAGATATCCAAAAACTCCCAGTAAAAAAACCAAGTGGAAACTTAGCCTTAAAAATTCAAAAAATGGCTACGCAAGAACATGCGAGTGTAAAAAATTAAGATTTTGAATTTTCTCCTTCACTTTGCTGGTATTCCCGTGAAACACCTAAAGGGTTAACAAACTTTTTGTGTGTCATTTTGAATACTTTGAGGCGTGCAGCTTTTATAATGGGGTTATTTTGTGGGGTATTTCTGAAATTAAAGCCCCTAAATCCACTTCAAAACTGAACTGGTCTCTGAAAAATCCTGATTTAGAAATTTTCGTGAAAAATTGGAAAATTGTTGCAGAGTTTTGAAGCCCTCTTATGTCCTCCAAAAGCAAAAACATGTCAACTTTATGATGCCAACATTAAGTAGACATATTGTATATGTGAATCAATATATAATTTATTTGGAATATCCATTTTCCTTACAAGTAGAGAGTTTCAAAGTTAGAAAAATGCAAAATTTTCAAAATATTCATGAAATTTGGAGATTTTTCACCAAGAAAGGATGCAAATAACGACCATAATGTACTACTATTTTAAAGTAGAATATCTCATGAAAACTATTTCTTGGAATAAGAATAATTGGTAAAAGCATCCTAGATTTATTAATGCATAAAGTGACAGTGGTCAGAATTGAAAAAAAAGTATTTGTTCTTAAGGTGAAAAAGGGCTCAGTCCTTAAGGAGTTAAACACTCCTCCACCCTACTAGCCATCTTATCCCCATGGTCTCCTCATGCTGCCAGCATGAGGAGCCATGTTCTCCTCATGCTGCAACCACCTCCACGCTGTGTCATTCAGCCACTATGTGGTCTCCTCATACTGATGCCACCTCCAGGCTCTGTCATTGTGCTGCTCTGTGGCAGTGATTCTAAAAGCGATGCCGGTAATCTGCATGTCATACCGAATAACTGTATTATTTCACTACCCCAGCACACTCCACATGCCTGTTAGAACAAAGCAAAGTGTTCTACACCCATGTCGAGCCTCTCTGTAGTCCTGAAATAGCCGTTTTTAATAAAGATTTGCCGCTAATAAATTCGTATCGAACCAAATTTATTTTTTAAATATTCGGCGAATCGGCCAAATAACATTTTTCAAATGTTCGCTCATCTCTAAATAGTACAATAAAAAAAACAGACACATAAATAACAGGGGTGAAAAAACACTGCCTAGACATAGCCTAATACTTGTCACTGTTAAGCTGCAGGAGAAATATAGGGCCGTCACGCCCCCTCCCATAGACATGAATGGAGGGGGCGTGGCGTGACGTCACGTCCCCAGTTCCGGAATCCCGGAGAATATCCGAAACTGGAGATCCAGCATAGAATGCGGGTGCTGCAGGGAGATCGTGGGGGGTCTCAGCAGCGGGCCCCCCGCGATCAGACATCTTATCCCCTATCCTTTGGATAGGGGCTAAAAAAAATTTGCCCGGAATACCCCTTTAAGGACAGATCTCTCACACCATATTCAGGAAACAACTTGCATGTTACACACTATAAAAGATTCAACAATTCCTCCTTGTATTATGGCAGTATTTCCCTGTCTTTCCACATATCACATTTTGTAAGAGGACTCTGGCACTTTCCAGATAGACCTATGCTGGCACCTCTAGTAATAAAAGTATTATATTGTCCATAGAGGTCCATGAAATGTAACAAACCATTTGTTAGGTTTAGTGCAGAAAGTCAGAATTATGCCAGACTTGCCTGGTCACATATTTTGCTCCTGTTAAAATGTGGCAGGGTGAACTTCATATTAATATCTTCCTTCTGCAATTGATGCATCCGGCATCATTTTCTTTTCAATTTAGTAACACTCCATAAGCAGAATCATAGAAAATGTTTAAATGTTGTAAAAATCATTTTAAATGTTGCTGAAGATAACATTACCTCCTAAAAGTCTTATAATTGCCATTTAGAGAACAGTTCTGTGTTATTTTCCATTATTTACCATATGAGCGAGGAACAGAAGAAAAGTGCATTTATTTCAAATGCTTTTTCCGCTAACAGGTAGAAAGATTTAGGGAACTAATTTGTGCTGTTAACAGTTATTGTGTCTTGGTCTGTGTCAGAAGAGTACTTTTTTATTGTTTTTCAATTTATTTGAGTATAACAGTATGCTATAGTTAGGACATTGCAACAATAGTTATGAGAAATCATGAGGCACTTACTAAGCATTTATTTTGCTCCAATGGCTATTTATTACACGATAGCTCTTGCCTATGCACACTAGTCCATTAAAAATATCTACATGCATTGAATGAGCTAAATGGTAAGCCAGCAATTCTAGATTATGTTATCACATCCATTTTCTTGACACGGAGACAACAACCAACTAAGATTAGGGAATATGGTAATATGCTCCATTTGTTGTCTCCCTAAAATAGAGTCGATGAATAGCGTAGAAAGCGACGATAAAGGCCTATTTACACAAGTCAATTATTTGTACCAAGTCATCAATCAGAGCAGGTAAATATGTCATTTACTTTTCAGAATATATAAAATGTATGGCCATTTTAGCCATTTTGATAAAACACGTTTAAAGAAACAATAAGTAAGTAACCTCTTTATAAGGTAACCTTAATTATAAATTGTCATTATTATGTATATATCTATATATATATATATATATATATATATATATGAACTTTTTGTAAGTAAATATGTTTGCTTAAAATTGGTCTATGCTTTCCCCTATCCCTTTTTAAATTTTCCATATGAGGGGCATGTTTTGCGCAATGATCTGTACTTTTGATCAGTACAATTTTTGTATAAGTGGGACTTTCTTATAACTTATTGTTTCATTTACAGCATTCACCGTGCAGAATCACACATATATAGATATTTTGGTTAATTCTACATGCCAAATATGTTTATTTTTTTAATATATTTTTACTTATAAAATGGGAAAATGGGGTGAATAATAATTTAATTTGGACGGCTTATTTATATTTTTAAGGGTTTAAAAGCTGTTTTTATTTTTTCTTCACATATTTGAAGTTTCCATATGGGACTATTAACAGAATCTTTCAATTAGTACTGTTCAGCACTATGCAATGTCAAAACACTGATCAGTATTATCGGTAAGAAACCTTTGGTCACCCTATTTACTCACCAGACCTCCACGAGCACCCCCAAAGCCCCCTCAACTGTTTTTTCTCTTTTTTAGATGCCATGATCAACATTGATTAAGGCACCTAAAGCCAGATAACAGTGTGTTCACTAATGTCTAAATTAAACACACCAAAAAATCCCCTTAGGTGTCTCAGGGCAATTATTAATCTAAACACAATTTTAGGGACAAGCCCCTCAGGACTGCCCTAAACTAGAGACTCCCTACAGTCTAAGTTTAAAACTTAACCTTTATTAATTATCAATAATAAATACAAATGAAAAATGTGCTCTGGTATACACAGTGAGAAATTACATATTAAAATTCCGGTCACCCTATTAGCTTGCACTGCTGTCAATTATACAGCTAGTAACTCTTAGTATTAACAAGTTACACAGTTTGTCAGTGTGCTGCGCCTGACAGCCTAACCACACTACCGGATCACTGCTCTGTTACTATATGAACGTCTGTGCCGCTATAGGTGCCGATATTAAAATAGTAATGCCTCTGAACTAACGTTTCGCCCGTGGACCGGTCTTTCTCAAAGTACTGAGACCTCATTTCTCACTGTGTATACCAGAGCACATTTTTCATTTGTATTTATTATTGATAATTAATAAAGGTTAAGTTTTAAACTTAGACTGTAGGGAGTCTCTAGTTTAGGGCAGTCCTAAGGGGCTTGTCCCTAAAATTGTGTTTAGATTCACTAATGTCTAGCATTAACGGTAAGTCCTGGCTACTGACAGCATCCGTTTCTTGCCGGCCTTGTAGGTGTCTCAGCTCAGTGCCATAATGTGTGCAGGCATACATGTATGCCTTGTGTCCTCTAATAGTTAAAGCGGACCTGTCAGAGGGTTTTAGGGTATACAGTGGGTAAGGGTTTGTTTGTATATGACTTTTGGCTCAGAATCCATATATTTCTCTCCTAAATTATTTGACCCCGCTCTTTTTCTTTTTTTGTATGATCTTTATGGGCTCAAGAAAGAACCCCCTCTGGCACAAAAAGTCCAGTGTATTGGAATGTCTGAAAACAGAAAATGAATTGAAAAAAGCCAGTCAACCTGGGCCTCAAAGTGATTTGTGTTAAGGTAATCTTAATAGTATATATATAATAGTAAATACTGGCACAGAACAAATAGGAATTACTGTTTAAGAAATAATTTATTACAATCGGAAGAGGATTTTGACAAATTGCTGGTACACAGTCCATTAGTTAGGAACCTTTTAGAAGAACTGGTGTTGTTCTGTATACACTAAAAGTGAAAATAATGCTGATAATTATTATCTAAGTTGTCACGATGCCGGCTGGCAGGAGGTGGATCCTCTGTGCCAGAGAGGGATTGGCGTGGACCGTGCTAGTGGACCGGTTCTAAGTCACTACTGGTATTCACCAGAGCCCGCCGCAAAGCGGGATGGTCTTGCTGCGGCGGTAGTGACCAGGTCGTATCCACTAGCAACGGCTCAACCTCTCTGACTGCTGAAGATAGGCGCGGTACAAGGGAGTAGACAGAAGCAAGGTCGGACGTAGCAGAAGGTCGGGGCAGGCAGCAAGGATCGTAGTCAGGGGCAACGGCAGGAGGTCTGGAACACAGGCTAGGAACACACAAGGGAACGCTTTCACTGGCACAATGGCAACAAGATCCGGCGAGGGAGTGCAGGGGAAGTGAGGTATACATAGGGAGTGCACAGGTGAACACACTGATTAGAACCACTGCGCCAATCAGCGGCGCAGTGGCCCTTTAAATCGCAGAGACCCGGCGCGCGCGCGCCCTAGGGAGCGGGGCTGCGCGCGCCGGGACAGGACCGACGGAGAGCGAGTCAGGTACGGGAGCCGGGGTGCGCATCGCGAGCGGGCGCCACCCGCATCGCGAATCGCATCCCGGCTGGAGGCGGTATCGCAGCGCACCCGGTCAGTGGATCTGACCGGGGCGCTGCGGGAGCGAGAGTGTAGCGAGCGCTCCGGGGAGGAGCGGGGACCCGGAGCGCTCGGCGTAACATAAGTATTTGTACTGGTGATGCTCCTAATGTAAAGATGCACAGTACCTACCTATGCATTGACCGTATGATGTTTACTTGGAGTTGAGTGTATTAAAGTGCCGTATCTGTCACTGGATTCTGAAGAAAAAATTGTATAAAAAATTGTGTTTGTACAATTGCCGGTTAAACATGTAACTTTGTACAGGGATGATTCTCACCATGTGGTGTTTGTGAACCGTAATTATACACAAGGGAGCCCCCAAAAAAGTATAAAGATCCTACACAGAAATCCAAAACAAAAAGAAGGCGTATCTAGATCAAGTCATAACAATAAGTCACTTTATTAACACATAAATGCAAAATGATGACATACATTTAAAACCACAAAAAAAATTATAAGAAATGGAATACCACAAATACATCACTGTAATACAGATATAGAACAGGGGATCTGGGATAGTCACATTACTTCCACAGTACAAACAATGTGCTAATAAAAGTGTAAAACCACCGAATCACAGCCCAAGTATAAAGTGTTAAGAGTAAAAGGGTCCTAGTGTACATTACGGCACCACTGAAATATATACAACAGATATATAAGGTTTTGTTACCACCCTTATATATCTGTTGTATATATGTCAGTGGTGCCCTAATTTATAAAGTGTTACTATTAACACTTTATACTTGGGCTGTGATTAGGTGGTTTTACATGTTTAAACACTGCCGTATGAGACGTTTTTCATTTTTATTGGGGGGGGGGGGCAACGTGTAAGGATATATATATATATATATATATATATATATATGCAGTGTTTTACTTTTTATTATGTGGTAGTGTAGTGTTTTTAGGGTACATTTACACTGGCGGGGGTTCACAGTGAGTTTTCCGCTGGGGGTTTAAGCTGGGGCAGAAAATTTGCTGCAGCTCAAATTGTAGGAGGAAACCCACTGTAAACTCGCCCGTGTGAATGTACCCTGAACATTCACATGGGGGGCACCCCAAACCTTCACTTGTGGCAAAACTGTGCCACTTCAGGTGTTGCAAAACTACAACTCCCAGCATGCCAAGACAGTCAAGGCATGCTGAAAGTTGTAGTTTTGCAACATCTGGAGTAGGTTTGATAGTAGCCAAAATGGTCCAACTAGCTTATCTTTGATAATAGCAGCCCATACTAGTACCCCACCTCTACCTTCCTGCCATCTGAGTTGAAGTAGAGCTTGGTGCCCATTACTAATCCATAAGCCACTTTTATCTTATAAGTCCAAAAAAATTTTGCATTTTTTTTAGATATTTCTTGTCCCAGTCTTAATGTTTTAACCTATGTGTCTTGTTCACTGGTGGCCGGATTTCATCCTTCATTACCTTCGCCATGTCTGTGAGCACTGAACATATCGTACTTCTAGCCACTGCAGGTAGTTTGTAGTTCTGTAATATGACAGCACTAGAGGATAATGGGCTCCTGGTAGCATCACATTTGATTCTGTGTTAGTGCCCCAATATCTTTGTAGTTTTAACCACTTAAAGGAGTACTCCACTACTCAGCGTTTGGAACAAACTGTTCCGAACACTGGAGCCATCGCCAGGAACTTATGACATAATAGCCCCGCCCCCTCATGATGTCATGCCCCACCCCCTCAATGCAATTCTATAGGAGGAGGCGTGATGGCTGTTTGTTCACAAGCGGAGTACTTGTGTCAGCTTACAGAAGTGACACAAGCAGTGGTTCAGAAAAAAGTCTATATCTTTTAAAAATACCAAGGCCAACAGAACCTTTAAGATTCCAAGACTGTTTGTGTGGAAGAATCACACCAGAGCAATGCATTCAACTAGTTTCTCCGTACAGAAGATGTCTTGAAGCTGTCATTACCTTCAAAGGCTCTTGTACAAAGTATTAAATAAGAAACTGGATGTCCAGCGCCAGGATTCGTGCAAAACAGATTCTTTAATGCTTAAAATGCCATAACAGGGGTCAATGTGACGCGTTTCAGGTGCGTTAGCACCCTTAATCGTACATAAGATAAAACCACATTTGTCTGGGTATATATAGAGGAAATGACATGGTTCTCCCAGGTGGAAGGATGAAGTGATTGCTCACATGACCGACCTCCTGGAGTCCAGGCATTAACCCCTTGCAACCACAAACTAAAATATACATAGGATAACATACAAAAATATTAGTTAAGACAAAAGTATACATTTGAGGGCATACATATATTGCAAAGTGTAAAGAACTTATTAAATGTAGAAAAATTATTATTTAATTCTTAAATACGCATTCATATGTATGTACCTAAAGTGTGTAAAAACGCACACATGTCAGGGAAACCTGTGTGAATATGTCACAATCACTTATGACATAATAGCCCCGCCCCCTCATGATGTCATGCCCCACCCCCTCAATGCAATTCTATAGGAGGAGGCTGTTTGTTCACAAGCGGAGTACTTGTGTCAGCTTACAGAAGTGACACAAGCAGTGGTTCAGAAAAAAGTCTATATCTTTTAAAAATACCAAGGCCAACAGAACCTTTAAGATTCCAAGACTGTTTGTGTGGAAGAATCACACCAGAGCAATGCATTCAACTAGTTTCTCCGTACAGAAGATGTCTTGAAGCTGTCATTACCTTCAAAGGCTCTTGTACAAAGTATTAAATACATTTCAGTAAGCGTGTTCAATACTTTTTCCTTGTGTCATTTCACATTTTTTACACATAACTTGCTTTTGGTGTCTTTATATGTATGGATTACTTGGGTTGTTATCAACATCCGTAAAAAAATTTCATGTCAATATCACCTATGGAAATATATTTAGTGAGAAGAAGGTGACATGTAAAATACTAATTTTACCCTCTGTATATGTCCATGCTTTAAAAGGCTTTACTAAATTTAACTAAATACTGTATATATCTGGTTTACTGAGAGCTTTATCCGCATTGTTTAATAATCTATTATTGGTGCAATCTATCCTTATTTATGTCTTCCTTCCTCCTATTTTCCTTCAGTCATCCATCTTCTATAAGTTGCAATTATTCCTTACAAAGAAGATCACCTAAATAGTAAAAACACTCTGTTATTTATTCGGTAAGATTCCTATAGTCTATTTCCCGTCCCTTTCCATCATAACACCTTAATTAATTATTGCTGAGAGATAATCTTGCTGAAGGAAATGAATATTCAGAAGGGGTCTTTCCCTCTGTGATGTTCTGTTACTTTGAACAGATTATCTCATTACGACCAGTTGCCTCGGCACAGTCTTCTACATGGCGCCCTCAGTTATAATTACACAGGGTCACAGTTTCAGAGGACATAGACCCAGAGATCTATTGATCAAAGTCAATGCTGTAAACATGAGGTAAAATATGGTAGGTATACGATAATTGCAGGAAATTTGACAGTATTCAAATAAATTTATTTTTTACAGCAAATGTATATTACATCACTCTGGTAATGTCAGTAGATACTGGAAAGCTCTATATTTTACCTATGGAAAATAATGTGTTTTAGGAAATGTAATAAGAAAAGGGATGTTGTATGTGCCATTTACCAGGTCACTAAACTGCCCAATTTACAGTAAGAATTAATTCATAACCTGCCAAAGTGCCTATTTACAGTCCATTTATATCACCCCATTACAGCTACTATGATATTCTGCTGTGTTCTAAAATGGCATGTGATGGTAACAGAAAAAGTGTAAAGTTAGACTCTTCTGCCTGCCAATGACTAAAAAGGCTTATTACTTACTATAAACTGGTGATTATGGCTACAACTTTTGTATGGAATTCATCTTTATATTGTACATGAATAAACAACTGAAACATGTGAAGGAGATCACAGCATCTAAAGCTTCTTGGTGTTTATTTACATCATCACATCCATAACAAAGTATAGTGTCACCTGTGTATTAGGTTGTTGTGCTGGCTATTTTTCCTTTTGTTTTTACTTTATAAATTAGGGGTGTGGCACCCTCTTTAGCCGTGCACCCCACCCCTCTCAGACTGGAGGTGGTTTAGTCAATGGCTGATCCAACATGTCACACAGTCAGAGGCTATATGCACAGCAGAGGTGAGTTATCATGTTAGGGTCCCATCCGATATGAGGCCACCTCCGCGTGGTGGATGGGGGGACACATTTTGATCAAAAAGTGCGCTAAGAGCCTCCATTTTTTGACATAGAGTGCTGTTGCAACTTTCCTTTTTGTACATTTTGTATTTGCCACAGCAGCGGGCACCTGTGTATTAGGTTGTTGTGCTGGCAATTTTTCCTTTTGTTTTTAAAGTATAGTGTCATTACAAACAAACAGCCTCTTTATATATCATCTGTGTGATCACCTACCTAAAGACAATGGTGAATCCCATTTGAAGCATAATTATTATATTTTAATTCTTATAAAAATGGAATATCAAAGCTGTTTATAATAATGTATTTTTTTTTATTTCTTTATTATTTTATTTAGTTTATACATTATTCCAAATTATTATACAAATTCTATTTAAGTGTCACAAAGATTAAATAATTAATTTTTCAGTGATAATTAGATGTGATAATTAGATTGCCAGGTGAGCCCAATTTAAGGAAAAACTACTAATTGCGGCGGTAGTGACCAGGTCGTATCCACTAGCAACGGCTTACCTCTCTGGCTGCTGAAGATGCTGAAGATAGGCGCGGTACAAGGGAGTAGGCAGAAGCAAGGTCGGACGTAGCAGAAGGTAGGGGGCAGGCGGCAAGGATCGTAGTCAGGGGCAACGGCAGGAGGTCAGGAACACGGACTAGGAACAGACAAGGGAACGCTTTCACTAGGCACTAAGGCAACAAGATCCGGCAAGGGAGTGCAGGGGAAGTGACTAGATATAGGGGAGTGCACAGGTGGGAGCCAATTAAGCTAATTGGGCCAGGCACCAATCATTGGTGCACTGGCCCTTTAAATCGCAGAGACCCGGCGCGCGCGCGCCCTAGGGAGCGGGGCCGCGCGCGCCGGGACAGGACCGAGGGAGAGCGAGTCAGGTACGGGGGCCGGGGTGCGCATCGCGAGCGGGCGCTATCCGCATCGCGAATCGCACCCCGGCTGAAGGCGGGACCGCAGCGCACCCGGTCAGTGGATCTGACCGGGGCGCTGCAACAACGAAGATGAGGCGAGCGCTCCGGGGAGGAACGGGGACCCGGAGCGCTCGGCGTAACACTAATGGTGGGTGTTCCCCATTATTAAGAGCACGCAATATGGGGAAGAAAAATCATATATTTGCTGCCAAAAAGAGTGAAATAGTTCAATGCCTTGGACGAGGTATGAAAACATTAGATATTTCATGAAAACGTAAGCGTGACCATCGCACTATTAAGAGATTTGTGGCTGATTCAGAGCACAGATGGGTTCGTGCAGAAAAAGGCACATTGAGGAAGATTTCTGCCAGATCATGCATCGGATCAAGAAAGCAGCTGCTAAAATACCATTTCATAGCAGAAAACAGATATTTGAAGCTGCTGGTGCCTTTGGAGTCCTATGGACCTCAAGGTGTAGAGTCCTCAAGAATCTTGCAACTGTGCATAAACCTTCAATTCTGCCACCACTAACCAATGCTCACAAGCAGAAACTGCTGCATTGGGCAGAAAAATACATGAAGACTCATTTTCAAACAGTCCTGTTCACTGATGAGTGCTGTGCAACCCTGGATGGTCCAGATGGATGGAGTAGTGGATGGTTGGTTGATGGCCACCCTGTTCCAACAAGGCTGCAACGTCAGTAAGGTGGTGGTGGAGTCATGTTCATGGAATCATGGGAAGAGAGCTGGTCGGCCCCTTTAGGGCCCCCCGAAGGTGTAAAGATGACCTCTGCAAAGTACGTGGCCACTTTCTATCCTGGTACAGAAGGAAGAACTATGCTTTTCATAATAAAATCATTTTCATGCATCATAATGCACCTTCTCATGCTTCAAAGAATACCTCTAAGTCAATGGCTGCTTTGGGGTTAAAAGGAGAGAAGGTCATGGTGTGGCCTCCATCCTCCCCTGACCTTAATCCTATTGAGAACCTTTGAGGCATCCTTAAGCAAAAGATCTATTAGGTTGGAAGGCAGTTTACATCCAAACAGCAGCTATGGGAGATTATTATGACATCTTGCAAACAAATTCAAGCAGAAACTGTACAAAAACTCAATGGATGCATGAAGCGGCTATCAAATAAGGGGTCCTATGTTAAAATGTTACGTGACCTGTTAAAATGTTTAAAAAGTTAAAATGTTGTTCAAAGTTTGATTGAAAAAGCTTTTGATTTCAGTAAATATGCTGCAAACACAACAAATGACAATTTTCAGTTGTTTACAACCTATAAAGTATTTTGAAACTAACTCTGTGTACTAATTTGGAACAGTGCATTGTAAGTTTTTTATGTTTAAAAAAAATACTTTTATCATTAGAAGGTTTTTGCAATAAAATTTGAATTGTACTCCTAATGTTGATAACATGAGAATTATGCTGACTGTTATTTAAATCAATTATTTAGGTAAATGAGATAAATATAATTTGCATAATAATTTGGAACAGGTGCATAACAACTGTGGTGTCCCAGAACTAAAGGTTGTCCTGTGGGCTAAAGATTGCCTTGGGCATCCCTGCTGCCTTTGTGTTGGGCCAATGGCTCCATCATCTAATTTATTAAACTGTGTTGTGTTTCTATGTTATGCTATCCTTAAATTATGTACTGTACATTTAAGGAATTGTGGCAGAGTGACGATGTGACCCTGACGCCACAATGGGAGCTCCACAACATTGGCTTTTTTGTAGTATAGAGGGAGAGGAGCTGTTTTGAGAGGGAGAGTGCAGTCGAGGAGAGAGTTGGAGTGTAAGAGGAGCCTCAGAGTTTAAGAGCTGAGGAACACAGTGAGGAAACCTAAAGGAAATGCTTAAAGTCTGCAGCCACGCCAATCTGAGGAAAACCCCAGTGCACAGGTGAAATTCAAAGTCTGGTGGTAACTACAGAGTCTTTGGGGAGAGACATTGTCTTCAGTCAGTCAGCATTAAGTCTCTAAGTCCAGTCTCTAATCTGCAGTTGCACCTACTACAAGTCTCAGCAAAGCGACAGGCTCCCCGGGTTTGTACTGTCAAGGATTTGCTAACTCCTGCAACAGTAAAGATAGTTATCCGTAACCCTACATCGTGGTCATCCTTGTGCCTGAACCTCGGACTGTGTAGGTTAACGGTGCCCTGGCATCACAAACTGTACCTTACACCCGATTTTCAATCACCCAAAAGCCAGTGCCGCACACCACACATCACTATCTCAAACATTTCACCAATGTATCATATGACTACTGTAGACAACACATGCATGTGAGCCTTTCCCATAGGATAGTACTACCTACTAAGTGCCATGACACATGACATACAGCAAGTCCTGCTTGGAAGTCCTTCCATCCTGTTCTTACTGGTTGGTGGCAGAGAGTTATGGGACCAGAATCTCTACTATCTGAAGATACACTATGTACAATGTTAATACGGAGGTGCCAAAAACATCAGCCATTTACGGGCACATATCAATCCAGCAGAGACAAGTGATCAAGCCAGCAAAGTCAACAAGGTCCAGGTGTACATGTCTGTGTACATTAAATATAAATCGAAAATAGAAAATATAGTCCAAATCTATGAAAAGTGTATAGGGCAGTATAGCTCAAATAAATAAACAAATGAAGGAATAAGACTGAAAACGAAATTGTAAACAGTAGGGAAAAAATAAGACATAAGAAATGAATAAAAAAAATAATGAAATAAACAATTTACAAAAATAAAAAGCAAAATAAAAATCTCAAGAAGTAACCACAATAAAAATATTTAAGCAACAAAAATAGCAAAACCAAGAGAAAAATAAGACGGAGTAAGAAAGAAAAAAGAAAAAATGTACAGGAAAGGTGAAAAGATAAAAGAAAAAAAAAATAGAGGAAAAAAAGAAGATCTAACAGAAGCACATAGTACCTGTTATATGTATTTGTGTAAAAAGTTTGCCATTAAAATCCACAGAGAGACACTTCAAGCTCGTGAACTGTGTCTAGTTTGCTCTTAAAGCTTTTCCCTGTCCCCACCTTTATGTAAAGGGAGAACATGAGCAATGATTCTGAAATTGGGTTGACTGGTGTTACTGTAGGTCTGCTTTAACCACTTAAGGACCTAGGTCGTATGGATATGCCTTGACGTCTTGGTACTTAAGGACCCAGGGCGTATCCATACGCCCGTGGGAATTTCGGTCCCCGCCGCGTGCCGGGCGGGGACCGGGCGGGGACCGGGCCGGGGTGACTGCTGATATCAATCAGCAGGCACCCCGTGCAAATGCCCAGGGGGGTCATCAGACCCCCCCGTCGGCGATCGGCGCAAATCGCAAGTGAATTCACACTTGCGATTTGCGCCGATTCCGGGTCATACGGGTCTATTGTGACCTGGTGACCCGGAATAGAAGGGGGATCGGGGTTGTCTAAGACATCCACGATCCCCCTGTAGGCATAGGAGTGAGGTGGCAGGGTTGCCACCCCTCCTATCCCTGCTATTGGTCTGCTATTGATCGTCAGAGGCGACGACCAATAGTAGACCGGGGGCGGGGGGGGTTCACTTTAGTTTTCCCCGTCCTGCCCACCCACAATAGGCGGGGCAGAACGGGGAACCGAAGGGGACCGGGCGCCGACGTCCACTTACCCGTCCGGAGGCTGCGGCGACGTTGAACGGCGGGCGGTGTCACGTGCGTCTGAAGAGGACGGCTGCCGGGATCCTACGGAAGCTGGTAAGTTGATCTGGAGGGCTACAGTCTGAGACCGTGGTCCCTAACTGTAGCCCTCCAGATGTTGCAAAACTACAACTCCCAGCATGCCCAGACAGCTGTTTGGGCATGCTGGAATATGTAGTTTTGCAACAGCTGGAGGGCTGCAGTTTGAGACCACTATACAGTGGTCTCTAAACTATATCCCTCCAGATGTTGCAAAACTACAACTCCTAGCATGCCCACATAGCTGTTTGTTGTCTGGGCATGCTGGGAGTTGTAGTTTTGCAACATCTGGAGGTCCACAGTTTGGAGATCACTGTGCAGTGGTCTAAAAAATGTAGCTCTCCAGATGTTGCAAAACTGCAATTCCCAGCATGCCCAGAAAGCAAACAGCTGTCTCGGCATGCTGGGAGTTGTAGTTGGGTACCTCCAGCTGTTGCATAACTACATCTCCCAGCATGCCCTTCGGTGATTAGTACATGCTGTAAGTTGTAGTTTTGCAACAGCTGGAGGCACACTGGTTGGAAAATATTGAGTTAGGTAACAGAACCTAACTGAAGGTTTCCAACCAGTGTGCCTCTAGCTGTTGCAAAAGTACAACTCCCAGCATGCACGGTCTGTTAGTACATGCTGGGAGTTGTAGTTTTGAAACAGCTGGAGGTTTGCCCCCCATGTGAACGTACAGGGTACATTCACACAGGCAGGTTTACAGTAAATTTCCTGCTTCAAGTTTGGGCTGCGGCAAATTTTTCGCCGCAGCGCAAACTCCTAGCGGGAAATTCACCGTAACCCGCCAGTGTGAATGTACCCTAAAAACACTAAACTACACTACCACATAATAAAGAGTAAAACACAACATATACACCCCTTACACTGACCCCCCCCCCCCCCCCCCCCCCCAATAAACAATTTAAAACGTCTTGTACGGCAGGGTTTCCAAAACGGAGCCTCCAGCTGTTGCAAAACAACAACTCCCAGCATTTCTGGACAGCCACTGACTGTTCAGGCATGCTGGGAGTTTAGCAACAGCTGGAGGCACCCTGTTTGGGAATCACTGGCGTAGAATACCCCTATGTCCACCCCTGTGCAATCCCTAATTTAGTCCTCAAATGCGCATCGTGCTCTCTTACTTCTGAGCCCTGTCGTATTTCAAGGAAACAGTTTAGGGCCCTATAGGGGGTATCATCGTACTCGGGAGAAATTGCACTAAAAATGTTGGGGGTGTTTTTTTCCTTTTACCGCTTGTGAAAAGGAAAAGTTGGGGGCTACACCAGCCTGTTAGTGTAAAAAAATAAAAAAAAATTTACACTAACATGCTGGTGTTGCCCCATACTTTTTATTTCCACAAGCGGTAAAAGGAAAAAAAGACCCCCAAAATTTGTAACTCCAGATGTGGGCGTAAAATGCTCTGCAGGCACACAACAAGGCTCAGGAGTGAGAGCGCACCATGTACATTTGAGGTCTAAATTGGTGATTTGCACAGGGGTGGTTGATTTTACAGCGGTTCTGACAAACGCAAAAAAAAAAATACCCACATGTGACCCCATTTTGGAAACTACACCCCTCACCGAACGTGACAAGGGGTATAGTGAGCCTGAACACCCCACAGGTGTTTGACGAATTTTCATTAAAGTTGGATGGGAAAATGAAAAAAATTAAATGTTTTCACTAAAATGCTGGTGTTACCCTAAATTTGTCATTTTCACAAGGGAAAATAGGAAAAAAGCCCCCCCAAATTTGTAACCCCATCTCTTCTGAGTAAGAACATACCCCATATGTGAATTTAAAGTGCTCTGCGGGTGAACTACAATGCTCAGAAGAGAAGGAGTGCCATTGGGATTTTTTAGAGAAAATTTGTCCGGAATTGAAAGTCATATGTGTTTACAAAGCCCCCATAGTGCCAGAACAATGGACCCCAACACATGTGACCCCATTTTGGAAACTACACCCCTCACGTAATGTAATAATGGGTACAGTGAGCATTTACGCCCCACAGGTGTCTGACAGATTTTTGGAACAGTGGTCCATAAAAATGAAAAATTAAATTTTTCATTTGCACAGCCCACTGTTCTAAAGATCTGTGGGGTGTAAATACTCACTGCACCCCTTATTAAATTCTGTGAGGGGTGTAGTTTCCAAAATGGGGTCACATGTGGGGGGGTCCACTGTTCTGGCACCACGGGGGGCTTTGTAAACGCACATGGCCCCTGACTACCATTCCAAACTAATTCTCTTTCCAAAAGCTCAATGGCGCTCCTCCTCTTCTGAGCATTGTAGTTCGCCAGCAGAGCATTTTACGTCCTAACATGGGGTATTTCCATACTCAGAAGAAATGGGGTTACAAATTTTGGGGGTCATTTTCTCCTATTACCCCTTGTAAAAATGTAAAATTTTGGGGGAAAACTGCATTTTAGTAAAAAAAAAATTTTTTTCATTTACACATCCAACTTTAACGAAACGTCGTCAAACACCTGTGGGGTGTTAAGGCTCAGCAGACCCCTTGTTACGTTCCTTGAGGGGTGTAGTTTCCAAAATAGTATGCCATGTGGGTATTTTTTGCTGTTCTGGCACCACAGGGGCTTCCTAAATGCGACATGCCCCCAAAAAAACATTTCAGCAAAAGTTGCTTTCAAAAAGCCAAATGTGACTCCTTCTCTTCTGAGCATTGTAGTTCGCCCGCAAAGCATTTTACGTCCTAGCATGGGGTATTTCCATACTCAGAAGAGATGGGGTTACAAATTTGGGGTGGCATTTTCTCCCATTACCCTTTGTAAAAATGGTAAATTTGGGGGAAAAACTGCACTTTAGTGAAAAATTTTTTTTTTCATTTAAACATCCGACTTTAACGAAAAGTCGTCAAACACCTGTGGGGTGTTAAGGCTCACCGGTCCCCTTGTTACGTGCCTTGAGGGGTCTAGTTTCCAAAATGGTATGCCAAGTCGGGGTTTTCTGCTGTTCTGGCACCATAGGGGCTTCCTAAATGTGACATGCCCCCCAAAAACCATTTCAGTAAAATTCCCTCTCCAAAATCCCATTGTCGCTCCTTCCCTTCTGAGCCTTCTAGTGCACCCGCCGAACACTTGACATACACATATGAGGTATTTCCTTACTCGAGAGAAATTGGGTTACAAATTTTGGGGGGATTTTTCATCTATTACCCCTTGTAAAAATTCAAAAACTGGGTCTACAAGAACATGCGAGTGTACAAAATGAAGATTTTGAATTTTCTCCTTCACTTTGCTGCTATTCCTGTGAAACACCTAAAGGGTTAACACACTTACTGAATGTCATTTTGAATACTTTGAGGGGTGCAGTTTTTATAATGGGGTCATTCGTGGGGTATTTCTAATATGAAGGCCCTTCAAATCCACTTCAAAACTGAACTGGTCCCTGAAAAATTCTGATTTTGAAAATTTTGTGAAAAATTGGAAAATTGCTGCTGAACTTTGAAGCCCTGTGATGTCTTCCAAAAGTAAAAACACGTCGATTTTATGATGCAAACATAAAGTAGACATATTGTATATGTGAATCAATGTATAATTTATTTGGAATATCCATTTTCCTTACAAGCAGTGAGCTTCAAAGTTAAAAAAAATGCAAAATTTTCAATTTTTTCATCAAATTTTGGCATTTTTCACCAAGAAATGATGCAAGTATCGACAAAATTTTACTACTAACATAAAGTAGAATATGTCACGAAAAAAAAATCTCGGAATCAGAATGAAAGGTAAAAGCATCCCAGAGTTATTAATGCTTGAAGTGACAGTGGTCAGATGTTCAAAAAATGGCCGGGTCCTTAAGGTGTATTTGAGCTGGTTCCTTAAGGGGTTAAATAAAATGTTTTGGTATCAGTAAGTCCATCTTGATGATTTATGTTTATGAAGTCAGACATAGCAGCCATTCACAGTTTCACCCATGTATAGTAGGCATGAGGTAATGTATAAACTTTTTCTACATGTTTACCTTCTATTAAACCCTTAAGGACACAGCTATTTTGACCTTAAAGGGGTACTCCGGTGAAAACCTTTTTTCTTTTAAATCAACTGGTGACAGAAAGTTAAACATATTTGTAAATTACTTCTATTAAAAAAACTTAATCCTTCCAGTACTTATTATCTGCTGAATGCTACAGAGGAAATTACTTTCTTTTTGGAACGCTGATGACATCATGAGCACAGTGCTCTCTGCTGACATCTCTGTCCATTTTAGCAACCATGCAGATGTATGCTAAGGGCAGCATGGTGGCTCAGTGGTTAGCACTGCTGCCTTGCAGTGCTGGGGACTTGGGTTCAAATCCCACTAAGGACAGCAATCAATAAAGCGTTATTATTATTATAATAACGTCCGCAGAGAGAACTGTTCTCGTGATGTCATCAGAGAGCATTCCAAAAAAAATAATTTCCTCTGTAGTATTCAGCAGCTAATAAGTACAGGTAGGATTAAGATTTTTTAATAGAAGTAATTTACAAATATGTTTAACTTTCTGCCACCAGTTGATTTAAAAGAAAAAAGGTTTTCACCGAAGTACCCCTTTAAAGGGGTACTCCTGTGATTTTTTTTTTAATCAACTGGTGCCAGATCGCTAAACAGATTTGTAAATTATTTCTATTTAAAAACCTTAATCCTTCCAGTACTTATCAGCTGCTGTATGCTCCATAGCAAGTTCTTTTCTTTTTAAATTTCTTTTCTGTCTGACCACAGTGCTCTCAACTGACACCTCTGTTTCATATTTTCATGACACCTTTAATTTTACCAAAGCATGTATGGTGCAATGAAAAAGTTATTATTTGTGGGGAGAAAAAGCCATATAGCAAATGTTATGCAGTGCACTTTACAGTAAAGCCGACATGTTCTCTTTGTTCTCTGGTTCAATACGATTAAAGTGATATCCATGTTTACATGCATGTCTGTTACTGTACCAATAAACAAGTATACTTTTTTTTTTGTAAGAAAATCGGTATGCCTAAAATTGCCCTATTTTGTCCCCTATAACTTTCTTATTTTTCCATATGCAGAGCTGAATGAGGGCTCATTTTTTGCACCATTAGTACCTAGTATATGTAACTTTTTAAGGAGCCAGCAATTGTGCTGCTGGTGGTCCAATGAGTGTATCTTACCACCGCCACTACAATAGATGCAGTGATCAGTATTGATCACGGCATCTAAAGGGTTAATAGAGACCATCAGCATTATCACTGATGTCCCCAACTCTTAGCAACCGAGACCCGTGAAGCCCAGCAGAGGTGAGCGAAATGAGTCCACCTGAGTGTGGTGGATAGGGGACACGTTATGATCAAAAAGTGCACTAAGAGCTTTCATTTTTTTGACAGAGTGCTGCCCCAACCTTCTTTTTTGTATACTTTGTATTTGCCACAGCAGCGTGCACCCGTGTATTAGGTAGTTGTGCTTGCTATTTTTCTTTTTCTTTTTGCTGTGCAATTTTGGGGGAGTGGCACCCTCTGTAGCCATGCACCCTTCCCTGTTTCACAGGAGTTTTTTTTAATTATTAGTGGATCCAGCATGTCACCCAGTCAGAGGCTATATGCCCAGCAGAGAGGTGAGTGAAATGTTTTAGGGCCCCATCCGAAATGAGGCCACCTCCGCATGGTAGAAATGAGGCCACCTCTGCACGTTTTGATGAAAAAGGGTGCTGAGAGTCCATTTTTTGACCAAGAGTGCTGCTGCAAACTTCTTTTTTGTATAGAATGAATATGTCTTTTATAGGCTGACTAACCTTATTGTTATTTACTAGCGACATCCTATACCATGTGCATTCAATTTGGTAAGATGATCTTTTAGATTTCTTCCCCTCCTAAAGGCTATTAATTAGAAGACTGTGAGGTATGGGGGTGGTATGTGGAGAGCTGTGCAAGTGAGACAGCATGCAGGACTCAATGAACAGATTTATCACTTGTAAATTGGGGCTAGGTAATGAGAGTCTAGCCTTGGAGGAGCATGGGTAAGTGCTCTGTCTGAACCACTGTTAAACTGGTAAAGGCCCAGTGTATTGTCCGCTTAGGAGTAGTTAGCTCTGGGGAGTCTACTAGGGCTCTGGAGGTAAATTAGAGAAAAAAAAGTCAGCAGTGGTGTACTCAAACCTAGTGGAGGCTGTAGGTAGGTCCAGTCTGATTGTTGGGGAGATGTACCTAGTGGGCAGGTAATTGGCTCCACCAAGGTCTGTTTTCCATGCCTGTAGTGTAACCTTAGAAGTTTGGCCTGAAGTCTAGATACTGCATTTTGAATTGTGGCCAAGAAAGGGGGGCTTTGGGTTAACCTAGAATATTGGTCAGCATTGCCTAAGTGAGTCTATCCTAATAGTGGGCTGATGTTGGTAGATAATAAAAGGTGTGTTAAAGTAGGGTCTTGGGAATTGTGATTAAGCTATTGGAAGTAGTGAGAGAATGTCCCAAGAGAGACTTGAGAAGTGGCTTATTTGTCCCAGTAGTAAAACATAGCCTACAGGAAATGATTTCAATGGAAGATGATTTAGTGGAAGCAGTCAGGAAAATAAGGCCATTGAAAGCAGTGTATAAGTGGGGGAGACAGTTGCCAAATACCTTCTAGAAGACCAGAGAAGAAGATCCCTGATAATACTGATTAGTGCAATGCCTAATGATTGCTATAAATAGTCTCCTACGGGGACATAAAAAGTATAAAATAAATGTTTGTTTTTTTCATTTGAAAAAGCCCCTTCCCAATAAAAAAAATCAAATCACCACTTTTCCCCATTTTACAAAATACTGCCATATGCATATCTATATGTCAGCTGTTGTGAGAGTCAGGTTTTCCAATGGGAATGTACCTATGCCATGAACAATACATGGAAACAGGCTGCTCTGCAACTCACTTCTCCCTTTGTTTTCAGACAAGAGTCTGATAGACAGGATAGGAGTGAGCACAGAGAAATGTTTGTCCTGCTCTCACTTTCTGGACTTTGTATATGCCTGTGATTCAACTGGGACAAAGGTGATACTGTAGACAGACAGGATTATGTTCTGGATGGTATTGGGACATAGTGTTTTTTTTTTCTGCCTGCTTTCGAGAAGAGAGGTCAATCACTGGACACAGCAGTGTCCCGTCTCGGCCAGAGATTTACTGAACAGGTAGGTCCTGCTCCATAGAAAACAGACAGAAAACAAGAGCAGCAGAGGACCAGAATTAGATAAAATTTAGAGATGCATTGGGACATGTAGGGTGCCAGACGTGGTAAGTATCATTTTTTCCCCTACAGCCCCAGCCAGGGCAGACACAGACAGCTGAAGGCCCCTGTGCAAAGAATGTGCCTGCCCCCCCATACGTCAATTGTTCAGGAGCCCCCCCCCCTTTCATATGTCACATACTCAGGTGGACCCCCATATGTCTCTTGCTCAGGGGAGCCCCACCCATATTATTTGCCCAGGAGGACCTCCCCCCTAATATCAGTTGCTAATTATTTATTAAGGCCCCCAAATGCTGCAGCTCATTCAGGCCCCCCCATATGCTTATTTAGCCCCCCCCCCCCCATATCAATGCACTGAGACAGTGACAGACAGTCCCATCAGACCTCAGATCAGATTAAAAATAAATAAATAAAACTTACCTCTCCTGCTCTGCTGCTCTCCATGTCCGCCCTGGTGTCCCGAAGTGAGCCCCTTCCCTGTTGGTCTCCAACAACCCATGCTGCACAGTCACGTGACCTGACTGTGCACAGCGTCAGGTCATAGTGCACGCTGTATGCAGTCAGTCTGGAGGAGACCAGGGAGGAGGGGGGGCCGGAGGTGTTAGTAGCGCTTCTCAGAGCTGTAGTTAGTTCCTTTTGTGCCCGAGGACAGCCCAGAAAATTACAGGGAAAAGTGGGGGAAGGTAGGTAGGTAGCTGTTCTGTGGAGATCCTAAGTTTTCCACTGTTTAAGGGTATGTTCACACATACTGGACCATGCGCAGATTTGATGAGCAGGATTTTTAATTGCTGATTAGAAGCTGTGCTCAGTCATTTAGTTTACATTGAAATCTGCAGCAGAAAATCCTGTGCATCAAATCCTGCGCATCAAATCTGCATATGTGTGAACATACCCTAAATACCTATATGGTGGCACTCTAAGGTGGTAACAAAAAAAAAAAGAGTCCTAGCACCTCATGCGACATTCAGCAGCAGCACATGCAGTCGGACAGTTTATACAAAAAAGAATGTTGCAGCAACACTCTTGGTCAAAAAATGGAGGCTCTCTCATCCACCACACGGAGGTGGCTTCTTTTCGGATGGAACCCTAACACTCATTTCACTCACCTTTGCTGGGCATATGGCTTCTGACTGGAGGACATGCTGGATCCACTATCAATTTAAAAACCTCCTGTGAAAAAGGATAGGGGTGCACGGCTACAGAGGGTGCCACTCCCCCCTAAATTGCACAGCAAAAACAAAAAGAAACATAGCCAGAACAACTATACAAGGGACAGATAATACCGCAATACTATGAACATTACCATTACCACCATATAATGATGGGATAATATTACCATACTGATACTGACTAAAATTACTATACAGAGACATTATCAGCACTATACAAGGGACAAATAATTTCACCACACCATGACCACAATCATTACCACCAGAGGGGCTGATGCAGGGCCGGATTTTTGTCTACACAGCAGTTGGCATTATTTTAGTATGCCACACCTAAGCACCAAGTGAGTACCATTGGAGCACAAAAGAAGTTTTCAGCCCACATTTTTTTTTAAACCTAATCAGAGGTGGTGAATGTAAGATAACGGTGATGCGTTCAGTGTAGGCATCACCACTCACCAGGTATGATGCAAGGGGATTTTCTCAGGGATTGGGGTTTATTAGCATAAATTAATGCCTCCATAACAGGACAACATATTATTACTGCCGTGAATAAATAATAACAACCACTTTACACAGACCTAGATCACAATTTCACCACTATCCAAAGAACAAATAATTGCGCCACACTATGACCACTACAATCACCACCATATAGTGATCGGATAATACTAACATAAGGATACTGAATAAAGCCGCTGTACACAGACCAATATTCCACATGCAGATCTCATTAGTCTTTCTCAAGCAGGGTGTCTCCAGCTGTTGCAAAACTATAACTCCCAGCATGTCCGGACAGAGAGTTGTAGTTTGGCAACAGCTTGAGGCACAATGGTTGGTAAACACTGTTTACCAACCAGGGTGATAAAATAGAACATTTTATCTTGTATCTTTAATGGAACCAGTGATGGAGGCACTTGATGCAAGTGTGAACCCAGCCTTGCAATTATAGTACCATGGATGTTCAAAAAACAATTACATGCTTTCTCAAAGACACACATCCATGTGTATGTATGTATATATACATATAAAGATATAAGCAAACCTATACACAAAATACACACACATCTATACACAAGATACACACACACCTATACACAAGATACACACACCTATACACAAGATACATACACACACCTATACACAAGATACACACACTAACTATACTAACTTTCTGTGACACAGACAGGATCCTTACATGGCTTCTCCCATCCCTGGACAGCAGTGCTAGGGGTCAGGACCTCTGTTGCTGAGTCATGTGGAGGAGGGGGCACATACAGCTCTGCAGGCAGTCCCCTACTCTTCATCTGTGTGATGTCCGCAGGCTGTGTGCTCAGAGAATCCCTCCCCTCCTTCAGAACCGACAGCAGGACAGAGCTCTGTGGAGCATATACAGCATAATGAAAGTAATGCTGCACATCCTTTCATGCCAGGCCGGGCAGCCAGGTAGACCCCCCCCCCTTCTCCACTACTACTACTACTAGTTGTTTCCCTTTATTCTATGACTAACATAGTCTTACTCTGAGGACATCTCCTGCCCCTGTTGTTCCTCCTCACTGCTGCCTCTTAGCACCAGGTTCTTCAGGGATCCGTCTGTGTGCTGTAGTAAAGTGCAGCCTCTGCGCTCACTAGTATGAAAGGGTGGTAGACCCCCTCACATGCTTGGCCCCTGTGCAGCTGAACTGGCCCCAGCAGTATATAAAGTATTTTAAAGTGCTGGAATACCACTTTAACAGTCAACAGGAAACAATGACTACTGCTCTTTTCTCAAAAACTTTTCTACTATTAAGATAGAGCCTAAGTTGGCACATTTTTAGAAGCTAATGACTGCAAGAAAATAAGCTAATGACTGCAAGAAAACGTAGCAATATAGAAGACCTACCTACATAACCAAACTTCCAAATCCTTTTCATAACATGGTAGGCCAAAATGTTTATGTTTTTTTTCCATTGAACAATTTTTTAATCAGTTGACAAGAAATGTCAAATTAAAATGATGAACTTTATACCCTGCAGTACCTACAAACATGATTTATTATGTCTCATGTACCTGTTCCAGTAATTGGGGACTACAGCTGATATATGCATGTGTCCTGGGGCCCTATCCCGCTGGGTCCCATTACAGCAACCATATGTTTGCGCATGCCTCGTGGGTATTATGAGTTGTATGTTTTAACATCATGCAAAAAGAAATCACCAACTCCTGGGCCGAGGGCCGGAGAAACTAACACCCCTATATATAAACACACCTATAAAATTCACTTTTATTGAATATCATATAAAACCCTAAAAAAAAGTACTTTGACGGTGCTGTAAATCTGTTCAAGTATCAGGGTATCTCCCGGTTTTTATAGGAAAAACCGTGCTGCAGAAACCTCTTTATAGCATCATCACAGTGTGCAATTAAAATGTTATTGCTTTTCCACCCTCAACATGTTTCACCGTAAAAACAGCGTTGTCAAGAGGCGGAAATTTTTATTTATTTAGTTTTTTTTGCCAATTTTCAGCCTCTCGACAATGCCGTTTGTATAGCAAAACATGTTAAGTGTGGCAAAGGAAGTAACATAACAGACAAGAAACAATTGGATTCTCTCTAGCTACAACTAGTTGTAATCTATAGTTACTAAAGATGAACACTATCTTCATATTAAAACATATATGATAGTGCTCTCGAAATTAAGCAAGTATTGAAAAGATTAATAAAAAGAAGAGGAGAAAAGAAATAAAGGGAGTGGGAATAGGAGGGAAAGTAAAGGTTATGGTGGGCATTATGCCACTTTCCCTTGATTGCTGCAAGTGGTTGCAGTAAAATGGATCAGTTATTTAGAATTATACATCAGGACTCTTGCTGTTTAGTACAGCAGCAATGGGACCAGAAAACAGGGTAATAAAAGAGCAGCAACACCTTCTAATTGTAACCCCCTGAAGATGCTAGTTTATGAAATGCCAATTTGGGTATACTACAATGGGAATTTTCTACCTAGGATCAAGATGAAAGACTTTTTTTTTAAATTGAAACCTAGATGCCATGTGTTAGATGTTATGTATTAGATTAATCCTTATATTTTAATACAAACAGGAGATAAAGATATTATTACAAAGTGAAAAAAATACAAAGAGAATAAAACTAAAAAAAATTCTAAAAAAAAAAAAAAAGGACTTCTTAAAACCAACTTATGAATTAGTGGTATTAATGTATTCAGTTCAGTTCACAAAATCCTAGTAACACTATCCCTTCAGAGCCCCAGAACCTCAGAGCTTTGTTCAGTGATATTCACAATGCTATTGAACTGTATAACTGGTTAATCATAAGGAAATCACAGGCCTGCTTCATAAATCTTCTGTTGCGTTCATAGGTTCAGTGAATCCCAAAGCAGTGACATTTGGAATATTCTATCCTACCGATTGTTTATCAAAGCTTCCGGATTCATGTGCAGTACCATTCTGTAATTATAGAGAAATTCAGAAAATATTAAGGTCTATTTATCAGTCCCTCCTATGAAACTGCCATCATTTAGGAGGAAGGCTCATGAAGTGCAAAAATATTTGCTGAAAGTATTTATGGCCCAAAAAATGATTATTTGATTTATAATGAAAAATAAGTCAGCCATGTACAGAAAAGAGCTACATCTACAACATTGCTGTGTAATTTACAAGACTATTTTAATCCCTATTTCATTTAACTGTATTCTTGATAGATGTAGTAAATTACTGTATATGACCCTTTTCACACATCTGTTCTCTTACAGGGTGAACTCGTAGAATGCCATTTTTTTAAGTCAATAATTAAATTTTAAGCTGACTTCCATGTTTCATCAATTTTAAGCCAGTAACGTGCTCACAAAATGGAATTCAGTTGCCATTAGAAATGATCACGTTAAGCTTTTCCCCCTTAATGTGTTCTATTATGTAAAGAGTAAAAACTGATCCCTGCCACTTATTTTCTGTCCGGGCATGCTGGTAGTTATAGTTTTGCAACAAATGGAGTCTTTGCTCTAGTGGAACATAATACAGTACTGTACTGAGACACTAAATGGCTTATGGCTTCTAACAGAACAGTAAGGATGCCAAGTACAGCTAAACAGGCTCCACATACAAAGCTCTGCCATTTGCATGATGCCTAATTGTTATGAGAACAAGCGGCTTTTAGGAAAGGTCACAGCAAAGCTTCCTGTTACCTGTAAGAAGAAAATGTTAAGTGGAAAATATCTGAAAAAAATAAAGATGTATTCTTAAGATTTGAAATTTAAGCTTGAGATTTGGATTAAATATATATATATATATATATATATATATATTAGCTGAGTACTTGGCATTGCCCAGTTTTTCCTGTCCTCATATCCCATCATCATATCTCAACCTCCTATCCTGACCTCCTATCCTGTCCTCATATCTCAACCTCATATCCCGTCCTCCCCCGTCCTCCTATCCCAACCTCCTATCTCGACCTCATATCCCATCCTCATATCTCGACCTTCTATCCCGTCCTCCTATCTTGACCTCATATCCTGTTCTCATATCTTGTTCTCATATCCTGACCTCATATCCTGTCCTCATATCCCAACATCCTATTCCGTCCTCCTATCTCAACCTCATATCCTATCCTCATCTCCCGACCTCATATCTCGACCTCCTATCCCGACCTCCTATCCTGACCTCATATCCCATCCTCATATCCTGATCTCCTATCCCATCCTCCTATCCTGTCCTCATATCCCGTCCTCATATCCCGACCTCATATCCCATCCTCATATCTCGACCTCCTATCCCAACCTCCTATCCCAACCTCATATCCCGTCCTCATATCCTGACCTTCTATCCTGTCCTCCTATTCCATCCTCATATCCTGTCCTCATATCCCGACCTCATATCCTGACCTCATATGCCATCCTCATATCTCAACCTCCTATCCCAACCTCCCATCCTGACCTCCTATCCCGTCCTCATATTCCGTCCTCATATCTCAACCTCATAACCCGTCCTCATATCCGGACCTCCTATCTCAACCTTATTTCTTATCCTCCTATCTCAACCTCATATCCTGTCCTCATATCGCGTCCTCATATCCCTTCCTCATATCCCATCCTCATATCCTGTCCTCACATCCTGTCCTCATATCCCGTCTTCATATCCCGTCCTTATATACCATCCTCATATCCCGACCTCATATCCCATTCCTATGTCCCATCCTCATATCCTTTCCTCAGGTGGGACTGATTTGTGATGAAGATATTGTAAGCTGAAAATAGAAGGGGACGTGGCTTTGTGGGACTGGGCGTTATTTGCAAGGCAGACCGATGCACAAAAAGGGTAGATAATAAAAGGGTGGGGCTTAAACAGTGGGTGTGTCTTTGTGAGATGGGGTGTGGCTTGCAAGCCGGATTGACACATTCACCAGGAGATGCAGAGCGGAGCTTGTGGAGAAAGGTACTGGAAGTCCCATACACCTGCATGGGACTTGAAACAAAAACCCCTCTTTTAGATAAGGGTGTATGTAAAGGTTAATTTAACTATCATATCTTTTTATTTTACATAAGTAATATGTCTACCAGGTATTATTGAAATATCTCCAGCCATACGGAATTTATGTGGGAACATACATTTCCCATAGATTTGCTTGGGACTTTAAACAAAAAAAACATGACCCTCACAAATGGGGGTAGTTAAGGGTTAAATTAACTATCCTATATTTTAAGTGGACATATAAGTAACATGTGATCAAGTATTATCGAAATATCTCCAGCCGTGTAAGGGTTAAATTATGTATCCTGTATGTGTTGTTGACATATAAGTAACATGTGTGCCAAGTTTCATGTTAATATCTTTAGCTGTTTGGACGTGATACTGGAGCATACACACACACATACACACACACATAGCGGGAGATTCATCATGGCTTTTAGAGCATTTTTTATTGTCTATGTTTAGGTGCAGTTCAGGCGCAAGCAGCATATTTTGAGACTTTTATGTGCCTTTTGATATAGACAGTTTTACTCTTTTTACCTACCCGTAGAACTTTTTCTTTTTGACCATGCAGTGGTCACATATTTATCATTTGCGACTTTTGTCAAAAGTCATTATTTTGTGCGCAAAGGTACTTTTTTAGGCACAGAGCTACACCACCTATCAGTAGGTGCGAGAATAATTTCTACCTTCCACAATTCAACCTTTAACCTCTTGTGGATGACAGCGTCCCACTCCCCTTCCATGATACGTGCTCAGGAGCTGAGCGCGGGTCATAGCTGGGTGGTCCTGGTGGCTATTTGCCACCAGGACCCATCTCTAATGCCAAACATCACTGATCATGGTGATGCCCGGCTTTAACCCCTTAGACACCGGCCTGTAGCATCTAAAATACAATTAAAAATGTCCAGGCAGCTCTGTGAAAGTAAGTAAACACACCTAACCTGCCAAATTCAGGACCCGGGAAAGTGTCTACTTCCCTCCCTCACAAGTGTCTAGAAAAAGTGTATGTGGTAGAGCTTTTCCCACCACAACAGAGCTGCACAAAATTTATCATCCTGCTGCACATTCTTGATAAATAAGATGCACACTAGTCAAACCCACCACCCAAATAAACGTGAGAAAATAGCTCTACCGTAGACATTCTTTGATAAATCTGGGCCATAGGCCCTCATTTACTATTGCAAACCCGACATGTTTTGTCAGGTTGTGCCCCAGATTCTATCGCATTGCGCCAGAAATTCTGTCTGCGCCAGAATTGAAAAACAACCCGACTAACTCTCCATTATGCTAAGAAAACCCGGAAAAGGGGCGTGGTCACCAGGAAAAGGGGAATGTTCTCCGAAAAGGGGCGTGTTCCCGACATTTTCACAAAAACTGATCGTATTTAGCAAGGTTTCCACATAAAATGTGGTGGATTTGAGCTGAGGAAAACCTTACAGATCAGGGCATGTGTAAAAAAAAGCAAAGTGTAGGGAAAGTGGAAAATGTAGGGAAACCTTAGTAAATACAATGGAAAAAAATAGTAGGGAATTAAAACCCAAAAAGAAACCTACACAACACTCTTAGTAAATGAGGGCCATTGAGTTTTATATATATATACATATATATATATATATATATATATATATATATATATATATATATCAGGAAGAATACAAATAAATAATATATTGTTATGCCTGAAAGAAAGGGTCCATGAGTCATGGACAAGAGATGACTCATGGACAAGGCTGTATGAGCAGACACATCAATCACCTTCCACCACCACAAGGGAAGGACACACTTCCTTCTCCTGAGAGGATTTCTAACATTGTGAGCTAAGGAAAAGAGGTATTTTTATAATAAATATAGGTGAAAGAGGCATAAAAATGAAATGTACACGGTAAGGAATAGGTACTGAATAACATATAATTTTTATTATGCAAGAAGAAAGCACTCAGTAACATAAAAGAACAGACAACAAGAACAATGGTGAATAGCAGCGTAAACATCGCAAATAACCGTACAGGGACCAATAGCCTCCACAGACACAGGGAATTGAAAGCAATCAGGTTTATGTTGAAAAGTCAAGCGGTCTCGTGGCTAGGGGGTGGTCTGCGTGACACAGACCATTGTCAGGTTGGTCCCAGTTGGCACCATGTTGTTTCTTTACAACGGTACCATAAGAGCAGAAGAGAAAAGAGAGGAAAGGAAAAGCTGGGGGGAGAACCGGGGAAATAAAGAGAGGAAGGGGAACAGGGTGGGGAAGAGAGAGGGGAGGGGACCAAGAAGAGAAAGAGGGGAGGGGGGGAATGGGGAGGAAGGGGAGGGAGAAGGGTAGCAGGTATGGTGGATCAGGCATCGGCCTGAAATTGGTCGGTCTCTCCATGCTGCACACAGGCAAGGTCCCCTACCGCGACAAGTCGGCTGGTAAGGGCTTTCAAGAGGTCCGAGGTGCTCCCGGGGATTGTGGAGCCAAGGGCTGCAAGTGGAGGGTCCTATAGGTATCAGAGGATAGGAAGGTAATCCATGGGCCCCAGATAAGGTGATGTTTAGTTATCTGTCGTCTAGAGTCTGCTAATAACTCCTCCATCCTATGTAAGTGAGAAAGCTCTTGGAACCAGGAAACTAGTGAGGGTGGGAAGGTGGATTTTCAGCACCTAGGGATGACTGTTCTCGACTGTTCAGAACTATAAATCCTGCGAGATGGGCCTGCCACTTGGGTAGATGTGGTGGAAACATGGAAAGTAAGAGTGGTCCTGGAAGTTTGGGGAGTCAGATGGATGTCAGTGTATGGATAATATCAAGTACATAGGACCAAAATGAATTCAGACCAGTATAGGTCAGCCAAATATGAGACATAGTCCCCCCAGGATCATTACATCTCCAGCAAGTGTCAGGATGTCCCGGGTAGAATTTGCAAAGGAGGGAGGGGACTCTATACCACCTAGTTAAAATTTTATAGTTTGTTTCCTGGGCCTTACAAGAGATAGACATCTTGTGGCATAGGCGTATCGCCTTCTCCCACTCCTCATCCGAAAAGCACGTGCCCAGTTCCCCCTCCCAGCTACCTCTGTACGGGAGCCAGTCAGTGTGAAGAGAGTCTAACAGAAGAGCATACACGGAGCTTATCGGACGGCACGTCTAAGAAGTGGCTACGCACAGCTTCTCAAATGGGGAAAGGGAGTGGTGCAGGTTCAAGACGGCCCTCGAGGTTTTATAAAAATGGCTAAGCTGAGAGTACTGGAATACTTGTGTGAAGGAGGTCGGGGAGTCACCCCAGATATCTGTCAACGTTTTATGGGAGGTAGGAGTAAGAAGTGTCATAAAAGTGGGGGAGTCGGCTCTGGACATACCTAGAAAGTGAGGGGCGGTGAGCGCCGCTGGGAAGAGGGGGTTGCCAAACACAGGGGTTAGTGGCCCATCAGGACCATAGAGCTTCAGTGGTGGAAAGTAAGAGCGCCTTATGTGAGCTATCGAGGACATCACTGGGGGTAAGTCAGCTGTAAGGTGCGAAGTGAGTGCCACGCTGGCAGCCATAGTAGGGTCTTGGAATCGAAGGAGGAAGCATCACGTTCCAGGCCCACCCGTTGTTTGCTAGGGGCAGGGGAGTGGCAATCTAACACTCTTGCCAGGACCGCTGCAAGATGATAAAACAGGCAGTTCGGGAGGCCAAGACCCCCATCTATTTTGCGTCTAATGAGGACCTCTCTTCTCAGTCTCGGGCGCTTATGGGCCCAGACAAAACCAGTGAGGAGCGCAGAGACCCGCCCCCCAAAAAAGGAACAAGAAAGGGGAGTGGGGATAATGGAAAACAGATACAACAGCCGAGGCAAGATGTACATTTTCAGGATATTAATTCTTCCAATCCAGGAGAAGTCCCTACGCTCCCACCTGGTCAAGTCCGACCCCAATGCCTTCAACAAAGGTGGGAAGTTAAGTGTGAACGTATCAGTCAGAGAGGCGGGTACCTTTATCCCTAAGTATTTAAGTGATCGATCGCACCACTTAAAGGGGAACACGGAGCGGAGATGGTGGACCGTATTGGCGGGGAGAGTGATATTGAGGGCGTCACTTTTAGTCGGGTTTATTTTATAATTACTGTAGTGGGAAAAAGTGCGGATAGTGGAAAGGAGTGAGGGGAGAGATGTGAGAGGGGCCGAAAGAAAGAGTAACAGGTCGTCTGCGAATTGCGCACATTTGCAATGGCACGAGGGGGTCTGGAGTCCCTTAATATCAGGGTTCTGTCGTATGGCAGTAAGCAGGTGCTCCATACACAGAACATACAGTAGTGGGGAGAGGGGGCAGCCCTGCCTCGTGCCATTGCGAATGTCAAATGGTTGCTATAAGAGGCCGTTCACTCGGACCTGGGCCTGGGGGTTGGAGTAGAGAGCTAGTATACGAGCCTTCATCAGGGTACCCATCCCAATCTGCGACAGTGTGGCTTCCAGGAAGCTCCAATCCACTCGATCAAACGCTTTCTCAGCGTCAAGGGAAAGCAGGAACAGGGGGTGGCGGTGTCTTTGGGCATAGTGGATGGCAGAGAAGGTGCGGAGGGTATTGTCTCTTGTCTCCCTACCTCTGACGAACCCCACCTGATCCAAGTGGATGAGAGCTTCCATATGGGCAGCCATTCTGTTCGCGATCAATTTAGCAAAGAGTTTAGTGTCTGTGTTGAGCAGAGAGATGGGTCTGTAGTTCTGGCATAGGGTCGGGTCTTTGTCCTCTTTAGGGATGACCATGACGAAGGCCAGCAGAAAAGAAGTAGGGATGGTAGAGGTGTCTGAAATCGAATTAAAGGCGGAAAGGAGGGGTATGGACAGGTCGTCCCGGAGAGACTTATAAAATTTTGCCGTGTAGCCGTCGGGGCCGGGGCTTTTTCCTGCAGGAAAGGCCGACATAGCCGCTTGCAATTCCTTTAGGGAGAACGGGAATTCTAGGGAAGCAATTGTGTCATTCGAGAGTGTTGGAAGTGCAGTGGAGGAGACATAGTGTCTCAGCGACAGATGCGTGGGGGTCGACGTATGCGAGGGAGCAGGCAGGTTGTACAGATCTAAGTGGTATTGTCGGAAGGCTACTAGTATATCTTGCGTCAGGTGTGACAGGGTACCAGTGGGGGTCTTATTAGATTGGACGAAGAGGGAGGATCGTTTTTTCCCTTAGAGCCCTTGCTAAGAGTCTACCCGACTTGTTCCCCCACGCGTAGAATTGACACGCCGTTATTTGTTTGTAATATTGAAATCTGGAGTTCAATAAAGTCAACAAGTCCTGTCTCACACGTATTATGTCTCTAAGTGTCTGTTCGAGCAGGGTTTGCTTATGTTGGGATTTTAGCTTTTGAAGTTCGGAGAGCAGAGAAGAGAGTTTGGCCGAGTTCTCCCTTTTTAGTTTAGCCTCATGCTTCACCAGGACGCCCCACAGGACACACTTCAACGCCTCCCATTTAGTGAGAGGGGATGAGTCATCTTGTTCGTGATCAGTACCGAAATTTGAGATGGTATCCTTCAGTTCCTGAAGGCAGAGCGGATCCAGAAGAAGCGATTCATTCAGGCGCCAGGTAGCATGGGGCTTGACAAACGAGGGAAGCCTAAACAAGAAGTGAACTGGGGCGTGATCAGAGAGAGTGATAAGACCAATGGAGGCTGCAGTAACGGAGGGGAGGAGATGGTGGGAGCAGAGGGTGTAGTCTATGCGGCTATATATTTGCCTCGGGTGAGAGTAGAACGTGTAATCCGTGTCCTGTGGGTGCATAGTGCGCCAGACATCACTAAGCTGGAGGGAGTGAAGCTTCTGTCTGATGGCCCTAAGTTGACGGTAGGATACACTCGAGTGTCCAGATGAGGTATCTACAAGGAGGGAGAGTGGGATATTAAAGTCTCCACACAAAATGATATGTCTAGTCGCAAACGAGGTCAGGGCTTCCAGGGTAAAAATGCCGCCTGGCCATGGTTGGGAGCATATATGGAGGCAACAGTGAGCGCACGGCCTGACAATTCGCAGTTTGCGAAGACATAACGTGCATTGGGGTCTATGGCCGTATCTACGATCCTGATGGGCAAGGACCTGTGAAAGGCAAGTGACACCCCTTTTGTTTTCAAGTCAAAATTGGCGCTATGGATCCCTGTGGGAAAGTAGCGGTTATGGAATTTAGGCATTTGACCCTCCTGGAAATGTGTCTCCTGGTGGGCCAAGATATGTGTCCTCTTTCTATGAAAGGTATGAAGGACTTGGGCACGTTTCTCGGACATGTTGAAGCCCTTGACGTTAAAGGAAGTTATATTTATATCAGCCGCCATAGGTAGGAGGAGTAGATCAACTTACCATCACGGAGGGACCTCACCCGTAGTACCGCACGACGAGACCGCAAGAAGTGGAGGGAGGCAAACCTGCATAGGGGAGAAGAAGAAGAGGTAAGAGCATAATAGAGCTTGGTAAGGAAGAGGAGGAAGTAACAGAAGGGGGAGAAGAGGGTATAGACGAAAGTTTGAAAAGCTGGTGCATAGACACGTCAGCACAGGGACCATGTGGAGAAGCCATAAGGGTCAAGTAGAGGGCCAGGGCCAGCTGAGCCCCAATCCTAATGGGGTAAGCGTGGAGGGCACACCGGTCAGGGGGAACACAGTAAAACAGCTATGGTGTGTGAATAAGGCTAGGGTAAGGGCCATTATAACAGAGTTGGAGCCGCTCATACCAATTAACATGGTGAGGGCACAGAACAGTAGGGCTATGACAAGTCGGTCGGGTACAGGGACCCTATGGTATCCAAGTATAGGGAGGCAAAATCTCATAACAAATACTAAACAGCTATAAGTGAGAACCACGGGATGAGGGAACTCTGAGACGTCTGACCATGAGGCAGGCGGGTCCAATGTCATGGGGAGACATATCAGAGGGTCAACACGTCCACTAGGTCAGGTCAGTGTGGCATTGGGCTGAAACAGGACAGTCTCAAAACTTAAGGCAGTCCATGAGAGAGCCGGTAGCACTAGGCTCACGGGTCGGCTTCCCAGGGTAGACCATCAACTGGTGAAGGAAGTCTATGAGAAGGGTCATCAGGGTCGGGAGAGGGTCCTCTCCAATCCTATAGGAGCCCGGTATAGACGTTGTCTTGACAAGGGCCGCCTCAGCATAGAATAGGCTGTAAAACAGCAGATGATGAGGTAGAGAGAGATGCTGCTGTGGCTGAAAGAAAGCCGATATCTGGCGTGGGGGATCCACAGGGTGACAGAGGAAATTAGCCCATTAAGTGGTGGCCCATGTAGGAGCTCCTCTCAGCCGCGTCCTCCCGCCAGCATCAAACCACGCCCCCCTCTTTATTTTTTTTTGTAGGATCTGACAGGTACGCTTTAAGCTAATCACACACTGACTAGGCCTATTTATGCATATAGGGTGATAATACACCCTGTTCGAAATTATTGGGCAAATTCTATTTAAGTGTCACAAAGATTAAATCTATAGTTTTTCAGTTTAACTTATGGATATTATTGTGTCTCAGGGCACTTTTGATCACTGAAAACTATTTCTGACACCTGTGATAATTAGATTGCCAGGTGAGCCCAATTTAAGGTAAAACTACAAAAGGTGGGTGTTCCACATTATTAAGCAGAGCACCATTTACAAGCATTATAGGGAAGAAAAAGGTTCTCTCTGCTGCCGAAAAGAGTGAAATAGTTCAATGCCTTGGACGAGGTATGAAAACATTAAATATCTCATGAAAACTTAAGCGTGATCATCACACTATTAAGAGATTTGTGGCTAATTCAGAGCACCGACAGGTTTGTGCAGATAAAGGCACATTGAGGAAGATTTCTGCCAGATCTATGCATCGGATCGAGAGAGCAGCTGCTAAAATACCATTACATAGCAGCAAACAGATATTTGAAGCTGCTGGTGCCTCTGGAGTCCCACGGACATCAAGGTGTAGAGTCCTCCAAAATCTTGCAACTGTGCATAAACCTTATATTCTGCCACCACTTACCAATGGAGGCATTGGGCAGAAAAATACATGAAGACTAATTTTTAAACAGTCCTGTTCACAGACGAGTGCCGTGCAACCCTGGATGGTCCAGATGGATGGAGTAGTGAATGGTTGGTGGACGGCCACCCTGTTCCAACAAGGCTGCGACGTCAGAAAGGTGGTGGTGGAGCAATGTTTTTTGTCAGAATCATGGGAAGAGAGCTGGTCTGCCCCTTTTGGGTCCCCGAAGGTGTAATAAAAATGACCTCTGCAAAGTATGTGGAGTTTCTGACTGAACATTTTCTTCCCTGGTACAGAAGGAAGAATTATGCTTTCTGTAATAAAATCATCCTCCCCTGACCTCAATCCTATTGGGAACCTTTGGAGCATCCTCAAGCAAAAGATCTATGAGGGTGGGAGGCAGTTTTGATCCAAATAGCAGCTCTGGGAGGCTATTCTGACATCTTGCAAACAAATTCAAGCAGAAAGTGACCAAAAACTCACAAGTTCAATGGATGCAAGACTTGTAAAGTGTCGGGGGTTAATAACTCATTTATGAATTATTAATTATTAATTATGGTCAACAAAAATACGAAAAATATTATGACCATTATGAATTGCCAAAAATATACAAACAATGCAATTCACCATATCTGGGCCCGACTATTTTCCCATATACGAGTTCTTTGAAGTAGTGGTAGTGTAATTTTTGCAATATAATAAAATAATAACACAGTTATTATAAAAATGATATGTACATTTATTGGTTACAGTTGATTAACATTAAGGAGAGTAATAAAACAAACGATAATAGCAATGAAATTGTAGAAAAAAAATATCAATGACATAATGTCAGATATAAAACAATGAGGTATTATTACGTTATTTTAAAAGATTAAACTCAGTCACAGAAGTGGTTAGTTCAAATATCAATAGATTACTTTGTGTAGAGATCATCACATCAAATGATATCTAATGGGCATTTTACACGTATAAAATGGGAGTAAACCATGCCCAGTTCTAACTACAACTATCTCTGGTAAGATACAGTACTAAATATACAATTCATAGTATGCTACTTCTTAGGAAAACTTAAATTAAGTTTCCTCGTGGAAATTATTATGTCATGTGTACAAGCAAAGGAATGGATCCGATCAGACTATGCTAATATGCAATATGATCATTGCATTGATCCCCAGAAGAAGTGCCCCATTCATCTGCAGTAGAAGGGGGTGTGGCTTATAAACTACTATTACATTTCAAAATTTAGGTTATATATCAGCCAGGTCTGCCCATATCCATAACATAATTTTGTCCACATTAAAATGAGGTAGCTTAAGCAAATAAGAAACCTTTGTATCTTACCAAGAGTACTTCTGGATGAAAGAAAGATGGCTGCCTGGGGTCCATGGGAACACCTGTAATCATAACCAATTATCAAAGAAGAATGGGCTTATAGGGCCTAGCTTTCTCCCTGGTTCTTCATGGCTCCACCCCTTCAGGTATCCTCTAGGACTTCTGTGATGAGGATGGGGTCCTTCTTTCTGTGTGGCTCTGTCTTTCTCGGTCAGTCCCCCCTGTCCTCCTTACACCTGCTTTTAGCTTGTTGTCTAACTTAAAGATCAACCCCAATCAATATCAGATCATCCAATGATGACTGGTGGGTGTGTGTATGGAGATCAGGGCTAGTCAAATGTTTAGTTACATGACATCACGGCTAGACATTAATTTTCTATAATCGTGTTATAGATGCAGAGGATTATTGTGGCCACCTGTATACACATAGTCTGAGACGAGACAATACCATTGATACTTCTCGGTCATCTCAATTATATGGCCAGATATACAGACAAATAGAATGCAAATATAACCCATTGTTAAACACACACACACACACCTGTATCCAGGTGTACAGATCAGACCACTCATTGGCCCTCATTTACTATTGCAAACCCGATATGTTTTGTCGGGACGTGCACCATTTCCGGGCGCATTGCGACTGAAATTCTGTCTGCGCCTGAATTTGCGCCTGAAATTCTGTCTGTGCCTGAATTTGCGCCTGAAATTGCGCCTGAAATGAAAAACCCAACTAACTCTCCATTTTGCTAAGAAAACCCGAAAAATGGGCGTGACCGTCGGCGGAGAGGGGGCGTGGTCCCAGAAAAGGGGCGTGTTCCCAACATTTTCACAAAATCACAACATATTTACTAAAGTTTCCACAGAAAATGTGGTGGATTTCAGCTGAGGAAAACACTACAGGTCAGAGCATGTGTAAAAAAGCAAAGTGTAGGGAATTCCGTGGAAAATAAATTGTAGGCGCAGACAGAATTTCAGGCGCAATGCGCCCGAAAGTGGCGCACGTCCCGACAAAACATGTTGGGTTTGCAATAGCAAATGAGGGCCATCATGGGCATTGTCTTAAGTAATCCATTTTGATTACTTCACACATTCCACTCTGTGTTTCTCAAAATACCTGACTTGGTGAAAATTCATACAAAATGGTGTATACATTGCCATGTTATTAAAAGACAGAGATTCATTTTTGCGCCTACAATAAGTATTACAGAAGCTGGTATCAAATAAGTGGTCCTATGTTAAGATGTAACATGACCTGTTAAAATGCTTAAAAAGTTAAAATGTTGTTAAAAGATTGATTGAAATAGCTTTTGATTTCAGTAAATATGCTGCAAACACAACAAATTACAATTTTAAGTTCTTTACAACCTATAAAGTACGTGTGCAGAGAGAATATGGAAAGGCACCACCTACATATGGCAACAATGGGGTTAAATGTTGATCGGACTAGCAAGCACAGTGAGGCAAAAAAATCTTCATTTAACCCCTTAAGGACTGAGCCCTTTTTTGCAATTCTGACCACTGTCACTTTACGCATTAATAACTCTGAGATGCTTTTACCTTTTATTCTGATTCCGAGACAGTTTTTTCATGACATATTCTACTTTAACATAGTGGTAAATTTTCAGCGTTACTTGCATACTTTCTTGGGGAAAAATCCCCAAATTTAATGGAAATTTAGAAAATTTGGCATTTTTCGAACTTTGAAACTCTCTGTTTGTAAGGAAAATTGATATTCCAAATAAATTTAATATTGATTCACAAATACAATATGTCTACTTTATGTAGGCATCAGAAAGTTGACATGTTTTTACTTTTTGATGACATTAGAGGGCTTCAAAGGATAGCAGCAATTTCAAAATCTGAGTTTTTCATGACCAGTTAAGTTCGAAGTGGATTTGATGGGCCTTTCTGTGAGAAATGCCCCATAAATGACCCCATTATAGTAACTACACCCCTTAAGGTTTTCAAAATGACATTCAGAAAGTTTAGGCGTTTCACAAGAATAGCAGCAAAGTGGAGGAGTGTTATGGACACTGAAATTATGTGTTTTTACATCCATTGTTTCCATGCAGTATACATTTCCCTGCCCCCACGGTTTTAGCTTGGTTTAGCCACAGCCACAGTGGGCGGGGCTAAAGAACCTGTTTTTCCAGGTTATGTGAGGAGAGTAGGCCAAAGGGGTGGGGCATTAGGGGATATCACAGGAAACCACATAGCCTTTGGGCCTCTTTTGCTTGGGAATTTCGTTGAGAGAGGAGCATCCTGCTCCTTAGCCTGGGATGGATAAGTATATTGGTTGTATAATTTCTACACTAAATATTCACGTATCACTTGCGTAGATTCCTGCTAGTTTGCTAAACATAGAGTATGTACTATTGTATTAATGCTTGTATGTATGTCTTATTTGGTTTAGCTAATTAATGTTTTTATTAAATGTTATTAACTTTGCTGGTTACCGAGTGATAGTTAATTTGGTGGTATACACTGCCGGTACAAGACATTTCTGCCAAAATACCTTGTACAATTATTTCATAGTTGTACAAAACTTAATCAGTGTTTCTGGGTGTTTTACAAACATATTTAGGACCTATAAATTTGGCCTGAACTTCCTGCTTCCGTTTTCATATAGTTGGTGCCATTTTGACTCCAACAAAGAGAGCACATGGTCGGGGGAGGGGCATGTTTGTTTTACTCTAATTCTAAAATCACAATTGGTGTAGCATGTAGGATTGTCCACAATAAGTGGAGCTGCAGACAGGATTATCACCTTTAGAACCTCAACAAATGGCGTAGTCGGCAGGATTTTGCCGGAAATTGAGTATTGGCAGTTAATAACCAAGTTGACAACAATAGTTTAATTACTTTTCTAATTTGGTGTATCTTTTTGATTACATTAGTATATGTTCCCAGTGTAATTGAGTGAGTCTACAAGAGACTTATTCTTAAACTGTGACCTAAGGATTATTGCTTTAGACAGGAGGAAGCCTTTACAGATTTTGTTGTATGATACAATAGGTTAATCTGTTTAGATGTGGTTATCACGTGTAGCACTGTACTAGTTATACAGGATTCTCATAGACTGTTGCTTTGTGTTCCTTATTTAAGGGTAACTTTTATTGCATACATGATAGTTATTTAGTGATTTGTCACTGGTAATTAATAGCATTGCTTTTCTAGGTAATGGATGGTTTTATTGCATACATGATAGTTATTAGACACAGACTGTAAAGCATATTGAAAGTCTCCTGTTGTACATGTGTTGTTTAGATTGTGAGTGTACCCTTAGTTGTGTGAGCTGTAACTCTACAATATATATTTTCAGTGCTTCACTAGTGAGAGGGCATACACACTTGTGCGAGATACCCCCAGTGTAGCCTGTATGTGTTAGTGGTACAATAAGGCTTACTGCAAACACGTGTGATTGTCCTGCCATCTGCTGTTGTTCAGAATGAGTTTCCTTAGGAAGAAGTTTTGTGCATTGATGGAGGATAGAAGGCCCAAATTTGGGGCTGTACCACATTGGGCTACCACTATGGGAAAATGGAGTGTTGTAGCAGAAGAGCTTGTACGCTATGGTGCACCGGTTTACCCAGAGATGGGGGATGAGATAGGAGGTATGGCTCTGAAGCTTGATTTAGGGGTTTATCCCAAAAATGAGAGCCAAGCTGCGGCTGAAGTGGGCTGGACTTTGTTACATGCCCTAAAATGTGAGGTGCAGAGAAATGAGGAACTTGAGAAAGAGTTGCAGACAAAAACACAGGTGATTTGTGATAAAGATAAGCAGATTTGCATGTTGGAATCAGAGTTACTGAAATGGGAGAGCCAATGTATAGATACTGATGAAAAATTGTCTCAGTCTTATGCTGAAATCCAGGAGTTGAGGAATGAGATTGGTAAAAGCGAGTTCCCCAAAATGGTGTCTGGTGTGGCCTCTTCCAACAATTCACAGCCACATTTCACAGCAGATTTGCCCTCTGAAAAGGTCTGTGTTTCAAGTGCAAATAATGGGGCGCTAGAGAGTGAGATTGTAGAAGTTCCCAGTGTTGGTTCTCAATTGTGTAATAAACAGAAATTGAATAACAATAAGGGCAAATACAAAGCAAATTGGAGAGGTTTAAGAGTTGTTAGAAGTGTGTCTCTGGCAGTGAAGCGGTATAGATCAGCTATGAAAAATGAGACCCAGATAGTAAATACGGCTAAAAGGGTAAAGTCTTGTTTTGCATGTGGTGGTTCAGGCCATATCGCTAGATATTGTAAGGCACATGGTAACAAAACGAAACACTCTTCAGCTAAATGTACTACATGTGGTCATAGTGGCCATATCTCCACAAGTTGTTATTCTACTGGAAACATGAAGCAGAGGGAACCAGGTAAATCCAGACTGACTGGGAAGGGAAATATACATTCTTCCTCCAAACAACAGTTTCCAGAGAAATCTCTCAGCTTCCCATATAAACCTCATCTGTTTAATCCTATGAAAGATGACATTACAAAATACGTGTTCAAGGAGTTGTGTGCACAGGTAGCAATATTCTTACAGAAACCGTATATACAGGTGGAGGATCCCATGCCCCCTGTTGTTCAAACGGGGGAAGGGAGACTAAAGAGTGAACAAGGGCCACCCTCCTTTTGCATGTAAATAGTGTTCACTTGTTTTGTCTTTTGGGGAAAAATGGCGGTACATAAGATACTGACTAAACTTTCTTTCTGCCCACTAGGGCCATACCATAGGCTTACTTGTAAAAATGACAATTCATTTGTTAGTTTAGGGTTGACATTTACAGGAGCCTCCCCAAATTTGTGGGGAAAACTAATTAGGAAGAAACTAACTAACCACTTTGATTTATTTATTTATTTTTTTCAAGAGGTGGGGGAGGTTTAGCAATAGCTATTCCTCCCACTAGAAGGCAATATGCCTAGAGGGACTGAGGTAACACTCACACTCAAATATTAGTTAGCAATGGTCGGAATAATGCTGGGAAAGTGAGTGTGGATATGCAGAGTGGAGTTCAACTGTGTCTGGTGTTGGGTTGTTCCAAGGTTCACTGATCAGCACAGGCAGATAATCTCTGATGGGCCTGGAAATACTAAAATTGTATTGTTGGAAAGTGACTCTAAACCTGTTTATTTTCCATTCAGCAGATTAGTGGCAGTGTAACCCCGCTCAACCCATCGACCTCCTATCAGAAGAATCCAAGCTCAACACAAAGAGATGACCAGATGACCAACGCTTCTAATGGAGTGAAGAAGGCTACCTATTCCCCAGCATCCCGTGGTTGGAAGATGACAAGGATCAAGTCGTCAAGACTGGGTTTGGATGACATCGCGAGACAGGAGAAGCCAGAACCAAAGAATTCCCTCCAGCATTTTGGAAAAGGCTTTTGGACACCACAGAGGACGCTTTAAAGAAACTGTCTGAAGAGAAGCTACAAATAAGGGCTGTAGCTTTAACAATCTCCTAGCCCTAGATCATTGCTGCAGCTACATAGTGAACAATGAGGGCGACATTAACCATCATCAATGTAGACTGACAGCGATCAAAACTCCATGGAACACCAAACACCGGATTATTTGGGTGGATGGGGAAACTGGGGGAATATAATTACTTTGTATTTCTTTGTTTTATGGAGATATACATGTTGTATGTTTGGTAAACTAGCAGACATGAAATTTAGGGAATCACCTAACATTCGTCAATTATGATGTAAAAGCAAGAGGTGGAATGTTATGGACACTGAAATTTTGTGTTTTTACATCCATTGTTTCCATGCAGTATACATTTCCCTGCCCCCACGGTTTTAGCTTGGTTTAGCCACAGCCACAGTGGGCGGGGCTAAAGAACCTGTTTTTCCAGGTTATGTGAGGAGAGTAGGCCAAAGGGGTGGGGCATTAGGGGATATCACAGGAAACCACATAGCCTTTGGGCCTCTTTTGCTTGGGAATTTCGTTGAGAGAGGAGCATCCTGCTCCTTAGCCTGGGATGGATAAGTATATTGGTTGTATAATTTCTACACTAAATATTCACGTATCACTTGCGTAGATTCCTGCTAGTTTGCTAAACATAGAGTATGTACTATTGTATTAATGCTTGTATGTATGTCTTATTTGGTTTAGCTAATTAATGTTTTTATTAAATGTTATTAACTTTGCTGGTTACCGAGTGATAGTTAATTTGGTGGTATACACTGCCGGTACAAGACATTTCTGCCAAAATACCTTGTACAATTATTTCATAGTTGTACAAAACTTAATCAGTGTTTCTGGGTGTTTTACAAACATATTTAGGACCTATAAATTTGGCCTGAACTTCCTGCTTTCGTTTTCATATAGTTGGTGCCATTTTGACTCCAACAAAGAGAGCACATGGTCGGGGGAGGGGCATGTTTGTTTTACTCTAATTCTAAAATCACAATTGGTGTAGCATGCAGGATTGTCCACAATAAGTGGAGCTGCAGACAGGATTATCACCTTTAGAACCACAACAAGGAGATTAATCAAAATCTAAATTTTTTACACTAACATGTTCTTGTAGCCCCATTTTTTTTCATTTTTAAAAGTAGTAAATGGAGAAAAAGACCCCCAAAATTTGTAGCCCAATTTCTCTCAAGTATGAAAATACCTCATATGTTGACATGAAGTGCTCTGCGGCCTAACAACATGGCTCAAGAGGGAAAGAGCAACTGTGGGATTTTTTAAAACTAATTTTGCTGTCATGGTTTTTGGGGGCCATGTTGCATTTAGGAAGCCCCCATGGTGCCAGAACAGCAAAATAACCCCCACTTGGCATAGTATTTTGGAAACTACACCCCTCAATAAATGTAACAAGAGGTATACTGAGCCTTAACACTTCACAGGTGTTTGACGACTTTGCGTTTAAGTTGGACGTGAAAATGGAAAATTAGATTTTTAACAGTAAAATGATGTGTTACCCAAATTTTTCTTTTTCACAATGGGTAATAGGAAATAATGGACCCAAAAATTTGAAGGCCAATTTCTCCCGATTAAGAAAAAAAAACAAATGTGGACGTTAAGTGCTCTGCTGGCGCACTACAATGCTTAGAAGAAAAGGAGCAAAATTTGTCTTTTTGAAAGAGAATTTTGCTGAAATGGTTTTTGGGGGGGCATGTTGCATTTAGAAAGTCCCCAGGGTTCCAGAACAGCAAAATAAAAAATAAAAACCACACATGGCATACTATTTTGGAAACTTCCCCTCAAGGAATGTAACAAGGGGTATATTGAGCCTTACCCCACAGGTGTTTGACGACTTTGCATTGAAGTTGGACGTGAAAATGGAAAATTTGATTTTTAACACTAAAATGATGGTGTTACCCAAAATTTGTCTTTTTCACAAGGTTTAATAAGAGAAAATGGACCCCAAAATTTGAAGCCCAATTTCTCATGATTAAGAAAATGCCCCATATGTGGACGGTAAGTGCTCTGCTGGCTAACTACAGGTCTCAGAACATAAGGAGCACCATTGGACTTTTGGAGACAGAATTTGTATGAAATTTAAGTCAGGTGCCATGTGCATTTACAAACCTCCCATAGTGCCAGAACAGCAGAACCCCCCCCCACATGTGACCCCATTTTGGAAACTTCACTCCTCACAGAATTTAAAAAGGGGTGCAGTGAGTATTTACACCCGGCTGGCATTTGACAGATCTTTGGAACAATTAAATTTTTCATTTTCACGGATCACTGTTCAAATACTTCACACCTTATTACATTATGCGAGGGGTTTAGTTTCTAAAATGGGTTCACATGTGGGGGGGTCCACTGTTCTGGAACCATGGGGGGGCTTTGTAAAAACACATGGCCTTCAATTCGAGACACATTCTTTCTCCAAAAGCCCAATGGCGCTCCTCTTCTGAGTGTGCCCGCAGGGCACTTTAAATACACATATGGGGCATTTCCATTCTCAGGAGAAATGGGGTTACACATTCTGGGGGGCTTTTTTCCTATTACCCCTGGTGAAAATAAAAAATTTGGGATAACTCCAGCATTTTAGTGAAAAAAAATAAAAAAAATTGTTTTCCAAAAATTCTTCAAACACCTTTGGGGTGTTAAAGCGTACCCATCAGATCCAACAAAAAAACTTTATTTTTATATATATCACTCACTACCTAATCCTGACCATGTACATCTAATTTGTATATGTCTAGCACCTTTATTTATTTTTTTATTCCACTTTTAATTTAGCTCACTGATCTGAATTCCTCTCAAAGGGAGGGGGCGTGGCCTCAATGTGCAGGTCTCCGCCCCTCCCTCAGTATGCTGTCTGCTCACATCTCCCCTAGCCTTAGCAAAACTACAACTCCCAGCTTGTCCTTACTGACAGTAGCGGGACACATGGAAGTGTGTCCATGACACATGGACACAGCAGGACTAGTATATGTACAAGCAGTCAGGGGGGCAGTTGTTTGACTGGCTTTTTCAGTATGAAATACTGAAAAATTTTCTAATGAACACAATTGCAAAACGTATTGGTTATGCATGCTTTACAACATATCAAAGTTTTTTTTATCTGACAGTACCCATTTAACCCCTTAACCCTTTAAGGACCAAGCCCATTTTGGCCTTAAGGACCAGAGCGTTTTTTGCACATCTGACCACTGTCACTTTAAACATTTATAACTCTGGAATGCTTTTAGTTATCATTCTGATTCCAAGATTGTTTTCTCGTGACATATTCTACTTTAACATAGTAGTACATTTTTGTGGTAACTTGCATCCTTTCTTGGTGAAAATTCTGTAAATTTTATGAAAAATTTGAAAATTTTGCATTTTTCTAACTTTGAAGCTTTCTGCTTGAAAGGAAAATGTATATTACGAATACATTTTTTTTTTATTCACATATTCAATATGTCTACTTTATGTTTGCATCATAAAATTGACATGTTTTTACTTTTGAAAGACACCAGAGGGCTTCAAAGTTCAGCAGCAATTTTCAAATTTTTCACAAAATTTTCAAACTCGATATTTTTCAGGAACCAGTTCAGTTTTGAAGTGGATTTGAAGGGTCTTCATATTAGAAATACCCCATAAATTACCACATTATAAAAACTACACCCCCTAAAGTATTCAAAATGACATTCAGTCAGTGTTTTAACCCTTTAGGTGTTTCACAGGAATAGCAGCAAAGTGAAGGAGAAAATTCAGAATCTTCATTTTTTACACTCACATGTTCTTGTAGACCCAATTTTTGAATTTTTGCAAGTGGTAAAAGGAGAAAATTTTTACTTTTATTTGTAGCCCAATTTCTCTCGAGTAAGCACATACATCATATGTCTATGTAAAGTGTTCGGCGGGCGCAGTAGAGGGCTCAGAAGGGAAGGAGCGACAAGGGGATTTTGGAGAGAAAATTTTTCTGAATGGTTTTTGGGGGGCATGTTGCATTTAGGAAGCCCCTATGGTGCCAGAACAGCAAAAAAAAAACACATGGCATACCATTTTGGAAACTAGACCCCTCGGGGAATGTAACATGGGATAAAGTGAGCCTTAATACCCCACAGGTGTTTCATGACTTTTGCAAATGTAAAAAAAAATAAAAAAAATTTTTTTACCTAAAATGCTTGTTTTCTCAAAAAATTTACATTTTTAAAAAGGGTAATAGCAGAAAATACCCCTCAAAATTTGAAGCCCAATTTCTCCTGATTCAGAAAACACCCCATATGGGGGTGAAAAGTGCTCTGCTGGCGCACTACAGGTCTCAGAAGAAGAGTAGTCACATTTGGCTTTTTGGAAGCAAATTTTGCTCTGGGGGCATGCTGCATTTAGGAAGCCCCTATGGTGGCAGGACAGCAAAAAAAAACACATGGCATACTATTTTGGAAACTAGACCCCTCGGGGAACGTAACAAGGGGTTAAGTGAACCTTTATACCCCACAGGTGTTTCACGACTTTTGCATATGTAAAAAAATATAATAATTTTAACCTAAAATGCTTGTTTTCCCGCAAATTTAAAATTTTTAAAAAGGGTAAAAGCAGAAAATAGCCCCCAAAATTTGTAACACAATTTCTCCCGAGTACGGCGATACCCCATATGTGACCCTAAACTGTTGCCTTGAAATACGACAGGGCTCCAAAGTGAGAGCGCCATGCGCATTTGAGGCCTAAATTAGGGATTTGCATAGGGGTGGACATAGGGGAATTCTACGCCAGTGATTCCCAAACAGGGTGCCTCCAGCTGTTGTAAAACTCCCAGCATGCCTGGACAGTCAGTGGCTGTCTGGTATTACTGGGAGTAGTTGTTTTGCAACAGCTGGAGACTCCGTTTTGGAAACAGTGGCGTACCAGACGTTTTTCAATTTTATTGGGGAGGGGAGGGGGGCATGTGTAGGGGTATGTGTATATGTAGTGTTTTTTACTTTTTATTTCATTTTTTGTTAGTGTAGTGTAGTGTTTTTAGGGTACAGTCGCACGGGTGGGGGTTCACAGTAGTTTCTCGCTGGCAGTTTGAGCTGCGGCACAAAATTTGCAGCCGGATACTTACTGTAAATCTCCGCCCATGTGAGTGTACCCTGTACGTTCACATTGGGGGGGGGGGGGACATCCAGCTTTTGCAAAACTACAACTCCCAGCATGCGCTGACAGACTGTACATGTTGAGAGTTTTAGTTTTGCAGCAGCTGTAGGCACACTGGTTATGTATCACTAAGTTTGTGACCTAACTCAGTGTTTCACAACCAGTGTGCCTCCAGCTGTTGTAAAACTACAACTCCCAGCATGTACGGTGCATGGTGAACGGTGACTGCTGAGAGTTGTAGTTTGCAACAGCTGGAGGCACACCGGTCGTGAAACACTGAGTTAGGTAAAAAGAAACTCTGAGTTTCACAACCATTGTGCCTTCAGCTGTTGCAAAACTACAATTCTCAGCAGTCACCGACAGCCAATGGGCATGCTGGCAGTTGTAGTTATGCAACCAGCAGATGCACCACTACAACTCCCAGCATGCACTTTAGCTGTTTGTGCAAGCTGGGAGTTGTAGTTATACAACAGCTGAAGGTACACTTTTCCATTAAAAAAATGTGCCTCCAGCTGTTGCAAAACTATAAGTCCCAGCATGCCCATAAGGGAATGCTGGGAGTTGTGGTTGTCTGCCTCCTGCTGTTGCATAACTACAGCTCCCAGCATGCCCTTTTTGCATGCTGGGAGCTGTTGCTAAGCAACAGCAGGAGGCTGTCACTCACCTCCTACTGCTGCTCCGGGACACAGGTCAGTCCCTCGCCGCCTCCGCCGCTCCTTGGGCCCCGATCCGAACATTGACGCCAGGGATCGGGGTCCCCAGCTCCCGGGGTCTACTTCCCGCACCCGCTCACGTCCTCCGGAAGAGGGGCGGAGCGGGTGCGGGAGTGACACCCGCAGCAGGTGCCCTGATTGGTCGGCCGGTAAACCGGTGCCACCTCCCCCCTGCTGGCTATGGCTGTTCGGGGCCGTCTCTGATCAGCCAGTAATTCCGGGTCACCGGGTCACTGGAGACCCGATTGACCCGGAATCGCCGCAGATCGCTGGGCTGAATTGTCCAGCGATCTGCGGCCATCGCCGACATGGGGGGGGCATAATGATGGATGGATACGCCCTCGGTCCTTAAGGACTCGGAATGCTGGGCGTATCCATACACCCTATGTCCTGAATAGGTTAAGGACCAGGGGGTTTTCTGTTTTTGCACTTTCATTTTTTCCTCCTTACCTTTAAAAAATCATAACCCTTCCATATTTTGTCTTATTTTTTGCGCCACCAATTCTACTTTGCAGTGACATCAGTCATTTTACCCAAAAATCTATGGCGAAACAGAAAAAAAATCATTGTGAGACAAAATTGAAAAACAAAAAAACATTTTGTAACTTTTGGGGCCTTCTGTTTCTACACAGTAAATTTTTCTGTAAAAATGACACATTCTCTTTATACTGTAGGTCCATACGATTAAAATGATACCCTACTTATATCGGTTTGATTTTGTCGTACTTCTGAAAAAAAATCACAACTACATGCAGGAAAATGTATACGTTTAAAATTGTCATCTTCTGACCCCTATAACTTTTTTATTTTACCGCGTATGGGTTGGTATGAGGGCTCATTTTTTGCGCTGTGATCTGAAGTTATTAGTGGTACCCTTTTTGTATTGATCGGACTTGTTGATCACTTTTTATTCATTTTTTCATGATATAAAAAGGAACCAAAAATACACTATTTTGGACTTTGGAATTTTTTTGCACGTACGCCATTTACTGTGCGGTTTAATTAACGATATATTTTTATAATTCGGACAATACCACATATGTTTATTTTTATTTACACTGTTTTTTTTTTTAAATGGGAAAAGGGGGGTGATTCAAACTTTGAATAGGGGAGGTGTTAAATGATCTTTATTCACTTTTTTTTCACTTTTTTTTGCAGTGTTATAGCTCCCATAGGGAGCTATAACACTGCACACACTGATCTTTCACATTGATCACTGGTTTCTCATAGGAACCCAGTGATCGATGATTCTGCCGCTTGACTGCTCATGCCTGGATCTCAGGCACTGAGCAGTCATTCGGCGATCGGAGACCAGGAGGCAAGGTAGGAGACCCTCCTCGTGTCTAACAGCTGTTCGGGATGCCGCGATTTCGCCGTGGCAATCCCAAACAGCTCCCTGAGCTAACCGGCATGGTTTCACTTTCACTTTACAGTGTTCAACTTTGAACGCTGCGTCTAAAGGGTTAATGTGCCGCGTGCTATTAGCCACCGGGCCCGACCCGCTATGACGTGGGGCCACGTCGTGGCCCCACGTTGTAGAAAGGGAAAGGACTCAGGACGTACCGGTACGTCCTTGGTCCTCAAGGGGTTAAGTCTCACTATACCCCTTGTTATGTTCCGTGGGGGGTGTAGTTTCCAAAATGGGGTCACATGTCGTATTTATTTTTTTGCGTTAATGTCAGAACCGCTGTAACAATCAGCCACCCCTGTGCAAATCATGTCAAATGTACATGGCGGTCTCACTCCTGAGCCTTGTTGTGCGCCCGTAGAGCATTTTACATCCACACATGGGGTATTTCCGTACTAAGAAGAAATTGTGTTACAAATTTTGGTGGTCTTTTTTCCTTTTATACCAGCATGTTAGTGTAAAAATTTATATTTTTTTACAATAAAATGCGGGTGTAGACCCCAACTTTATCTTTTCATAAGGGGTAAAAGGAGAAAAAGCCCCGCAAAATTTGTTAGACAATTTCTGCTGAGTACGGAGATACCTCATATGTGGCACTAAACTGAAGCCTTGAAATACGACAGGGCTCCAAAGTGAGAGAGCGCCATGTGCATTTGAGACCTAAATTAGGGATCTGCATAGGGACTGAACCGCATACAAGAATTACACTTGCCACAGCTGGAGGCTCCGTTTTAGAAACCGTGAATTTTGCTGAAATGGTATTTGGGGGGCATGTTGCATTTAGGAAGCCCCTATGGTACCAGAACAGAAAAAAAAACATGGCATACTATTTTGAAAACTACACCCCTCAAGGAATGTAAAAAGGGGTACAGTGAGCCCTAAAACCCCACAGGTTTTGACGACTTTTTGTTAAAGTCGGATGTGTAAATGAAAATTTTATTTTAACTAAAATTTTGTTTCCCCCCCCAAATTGTTTTTTACATTTATACAAGGGGCAATAGGAGAAAATGACCCCCAAAATTTGTAACCCCATGTGTAGATATCAAGTGCTCTGCTAGCACACTACAATGCTCAGAAGAGAAGGAGTCACATTTGGCTTTTTGAAAGCAAATTTAGCTGAAATGGTTTTTGGGGGGCATGTCGCATTTAGGAAGCCCCTATGGTGGCAGAACAGTGGACCCCCCACATGTGACCCCAATTTGGAAACTACACCCCTCACAGAACTTAATAAGGGGTGCAGTGAGCATTTATACCCCACTGGCATTTGACAGATCTTTGGAACAGTGGGCTGTGCAAATAAAAAATTACATTTTTCATTTTCCCGGACCACTGTTGCAAAAAATCTGTCAAGCACCGTAAATGCTCACTGAACCCCTTATTACATTCCATGAGGGGTGTAGTTTCCAAAATGGGGTCCATTGGTCTGGCACTATGGGGGTTTTGTAAACCCCTTCAAGTCAATTGTAAATTCCTTCAATTCAAATTTTCTCTCCAAAAGCCCAATGGCGCTCCTTCTCTTCTGAGCCTTGTAGTGTGCAGCAGAGCACTGTACATCCACATATGGGGTATGTTCTTACTCAGAAGAAATGGGGTTACAATTTTTTTGCCTATTTTCCCTGGTGAAAATGAAAAATTTAGGGTAATACCAGCATTTGAGTAAAAAACATTTTTTTTTTCATTTTCCCATACAACTTTACCGAAAATTTGTCAAACACCTGTGGGGTGTAAAGGCTCACTATACCCCTTATTATGTTCCGTGAGGGATGTAGTTTCCAATATGGGGTCACATATGGGTATTTATTTTTTTGCGTTTATGTCAGAACCGCTGTAAAATCAGCCACCCCTGTGCAAATCACTAATTTAGGCTTCAAGTGTGCATAGTGCGCTTTCACTCCTGAGCCTTGTTGTGCGTCTGCAGAGCATTTTACACCCTCATATGGGGTATTTCCGTACTCAGGAGAAATTGCGTTACACATTTTGGGAGTAATTTTTTCCTTTTACTTCTTGTGAAAATGAAAAGTATGGGGCAACACCAGCCTGTTATTGTAATTTTTTTTTATTTTTTTACACTACCAGGCTGGTGTAGACCCCAACTTTTCCTTTTCATTAGGGGTAAAAGGAGAAAAAGCCCCCAAAATTTGTAACGCAATTGCTCCCGAGTATGGAAATACCCCATATGTGGCCCTAAACTGTTTCCTTGAAATACGTCAGGGCTCTGAAGTGAAAGAGCGCCATGCACATTTGAGGACTATATTAGGGATTGCATAGAGGTGGACATAGGGGAATTCTACACCAGTGATTCCCAAACAGGGTGCCTCCAGCTGCTTTTAAAGTCCCAACATGCCTGGACAGTCATTGGCTGTCCGGAAATGCTGGGAGCTGTTGTTTTGCAACAGCTGGAGGCTCCGATTTGGAAACACTGCCGTACGATACGTTTCTCATTTTTATTGGGGGGGGTGTAAGGGGGTGTATATGTAGTGTTTTACCCTTTATTATGTGTTAGTGTAGTGTTTTTAGGGTACATTCGCACTGGTGGGGGTTTACGGTGAGTTTTCTGCTAGAAGTTTGAGCTGCGGCGGAAAATTTGCCACAGCTCAAACTTGAAGCAGCAAACTCACTGTAAACCTGCCCGGATGTATCGCATATGCGCGAAATGACCGGTTATAGCCTCTGAGCGCACAAGCCTCTCGGAAGTCTCGGTCCCGTGGCCGTGTCCATGTAGGAGCATCAAGTTTCGTTCATTGTTGGAATTTTGTTGATACAAACTATAAAGAGTTTTGAAACTTACTGTGTGTAATAATTTGGAACAGTGCATTGTAAGTTTTCTATGTTTAAAAAAATACTGTAATTATTAGGAGGTTTGTTCAATAAAATTTGAATTGTACTTTTAAGTTAAGAACATGAGAATTATGCTGATTATGTTATTTACATCAATTATTTAAGAAATGAGAAAAATATCATTTGCATAATAATTTGGAACAGGGTGTACATACTATGACTAATAAGCAACTCTGGTTTAAACAGTCAGAACTAAAGGTAAAAAAAAAACATTTTTAGGTTAAGAATGTATAATAAAAACAGAGTTAATAAACTCTATTTAAGTTCTGTATAAGATTTAAAAATACCTTCAAATTATAGTTGAAACATGCAGACGCCATAACATAATTTTGAGATTCAATGTTTTTCATTATTTCAGTGCATGTTGAATAATTTTCTTTTTTTTTTCTTTTTTGTCTTTTTAATGGCAGACATTTGTGAACTGATGAATTATTGATTCTGATTGTACTACTTCTATTTCCTTTTAGGCATAAAAATACTTTTTTCATAGCCATAAAAAATTTACTTAAGTGAACTGGTAAATTCACCTGTAAATAGAGAGGTCTAAAGGGGAAAGAGTAACATTTTTCTCTAAAACTCCAGACACCTGGAACAAAGCTCCTGTGCTCCCAGAAGGTGACAGAGACTTTTGTCATTCACAAGTTCAGAATTAATGTGGAAAAATTGAGCTTCCTCAGCAGATATGCAGTTTCAGTTTTCATGAAAAAAAAGAAAGAAAAAAAAAAACCAAGAGAGAATTGGAGCTTCTTTCCTCCAGTACACAGGGGAAGAGGGTTTACAAAAAGGTGCGGGACAATGCATGGCTGATGTAGAATACAAATGTTGCAGTGTTATTCACCGTAGCCAGATAGTATGCCTGCTGAGAAATGCTTTGGGCACAGAGATAAAGTGGTAGATTAAATGAGTATGGAATGGAAGTATACAGTAAAATGGTTAACATTGATCTGTAAAGTCTTAAATTATTACATTTTGGCTTATCTAATGGTATAGCTCACAAATAAATATACCAGCATTGCTTCCATTCATATTGAATGGGAAAATGTACAGATAGTCAACCCCAGCCTACACTGCTTTCATTTCCTCTGCCTCTCCAAATAAATGTAACGGTATGTTATTTTTAAATAAAGGCACCAAAAATGCATTTTTATTACATCACAATGAACATCACAAAACAGTAAATAAATAGACATATTGATATCCCCCATATATGAAGCTGTATGTGGGCTATGGATAGTTAATTTCATGCTCAGTATGAATTTTTCTATTGCAGCCTTTAGGTTTTTCCTCAACAGCACATTAAAAGGATTGTGTCATCAGAAAATGACCTATCGTTTAAATTAAGTTTTTATGTTAAACATATTTGTTTCTTTTTGGTGACCCTTTTTCTAATTTTTCTTTTACTACAACTATTTATCTATTTATATTACAACTCTAGCTACCATCTTTCTTTCTTTCTTTCTTTCTAAAGAATCCTGAAATCTTGCAATTTTTTGTCTGACCACTAGGCCTAAAACTAAGCTGAGACTTAGGGAAACATTTATTTGGCATGAGACTTCTCCTTTAATGTTCTATATAAATAATAGATTCTGGAGATGTTAATTGTGTTTTTGTCCTTGGGACTTCTCTAAATGCTGTTAAAAACATCAAGATATTCTGTATATATATATATATATATATATTCCCATAGTATATTGAGCTATACAGTAGATATCTTCCTATAGGATATTGAGCTATTCACATATAGATATGTAGCTTCAGTATACTGAGTTATAGATATCTACCTATAGTATATTGAGTTATGGATATCTAGATATGTAGCTTTAGTATACGGAGTTATAGATATCTACCTATAGTATATTGAGCTATGGATATCTAGATATAGAATACTGAAATATAGATATCTACCTAAAGTATATTGGGCTATGGATATCTAGATATGTAGCTTTAGTATACTGAGTTATAGATATCTACTTATAGTATATTGAGTTATGGATATCTAGATATGTAGCTTTATTATACTGAGTTATAGATATCTACCTATAGTATATTGAGCTATAGATACTTAGACCTTGGTGATTCATTATGGTTTTCCAATTTGTCTGCAAAAAAAACATTGGCTGTCTGCTGATTTTTTAATAAGTCATCCAAGAAAATTAAAAAATCAAGGTTGGTAACCCTGGGTGTTCAAGGCAAACCTAAAAGTAAAAGACTTTCAGCAGTTAAACAATTCCAAATACATCAGATTTATTAGAATGAACATTTGGCATAGCATTAATGAATTCTTTCGGTGCTCTACTTGTGCAGTTTTCCAATTTTTTACATTTTCAAAATCAGAATTTTTTAGGGACCAGTTCAGTTTGAAGTGGATTTGAGGGGCCTTCATATTAGAAATACCCCAAAAATGACCCCATTATAAAAACTGCACCCCCCCCCCCAAAGTATACAAAATGACATTTATAAACTTTGTTAATCCTTTAGGTGTTTCACAGGAATAGCAGCAAAGTGAAGGAAAACACTTCAAAATCTCAATTTTTTACACTAACATGTTCTTGTAGACCCAGTTTTTGACTTTTTTAAAAGAGGTAACAGGAGAAAAAGCACCACAAAATGTGGAACCCAATTTCTCTCAAGTAAGGAAATACCTCATATGTGAACGTAAAGTGCTCTGTGGGTGCATTAGAAGGCTCAGAAGCTAAGGAGCGACAATGGGATTTTGGAGAGTGAATGTTCCTGAAATGGTTTTTGGGGGGCTTGTCGCTATTAGGAAGCCCCTATGGTGCCATAACAGCAAAAAAAATCAAATTGCATACTATTTTGGAAACTACACCCCTCAAGGCATGTAACAAGGGGTACAGTGAGCCTTAACACCCCACAGGTGTTTGACGACTTTTTGTTAAAGTTGGATGTGTAAATCCAAAAAAGCATTTTTTTTCCCCAAATCTACTCCATGTGGGGACGTAAAGTGCTCTGCGGGTTCACTACAATGCTCAGAAGAGAAGGAGCCACATTTGGCTTTTCAAAAGCAAGTTTTGCTGAAATTGGTTTTGGGTGGCATGTCGCATTTAGGAAGCCCCCATGGTGCCAGAACAGCAAAAAAAGCCCTATATGGCATACCATTTGGGAAACAACACCCCTCAAGGAATATAACAAGGGGTACAGAGTACCTTAATACCCCACAGGTGTTTGAGAAACTTCCGCAAAATTTGGACATAAAAATTAAAAATTATTTTTTTTTCACTAAAATGCTGGTGTTACCCCAAATTTTTCCTTTTCACAAGGGGTAATAGGAGAAAAAGTCTCCCAATATTTGTAACCCCATTTCTTATGGAAATACCCCATATGTGGATGTAAAGTGTTCTGCTGGCGAACTACAAGGCTCGGAAGAGAAGAAGCGCCATTGGGCTTTTGGAGAGAGGATTTGTTTTGAATGGAAGTTGTGGGCCATGTGCGTTTACAAAGCCCCATGCTACCAGAACAATGGATCCCCGCTCCACATGTGACCCTGCTTCGGAAACTAAACCACTCACAGAATGTAATAAAGGGTGCAGTGAGCATTTACACCCCACTGGCGTGTGACAGATCTTTGGAATTACATTTTTCATTTTCATGGACCACTGTTCAAAAAATCTGTCAGACACCAGTGGGGTGTAAATGTTCACTGCACCGCTTATTACATTCCGTGAGGGGTGTAGTTTCCAAAATGGGGTAACAGGTTGGGGGGGTTCCACTGTTCTGGCACCATGGCGGCTTTGTAAATGCACATGGCCTTCAACTCCAGACACATTCTCACTCCAAAAGCCCAATGGTGCTCCTTTTCTTCTGAGCCATGTAGTGCACCAGCAGAGCACTTTACGTCCACACATGGGGTATTTATATTCTCAGAAGAAATGGTGTTACAAATTATGTTTTTTCTTCCTATTACCCCTTGTGAAAATGAAAAACTTTGGATAACACCAGCATTTTAGTGAAAAAATGTAAAAATTTCATTTTCATGTCCAAATTTAACAAAATTTCTTCAAACACCTGTGAGGTGTTAAGGCTCAATATACCCCTTGTCATGTTCTGTGAGGGGTGCAGTTTCCAAAATGGGGTCACGTGTGTGGTTTTTTTTTTTTTTTTTTGGCGTTTATGTCAGTATATTAGCCACCCCTGTGCAAATCACCTCAAAGGTACATGGTGCTCTCACTCCTGAACATTGTTGTGAGCCCAAATCCAGCCTACAAGCACTGATCGGGAAGGGAGAGAGATAGAGAGAGAAAGGGAAATTGCTGGTGTATTACAGCAGCAATTCACCTCAAGCCCAAACCAGCCTAGAAGCACTGATAGGGAAGGGAGAGAGATTGAGAGAGAAAGTGCGATTGTGGGTGTATTACAGCAGTGATTCACCTCTAGCCCAAATCCAGCCTAGAGGCACTGACAGGGAAGAGAGTGAGATTGAGAGAGAAAGTTCAATTATGAGTGTATTACAGACGTGATTCAACTCAAGCCCAAATCAGAAGAACTGATAGGGAAGGGAGTGAGATTAAGAGAGAAAGCCCAATTTTGGGTGTAGTACACAGCAACTGTGCGCTGCAGCACTGGTGTTTACAACAACTGAAAATCTAATAGTACCCAGCCAGTTACGGTGAGCAGAGCACTAAAAACATATTGTCCTCTATTAAGTGTAACATGTGCGTACATCTAAATGGTGTACCATTTTGTTCCTGTTAAAGTCTTAAGGGCCTAGTTACTGTGAAAGGCCAGCCAAAAGTAGGCAACTGCCCAAAAGTACACAACTGCTGGTGTTGTAGACAAATACTATTTTAAGCCTATTGGAGCGCATTGTACTCCCCTCATAAGTGCATACTACATACGCACATCTAAGTGGTGTACCATTTTGTTCCTGTTAAAATCTTAAGGGCCTAGTTAGTGTGAAAGGCCAGCCATAAGTACACACCTGCTGGTGTTGTAGACAAATACTGTTTTAAGCATAGTGGAGCGTATTGTCCTCCCCTCATATAAGCACTAAGTATGTCAGGCCTAATTTAATCAGGCAGAGGTCACAGCAGACAAGGAGCAAGTGGCAGCAGGAGTCGAAGTGGGAGGCCTGAGCTCCCGGTATCAGCTCCACCCAGCAACCTGTCAACCCGATCCGCAATGTGCCGAACTCCATTTGCCAGGAAGACAACACACTGTTCGGCGATCCCGGTCTTTGTGACAGATCGCCCTGTCTGTCCCCCTAATAATTGAGTCCCCCACTACAAGTACCTGTCTGGCCTGCCCTGCACTCCTCCCTCCCTCCTAATTGGAGCAGACCACCCCCCTGGCGGTCAGAGGCAGAGTCCTGCTGCAGTACTGCTAGCTCTGAAATGGCATCCCCCTCATCTGCCAACCGGGCAAACTTGTTGGGGTGTGCCAGATCAGGACTAGCCTCCCTGACACTTTTCCCTCTACCCCATTTTCTAACTATAACCCAACTAACTGCCTGACTGTCCTGCACCTCAGTCCCACTATCCTCCCCCACCTCTACCCCAGAGAGTACTTGCTCAGCGAGCAGGAGAATCCTCTCCATGTTGTCAATGCGTCTAAGGCTAGGTTCAGACTACGGAATCTCTGGGCAGAAAATTTCCGCCCAGAGATTCCGAGTGAGGCCAGCACTGACTGAATCAGTCGGCGCTATGACCGTGCGGACACTGCAGTCTCCAATAGACTGCAATGTGTTCCGCGCGGATTTCCGCCTGAAGAAAGAGCAATGCCTTTCTTCAGGTGGAAATTTCCAAGCGGATTTTCCGTTCACAAATTCCGCTTCACAAATTCTGAACTGTGAATTTGTGAACGGAAACCCATTCATTACACTATACATTTTAGCAAGCGGAATTTCCGCCTGCAATTTCAAAGCGGAATTGCAGACGGAAATTCCATAGTCTGAACTTAGCCTAAGTGTTGCTAGTGTCTTCTCTAGATCCAGGATCTGGGCTTCCAAATGAACAACTTGCACACATCTAACACAACAATATGCACCCTCAAACTGCTGTTCAAGGATTGCATACATTGTGCAAGATGCACACTGGACTGCCTTTTCCAACATGGAGGCCATACTAGATTTGGGGATTGCAAAATTTAACAGAAAAAAAAAAAATCTAATATTTCAATTTTAACTCCCTGAATTTAAAGTCCCTTCATTTTAAGTCCCCTCACGTTTATACTACTCGTATACTTGTATACTTCACACTCTTGTATACAGACACACAATCGCTAGCTCAACAATCGCTTAGTGTACTTGTTTCTTATATTTACCACACTCCACCTCTCTCTTCCACTGCCTGGAAGTGAATGCAAATGGTCAGCTGTCTGCAAACAGCTGCAATTCATCAGCTTCTAATTATTTAGTTACTCCACCCTCTCTCCACCTGTAATCCTCCCAGACAGAGAAAGAGAGGGGGAAAAAAACACACAGAAATGCACTCAATTGCTCACAATACTTCTCACAATACGAACAGAGAAAAGCCATCACCAATTTCTTGATGATCAAAGTGGATAGGGGGACTCCCCTGTGTAACTTCAATGTCAACCAGTGGCAGCTCATACGTGACACCTGCCGTTTGCTTAAGCCCTTTGAGGAAGCCTTATTAGTCAGTCGCCAGGATTGCAATATGAACAACGTCATTCCACTGCTTCATCTACTACAACTTGTGTTGGAAACGATGGCTGATCAGGGCACTGAAGACATGGCACCTACATCTCACGGCCACATGAGTCCTGTGGGGGCTGAACTGGAGGAGGAGGAGGAGGGGGAGGGGCACAGTGGGGCACAGTTTAGATTTCGCAAAATGGGTGGTTTTTCAAGTCATCTGACAGGAGAGGAGGAACAGGAGCAGCCAGAGGAGCTAGTGGGTTATGAGAAAGGTGAGACAGAGGTCCCAGACACACCGTGGCAGTATGCAGTGGAGATAGAGGCAGAGAGTGCCTCCGAGTCACTTGCACAAATGGCACGATGCATGCTCACTTGTTTGTATAGTGACAGCTGAATTGTCACCATTCTGGAGCGGGATGACTTCTGTCTCTCCACCTTATTGGACCCTTGATACCACCACAAAATGGGGGCCTTTTTTACATCCACTGAGAGGGAGGACAAACTGACCTACTACAAAGATATCCAGTTGGCCAATGCCTATCTGTGCCATCGTCCATCCTCCAGCACTCACCTTCCACTGCCATGGCTGCTGGGGAGGGGTGGAGTGGCAGGAGCAGTACCTGCTCCATCCGCAGCAGCCTGAGTCTACAGTCGCTGAGGAGTAGCTTTCTTCACCTGCATAGTGAAGCAACTCATCAGCAGCAGGTAGACCTGGAGCAGGACCTGAACCAGCAGGTGGTGGCATACCTTGACATACCCATGCCAACACACCTTGAAGATCCGCTGGATCCGCTGGAAGCCAAACTTGATTTTTGGCCGCAACTAGCAGAGTTTGCCCTGGAAAAGCTGTCCTGCCTGGCATGTAGTGTGCCATCAGAGCGGGTGTTTAGTGCGGCCGAGGCCATAGTAACCCCAATGAGAACTCGTCTGTCCACAAAAAAGGGGGAGAGACTGACCTTTGTGAAGATGAATGCCTGATGCCTGATGCATCAGAGTAGAATGACCATGGTGCCACACCAATACTTAACAAATATGTATAGTGATTTAAGGTGCTCCTCCCCAGTTACAGGATATGCATTACGTAGAACTTAACTTTTAAGTTTTTACCCCCACTGGTTACAATGTCCATTGTAACCAGTGGGGGTAAAATCTTCCCCTGTAACGCCCTACTCTTACATTATAAATTCCCTTTTTGGCAAGTGTTACTCGCCCGAAAAAGGGCGGCCCCACACAGGAACCTCTTCCTATTTCCCGATACAAACACTGCCATTTCCCAGGGTTTTTAGGTGGAAATAGAGAGAGCTTCCTGTTTGGGGCCACCCTTTTTAGGGTCAGTAACACTTGCCAAAAAGGAAATTAGAAGGGCAATAGTAGGGCCTTACAGGGACAGTTTTTACCCCCACCTGCTACAATGGACAATATGTTGTTCTCTTCCACCTTTTCGAGGAAAGGGTTACTCGTCTTAAAAAGGGCGGCCCCACACAGGAACCAATGCCTATTTCCACCTAAAAACCCTGGAAAATGGCAAGGGAAATTTTTACCCCCACCGGTTACATAGAACCATACGTTGTTCCCTTCTACCTTTTAGAGATCTATGCGTCACATCAATACTTGGTGGTGTAGGTGGCATATGGTGTTTTTTGCACACCTTTCCTTTTGTTTGATTTAAAAACAAAATTTGGGGTACATATACTGTATTTTAACCTAAGCTTATTATTAAAAGTTAAGCTTTACATAATGCATATCCTTAATACTTTTCTTCTGCCAAACTGCCTCAGCTACTATTCTGATCCTGCCACCTGCCTGATGCCACACATCTGATGCCAAGTACTCCTTTTTTCACCCACCTTCGTCACCGGGTACTGGTATTGCCACCCACCATACCACTCTGTCACGGGTCACTTTCAGGACTCCTGATGCTGCTGCTGCCACCTCCAGGCTGTCTCATTCTGCCACCATATGTTTTCCTCATGCTGATGCCAGCTCCAGGCTGTCTCATTCTGCCAACATATGTTCTCCTCATGCGGATGCCAGCTCCAAGCTGTCTCATACTGCCACCATATGTTCTACTCATGCTGCTGCCATCTCCTGGCTGTGTCATTCAGCCAGTATATGTTCTCCTCATGCTGCCGCCAACTCCAGGCTGTGTCATTCAGCCCACATATGTTCTCTTCATGATGCCGCCAACTCCACGCTGTGTCACTAAGCCACTATATGGTCTCCTCATGCTGCTGCCAACTCCAAGCTGTGTTATTCAGCCACTATATGGCCTCCTCATGCTTCCGCCACCTCCAGGCTGTGTCATTCAGCCACTATATGTTCTCCTCATGCTGCTGCCAACTCCAGGCTGTGTTATTCAGCCACTTTATGCTCTCCTCATGCTTCTGCCAACACAAGGCTGTGTCTTTCAGCCACTATATGCTGCCACCAACTCCAGGTTGTGTCATTCAGCCATTATATGGTCTCCTCTTGCTTCCACAACTCCAGGCTGTGCTATTCAGCCACTAAATGGTTTCCTCTTGCTGCCGTCAGCTACTATATGGACTCCTCATGCTGCTGCCAACTCCAGGCTGTGTCATTCAGCCAGTATATGTTCTCCTCATGCAGCTGCCAACTCCAGGCTGTGTCATTCAGCCACTATATGGTCTCCTCATGCTTCCGTCACCTCCAAGCTGTGTCATTCAGCCCCTATATGTTCTCCTCATGCTGCCGCCAACTCCACGCGGTGTCATTTAGCCACTATATGGTCTCCTCATGCTGCTGCCAACTCCAGGCTGTGTTATTCAGCCACTATATGGTCTCCTCATGCTTCCACCACCTCCAGGCTGTGCTATTCAGCCACTATATGGTCTCCTCTTGCTACCATCAGCCACTATATGGTCTCATCATACAGCCGCCAAATCCAGGCTGTGTCATTCAGCCACTATATGGCCTCCTCTTGCTTCCGCCACCTCCAGACTGTGTCATTCAGCCACTATATTTTCTCCTCATTGCTGTCGCAAACTCAAGGCTGTTTCATTCAGCCACTCTATGCTGCTGCCAACTCCAGGCTGTGTCAGTCAGCCACTATATGGTCTCCTCATGCTGCCGCCATCTCCAGGCTGTGTCATTCAACCACTATATGTTCTCCTCATGCTGCTGCCACCTCCACACTGTGTCATTCAGCCACTATATGGTCTCCTCATGCTGCCGCCACCTCCATGCTGTGTCATTCAGGCACTATATGGTCTCCTCATGCTGCCACCACCTCCACCCTGGGTAATTCAGATACTTTATGGTCTCTTCATGCTGCCGCCACCTCCATGCTGTATCATTCAGGCACTATATGGTCTCCTCATGCTGCAGTCACCTCCATGCTGGGTCATTCAGGCACTATATGGTCTCCTCATGCTGCCGCCAACTCAAGGCTGCGTCATTCAGTCACTGCATGGTGTCCTCTTGCTGCCACCACCTCCACGTTGTGTCATTCAGCCACTATATGGTCTCGGCCTAATCAAATCTCTATTAATAGGTCTAAACTGATGTATTACATGAAACTAAACATACTTCTCATATACAATTATTTCTGAAAATGTACTGCTTCAAAAAAATGTTTTTTTTTTTAAATCATATATTCACTAATGCCTCAGGCTTTGCCCTGTTGACCTTGGTTATGACTGAGGAATACATTCACTGAGCGGGTATAGCATGCTCATTTTAACAAAATATTGCACACTAGTCTCTCCTGTATATGCCAGCTAGTGGGGTTGTGGGAGAGTGTGTGCTTTGTTGCTAGACAACAGCAAGGTAACAGGTCAGAGAGGAAACTAGGATGGTGGAGAAGAACAGTACATTGATAAAGATCATTTAACCTAAAAACAACTCATTTAGAGATTTGTTTTACCAACATTGCTACCAATTTTACTTTGTGTGGGTGAACACCTAATATTTATTGATACATCATGACATGAATAATCTCCATTTCACTAAAAGTATAACTAAATTAAAACAATATGGTGTTCTAATAAATGTTTACTGTATGAGTATCATGAACGACAAAAATTCATATAATTATTGCAATTAGTACTGCATCAGGGAGGAATTTGGGGCACCTTGACATATTATTTAATGTTGACCATGTGCAACATCATGGCTGTAATTTTTGAGATTTGAGAAAACTTTGATTTTGGCAGGTAGCTGCTCCAGTTCATACCTTATCGGCCTTGTGGCACGATTCCTGTGGCTGGCATCACAAAGGAAACAGTCCAGAAGCTAAAATAGGTCCCTAGAGCTAGCTGTCTCCTCTCAGTGCCTTGTAATGCATTCCAGTGATTTGCTTTATCAGGTACTTATAAACACCTGACAAATGCTGCAAGTAAGAAGTAAAAATAAAATGCGACCAAAAGCAACTAAAAAGTTATTTTTATTTGGTATTGTGAAGATAAACAAATATTTATTAAAAATCATATAAATTATAAACAATGCATATTTGATATCCACAATGTACTATAGGAATAGACTTATTTTAGAGCAGAGTTAAACAGGAAACCATAGTGTCAGGATTCGGCTAGCTGGATGTGGATCCTCTGTGTCAGCGAGGGATTTGCGTGGATCGTGTCGGTGGACCGGTTCTAGGGTTGCTACTGGTATTCACCAGAGCCCGCCGCAAAGTGGGATGGTCTTGCTGCGGCGGTAGCAACCAGGTCGTATCCACCGGCAACGGCTCAACCTCGCTGACTGCTGAGAAGGCATGGGACAGAAGGACTAGGCAGAGGCAAGGTCAGACGTAGCAGAAGGTCGGGGCAGGCGGCAAGGTTTGTAGTCAATAGCAACAGCAAGAGGTCAGGTACACTGGTAAGGCAAACACTGTAACGCTTTCTCTGGCACAAAGGCAACAAGATCCGGCAAGGAAGTGAAGGGGAAGTGAGGTAATATACACAGGGAGCAGGTGGAAGCTAATTAGACTGATTGGGCTAGGCACCAATCATTGGTGTACTGGCCCTTTAAATCTTAGAGAGCTGGACGTGACAGCCGGGGACCGGGACAGGTGAGTGACTTGGGATGCGATTCGCGGGCGGGCGCGTCCCGCTATGCGAATCGCATCCCCGCCGGCAGAGTCAGTGCAGCGCTCCCGGTCAGCGGGTCTGACCGGGGCGCTGCAGAGAGAGGAACACCGCGAGCGCTCCGGGGAGGAGCAGGGACCCGGAGCGCTCAGCGTAACACATAGAAACACATCGCAGGACAGTTTTTTTTTTTTTTATTATTATTATTTATTTAACCAAATTCACAAAATGAAGAACCAAAACAAACTTATCAATTCTGGTGTGACAAGATAGAATAACAACAAATAAATATATACTTCCCAAGGTCAAAAAAGGCTTGACTTGAAAAGAGCTCATTTCATAATTGTAAAGTATATAAACCATTTCTTTACACTTTAAAATTCAGCTATATGCGTTTTTTATTTAGTTATTTATTTTTTTAAACAAAATAAATTGAAGTTTATTAAGTCAAGGGTAAATTTAAAGGCCTCAGATGCTGGCAAGCCAGAGGATAAAGTGAAATACAATAACTCAGGATATACTTAAATCCCTAGTCCTGGCAGCTTGTTTCTCTTGTAAAGTAAGAATTATGATCATGTTTTGTAAATTGTGATGAAATGCACCAGATCTCTCTTAAAACAGTGCTTCTTCCCTGGAGAGGAAGTGGCTTAAGTGTTGCTGCAGCCTGTGCTCAGAGAATTAATTCTAAACGGCTGATAGATATTCCAGGTTTCCAGTGAATGGCATCTCAAGTACATTTTCCACTTACATTACACTTTATTGATGATAATAGGTTTTAGAAATCACACTAACAGAGACCACAAGAAACAGCACAGTTTTCTCTGGAGAGAAGGATATTCTTCAACATAACAAGTAGAGTAATAGGAGGGTTATTTAATCTAACAACATTTGCCTTGACTCCTCTCTGCTGGACAATCAGTAACCTGGAAATATCCATACTTGGAATAAGACACTCGTTTTTCAGGTAGATTTATAATAGTTAAGTGAACAACTAGGTCTCTCTCTTCTCTCTTAGGTTTTATAAGTTACTAATGTATATTATGATGATAATTATTATTCAATATTATTCATTTTTATTTATTGTTAATATAAGAATGTTCCCATTTCTGATGCCAATGCCCTACATTTGCTTGTAGAATACATAATCTGTTTAGAATAACTTAAATAGGGGTTGAGCAAAGGGTAAATAGAGAAGTGACGTGTCAAGGAAGCTATTAAGGCTGTACTATGAGAAACAGCAGTGGTAATTTGGGGGGTAAGAGAGCTCAGATAAGGGACCATGCATGCTAATCTTTGGCTCCAACAAACAAACACAAAAAACATACTAAAAATACATTTAAATAAGATAAGATCCTGTTCATGAATATTATCACTGCTACTCTTAAAGTGATTGGTAAACTATAACATTTATCGCCTCCATTACTGCTGGCAGTATGTGATTTAGGAAGGTGTTGTAGCAAGAATGTCATCACATTAAATTGCACCCTATGAGTTAGAAACAGAGGGATGTAAAGTTACCACTATTATAGAAGTATTTTAGAAGAGGATTTCTATGAATAAATGGTAAAAAGTAACACTAAGTGATCAGTGGGGCACTACAATAACCCAACTCAAGCCCTCCCTGTGGTCCTTCGCGTCTTCAGTCCTTCCTTGTAGAGTGATAGTTTTTATGAAAAAAAAAATTCTTTAACTTATGAATTACTTGACCAGCGATTGGTTGAGCAAGCATTCCCTGCGTGTCAAAAACAGGGTACTATGCTCAGCTAGAACCAGGTACCATCAGGAAAGATCTGGTGGAAAATTGAGGCAGGAATATCTCTTTTCTTTTTTTTTTTTTTCATTTTCATAGCCACTCCAGCCCATACTCAAAAATTGGGGTGACACAACTTCTTTCAGCTGATCATACACATTAGGTCATTTTGAGAAGATGCCACCAATGTCAGCTCAGTAGTATTCACTGCAAAACTAATGTGTATAGGGCAGCATGGATGTCCTCTAAAGTCTACTGTTAGGAAACACAAGAATTAAGTTTTTAACACCTAACAATCCATAAAGAATATATAGTATCACTTTTCGTTACTTTCTTCTCACTTTATTCCAGAATTACAAAAATAGACGCTACTAGGGAGGATTATGGTTTCTTAAAGCTGTTCTGCACATCTGTGTGTTTTCTAAAGATGTGCTTAATATCTTCTTATTCCAATCTTTCTATGCACTGGATACATTCTAACAAAAAACGTAGAAGTTGAACTGGAGATCTAAACCCTTGGAAAATTTCCCATTGCACATTTCATAATCTAGATCTAACTAAACAGAAAACACAGGAGCATGAAAAATATTATCTATTTATTTTAATATATAAACAAATACATGAAAAAAATTGGGACCAAATAAATACCTTTCTCTATACAGAGCTTGGTGGAAAATCTCCATATCATTCAGTGGTTAGTTAAACAAGGTAACAATGCAAAGTGTCCAATAAATGTAGATTTGAATTGAAAGCATTTTATATCAGAGATTGAAGAGTAACTGAACATAATAGAAAATCACAGGGTTAATAATGTCTCTAGGAGCATTATCTCCTGCAGGCAAACTTATGTTGCTGCAACAAAATGTCTATAACCGATGAAAAGAATTGCACTGCAACTGTCTACAGTATATTACAACGGCTATAGTTTTATTGTAAATGAAATTTTACATTCCACTTGACTTCAGAAGACAGATCTATTTTGCTGCAAGCACTAAGGAAGTTAATTCTGTTCTAATCTGACAATCGAGATACATATTCTGGTTTATCATGCCAAAAGGTTGAAATGAGAATGTATCAATCAGGTAACCAATGTATACATTGATCATAAAGTCTCATCATGCATAAACATATAGGACAAAAATTGCTAACATCGTGTCAGGGTACTACATCAATGGTATTATCATCTATCATCGTCTCAGGACAGTTAATCCATCTTGCCAGATAGGCCATCCATGATCAGGAAAAATGTATTGCTACCTCCACAGAACCTTTTGTGTGTAGTGACATAGAAAAATGCCCTTAAGATAATAAACAGGGCTCTTAAAAAAAACAAAGTTGCAATAATAATGTTCAAAGAGTCTTCATGAATTCAAGAATAACCTTTCCTGTTGATGATACTGTTATAAAGTGCTTCAGTTACCTTGAAAGAAGCTACTAGTCACTCTATCGGTGCAGACTATCAGTAAATCACCAGTGGAAAATGGTTATGTATTTTACAAAATATGCTTACTTTTTTTTATTCTTATCAGCAACCCATAAAATGCTTAAAATATCCTTCCTTACCACCACCCTTTTTATTTCCATACTAGAAAAAAACAATGTGAATTATGCTATAAAATTTCATGGCTGACATGTGATTTTTTTTGACCAGAGTTCATTCCAAAGTCTCCCAATGCGTTCCTCCTTTCACCTCGGGGGGGGGGTTAATCGTATGTGAGTGCCACTGTTTAGGCTCATTACACTGCAGTAAAATCTTATTTCATTTCACATGTGTTATAACATTATAAAATACGCAATAAATGTATTCTGTGCATTGAGACGTGATTGCTTTTCCTTATGCGGTAACACATATTCACTGAACAAAACCTTCTGTAGATGAAAAATTATATATATGAGTCCCAAAATTGACTGGATAGGGTAAAATAACATATTTTATTCATCAATGTATACTGTGGATCCAAATAAAAATTTCTCTTTTAATAAATAAAATAATGAGATCCTATTCGCTAGTCAAGATCTGGGGCATGTTCAGATGTGACGGTTTTTGTATATTTTTTGTGTTTATAAAGATTTTATGCACATGTCACATTGCAGCCTGCCCTTCTTGCAGTTTTGAGGTGTTTATGTGACACTTACCCTATTGGCTTCAATGAAGAAAAAACACACCATTAAAAAACACATGCAAAAAGCATTTATACAGAATAATAGTGATGCTTATCATGGGAAAATGGCAGTAAAATGCACATATTTTCATTGCGTTTTTGCAGCTCAATAATGAAATGCTGCCACATCACTACCAGCAAGCATGAGTCCATTCTTAGTGTTTACAGAAGCGCAATATGTACAGCATGAAAGGAGGTGAACCCTAAGCTCTCACACTTTGTAGAACATGGACTGTAGATGTATTTTTACTGTTGGTTTCCTGCTTCTCTGAATGGACCGACTCATGCACATGGAAAAGTTAGGCCTAGGGCTTGTTTCCCCTAGTAGAATTATAGTGTGTACGGAAGCAAACTTTTTTTTTTTTTACACTGGTCAATTATTTGCCAAATAAAAGTTCCATCCTGATATTTGTCACATGTTTAATGGCTGACAAATTATGTTCATGCCAATTGGATCTTTTGTGTAGCCAATGAAGTAAGAGTTATAGGCTGCAGGTTGCCCTGGGTAAACAGGAGATATATGATGAACTTAAAGGGGCACTCAAGTGGAAACAATTTTTGTAAAATCAACTGGTGCCAGAAAGTTAAACAGATTTGTGAATTTGTTCTATCAAAAAAATCTGAATCCTTCCAGTACTTATCAGCTGCTGTATGTTCCAGAGGAAGTTCTTTTCTTTTTGAATTTCTTTTCAGTCTGTCCACAGTGCTCTCTGCTGACACCTCTGACCATGTCAGAAACTGTCCAGAATAGGAACAAATCCCCATAGCAAACCTATCCTGCTCTGGACAGTTCATGACATGAACATAGGTGTCAGCAGAGAGCACTGTGGACAGACTGAAAAGAAATTAAAAAATAAAGTAACTTCATATGTAATATACAGCAGCTGATAAGTACTGGAAGGATTCATATTTTTTAATAGAAGTAATATACAAATATGTTTCACTTTCTGGCACCAGTTGATTTTAAAAATTTTTTTTCCACTGGAGTACCCCTTTAACCTCTTAAGGACGCAGGGCATATGGATACGCCCTGCATTCCGAGTCCTTAAGGACGCAGGGCGTATCCATACGCCCGTGGGAATTCCGGTCCCCACCGCTAGCCGGTTGGGGACCGGAGCCGGATGCCTGCTGAAATCGTTCAGCAGGCATCCCGGCACATCGCCCAGGGGGGTCATTATGCCCCCCCATGACGGCGATCGCCGCAGATCGCTGGACAATTCAGTCCAGCGATCAGCGGCGATTCCGGGTCAATCGGGTCTCCAGTGACTCGGTGACCCGGAATTACTGGCTGTTCGGGGACGTCTCTGACGGCCCCGAACAGCCAGAGCCTGCAGGGGTGAGGTGGCACTGGTGCCACCTCACGATCGCCCTGATTCGTCGGCCGGATTACCGGCCGACCAATCAGGGCGCCTGCTGCGGGTGTCACTCCCGCACCCGCTCCGCCCCTCTTCCGGAGGGCGTGAGCGGGAAGATGACCCCGGGTGCTGGGGACCCCGATCCCCGGCGTCCATGTTGGAATCGGGGCCCCAGGAGCGACGGCGGCGGCGACGAGGGACAGTCCTGCGATGGAGCAGCAGCAGGAGGTGAGTTACAGCCTCCTGCTGTTGCTTAGAAACAGCTCCCAGCATGCAAAAAGGGCATGCTGGGAGCTGTAGTTATGCAACAGCAGGAGGCAGACCACCACAACTCCCAGCAATCCCTTATGGGCATGCTGGGACTTATGGTTTTGCAACAGCTGGAGGCACATTTTTTCTATGGAAAAGTGTACCTTCAGCTGTTGTATAACTACAACTCCCAGCTTGCACAAACAGCTAAAGTGCATGCTGGGAGTTGTAGTGGTGCATCTGCCGGTTGCATAACTACAACTCCCAGCATGCCCGTTGGCTGTCGGTGACTGCTGAGAGTTGTAGTTTTGCAACAGCTGAAGGCACGCTGGTTGTGAAACTTAGAGTTTTTTTTTTTTACCTAACTCAGTGTTTCACGACCGGTGTGCCTCCAGCTGTTGCAAACTACAACTCCCAGCAGTCACCTTACACCATGCACCGTACATGCTGGGAGTTGTAGTTTTGCAACAGCTGGAGGCACACTGGTTTTGAAACACTGAGTAAGGTCACAAACTCAGTGATACATAACCAGTGTGCCTACAGCTGTTGCAAAACTAAAACTCTCAGCATGTACAGTCTGTCAGCGCATGCTGGGAGTTGTAGTTTTGCAACAGCTGGATGTCCCCCCCAATGTGAATGTACAGGGTACACTCACATGGGCGGAGGCTTACAGTAAGTATCTGGCTGCAAGTTTGAGCTGCAGCAAATTTTCTGCAACAGCTCAAACTGCCAGCGAGAAACTACTGTGAACCCCGCCGGTGTGACTGTACCCTAAAAACACTACACTACACTACCACAAAAAATAAAATAAAAAGTAAAAAAACACTACATATACACATACCCCTACACGGCCCCCCTCCCCTCCCCAATAAAAATGAAAAACGTCTGGTACGCCACGGTTTCCAAAACGGAGCCTCCAGCTGTTGCAAAACAACAACTCCCAGTATTGTCGGACAGCCGTTGACTGTCCAGGCATGCTGGGAGTTTTACAACAGCTGGAGGCACCCTGTTTGGGAATCACTGGCGCAGAATTCCCCTATGTCCACCCCTATGCAATCCCTAATTTAGGCCTCAAATGCGCATGGTGCTCTCACTTTGGAGCCCTGTCGTATTTCAAGGCAACAGTTAAGGGTCACATATGGGGTATCGCCGTACTCGGGAGAAATTGTGTTACAAATTTTGGGGGGTATTTTCTGCTTTTACACTTTTTAAAAATGTTAAATTTTTGGGAAAAGAAGCATTTTTTTTTTTTTACATATGCAATAGTTGTGAAACGCCTGTGGGGTATTAAGGTTCACTTAACCCCTTGTTACATTCCCCGAGGGCTCTAGTTTCCAAAATGGTATGCCATGTGTTTTTTTTTTTTTGCTGTTCTGGCACCATAGGGGCTTCCTAAATGTGGCATGCCCCCAGAGCAAAATTTGCTTTCAAAAAGCCAAATGTGACTCCTTCTCTTCTGAGACCTGTAGTGCGCCAACAGAGCACTTTTCACCCCCATATGGGGTGTTTTCTGAATCGGGAGAAATTGGGCTTCAAATTTTTGGGGGTATTTTCTGCTTTAACCCTTTGTATAAATGTAAATTTTTTGGGAAACCAAGCATTTTAGGTAATTTTTTTTTTTTTTTTTTACATATGCAAAAGTCGTGAAACACCTGTAGGGTATTAAGGTTCACTTTACCCCTTGTTACATTCCCCGAGGGGTCTAGTTTCCAAAATGGTATGCCATGTGTTTTTTTTTGCTGTCCTGGCACCATAGGGGCTTCCTAAATGTGGCATGCCCCAGAGCAAAATTTCCTTCAAAAAAGCCAAATGTGACTCCTTCTCTTCTGAGACCTGTAGTGCGCCAGCAGAGCACTTTTCACCCCAATATGGGGTGTTTTCTGAATCGGGAGAAATTGGGCTTCAAATTTTGGGGGGTATTTACTGCTATTACCCTTTTTAAAAATGTAAAACTTTAGGGAAACCAAGCATTTTTAGGTAAAATTATTATTATTTTTTTTTTACATATGCAAAAGTCGTGAATCACCTGTGGGGTATTAAGGTTCACATTACCCCTTGTTACGTTCCCCGAGGGGTCTAGTTTCCAAAATGGTATGCCATGTGGGGTTTTTTGCTGTTCTGGCACCATAGGGGCTTCCTAAAGGTGACATGCCCCCCAAAAACCATTTGACGCTCCTTCCCTTCTGAGCCCTCTACTGCGCCCGCCGAACAATTAACATAGACATATGAGGTATGTGCTTACTCGAGAGAAATTGGGTTTCAAATACAAGTACAAATTTTCTCCTTTTTACCCCTTGCAAAAATTCAAAAATTGGGTCTACAAGAACATGCGAGTGTAAAAAATGAAGATTGTGAATTTTCTCCTTCACTTTGCTGCTATTCCTGTGAAACCCCTAAAGGGTTAAAACGCTTACTGAATGTCATTTTGAATACTTTGGGGGGTGCAGTTTTTATAATGGGGTCATTTATGGGGTATTTCTAATATGAAGACCCTTCAAATCCACTTCAAACCTGAACTGGTCCCTGAAAAAAAGCGAGTTTCAAAATTTTGTGAAAAATTGGAAAATTGCTGCGGAACTTTGAAGCCCTCTGGTGTCTTCCAAAAGTAGACATATTGTATATGTGAATAAAAAAAATTATTTGGAATATCCATTTTCCTTACAAGCAGAGAGCTTCAAAGTTAGAAAAATGCTAAATTTTCTAATTTTTCATCAAATTTGGGGATTTTTCACCAAGAAAGGATGCAAGTTACCAAAAAATGTTACCACTAAGTTAAAGTAGAATATCTCACGAAAAAACAATCTCGGAATCAGAATGATAACTAAAAGCATTCCAGAGTTATTAATGTTTAAAGTGACAGTGGTCAGATTTGCAAAAAATGGCCGAGTCCTTAAGGTGAAAACGGGCTCAGTCCTTAAGGGGTTAAACGGACACACAAACAATCCAGCGACAGCCCAGATGCATGATTAATGCATAAAAAATGTGTACCTTCCCAAAATTTATCAAATTCCCTGCCACCATTTAATACATTTTGGTGCTCCTACACATTAACTAAGACGTAGAGATATACTAGTGTCTACCCACATAAGATGTAGTACTCTCAAAAATTCATATGAAAAATGAGAAATGGGGGAGGAAGTGAAGAATAAAATGTCACTTTTAATCTAATAAGTTAAAAGTAACAAACAAAGTGATGTGAGAGACCCAGAAAACACTGATGGTGGTTTTCTGGTACTATTAGACACAAACATACCGTATCACTAACAGTAAATATACAATAGAGTAGTCATGCCAAAGTACGTGTAGCACCAGCTGTAAATAGATATCTGACACATGGACAACTCACTCTGCCCTACGCATTTCGGTACACCATCCTCTGTGAACTCATCAGGGGATGCATACAGTGTAGGTCCAACAACAATCACATAATGTCAGTATATAGCATAGATAACTGCAGATGCATTTGAGGGCTGCCAATACAATCACAGCCCTCAAAATAAATAAGGCAATCTCGACAAATACCACCTAGTAGTTATAATGGACCTAGGTAGTAATTACAGAGTTGATCCACATCCAGAACCTGTTTAATCCTTTAAAGAAAACATACATATAGAATGTTCCATGAGAGTTCAATCGCTGCTAGGGAGAAAAACACCTGCAAAGGAATGAAGCAACTCACGATTCTGGTGTCATACAAATTCTCCTGCATGTACCCGCAGTGGCGGGGAACTATGCGATCCTGCCGGCTACTACCACACATGCAGGAGGAGAGTGGACTGTGACAACATATCCATTTCCGGGGCAGATGGCTTATGGAGGCTATACCCATTAGCACACTAATATGAAGAGAGAGCTATTGTGTACGTGTTGCATACTAAATAGCCAGCTGAGTTAAAATGCACATAAAAGATATACATATCCGTGTTCATGGAGGATGGCCAGGGACCAAAGAGCAAGCAAAACTGATATTAGATAGAGCAAACCAATTACAACAGCTAGAACCCCATGATCAAAGATAAACACTTTGCTAAAAAAATAAAGGGAACACTAAGATTACACATCCTAGAGCTGAATGAATGAACTAATCGTATGAAATACTTTCATCTTTACATAGTTGAATGTGTTGACAACAAAATCACACAAAAAATATCAATGGAAATCAAATTTATCAACCCATGGAGGCCTGGATATGGAGTCATGCTCAAAATCAAAGTGGAAAACCACACTACAGGCTGATCTAACTTTGATTTAATGTCCATAAAACAAGTCAAAATGAGGCTCAGTTGTGTGTGGCCTCCACGTGCCTGTATGACCTCCCTACAATGCCTAGGCATGCTCAGGACAGTCTGTTGTGCAAAGTGGCGTTGGTGGATGAAGCGAGACATGATGTCCCAGATGTGCTCAATTGGATTCAGGTCTGGGGAACAGGTGGGCCAGTCCAATTGAATCAGTGCCTTCCTCTTGCAGGAACTGCTGACACACTCCAGCCACATGAGGTCTAGCATTGTCTTGCATTAGGAGGAACCCAGGGCCAACCAAACCAGTATATGGTTTCACAAGGGGTCTGAGGATTTCATCTCAATGCATAATGGCAGTCAGGCTACCTCTGGCAAGCACATGGAGGGCTGTGCGGCCCCCCAAAGAAATGCCACCCCACACTATTACTGACCCACCACCAAACCAGTCATGCTGGAGGATGTTGCAGGCAGCAGAACGTTCTCCACGGCGTCTCCAGACTCTGTCACGTCTGTCACATGTGCTCAGTGTGAACATGCTTTCATCTGTGAAGAGCCCAGAATTTGCCAATCTTGGTGTTCTCTGGCAAATGCCAAACATCCTGTAAGCACCACCCCCACCTGTGGATGTCGGACCCTCATACCACCCTCATGGAGTCTATTTCTGACCATTTGAGTGGACACATGCACATTTGTGGCCTGCTGAAGGTCATTTTGCAGGGCTCTTGCAGTGCTCCGTCTGCTCCTCCTTGCACACAGGTGGAGGTAGCAGTTCTGCTGCTGGGTTGTTGCCCTCCTACGGCCTCCTCCACGTCTCCTGATGTACTGGCCTGTCTCCTGGTAGCGCATCCATGCTCTGGACACTACGCTGACAGACACAACAAACCTTCTTGCCACAGCTTGCATTGATGTGCCATCCTGTATGAGCTGTAGTACCTGTGCCACTTGTGTGGGTTGTAGACTCCGTCTCATGCTACCACTAGAGTGAAAGCACCGCCAGCATTCAAAAGTGACCAAAACATCAGCTAGGAAGCATAGGAACTGAAAAGTGGTCTGTGGTCACCACCTGTAGAACCACTCCTTTACTGGGGGTGTCTTGCTAATTGCCTTTTATTTCCATCTGTTGTGATTGTCAATCAGTGTTGCTTCCTGAGTGGACAGTGTGATTTCACAGAAGTGTGATTGACTGAGTTACATTGTGTTGTTTGAGTGTTCCCTTTATTTTTTTAGCAGTGTATTATGAATACATTAATACGTAAACAGTGTCAACAATGGATGGGATATGATCCTAGCAACCGGGGGAGGGGACCTTCTTGAGACTGGTGAAAGGGACCGGGGTGAAGGTCCGTTTACTGATTGGAGACTTAAGAGTAGAGCCCAACCACCTACATGTGTATTGAGGTGTTTCGGGAACTGATGACACATGATCTTAGAGAACTAACGACTCAAGACAGCAGCATGAGGAACAACTTATTACGAAAGGAGAGTCTAGCCATTAGGGAACTTGAAAATAACAACCTTGTCATAAAACCCTCCGATAAAAGGGGGAAACATAGTGATTATGGGTAGAAATCAATACAAAGATGTGTTATAAAATCTTACTTGACAGAGTCTTATGAGATCCTGTCAGGTGATCCCACTCCTGGACCATGCCAGATTCAATAAATTAATAAGTGATAAGGAATATGAGTTCTTTACTCCTGTTGCCCCAATTATCCCCGCGTTCTATGCGCTGCCCAGGATACATAAAGGGACCTCCCCATTGAAAGGGCGCCCGATAGTTTCGAGCATAGGCATCTTTTTTTTGCAGAACGTGGGGGTAGATGTGGATAAAGTCTTGAGACACTTTGTTACCTCATTACCGTAATTTATCCATGACACGATGGACCTCCTGTCTAAATTGGACGGTATTGAGGTTGATGACAACATGCTGCTAGGTGGGGTTAATGTGAAGGCCCTATACTCCTCCATCCCACACGATAAGGGCATCAAAGCAGTCGCCTATTACTTTTCCACCAGGGGGACCTACATGCAGAGCCACCACACGTTTGTCTTAAAACTGATGGAGTTTATTCTCAACCATAATTACTTTCTCTTTGACGGACGCTACTACCACCAGTTGAAAGGGACTGCCATGGGCAGTCCCTGTGTGCCAACCTATGCAAACATCTTAGGTTGGTGGGAATCCACCATAGCGTTCGTCAAAGAGAGAGAAAGATTCATTGACTTGGCCCCCCTGTGGGCACGCTATATAGATGATGTCTTCATATTGTGGACAGGTACAGTGACTGAGTTAAGGGAATTTATGGACTCCATCAATATATTAATGACATCGGCCTCACCTTTACCTTTACTCTTAATAATAAATCTTTGGACTTTCTTGATGTTACTATCAAGAAGGACGGACAGGGCGGGCTTGTCATCAATGTATTTCGGAAAACCACATCAGTGAACTGCCTCCTGAGGTAGGAGAATTGCCACCTGGGACCCTTGAAAAGGGTATCCCAAAGGAGCTATTTCTCCGCCTCAGGAGGAACTGTTCGAAAGAGGAGAAGTTTACAGTACAGGCCAGGGAACTTAGAACAAGATTTAAAGAAAGAGGATATCCAGATCAGGTCCTCATTCCAGCTTACAAAAATGCTAAATCCATCCCAAGACAACAGTTACTTGTCCCCACGCAGCATTCAGAGGAATCCACCGTTTGTAGAATCATTGGCACGTTCGACATGTCAGGTCCCGTTACGGGGATATTAAAACGATATTGGAGTATATTACAGACGGATAAAGATCTGGATGCTTTTATTGGGGAATATCCCCAGATCATGTACCGTAAGGGTAGGAGCACTGGGGACATGGTCACACACAGCCATCTTGTCCCACTCCCTCCATCCAGCACTTAGTAAGACAGAAGTGGTGTAACTGGTTCCCATGAATATGGTCACTGCCGTGCCTGTATGTTTATGAAAAAAACTGAAACTGTCACGATTGGGACATCTAATAAAATGTACAGAATCAAGGGATTCATTAATTGTAGTCTACGTCACTGTCTGCTTTTGTCACCTTATGTATATGGGGAAAACTCCACAAATTATGCAGGAGGGTCCTTGAGCACGTTGGCGACGTCAGGAACAGATGAGACACGGCAGTGGCAAGACACATTAATGAGGTACATGGGGGTGATTCTAAACATCTCAGTTTTTATGGGTTTGAAAAAATATGTCCCTCTGCACGTGGGGGTGATTTGGATCGGTTACTTCTACAGCGTGAGGCATGGTGGATATTCACTTTGGATACGGTTGCCCCTAAAGGGCTCAATGTGCAACTTTGTTTCATCAGATATATGGGAACCCCTTTAGTGTGTCTGACAAGGGATATCTGTTTGGGGTGGGGAACAGGTAGACAGTGGGGGCTGTAGTCATCCAATGAGTTAGTTCCCCTCCTAGGTAGGGACCCTTAGGGTATACCAGGATAGGTTCCCGAGCGGGACTGCCATTTTTAGGGCGGCCACCCCGCCTAGGTCTAGGGTATAGTATAGGGATGCCTAGGATTGTATTAGGCTCACTAGGCCCATGCTAACTTTACTTTCCCTCCCCCGGTTGTTATGATCATATCCCATCCCTTGTCGACATTGTTTACATATTAATGTATTCATAATATTTATTTATCTTTGCTCATGGGGTTGTCCTTGGTTTGCTCTATCTAATATAAGTGTTGCTTGCTCTTTGATCCCTGGCCATCCTTCATGAACACAGTTATCATGTGTCCCATACAACTATACATGTTCATCTGTGCTTTCTGCTATTTCATCATAGATACATATATTTATCTTTTATGTGCAGCTTAACTCCGCTAGCAATTTAGTATCCACCACGTACACAATAGCTCTCTCTTCATATTAGTGTGCTAATGGTGTGCTAATAGCCTCCATAAGCCATCTTTATTACTTTTTTGTGACCATCAGGATATGGTCCCTAACTGTGACAAACATTCCAGTCTGTGACACTTACGGAGCAGTGACACGCCCTCTGGCCCCGGCATCGGGTTGGATTCAGCGTGACTGCTGGGCTCCTCCCACTTCTCCAGAAACGGATATGTCGCCAGACACCGCTCTCCTCCTGCATGTGTGGTAGTAGCTGTCAGGATCACGCGGTTCCCCGCCACTGCGGGTACATGCAGGAGAATTTGTATGACACCAGAATGAGTTGACTCATTCCTTTGCAGGTGTTTTTTTCCTTAGCAACAATTGAACTCTCATGGAACATTCTATATGTATGTTTTCTTTACAAGATTGACCAGGTTCTGGATGAGGAACAACTCTGTAAATATCACCTAGGTCCATTTTAACTACTAGGTGGTATCTGTCAAGATTGCCTCATTAATTTTGAGGGTTGTGACTGTATTGGCAGCCCTCAAATGCATTTGCAGTTATCTATGCTATATACTGACATTATGTGATATCACAGAGAACGGTGTACCGAAAGATGTAGGACAGAGTGAGTTGTCCATGTGTCAGATATCTATTTACAGCTGGTGCTTTATGTACCTTGGCATGAATCCTCTACTGAATATTAACTGTTAGTGATACGGTATATTTGTGCCTAATGGTAGCAGAAAACCACCATCAGGATTTTCTGGGTCTCTCACATCACTTTGTGTGATACTTTTATTTCTTATTAGATTAAAAGTTAAGTTTTATTCTTCACTTCCTCCCCCACTCCTACACGTTACTAACACTCAAAAAAATAGGTATAGAAAAATGCTTCACTTACACCTACAGTGATGAATACTCCTATTGCTCCTACCAACTAACAAGTTCTTCTGGCCCCTTGTAACGGCTGGTGATAGAGAAGTGGATCCGCTGGACCTGTGTGGATGATGGCGTGGGCCGTACTAGTGAGCGGAGTCTAAGGTGCCGCTGGTTTTCACCAGAGCCCGCCACAAAGCGGAATGGACTTGCTGCGACAGGCGGCACCCAGGTCGCCTGATGCAACTCGTCCACACAGGCTGCTGAGGTGTAGCGTGGCACAGGAAGGCTAAGGCAAGCTCGTAGTCAGGACAGGCAAAAGGTCAGGGCTTGCGGCACAGGAGCGTGGTCAGGGACGAAGCAAGGTGGTCAGAGGCTGGCCGCACAGGAGCAAGGTCAGGAACATAGCAGGACGGTTCGGTACACGGATAGTAAGAACACAGAAAATGATTTCTCTAAGTCTCAATGAGACACAAAGATCTGTCAGGGGTCAAGGGAAAGTCAGTCCCCTTTATAGGGTGAGCACCCGGCAATTACCGGCGCGCTGGCCCTTTAAATTTCGGAGAGCCGGCAGGGGCACACATGGGAAGGGGTGTGCGTGCCGGCAAATAGAGCGCAGTGGAGCGTGGAGAGGTGAGAATGATTAGGGAACACGGGAGTGCCCGTGATCCGGGAAGCAGACTGAAGCACCAGAGGGGGGCAGAGGCAAGCACCTGCGGCCGGGACACCGGACCACAGGAATGCTCATTAAAGTACCCCCCTTCGGTCTCCCCCTTTTTCTAGGGTGAAGAAACCTAAGAACCAGATCCTAGTCAAAGTTGTTTTCCTCAAGTTCCCAGGATTTCTCCTCAGGACCAAACCCCTTCAAGTCCACCAGAAAGAACCATTTTCCCCTGATGGTCTTGGTGGCGAGAATCACCTGAACTTTAAACACATCAGAGGCCCCGGAAACAGGAGTAGGAGAGATGTTTTTCTGAAAGAACAGGTTAAGAACCAATGGCTTGAGGAGGCAGATGTGGAAGGAGTTTGGGATGCGCAGAGAAGGAGGGAGATGTAATTGTATGCAACCTGATTAATGCGGCATAGAACTTTAAAAGGACACAAGTACCGCGGCCCCAGTTTGTAACTAGGTTGCTTCAGACGAACATACTTTGCAGAGAGCCAAACCTTGTCCCCGGGAGAATAGACTGGTGGAGATCACCTTTTACAAACTGAGAAGCTGAAGGAAATCCAGGCAGTGGTACAAAATGAGCCATCTTAGAGAAACGAACAACGACCACCCAGATGACCGTGCAATTGGAGGAAGATGGCAAGTCGGTGATAAAATCCATGGCAATGTGGGTCCACGGACACTCGGGGACCGGCAGAGGCTGTAAGAGGCCCACCAGTTTGCTACGAGGCATTGTGTCACTGGCACAAATTACGCAGGTACGGACATAGTCAGCAACATCGTGCTTCAGGTTTGGCCACCAGTAATGATGGGTGATGAGCAAAGTAGATTTCTGTACTCCTGGGTGGCCAGCCAATAAGGAAGAATGTCCCCAGTTCAGAACCTTAGTACTAAGGCGAGTGGGCAGAAAAGTCTTCCCCGGGGGGAAAATTCTTATAGGGCGAGCTTAACCCCTTAACGACGCAGGACGTATATTTACGTCCTGCGCCGGCTCCCGCGATATGAAGCGGGATCGCGCCGCGATCCCGCATCATATTGCGTCGGTCCCAGCGCTCATCAACGGCCGGGACCCGCGGCTAATACCACACATCGCCGATCGCGGCGATGTGCGGTATTAACCCTTTAGAAGCGGCGGTCAAAGCTGACCGCCGCTTCTAAAGTGATAGTGAAAGTGACCCGGCTGCTCAGTCGGGCTGTTCGGGACCGCCGCGGTGAAATCGCGGCGTCCCGAACAGCTGACCGGACACCGGGAGGGGCCTTACCTGCCTCCTCGGTGTCCAATCGACGAATGACTGCTCCGTGCCTGAGATCCAGGCAGGAGCAGTCAAGCGCCGATAACACTGATCACAGGCGTGTTAATACACGCCTGTGATCAGGATGAGAGATCAGTGTGTGCAGTGTTATAGGTCCCTATGGGACCTATAACACTGCAAAAAAAATGTTTAAAAAAAAGTGTTAAAGAGTACCTGTCATCAACTAAACTTTCCCTGATCCCCCTCCCCATCTGTCCCTTACTCTAACTATGCCTATCCCTGTGTTTATTGAGGTTTAAAACGCTGAGGAAATACCTTTTTTTATCCCTCTTCATTAGCTCAGGAGCACTGTCTTTCTGAGGGTTGGAAGGAGGCGGGTCCCAGCAGGCATAATGTCACATGAAGCCTGGCCGGGACTCTGCTTCTGCCAGTCTTCCTGTATGCTGCTCTCCCTCTGCAGCAGTGTTTCCCAACCAGGGTACCTCCAGCTGTTGCGAAACTACAACTCCCAGCATGCCCAGACAGCCAACAGCTGTCCGGGCTTGCTGGGAGTTGAAGTTTTGCAACAGCTGGAGGCACCCTGGTTGGGAAACACTGCTCTGCAGTGTGCATACAGACTAAGTACAGGGGAGGGACGGCAGCCTATGTCTCTCTCTCTCTCTCCTGTGTCTCTCTGCACTAAAAAGTCAATGTTGAGAACCAGGGGCGGTGGGAGCAATTACAGAGGCAGTAATTAAGATGAATGTCGGGGGGGGGGGGCACAGAGCAGGGAGTGCAGTGAGATAATACAATGTATAAGATAACATGTGGTGAGGGGCAGGGAGAACACAGAGCAGGGGGAGGGGGAGGTGACTGGCCTCTTTTATATGAGAGGCATGTGCAGGCTTGTAGCTCACAGTGCTGCTCCAGGCTGGGAGCGAGTCCTGAGCTGAGAGTACTGAACTTCCTGTGGAAGGACCAGAGCCCTTTCAGCATTAGTCCTAAAAGCTGTACACTTACTATGAAAAGCATAGGAAACTGCCTGCTGACCAGGCATAGAAGAGAGACCTCTAGTGGCCAAAAGTATAAAATGAAAAAACTGGTATAAATATTAATATTTTTTAATGAAGATATATTACAATATGTCTTCATTAATGATTATGAACAACATATTAAAAGTTTTTGTTGATGACAGGTACTCTTTAATAAAGGTCATTTAACCCCTTCCCTAATAAAAGTTTGAATCACCCCCCTTTTCCCATAAAAAAAAATAAAACAGTGTCAAAAAAAATAAATAAACATATGTGGTATTGCCGCGTGCGTAAATGTCCGAACTATAAAAAATATATCATTAATTAAACCGCACGGTCAATGGCGTACGCGCAAAAAAATTCCAAAGTCCAAAAAAGCGTATTTTGGTCACTTTTTATACCATTCAAAAATTATTAAAAAGTGATCAAAAAGTCCGATCAAAACAAAAATCATACCAATAAAAACTTCAGATCAAAGTAGAATTGGCGACGCAAAAAATAAGCCATAATATGGATTTTTAGGTGGAAAATTGAAAGGGTTATGATTTTTAAAAGGTAAGGAGGAAAAAATGAAAGTGCAAAAACGGAAAAACCCTGAGTCCTTAAGGGGTTAATGGCCAAGAGATCCCGATCACCGATGGTGTAATTCCTCTCAGCAGGAGAAAAAGTTTTAGAAAGAAGCCACACGTCAGCGTTTCGCCCTTGGAGGATTTCTGAGTCAAAACTGCTCCTGTACCTACTGAAGAGGCATCCACTTTGAGTTAGAACAGCTTGTCGAGATCAGATCTCGTTAGTATGGGTGCAGAGGCAAATGCCGACTTCAAACAAGAAAAAGCCTCCTCTGCTGCAAATGACCAGGCCTTGGGGTTGGCACCTTTCTTGGTAAGAGCCACAATCGGAGCTACCACGATGGAGAAGTGCGGAATGAACTGCTGATAGTAGTTGGCAAACCCAAGGAAGCGTTGAATAGCCCATAGGCCAGAAGGTTGTGGCCAGTTAAGAACCGAAGAAAGTTTATCAGGATCCATCTGTAGGCTTTGGTTGGAGACAATATAGCTGAGGAAGGGTAAACTCCATTTTTTTTAGAAAAGGCATTTCTCAAACTTGGCATAGAGGCGGTTGCTCTGGGCGTTGCAGAACCTGACGCACATGAGTGCAATGAGCTTCCAAGCTGGGTGAGAAGATCAAAATGTCATCCAGATACACCACCACACAAGTGTAAAGGAGATCTCAGAAAATGTAATTAACAAATTCTTGAAAAATGGCCGGGGCGTTACCAAAGGGCATCACAAGGTACTCATAGTGCCCATCACAAGTGTTAAAAGCCATCTTCGACTTGTCTCTTTCCCGGATTCTGATAAGGTTATACGCCCCTCACAAGTCCAACTTGGTGAAGATTCCGGCTTCCTGTAGGCGGTTGAATAGTTCAGAGATTAGTGGGAGAGGATACCGGTTCTTGATGGTGATTTTATTGAGTCCCCGGTAATCAATGCATGGGCGAAGAGAACCGTCTTTTTTTTCCACAAAGAAGAAATCGGCTGCTGCTGGAGAGGAAGACACGTTCTCTCTGATGTATTCAGACATGGCCGACAGGATCCGACAAGAGATAAATTCTTCCCAGAGGGGGTGAAGTACTCGGCAGAAGATCAATTGGACAATCATAGGGTCGATGTGGTGGAAGACTCTCCGCTTGTTTCTCGCAAAACACGTCGGCAAAGTCTTGATACGAGGTAGGCAGACCTGGCAGAGAGGGACAAGGAATGGGATCCTTCAGTTGAAACACTTAAATCAGTTTCCTTATCCAACAATCTTGCACTATTAAATATAGGCCTACACAACGCAGACACAAATTTCACCGTTATGTCACATTTTGATAGCATACAGGACGCTTATTGCATCCAGGTGGAAAACAACCTCCGTACCTTCTACAGCCGACATCATAGAAGCTGTTAAATCCAGCTGCTTTTATGAGGCATCATATGACTGGAAGATGAACAACAGACTGTCCTGTGAGTCAAAATGGAGAAGTTGGACGAAGCATTACCCTGTGAAATAAATATCTCCAGCTGTTTACCTACATCATTGTCATTGCAATGTACCTGAGTTTAATGTTTTTACCAAGGTCCCTGAAAATATCGTACTATATACGATATTCCATTGAGAGTTATTAGCTTACTGTGTGCCATTATTTATACTCATACTTGTATTTATTCTTACATATACTTGCTTATATTCACTTATAATTGGTAAATTCATTATGTGATACATTCCACAAACGATTCCATGGAACATGACGAGATGAGAGAGGGGAGGACCACAACATCCGGATTCATAACAATAGACCAATTGCTGATGCATCATAAGTATGATAATATAATACTTAGTGATTATGATTATATGCAACTTTAATTCTTTCACTCAAATTAATTTATATCATTTAACCGGATATGACTATACAATATCCTTATAATTTTGTGATTCAATTTTTTAGATAGACAAACCTATAATACTTGTTCGATTCAAATTCGATACGAATATGATACTGTCACGATGCCGGCTGGCAGGAGGTGGATCCTCTGTGCCAGAGAGGGATTGGCGTGGACCGTGCTAGTGGACCGGTTCTAAGTCACTACTGGTATTCACCAGAGCCCGCCGCAAAGCGGGATGGTCTTGCTGCGGCGGTAGTGACCAGGTCGTATCCACTAGCAACGGCTCAACCTCTCTGACTGCTGAAGATAGGCGCGGTACAAGGGAGTAGACAGAAGCAAGGTCGGACGTAGCAGAAGGTCGGGGCAGGCAGCAAGGATCGTAGTCAGGGGCAACGGCAGGAGGTCTGGAACACAGGCTAGGAACACACAAGGGAACGCTTTCACTGGCACAATGGCAACAAGATCCGGCGAGGGAGTGCAGGGGAAGTGAGGTATACATAGGGAGTGCACAGGTGAACACACTGATTAGAACCACTGCGCCAATCAGCGGCGCAGTGGCCCTTTAAATCGCAGAGACCCGGCGCGCGCGCGCCCTAGGGAGCGGGGCCGCGCGCGCCGGGACAGGACCGACGGAGAGCGAGTCAGGTACGGGAGCCGGGGTGCGCATCGCGAGCGGGCGCCACCCGCATCGCGAATCGCATCCCGGCTGGAGGCGGTATCGCAGCGCACCCGGTCAGTGGATCTGACCGGGGCGCTGCGGGAGCGAGAGTGTAGCGAGCGCTCCGGGGAGGAGCGGGGACCCGGAGCGCTCGGCGTAACAGATACATTGTTTTGTAATGTTCTTTTGGGCGTGTTTTGTTTTCTTTGGCCAACATTTCTTGTTTAAAATTTTTTCTCAAAAACCAATAAAAATCATTTAAACCAGTTGAATTGTCAACAGGCAGTGATTCTGGCAGTCCTGGCCCCAAGGTGAAACTTCTCCAGAATGCCAATTGAGCACTGGAGTGTGGCATTGCAGCCAAGGCAGACCAAGGAGTACCGAAGAGGAACATTGAGGAAGCATGTAGAACTTGATCCATTCCTGCATAACACCCACTTGCATCCTCAGAGGTTCCGTGATGAATTTCACCGTGGAATATAGACACTCCCCGTTGATAGAGATGTACAGTGGTTTTGCGAGTTGTGTGACTGGAAGATGATATTTGTAGACCAGAGTGGCATCTACAAAGTAAACCGGAGTTTACAAAGGCAGAAATGTGGAGTGAGGATCAGGTAGAGGTGAAGAGCTGAACTGGCATGTATAAATGAGGAGAGGAAGTATTCACACCTAGAGTTGCCTCTCTCACGTGCCCTAGGTGTGTAGTTTCCCGAATGCGGAGGCCAAGAGGGAAATTAGAATGAAAATGCTCCGGACTGGCACAATACAGGCATAGGTTCTCTTCCCATCGTCACGACCTATCTTGCGGGGACAAGTGAGCACAATCCACCTGCATGGGCTCTTCGGCAGGAGATAATGAAGTAGACTGAGCCGGTCGCTGAAACACCGGTGCCAAACAGGGAAGAGGATGAGAACAGACAGGTTCACTCTCTTGTCGGAGTTCCTCTTGCCTCTCGGCAAAATGCACATCTATGTGGGTCGCAAGCAGAATCAATTCACTCAAGGAAGATGGTGAGTCCCATGTAGCTAGAGCATCCTTAACCCTGCTAGAAAGTCCCTTCTTGAAGTCAGCACACAGGGCTGCATTCCAATCCAACTCAGATGCTAGAGTACGGAATTAGACCGCGTAGTTGACCACAGAAGAGTCCCCTTGGCGGAGGTTCAGGAGGGCTGTTTTGGCCGAAGACGCCTGTGCTGGCTCCTCGAAGACACTTCGGAATTCTGAGAAGAAGGTTTTTAGATTGGATGTCACAGGGTCATCTTTGTCCCAGAGAGGAGTAGCCCAGGCCAGAGCCTTGCCAGAAAGTAGGCTGACCACGAATGCCACTTTAGCTCATTCACACGGAAACTGATCAGCCATGAGTTCCACGTGCATGGAGTATTGGGTAACAAATCCCCTGCACAATTTAGGTCCCCTTCATACTTTGTAGGCATAGACAGACAAAGTTTGGGACCTAGGGATCCCACGGAAGGAGCAGTCCCCGAGGAAGACTAAGGAGCAGGTTGCCACTGTTGTTGCTGCTGCATGGAGAGGAGCTGTCGGATCTTAGTGTAGCGTGGCACAGGAAGGATAAGGCAAGGTCGTAGTCAGGACAGGCAAAAGGTCAGGGCTGGCGGCACAGGAGCGTGGTCAGGGACGTAGCAAGGTGGTCAGAGGCTGGGGGCAAAGGAGCAAGGTCAGGAACGTAGCAGGAAGGTATTGTACACAGATAGTCAAAACACACAGAAAACGCTTTCTCAAGAAAGGCTCAAGGATACAACAATGACCCATCAGGAATCAAGGGGAAGTCCGTCCTCTTTATAGGGTCTGTGCCCAGCAATTACCAATTACCGGCATGCTGGCCCTTTAAATCTCAGAGAGCCGGCGCGCACGCACTAGGGTAGGGGTGCGTGGCACCGGAAAACTGAGCGCATCGGAGCGTCGAGAGGTGTGAAGTAGCAGGGAACAAGGGAGTGCCCGCGATCCGGGAAGCGGACAGCAGCACCAGAGGGGGGCAGAGGCGAGCACCTGCGGCCGGGACACCGGACCGCAGGAGCGCACATAACATCAGGCAAGCGCCTGCGGCTGGGACACCAGACCGCAAGAGTGCATATTACAGCAGACGAGCCGGGACGTTGGACCGCAGGAGCGCTCGTTACACACCTCATTAAGTCTCCCCTCTCAGGTGTCAAACATTGGGGGTATTCATCATTTAAGGTGTAACTGAAGAATTTTTCTAGACCTTTTTTTGTGTGTTGGTAATGTGTAGGAGCAGAAAATGGATTAAATGGTCGCAGGGCATTTAATAAATTTTGTGCAGGTACACATTTTCTGAAATCTCACTCTTCACATACACCAAAAAGCTGGGCTGGTCTAGTTTAGAGACTTTTCTGTGGTTTTGTGCCTTTTTTTTTCACAAAAAGTCTCAGTTAATAAATCCATTACCACTGCATAATATTAACCTTGAAGGGGTGCTCCGGTGGAAAACTTTATTTTCTAAATCAGATTACTTCTATTAAAAATCCTTAATCCTTTCAGTACTTATTAGCGGCTGTATACTACAGAGGAAATTCTTTTCTTTTTGGATTACTTTTCTGTCACAACCACAGTGCTCTCTGCTGACACCTCTGTCCATTTTAGGAACTGTCTAGAGCAGCATATGTTTGCTATGGGGATTTTCTCCTGCTCCGGACAGTTCCTGACATAGACAGAAGGCTCAGTAGAGAGCACTGTGGTTGTGACAGAAAAGTAATGCAAAAAGAAAATAATTTCCTCTGTAGTATACTGCGAATAAGTACTGGAAGGATTAAGAATTTTTAAATGGTCAGTCTCATTAAAACACATTTTTGCTATTGCACTCCTTATGGTAAATAAAAAATATTTATAATATACTTTGTTTAAAAAAAATAAAGTTTTATTTGTTCTTAAAAAAGCTCAAGAGCACATTTTCCCCCATCTTATACACAGACATTGGACCGAAGCCCAAACACAGGAAGTACAGCCTGGAGTGCTGAGGGGTGTGTGTCCAGCCTCATCCAATCATAGCTCCTCTCACACTTAACTGCCATATGCTGTTGGTTGGACACACCCCCCTCAGCTCTCCAGGCTGCACTAACTGTGTTTGGGCTTCGGTCCAAAGTCTGTGTATGAGATGGGGGGGAAATGTGCTCTTGAGCTGTTTTAAGCACAAATAAAACAGAGAAAGCTTAATTTTTTTTAAAACAAAGTATATTAGAAATATTTTTTATTTACCATAAGGAGTGCAATAGCAAAAAAATTTTGAATGAGAGTGACCATTTAATAGAAGTAATTTACAAATCTGTTTAACTGTTTTCCACCGGAGTACCACTTTAGCAAGTAGTCTGTACACACTTTTGAAAAAAGAAGTGTAAAACAGAAAGGCATAAAAAAAAAATAGCCTGAGGTTCAGTGCTGCGCCATATGTGAGACAAATCTTCACACACAAAAAGTTCTAAAGACAATGATAAATGCCCCAATTGTTCTTATGTAGACTTACATGCACCTCCAGCTTCTGGCACAAAACATTTGGGGTACAATACAACACAGTTCAATAAATTACATACTGTACATATTATGTGCTGACTATATAGAAAAGCCCTTGCTTACCACCAGTTGCCAAAAAAAAGTAGGCTGGGTTAGGCTGGGTTCACTTCACGTTTTCTCCCATACGGGAGCGCAAACGGCAGGGGGGCTAAAACCTCGCGCTCCCATATGCCTTTCTATGCGCTCCCGTATGTAATTCATTTCAATGAGCCGGCCAGAGTGAAACGTTCGGTCCGGTCGGCTCATTTTTGCACCGTATGCGCTTTCCCCCGGACCCAAAACTGTGGTCAAAGGCGGTTTTAGGTCCTGTTGCAAAAGTGCATACGGCGCAAAAATGAGACGACCGGACCGAAAGTTTCACTTTGGTCGGCTCAATGAAATTAATTACATACGGGAGCGCATAGAAAGGCATACGGGAGCGCGAGGTTTCAGCTACCCCCTGCCGTGTGCGCTCCCGTATGGGAGAAAACGTGATGTGAACCAGCCCTTACTCACATAGGTCACAATATTTTTAGGCTAAAATCCTTAGATACAGGTTCCTCACAGCTGCAGCCTGCAGACTGATTTGCACCTGGTTTAAAACCCAGTAACTAGCTGTCTTTAGCACTTGTGCCAATCTGGGCCATACTAAAACACAGAAATATAGAATGTATCAGCAGATAAGAACCATTCTGCCCATCTAGTCTATCCCATATGGCTGCAAACCTGGGCTAGCCCAGGAAGGAGAAGAAAGGCCCCCCTACAACCCTGTCTTTTCCATTCATCCAATATTGCATTTAGGCATGTAGACGTGGTCAAGACAACTTGACTTTGAACGTGCCATGTTTGTTGGGGAAAGATGGACTGGTCTTAGTATTTTAGAAACTGTTGATTTACTGGGATTTACGTAAACAATCATCTCTAGGGTTTATAGAGAAAAACAGAAAATATCTAGTGAGCAGCAGTTCTGTAGACGCAAATGCCTTATTGATCTCAGAGATTAATTGGCAGACTGGTTTGAGATGGCAGAAAGGCAACAGTAACTCAAATGACCACTTGTTATAACCAAGGTATGCAAAATGCCATCTATGAATGCACAAAATGTTGTATCTTAAAGCAGACAGGCTACAGCAGCAGAAGACCATATTAGGGGCCACCCCTGTCAGGTAAGGAACAGGAAACTGAGGCTACAATACACACAGGCTTATAAAAATTGGACAATAGTGTTGAGCGGCATAGGCCATATTCGAATTCGCGATATTTTGCGAATATATGGACGAATATTCGTCATATATTCGCTAAATTTGCATATTCGAAATATTCGCATTTAATTTTCGTATATGCGAAAATTCACGTATGCGAACAATTAGCATATGCGAAAATTTGCATATACGAAAATTCGCATATACAAAAATTTGCAGATGCGAAAATTCGCACGCCAGTCTCACCCAGTAGTATTAGAGCCTTCTTTACACCACACAAGCTGGAAGCAGAGAGGGGAGATCAGTGTGATGTGTACTGTAAAAAATAAAATAAAATACAATATTCGTAATTACGAATATATAGTGCTATATTGCGATATTTATTGCGATATTCGCGAATAAAATTCGCATTGCGAATATTCACGAGCAACACTATTGGACAAGAGAAGACTGGAAGAATGTTGCCTGGTCTGAGGTCTCAATTTCAGATTGCAGGATCCCAATATTTGGTAAAAACAATATGAAAGCATGGATTCATCCTGCCTTGTATCCGCAGTTCAGGCTGGTGGTGGTGGTGATGAAATGGCGTGGAACACATTTTCTTGACACACTTTGGACCCCTTAGTACCAAAGATTTGGTGATAGGTGGGGGAATACCTCTTTGACAGTAATAATGTTGTCAGCCTGTCACCTGAACTTGAGAGGAACTCCTATACTGTGCAGACTGACAGCAACAGCAACAGCAATCATAACCATGACAGGCCATATACAGGATTAGAGTGCTGTTACATCCAGTGACCTATAGGTGACGTCTTCTCTGATCGCAGTTGTTCACTTTTCTTTTTTTGTTCCATGCAGCCCAGACCTTAATGATGATTTCATGCTGCGCATTGAGGACTGAGAAAAAAGGGGGGAAGCTGCACTAAAGTACAGAACAGACCCTCCCCCCTATGTTCACTAAGGTATCTGGGCACCCCAATCAAACTATATACATTATCTAGCACTTACACAGCCTGGGCCTGGAGGCCTGGATCAGGAAACAATTGAGTTGGCAGAACACTAAGGGGGTGGGGCCTGGTACTAAGGGTGGGGCCCTACACTGCTGGACTGCAGTAGACTAAAGAAACTTTCTCCTTGAATATGTTGTCCCTGTTCGGAGAAGACTGTGGCTTCAGGAGCAGCTGTGACAGAGAAGTCATACACACTCATTTGAGTCTGCGGGGGCCTGACATAGTGTAGCCACAGAATGACTGAGCCAGTGTAAGGATAAAGGGGAGAAGCGGCTGTTGAGGAGCAAGAAGGACACAGGGGTTGGTCATGCATTATGTCAGTTAAAGGGAGCAGCTTTTCTGCTGTGAAACAAAGTGCACGAATACCGTTTCTGCAGCACTTGAACCCTAGTCAGCCCCTTTTCTTAAGTATGTTTGGTAAACAACTCATCCTCAAAAATAACAGGGTAATATCAACAGTCACAACTAATCAAGTCACTAATGATAAGATTCCACTACATTTACATGTTCCCAACTATAAATAATGAATCAGGATTAACCCCTTAAGGACCAAGCGTTTTTCGGTTTTTGCACTTTCGTCTTTTCCCCCTTACATTTTAAAAATCATAACCCTTTCAATTTTGCACCTAAAAATCCATACGATGGCTTATTTTTTTGCACCACCAATTCTTCTTTGTAATGACATCAGTCATTTTACACAAAAATCTACAGGGAAACCCCCCCCCCAAAAAAATCATTGTGCGACAAAATTGAAGAAAAACACCATTTTGTAACTTTTGGGGGCTTCTGTTTCTACACAGTACATTTTTGGGGGTAAAAATGACACATTCACTTTATTCTGTAGGTTTATATGATTAAAATGATATCCTACTTATATAGGTTTGATTTTGTCGTACTTCTGGAAAAAATCATAACTACATGCACGAAAATTTTTAAGTTTAAAATTGTCATCTTCTGACCCCTATAACTTTTTTCTTTTTCCGTATATGGGGTGGTTTGAGGGCTAATTTTTTGTGCCATGATCTGAAGTTTTTAGTGGTATATTTTTTTTATTGATTGGACTTTTTGATCGCTCTTTATTCATTTTTTCATTATATAAAAAGTAACCAAAAATATGCTATTTTGGACTTGGACTTTGAACTTTTTTTGCGCATATGCCATTGACCGTGTGGTTTAATAAATGATATATTTTTATATTTCGGACATCTTACGCACACTGCAATAATACATGTTTATTTTTACTATGGTTACATATTTTTATATGGAATTTGAGAAAAGGGGGGGGGATTTAACCCCTTAAGGACCGGGGTTTTTTCCGTTTTTGCATTTTCGTTTTTTGCTCCTTGCCTTTAAAAAATCATAACTCTTTCAATTTTGCACCTAAAATCCATATGATGGCTTATTTTTTGCACCACCAATTCTACTTTGTAATGACATCAGTAATTTTGCCCAAAAATCTACGGTGAAACGGGAAAAAGAATCATTGTGCGACAAAATTGAAAAAAAAAAACGCTGTTCTGTAACTTTTGGGGGCTTCCGTTTCTACATAGTACATTTTTCGGTAAAAATGACACCTTATCTTTATTCTGTAGGTCCATACAATTAAAATGATACCCTACTTATATAGGTTTGATTTTGTCGGACTTCTGGAAAAAATCATAACTACATGCAGGAAAATTTATACGTTTAAAATTGTCATCTTCTGACCCCTATAACTTTTTAATTTTTCCGTGTATGGGGCGGTATGAGGGCTAATTTTTTGCACCGTGATCTGAAGTTTGCATTGATAGGACTTATTGATCGCTTTTTATTCATTTTTAAATGATATAAAAAGTGATCAAAAATGCACTATTTTAGACTTTGGAATTTTTTTGCGCGCACGCCATTGAACGAGCGGTTTAATTAATGATATATTTTTATAATTCGGACATTTCCGCACGCAGTGATACCATATATGTTTATTTTTATTTTTATTTACACTGTGTTTTTTTTTTTATTGGAAAAGAGGGGTGATTCAAACTTTTAATAGGGGAGGAGTTAAATGATCTTTATTCACTTTTTTTTTTCACTTATTTTTTGCAGTGTTATAGGTCCCATAGGGACCTATAACACTGCACACACTGATCTCCTATGCTGATCACTGGTTTCTCATTAGAAACCAGTGATCAACGATTCTGCCGCATGACTGCTCATGCCTGGATCTCAGGCACTGAGCAGTCATTCGGCGATCGGACAGCGAGGAGGCAGGAAGGGGCCCTCCCGCTGTCCTGTCAGCTGTTCGGGATGCCGCGATTAGCCGCGGCTATCCCGAACAGCCCGACTGAGCCAGCCGGGAACTTTCACTTTCACTTTTAGCCGTTCGGCGCTGCGCGCTATTAGAGGCGGGTCCCGGCTTCACTATGACGCCGGGCCCGCCGTGATATGAGATGAGATTATATCAGAAGAGCAGGACCAAGGACGTACCGGTACGTCCTTGGTCCTTAAGGGGTTAAAGGAAGGGGTTAATGGGTGTTTTTTTTTTTTTTTTACTTTTTATTCAATTTTTTGTTCTTTTACACTTTTAGTCCCCTTAGGGGACCTTTAGGATGAATCATTTGATTCCTCATACAGATCAATGTGGTTTCCTTATCATTCACAGTGCATCAGCCAGCACAGTACATGAAGTTAGCCCTCTGGCTACCTCAGCAGTGGATTGCGACCACCCCTCCCACCACCCCACTGGACCACCAGGGATAGTTTAAATGTCCCTTTAGACATTGACATCGCCAATCTAAAGGGTTAATAACCGCCCACGGCAATCACCACATGTCGGCTATTAACGCCAGCCCCCAGCTACAGAAATCAGCTGGGAGCCGGTTGCTATGGCGAGGGCTTGAGTCGGGAGCCCGCATTATACAACGGTTGCAGTCTCAAGACGAGCCGGCGCATCCATAGACAGCAACCGGTTAATCAGAAATCTGTCACATATCTGCAAAGTTTTAATATTCCCTAACTGTACTAAAGTACTAAAGAATAACTGTCATCAATTCATATTTTCTAAACTAACTCAAATTATATTCCCTAACTAATCCTAACACCCCTCCTGCCCTTAAAAAATTCTTGAGCTTTAAAAAGCTCTGTATCAAACCTTTCCCCCTGCTCACATTGTGTGAGCTCACAGCAGGAGAAAGTGGGCGTTCCCCAGCAGGCACAACGTCACTGAAACCTGCGAGAGCTGTGCCTCACCATGCACTTCCTAAGTTTGGTGTCCTGTCAGACCAAGAGGAGACCAAACTAACTGTCTGACTTGTGCAGGGAACAGAACAGAGACAGTCTAGTGGCCATTTTTTCAATCACATTAACAACATATAAAGGTTGAGAATTTTATCAGCAAGTAAATAGCAAAGTGTCTTATAATAACATAAGGAACAATATATTAAGAGTTTAGGGACAGGTACTCTTTAAAATCTATATTGTAAAATGGAGTAATTATTTTGCACACCCCTGGGGCTGATTGTGTAAGCTAGAGGAGAAATCCTTCTACAGGCTGAGTACTGTACATGCTGGATATTTAGTTATGGACTACATTGAGTACAGTAAGTTGCAGTAAAGTCCAGGAAAACATTGTATTATTTCTTGTTCAGTGACTTGGGCCTGGCACAAGACTGGGGCTCAAAAAACACCAAAAAGGGAATACCTGGTCATGCATTGCCTCCCTTAAGCCCTGCATAATAACCACAATAAACTCTATATAGTATAAAATGATACCAAAATGTTATTTTAATCAAAATTAGAATTCCATCAAATGGATGAACATTATAGAACCTGTTTCTCAAACATTCATGAAAATTTTATACCCAATTATTTACACTTCCTGGAGAACTATACCATTCTTCTTTCATCTATGTTTTTAAAAAAGTATATATGTTCATTTTGCGTTCCCAAGAAGCCATGAATCGTATTAAAATGTTGAAGTTTCAAGTTGCCTTGGTCCCAATTTTTTATAAATGTGCTCTATTTTCGTTTGTAATACTGTTGCTATTCTTTTATACATTCTTTCCCATTTCATTTTATCTAAAGGTCAAACTTAGTTACATGTAATTAAAAGAAAAATCTAAATATGAGTAAGAAAGGGATATTATTCCCACAGCAAATAAAGATATAAGGGAAGGAAGCAGTCATAGTGGGTCAGACATGAATGAAAAGATTAGCTTCAGTAGCACGGTCTGCTTTCACCTTGGAGTTTTCCAGCACCAATTATCCAGATACCAGCGACAATGACTGCAATGTCCAGTTTTTATTTTAGCTTTATTGATGAGTAGACCAATGCCAAATGCTAAAGGTCCTCAGAGAAGATCTTTGGGAATATAATTACTCCTTTTTAATTTACTCTGCGATTCATTGCATTTATAAATAATTGTGTTTTTCCATTTTATTGGTTCTTTTTTATGCACTTAAATGAAAATTAAGCAAAAAAAAACTACATATTTTTTACCTAATTTAAAAGCAAAACATTGACTGTTTTTAAACACAATTATAGTCTTACAGCAGCGGGTATTAATTTGTAGTATGTGCAGGTAGAATGTGCCACAGGGGGTATACAATGTGCTTAAAGGGATACTTTTTTTTTTTTTTTTTTTTTTTTTTTTTTAATCAACCGGTGCCAGTAAGTTAAACAGATTTGTAAATGACTTCTATTTAAAAAAAAACTTTACCCTTCCAGTACTTTTTAACAGCTGTATGCTACAGAGGAAATTCTTTTCTTTTTTAATTTATTTTGTCTTGTCCACAGTGCTCTCTGCTGACACCTCTGTTCGTGCCAGGAACTGTCCAGAGCAGCATAGGTGTGCAATGGGGATTTTCTCCTGTTCTGGACAGTTCCTGATATGGGCATCAGGTGTCTGCAGAGAGCACTGTGGACAAGACAAAAAAGAAATAAAAAAAGAAAATAATTTCCTCTGTAGCATAAAGCTGCTAAAAAGTACTGGAAGGGTAAATATTTTTTAATAGAAGTCATTTACAAATCTTATAGGTATGTGCAGCTCACAACTAATACGCACCGAGGTCAAACTGGGCAAGCAACTATACCTTAATTGCTAGAAAAGGGAAAACCAAAAAATACACAATGCAGCCCGGACCTTCTAGGTGAGTAAATGAAAATAGATATACGTGGATCGTGCTTCAATAATAATCAATATTTATTATAAAATATGAATAAGATTAGGCACTTCTCACAGGGCCCTTGTGAGAAGACCATACATATTAACCCCTTAAGGACTCAGCCCATTTTGGCCTTAAGGACTCAGACAATTACATTTTTACGTTTTCATTTTTTCCTCCTCGCCTTCTAAAAATCATAACTCTTTTATATTTTCATCCACAGACTAGTATGAGGGCTTGTTTTTTGAGCGACCAGTTGTCCTTTGTAATGACATCACTCATTATATCATAAAATGTATGGCGCAACCAAAAAACACTATTTTTGTGGGGAAATTAAAATGAAAAACGCAATTTTGCTAATTTTGGAAGGTTTCGTTTTCACGCCGTACAATTTATGGTAAAAATGACGTGTGTTCTTTATTCTGAGGGTCAATACAATTAAAATGATACCCATTATTACATACTTTTATATTATTGTTGCGCTTAAAAAAAATCACAAACTTTTTAACCAAATTAGTACTGTTACGCCGAGCGCTCCGGGTCCCCGCTCCTCCCCGGAGCGCTCGCTACACTTCCCTCACTGCAGCGCCCCGGTCGGTTCCACGGACCCGGGGCGCTGCGTTACCACCTCCGGCCGGGATGCGATTCGCGATGCGGGTAGCGCCCGCTCGCGATGCGCACCCCGGCTCCCGTACCTGACTCGCTCCCCGTCAGTTCTGTCCCGGCGCGCGCGGCCCCGCTCCCTAGGGCGCGCGCGCGCCGGGTCTTTGCGATTTAAAGGGCCACTGCACCGCTGATTGGTGCAGTGGTTCCAATTAGTGTTTACACCTGTGCACTTCCCTATATCACCTCACTTCCCCTTCACTCCCTCGCCGGATCTTGTTGCCCTAGTGCCAGTGAAAGCGTTCCTTGTGTGTTCCTTGCCTGTGATTCCAGACCTTCTGCCGTTGCCCCTGACTACGATCCTTGCTGCCTGCCCCGACCTTCTGCTACGTCCGACCTTGCTTCTGTCTACTCCCTTGTACCGCGCCTATCTTCAGCAGCCAGAGAGGTTGAGCCGTTGCTAGGGGATACGACCTGGTCACTACCGCCGCAGCAAGACCATCCCGCTTTGCGGCGGGCTCTGGTGAAAACCAGTAGTGACTTAGAACCGATCCTCTAGCACGGTCCACGCCAATCCCTCTCTGGCACAGAGGATCCACCACCTGCCAGCCGGCATCGTGACAGTAGATCCGGCCATGGATCCCGCTGAAGTTCCTCTGCCAGTTGTCGCTGACCTCACCACGGTGGTCGCCCAGCAGTCACAACAGATTGCGCAACAAGGCCAACAGCTGTCTCAACTGACTGTTATGCTACAACAGTTACTACCACAGCTCCAGCAATCATCTCCTCCGCCAGCTCCTGTACCTCCTCCGCAGCGAGTGGCCGCCTCTGGAATACGACTATCCTTGCCGGATAAATTTGATGGGGACTCTAAATTTTGCCGTGGCTTTCTTTCCCAATGTTCATTACACTTGGAGATGATGTCGGACCAGTTCCCCACTGAAAGGTCTAAGGTGGCTTTCGTAGTCAGCCTGCTGTCTGGAAAAGCCCTGGCTTGGGCCACACCGCTCTGGGACCGCAATGACCCCGTCACTGCCTCTGTACACTCCTTCTTCTCGGAAATTCGAAGTGTCTTTGAGGAACCTGCCCGAGCCTCTTCTGCTGAGACTGCCCTGTTGAACCTGGTCCAGGGTAATTCTTCCGTTGGCGAGTATGCCGTACAGTTCCGTACCCTTGCTTCAGAATTATCCTGGAATAATGAGGCACTCTGCGCGACCTTTAAAAAAGGCCTATCCAGCAACATTAAAGATGTTCTGGCCGCACGAGAAATCCCTGCTAACCTACATGAACTCATCCATCTTGCCACTCGCATTGACATGCGTTTTTCCGAACGGCGTCAGGAGCTCCGCCAGGATATGGACTCTGTTCGCACGAGGCGTTTCTTCTCCCCGGCTCCTCTCTCCTCTGGTCCCCTGCAACCTGTTCCTGTGCCTCCCGCCGTGGAGGCTATGCAGGTCGACCGGTCTCGCCTGACACCCCAAGAGAGGACACGACGCCGCATGGAGAATCTCTGCCTGTACTGTGCTAGTACCGAACACTTCCTGAAGGATTGTCCTATCCGTCCTCCCCGCCTGGAAAGACGTCCGCTGACTCCGCACAAAGGTGAGACAGTCCTTGATGTCTACTCTGCTTCTCCACGTCTTACGGTGCCTGTGCGGATGTCTGCCTCTGCCTTCTCCTTCTCTGCTGTGGCCTTCTTGGACTCTGGATCTGCAGGAAATTTTATCTTGGCCTCTCTCGTCAACAGGTTCAACATCCCGGTGACCAGTCTCGCCAGACCCCTCTACATCAATTGTGTAAACAATGAAAGATTGGACTGTACTATACGTTTCCGCACGGAGCCCCTTCTAATGCGCATCGGATCTCATCACGAGAGGATTGAACTGTTGGTCCTCCCCAATTGCACTTCTGAAATCCTTCTTGGACTTCCCTGGCTTCAACTCCATTCCCCAATCCTGGATTGGTCCACTGGGGAGATCAAGAGTTGGGGGCCCTCTTGTTCCAAGGACTGCTTAAAACCGGTTCCCAGTAAACCTTGCCGTGTCCCTGTGCTTCCTCATGTAACCGGTCTCCCTAAGGCCTATATGGACTTTGCGGACGTTTTTTGCAAAAAACAAGCTGAGACTCTACCTCCTCACAGGCCTTATGATTGTCCCATTGACCTCCTCCCGGGCACTACTCCACCCCGGGGCAGAATCTATCCTCTGTCCGTCCCAGAGACTCTTGCCATGTCTGAATACGTCCAAGAAAATTTAAAAAAGGGCTTTATCCGTAAATCCTCCTCTCCTGCCGGAGCCGGATTTTTCTTTGTGTCCAAAAAAGATGGCTCTCTACGTCCTTGCATTGACTACCGCGGTCTTAATAAAATCACGGTTAAGAACCGCTACCCCCTACCCCTCATCTCTGAACTCTTTGATCGTCTCCAAGGTGCCCATATTTTTACCAAACTGGACTTAAGAGGTGCTTATAATCTCATCCGCATCAGAGAGGGGGATGAATGGAAAACGGCATTTAACACCAGAGATGGACACTTTGAGTATCTGGTCATGCCCTTTGGTCTATGCAACGCCCCTGCCGTCTTCCAAGACTTTGTTAATGAAATTTTTCGTGATCTCCTATACTCCTGTGTTGTTGTATATCTGGACGATATCCTGATTTTTTCTGCCAATCTTGAAGAACACCGCCAGCATGTCCGTATGGTTCTTCAGAGACTTCGTGATAATCAACTCTATGCCAAAATAGAGAAATGTCTGTTTGAATGCCAATCTCTTCCTTTTCTAGGATACTTGGTCTCTGGCCAGGGACTACAAATGGACCCAGATAAACTCTCTGCCGTCTTAGATTGGCCACGCCCCTCCGGACTCCGTGCCATCCAACGTTTTTTGGGGTTCGCCAATTATTACAGGCAATTTATTCCACATTTTTCTACCATTGTGGCTCCTATTGTGGCTTTAACAAAAAAAAATGCCGATCCCAAGTCTTGGCCTCCTCAAGCGGAAGACGCCTTTAAACGACTCAAGTCTGCCTTTTCTTCGGCTCCCGTGCTCTCCAGACCTGACCCATCTAAACCCTTCCTATTGGAGGTTGATGCCTCCTCAGTGGGAGCTGGAGCTGTCCTTCTACAAAAAAACTCTTCCGGGCATGCTGTTACTTGTGGTTTTTTTTCCAGGACCTTCTCTCCGGCGGAGAGGAACTACTCCATCGGGGATCGAGAGCTTCTAGCCATTAAATTAGCACTTGAGGAATGGAGGCATCTGCTGGAGGGATCAAGATTTCCAGTTATTATTTACACCGATCACAAGAACCTCTCCTACCTCCAGTCTGCCCAACGGCTGAATCCTCGTCAGGCCAGGTGGTCTCTGTTCTTTGCCCGATTTAATTTTGAAATTCACTTTCGGCCTGCTGATAAGAACATTAGGGCCGATGCTCTCTCTCGTTCCTCAGATGCCTCTGAAATTGAACTCTCTCCTCAACACATCATTCCTCCTGACTGCCTGATTTCCACTTCTCCAGCCTCCATCAGGCAAACTCCTCCAGGAAAGACCTTTGTTTCTCCACGCCAACGCCTTGGGATCCTCAAATGGGGTCACTCCTCCCATCTCGCAGGTCATGCGGGCATTAAGAAATCTGTGCAACTCATCTCTCGCTTCTATTGGTGGCCGACTCTAGAGACTGATGTGGTGGACTTTGTGCGAGCCTGCACTATCTGTGCCCGGGATAAGACTCCTCGCCAGAAGCCCGCTGGTTTTCTTCATCCTCTACCTGTCCCCGAACAACCTTGGTCTCTGATTGGTATGGATTTTATTACTGACTTACCCCCATCCCATGGCAACACTGTTATTTGGGTGGTCGTTGATCGATTCTCCAAAATGGCACATTTCATCCCTCTTCCTGGTCTTCCTTCAGCGCCTCAGTTGGCTAAACAATTTTTTGTACACATTTTTCGTCTTCACGGGTTGCCTACACAGATCGTCTCGGATAGAGGCGTCCAATTTGTGTCTAAATTCTGGAGGGCTCTCTGTAAACAACTCAAGATTAAATTAAATTTTTCTTCTGCATACCATCCTCAATCCAATGGACAAGTAGAGAGAATTAACCAGATCTTGGGTGACTATTTACGACATTTTGTTTCCTCCCGCCAGGATGACTGGGCAGATCTTCTACCTTGGGCCGAATTCTCGTATAATTTCAGAATCTCTGAATCTTCCTCCAAATCTCCGTTTTTCGTGGTGTACGGCCGTCACCCTCTTCCCCCCCTCCCTACCCCCTTGCCCTCTGGTCTGCCCGCTGTGGATGAAATTTCTCGTGATCTTTCCACCATATGGAAAGAGACCCAAAATTCTCTCTTACAGGCTTCTTCTCGCATGAAGAGATTCGCAGATAAGAAAAGAAGAGCTCCTCCCATTTTTTCCCCTGGAGACAAGGTATGGCTCTCCGCTAAATATGTCCGTTTCCGTGTCCCGAGCTATAAGTTGGGACCACGCTATCTTGGTCCTTTTAAAGTTTTGTGTCAAATTAATCCTGTCTCTTACAAACTTCTTCTTCCTCCTTCTCTTCGTATCCCTAATGCCTTTCACGTCTCTCTTCTTAAACCTCTCATCCTCAACCGTTTTTCTCCTAAATCTGTTCCTCCCACTCCTGTTTCCGGCTCCTCGGACATCTTCTCTGTCAAAGAGATCTTGGCCTCTAAAAAGGTCAGAGGAAAAACTTTTTTTTTAGTGGATTGGGAGGGTTGTGGTCCAGAAGAGAGGTCCTGGGAACCTGAGGACAATATCCTGGACAAAAGTCTGATCCTCAGGTTCTCAGGCCCCAAGAAGAGGGGGAGACCCAAGGGGGGGGGTACTGTTACGCCGAGCGCTCCGGGTCCCCGCTCCTCCCCGGAGCGCTCGCTACACTTCCCTCACTGCAGCGCCCCGGTCGGTTCCACGGACCCGGGGCGCTGCGTTACCACCTCCGGCCGGGATGCGATTCGCGATGCGGGTAGCGCCCGCTCGCGATGCGCACCCCGGCTCCCGTACCTGACTCGCTCCCCGTCAGTTCTGTCCCGGCGCGCGCGGCCCCGCTCCCTAGGGCGCGCGCGCGCCGGGTCTTTGCGATTTAAAGGGCCACTGCACCGCTGATTGGTGCAGTGGTTCCAATTAGTGTTTACACCTGTGCACTTCCCTATATCACCTCACTTCCCCTTCACTCCCTCGCCGGATCTTGTTGCCCTAGTGCCAGTGAAAGCGTTCCTTGTGTGTTCCTTGCCTGTGATTCCAGACCTTCTGCCGTTGCCCCTGACTACGATCCTTGCTGCCTGCCCCGACCTTCTGCTACGTCCGACCTTGCTTCTGTCTACTCCCTTGTACCGCGCCTATCTTCAGCAGCCAGAGAGGTTGAGCCGTTGCTAGGGGATACGACCTGGTCACTACCGCCGCAGCAAGACCATCCCGCTTTGCGGCGGGCTCTGGTGAAAACCAGTAGTGACTTAGAACCGATCCTCTAGCACGGTCCACGCCAATCCCTCTCTGGCACAGAGGATCCACCACCTGCCAGCCGGCATCGTGACAAGTACGTTTATAATCCATTTATTTTGATGACCTCTAACTTTTTTATTTTTCCGTATAAGCGGCGGTATGGGGGCTCATTTTTTGCGCCATGATCTTTGCTTTTTTTTATACCACATTTGGATATAAAAAACTTTTAATTAATTTTTTATAATTTTTTTAAAATAAAATGTATTAAAAAAGTAGGAATTTTGGACTTTTTTTTTTCGTTCACGCCGTTCACCGTACGGGATCATTAACATTTTATTTTAATAGTTCAGACATTTACGCACGTGGCGATACCAAATATGTTTATAAAAAAAAATGTACGCTTTTTGGGGGTAAAATAGGAAAAAACTGACGTTTTACTTTTTTATTGGGGGAGGGGATTTTTTTTACATTTTTTTTTACACTTGAATAGTCCCCATAGGGGACTATTCATAGCAATACCATGATTGCTAATACTGATCTGTTCCTATGTATAGGACATAGAACAGATCAGTGTTATCGGCGATCTTCTGCTCTGGTCTGCTCGATCACAGACCAGAGCAGGAGACGCCGGGAGCCGGACGGAGGAAGGAGAGGGGACCTCCGTGCGGCGTTATGAATGATCGGATCCCCGCAGCAGCGCTGCGGGCGATCCGATCATTCATTCAAATCGCGCACTGCCGCAGATGCCGGGAACTGTATTGATCCCGGCACCTGAGGGGTTAATGGCGGACGCCCGCGAGATCGCGGGCATCAGCCATTGCCGGCGGGTCCTTGGCTGCGATCAGCAGCCGGGATCAGCCGCGCATGACACGGGCATCGCTCCGATGCCCGCGGTTATGCACAGGACGTAAATGTACGTCCTGGTGCGTTAAGTACCACCTCACCAGGACGTACATTTACGTCCTGCGTCCTTAAGGGGTTAAAAGGCAACCTAACAATATATTTAGGCATATAGTAGTTAAAACTATAATCCTGGCATAGGATAATAAAATAGCAGAATAAGATCTGTACCAAACAAATATGTTAAAGAGTTGCTCTTCTGGGTATTTAGGGTAGATATGTCCCTTTTAGATACAGTAGCAAACAGTCTGTAATATTAGAAATTGTTACCGGTCTGTAAATGGTAACTCAGGCGATGGGTGTTGTTCCCGCAATGGCTGAGTGTCCGTGGTGCGCACAGTCCTCTGTGGGGCGCTTCCAATCGTGAGCCTGGTCCAGTATTGTCTGATTAAGCACGGTGGCAGTCGCTAACGGCTGAGGCGTTGCCAGGCGCCGAAGATCGCAATGATGCCCGGGGACTGCTGGCGCTGGCGTGCGCTGGAGTTGGTATTCCTCACCGCTTTACTGGTTGGTAAACAGGACCGTATACTGGAGGGCTGGAAGTTCACCTCGTGTTGCCAGCGTCTGACGTCAGCTGTAGTCAGAGCCGGGATGGCTGCACCGGGATGGTTACACCGGAATGGATATGAACTGCTGGACCGGGTAGGTAGCAGAGTAAGAGCGCTGATAATGGTACAGTTCATAAAAGATAACCGGCCTTGCGGTTTGGGCACAGTTCTTCGAGGGTAATACTATGCCAGTCGATGTGCATAAACGACTAGACGCGTTTCAGGGTTGTATAATATAACCCTTTCCTCAGTAGTCATGATTGTTGCCATGAATCATCGGTTATTTTATATAGGCACAGATCCCACCCCTTAACACATTGATAGATAATAATAAAAAAACATAAATGGATTCAATGGATTTGTTCACTTAGAGAGCAATACTAGGTATAAAGTCATGTGTGAATTCTGTTGGAAAAGTATAGCAATGCGTTTTCCCAAAACAAATATATTTTTTAAAATAAAGAGAGATAATAGAAATAAAAATAAAAATAACTCACAGACAGTGTATTGGAAATAGATAGATAAAAAAGAATAAAATAAAATAAAATAAAACAAAAAATAAATAAAAATAAAATAAAAATAAAAATAAAATAAATAAAAATACAAAAATAAAATAAAAATAATAGTACTAATAGAAATGAAATGAAAATAAAAATGAAAATGAAAATAAAAATAAAAATAAATATAAAAATAAAAATAATAATGAAATAAACACAGGGAAGAAAATAAAGAATAAATAATAAATAAAAAGAAAAAATAAGATCAGACTTGAATAACATCATTGTAGATGAATCTATAGGGGATGAAGTCAGCCGATGGGACAACCCTCTTAATGACCAAATAGGGGTGTCCCCATTGGCCGAGTGCATCCCCTATAAGAATCCAAAAAGTTCGAAGTTGGAGTTGAGTCCGCCAGGTTCTAATGTTGCAAATTCGAATATTTTCTTGCTTTCCGCTTTAGACATTTTCAGTAAGAAACTACCCCCCCGCCAATCTTTTTTGACTAGCTGGAGACCAGTGAAGGAGAGAGAAGACATGTCGCTATTGTGAACTGTAGAGAAATGTGCGGACAGTGGATGTTTCAAGTTTTTGTTTTTGATATTGTTGAGATGTTCGGCTATCCTCATTCTGAGGGCCCTTTTGGTTTGGCCAATATATTGCTTCTTACATCCACATTCTATAATGTATAAGACACCCTTTGAATTACAAGTTATTAGATCTTCAATTTTCCATTTGAAAGTGTTAGTTTGAGAGCAGATTTCTACAACTTTTTTGGGGCCCTTTATTTTTGTGCAGTTGGCACATGTTCCACACCTTATAAATCCTTTAGTGGTTAGCCAAGAGTTATTCTGTTTCTTTGCAGGTGGTTTTATAGATGGTGCTATAGTGAGGCCTAAATTTGGGGCTCGAGTGTAGACTATTGAGGGACGTGACGGTAGTAGTGAGCCCACCTCTCGATCTTGTTGTAACAGATGCCAATGTTTTTTAATTATTCCTTCAATTTTTTTATATGATCTATTGAAAGGAATCACCAGTTTTCCTCCAAAGCTATCAGCATTACTAATTTTTTCTTTTTTTTGTGAAAAAGGTAGTCCTATCTAATGTCCTAACATGGTCTAGAGATTGTTGGAGTAGCTGGTCAGAATAATCTTTCTCCTTAAACTGATTAGTGAGTTGTTGTGCCTCTTCCAAAAATTGTTCGTCTGAGGTACAATTTCTTTTTAACCTCCGGTATTGTCCTTTTGGGACATTGGTCAACCATCTAGGTAGATGACAACTGGAGTAGCCTATGAAGCAGTTCTTAGCTGTTGGTTTATGATATGTCTTACATATGAGGTTATCCCGATTAGCACTTACAACAATATCTAGAAAACTAATACAAATTTTACTGATGGTGGATGTGAAATGGAGATTGTGATCATTAGTGTTCAAATTAGTTATGAAGTGTTCTAAATCAACTGTGTCCCCCTCCCAAATTAAAATAATGGCGGAGTTGTTGTATTAAATACTGCCGACTACATACAAGAATGTAATAGGCAGTTGGGAGACATAACTGTCTATCAGAAGTTCAAATCAGACCCTACCCAGGAGTATTCTCAAACATTACAACAATTGTGCAAAGAGGTAGCGGTGGAGGAAATCTTAAATGAAAAAGAACATCTTTTTATACTTGGGACTCCAGACCGAATACCAGTTTTTTATTGTCTCCCAAAGACACATAAATCATTAAGCGATCCCCCGGGGAGACCTATCGTGTCTGGGATAGGTTCGATTACTTCGAACTTGTCCCAGTACGTAGATAGGTTTCTCCAGCCATTTGTCCAAAAAACTCATACATATTTAAAGGATACCACTCAGATCATAGAAGTTTTGGAAAAATTCAAATGGACTGATAAACACATATTAGCCACCTTAGACGTATCATCATTGTACACCATTATTAAGCACGATTTAGGAATAGCAGCAGTCACACATTTTCTTCAAAAAGGCCACATTAAATCACCTTAGATTAATTTTATCACTTCAGCTATTCGTTTTATTTTAACTCACAATTATTTTTATTTCGAAGGGGATTTTTATTTACAGTTAATTGGTACGGCGATGGGCACCAGGTTTGCGCCAAGCTACGCCAATTTATTTATGGCAAAATGGGAGGAGAGTACCATCTTACCTCGGCTTGGCGCAGGCCTGGTGCTCTGGAAGCGGTACATTGACGACATTATTTTAATTTGGGAGGGGGACACACTTGATTTAGAACACTTCATAACTAATTTGAACACTAATGATCACAATCTCCATTTCACATCCACCATCAGTAAAATTTGTATTAGTTTTCTAGATATTGTTGTAAGTGCTAATCGGGATAACCGCATATGTAAGACATATCATAAACCAACAGCTAAGAACTGCTTCATAGGCTACTCCAGTTGTCATCTACCTAGATGGTTGACCAATGTCCCAAAAGGACAATACCGGAGGTTAAAAAGAAATTGTACCTCAGACGAACAATTTTTGGAAGAGGCACAACAACTCACTAATCAGTTTAAGGAAAAAGATTATCCCGACCAGCTACTCCAACAATCTCTAGACCATGTTAGGACATTAGATAGGACTACCTTTTTCACAAAAAAAGAAAAAATTTATAATGCTGATAGCTATGGAGGAAAACTGGTGATTCCTTTCAATAGATCATATAAAAAAATAGAAGGAATAATTAAAAAACATTGGCATCTGTTACAACAAGATCGAGAGGTGGGCTCACTACTACCGTCACGTCCCCCAATAGTCTACACTCGAGCCCCAAATTTAGGCCTCACTATAGCACCATCTATAAAACCACCTGCAAAGAAACAGAATAACTCTTGGCTAACCACTAAAGGATTTATTAGGTGTGGAACATGTGCCAACTGCACAAAAATAAAGGGCCCCAAAAAAGTTGTAGAAATCTGCTCTCAAACTAACACTTTCAAATGGAAAATTGAAGATCTAATAACTTGTAATTCAAAGGGTGTCTTATATATTATAGAATGTGGATGTAAGAAGCAATATATTGGCCGAACCAAAAGGGCCCTCAGAATGAGGATAGCCGAACATCTCAACAATATCAAAAGCAAAAACTTGAAACATCCACTGTCCGCACATTTCTCTACAGTTCACAATAGCGACATGTCTTCTCTCTCCTTCACTGGTCTCCAGCTAGTCAAAAAAGATTGGCGGGGGGGTAGTTTCTTACTGAAAATGTCTAAAGCGGAAAGCAAAAAAATATTCGAATTTGCAAGATTAGAACCTGGCGGACTCAACTCCAACTTCGAACTTTTTGGATTCTTATAGGGGATGCACTCGGCCCATGGGGACACCCCTTTTTGGTCATTAAGAGGGTTGTCCCATCGGCTGACTTCATCCCCTATAGATTAATCTACAATGATGTTATTCAAGTCTGATCTTATTTTTTCTTTTTATTTATTATTTATTCTTTATTTTCTTCCCTGTGTTTATTTCATTATTATTTTTATTTTTATTTTCATTTTCATTTTTATTTTCATTTCATTTCTATTAGTACTATTATTTTTATTTTATTTTTGTATTTTTATTTATTTTATTTTTATTTTTATTTTATTTTTATTATTTTTTGTTTTATTTTATTTTATTTCATTCTTTTTTATCTATCTATTTCCAATATGCTGTCTGTGAGTTATTTTTATTTTTATTTCTATTATCTCTCTTTATTTAAAAAAATACATTTGTTTTGGGAAAACGCATTGCTATACTTTTCCAACAGAATTCACACATGACTTAATACCTAGTATTGCTCTCTAAGTGAACCGATCCATTGAATCCATTTATGTTTTTTATTATTATCTATCAATGTGTTAAGGGGTGGGATCTGTGCCTATATAAAATAACCGATGATTCATGGCAACTATCATGACTACTGAGGAAAGGGTTATATTATACAACCCTGAAACGCGTCTAGACGTTTATGTACATCTACTGGCATAGTATTACCGTCGAAGAACTGTGCCCAAACCTCAAGGCCGGTTATCTTTTATGAACTGTACCATTATCAGCGCTCTTACTCTGCTACCTACCCGGTCCAGCAGTTCATATCCATTCCGGTGTAACCATCCCGATGCAGCCATCCCGGCTCTGACTACAGCTGACGTCAGACGCCGGCAACACGAGGTGAACTTCCAGCCCTCCAGTATACGGTCCTGTTTACCAACCAGTAAAGCGGTGAGGAATACCAACTCCAGCGCACGCCAGCGCCAGCAGTCCCCGGGCATCATTGCGATCTTCGGCGCCTGGCAGCGCCTCAGCCGTTAGCGACTACCACCACGCTCAATCAGACAATACTGGATCAGGCTCACGATTGGAAGCGCCCCACAGAGTACTGTGCGCACCACGGACACTCAGCCATTGCGGGAACAACACCCATCGCCTGAGTTACCATTTACAGACCGGTAACAATTTCTAATATTACAGACTGTTTGCTACTGTATCTAAAAGGGACATATCTACCCTAAATACTCAGAAGAGCAACTCTTTAACATAATTGTTTGGTACAGATCTTATTCTGCTATTTTATTATACTATGCCAGGATTATAGTTTTAACTACTATATGCCTAAATATATTGTTAGGTTGCCTTTTAATATGTATGTTCTTCTCACAAGGGCCCTGTGAGAAGTGCCTAATCTTATTCATATTTTATAATAAATATTGATTATTATTGTTACGCCGAGCGCTCCGGGTCCCCGCTCCTCCCCGGAGCGCTCGCTTCACTCTCCCCGCGGCAGCGCTCCGGTCACGTCCTCTGACCCGGGGCGCTGCGATTCCGCTGCCAGCCGGGATGCGATTCGCGATGCGGGTAGCGCCCGCTCGCGATGCGCACCCCGGCTCCCCTACCTGACTCGCTCTCCGTCTGTTCTGTCCCGGCGCGCGCGGCCCCGCTCCCTAGGGCACGCGCGCGCCGGGTCTCTGCGATTTAAAGGGCCACTGCGCCGCTGATTGGCGCAGTGGTTCCAATTAGTGTGTTCACCTGTGCACTTCCCTATATCACCTCACTTCCCCTGCACTCCCTTGCCGGATCTTGTTGCCTTAGTGCCAGTGAAAGCGTTCCTTGTGTGTTCCTTGCCTGTGTTTCCAGACCTTCTGCCGTTGCCCCTGACTACGATCCTTGCTGCCTGCCCCGACCTTCTGCTACGTCCGACCTTGCTTTTGCCTACTCCCTTGTACCGCGCCTATCTTCAGCAGCCAGAGAGGTGAGCCGTTGCTAGTGGATACGACCTGGTCACTACCGCCGCAGCAAGACCATCCCGCTTTGCGGCGGGCTCTGGTGAAAACCAGTAGTGGCTTAGAACCGGTCCACTAGCACGGTCCACACCAATCCCTCTCTGGCACAGAGGATCCACTACCTGCCAGCCGGCATCGTGACAGTAGATCCGGCCATGGATCCCGCTGAAGTTCCTCTGCCAGTTGTCGCTGACCTCACCACGGTGGTCGCCCAGCAGTCACAACAGATTGCGCAACAAGGCCAACAGCTGTCTCAACTGACCGTTTTGCTACAACAGTTACTACCACAGCTTCAGCAGTCATCTCCTCCGCCAGCTCCTGCACCTCCTCCGCAGCGAGTGGCCGCTCCTGGGATACGCTTATCCTTGCCGGATAAATTTGATGGGGACTCTAAGTTTTGCCGTGGCTTTCTTTCCCAATGTTCCCTGCATCTGGAGATGATGTCGGACCTGTTTCCCACTGAAAGGTCTAAGGTGGCTTTCGTAGTCAGCCTTCTGTCCGGAAAAGCCCTGTCATGGGCCACACCGCTCTGGGACCGCAATGACCCCGTCACTGCCTCTGTACACTCCTTCTTCTCGGAAATCCGAAGTGTCTTTGAGGAACCTGCCCGAGCCTCTTCTGCTGAGACTGCCCTGTTGAACCTGGTCCAGGGTAATTCTTCCGTTGGCGAGTATGCCGTACAATTCCGTACTCTTGCTTCAGAATTGTCCTGGAATAATGAGGCCCTCTGCGCGACCTTCAAAAAAGGCCTATCCAGCAACATTAAAGATGTTCTGGCCGCACGAGAAATTCCTGCTAATCTACATGAACTTATTCACCTAGCCACTCGCATTGACATGCGTTTTTCCGAAAGGCGTCAGGAACTCCGCCAAGATATGGACTCTGTTCGCACGAGGCATTTCTTCTCCTCGGCTCCTCTCTCCTCTGGTCCCCTGCAATCTGTTCCTGTGCCTCCCGCCGTGGAGGCTATGCAGGTCGACCGGTCTCGCCTGACACCTCAAGAGAGGACACGACGCCGTATGGAGAACCTCTGCCTGTACTGTGCTAGTACCGAACACTTCCTGAGAGATTGTCCTATCCGTCCTCCCCGCCTGGAAAGACGTACGCTGACTCCGCACAAAGGTGAGACAGTCCTTGATGTCTACTCTGCTTCTCCACGTCTTACTGTGCCTGTGCGGATGTCTGCCTCTGCCTTCTCCTTCTCTACAGTGGCCTTCTTGGACTCTGGATCTGCAGGAAATTTTATTTTGGCCTCCCTCGTCAACAGGTTCAACATCCCGGTGACCAGTCTCGCCAGACCCCTCTACATCAATTGTGTAAATAATGAAAGATTGGACTGTTCCATACGTTTCCGCACGGAGCCCCTTCTTATGAGCATCGGATCTCATCATGAGAGGATTGAACTTTTGGTCCTCCCCAATTGCACCTCGGAAATTCTCCTTGGACTTCCCTGGCTTCAACTTCATTCCCCTACCCTGGATTGGTCCACTGGGGAGATCAAGAGTTGGGGGTCCTCTTGTTCCAAGTACTGTCTAAAACCGGTTCCCAGTAACCCTTGCCGTAACTCTGTGGTTCCTCCAGTAACCGGTCTCCCTAAGGCCTATATGGACTTCGCGGATGTTTTCTGCAAAAAACAAGCTGAGACTCTACCTCCTCACAGGCCTTATGATTGCCCTATCGACCTCCTCCCGGGCACTACTCCACCCCGGGGCAGAATTTATCCTCTCTCTGCCCCAGAGACTCTTGCCATGTCCGAATACGTCCAGGAGAATCTAAAAAAGGGCTTTATCCGTAAATCCTCCTCTCCTGCCGGAGCCGGATTTTTCTTTGTGTCCAAAAAAGATGGCTCCCTACGTCCTTGCATTGACTACCGCGGTCTTAATAAAATCACGGTTAAGAACCGCTACCCCTTACCCCTCATCTCTGAACTCTTTGATCGCCTCCAAGGTGCCCACATCTTCACTAAATTGGACTTAAGAGGCGCCTATAACCTCATCCGCATCAGAGAGGGGGACGAGTGGAAAACGGCATTTAACACCAGAGATGGACACTTTGAGTATCTGGTCATGCCCTTTGGACTGTGCAACGCCCCTGCCGTCTTCCAAGACTTTGTCAATGAAATTTTTCGTGATCTGTTATACTCCTGTGTTGTTGTATATCTGGACGATATCCTAATTTTTTCTGCCAATCTAGAAGAACACCGCCAGCATGTCCGTATGGTTCTTCAGAGACTTCGTGACAACCAACTCTATGCCAAAATTGAGAAATGTCTGTTTGAATGCCAATCTCTTCCTTTTCTAGGATATTTGGTCTCTGGCCAGGGACTACAGATGGATCCAGACAAACTCTCTGCCGTCTTAGATTGGCCACGCCCCTCCGGACTCCGTGCTATCCAACGCTTTTTGGGGTTCGCCAATTATTACAGGCAATTTATTCCACATTTTTCTACCATTGTGGCTCCTATCGTGGCTTTAACCAAAAAAAATGCTGATCCCAAGTCCTGGCCTCCTCAAGCAGAAGACGCCTTTAAACGACTCAAGTCTGCCTTTTCTTCGGCTCCCGTCCTCTCCAGACCTGACCCTTCCAAACCCTTCCTATTGGAGGTTGATGCCTCCTCAGTGGGAGCTGGAGCTGTTCTTCTACAAAAAAATTCTTCCGGGCATGCTGTCACTTGTGGTTTTTTCTCTAGGACCTTCTCTCCAGCGGAGAGGAACTACTCCATCGGGGATCGAGAGCTTCTAGCCATTAAATTAGCACTTGAGGAATGGAGGCATCTGCTGGAGGGATCAAGTTCTCCTGTTATTATCTACACCGACCACAAGAACCTCTCCTACCTCCAGTCTGCCCAACGGCTGAATCCTCGCCAGGCCCGGTGGTCTCTGTTCTTTGCCCGATTTAATTTTGAGATTCACTTTCGTCCTGCCGATAAGAACATTAGGGCCGATGCTCTCTCTCGTTCCTCGGATGCCTCAGAAGTTGAACTCTCTCCGCAACACATCATTCCACCTGACTGCCTGATCTCCACTTCTCCTGCCTCCATCAGGCAGACTCCTCCAGGAAAGACCTTTGTTTCTCCTCGCCAACGCCTCGGAATCCTCAAATGGGGTCACTCCTCCCATCTCGCAGGTCATGCGGGTATCAAGAAATCTGTGCAACTCATCTCCCGCTTCTATTGGTGGCCGACTCTGGAGACGGATGTTGTGGACTTTGTGCGAGCCTGCACTATCTGTGCCCGGGATAAGACTCCTCGCCAGAAGCCCGCTGGTTTTCTTCATCCTCTGCCTGTCCCCGAACAGCCTTGGTCGCTGATTGGTATGGATTTTATTACTGATTTACCCCCTTCCCGTGGCAACACTGTTATTTGGGTGGTCGTTGATCGATTCTCCAAAATGGCACATTTCATCCCTCTTCCTGGTCTTCCTTCTGCGCCTCAGTTGGCTAAACAATTTTTTGTACACATTTTTCGTCTTCACGGGTTGCCTACGCAGATTGTCTCGGATAGAGGCGTCCAATTCGTGTCTAAATTCTGGAGGGCTCTCTGTAAACAACTCAAGATTAAATTAAATTTTTCTTCTGCATATCATCCCCAGTCCAATGGACAAGTAGAAAGGATTAACCAGATCTTGGGTGATTATTTGCGACATTTTGTTTCCTCCCGCCAGGATGACTGGGCAGATCTCCTCCCATGGGCCGAATTCTCGTATAACTTCAGGGTCTCTGAGTCTTCCTCCAAATCCCCATTTTTCGTGGTGTACGGCCGTCACCCTCTTCCCCCCCTCCCTACCCCCTTGCCCTCTGGTCTGCCCGCTGTGGATGAAATTTCTCGTGACCTTTCCATCATATGGAGAGAGACCCAAAATTCTCTCTTACAGGCTTCATCACGCATGAAGAAGTTCGCGGATAAGAAAAGAAGAGCTCCCCCCGTTTTTTCCCCTGGAGACAAGGTATGGCTCTCCGCTAAATATGTCCGCTTCCGTGTCCCTAGCTACAAGTTGGGACCACGCTATCTTGGTCCTTTCAAAATTTTGTGTCAAATTAATCCTGTCTCTTATAAACTTCTTCTTCCTCCCTCTCTTCGTATCCCTAATGCCTTTCACGTCTCTCTTCTCAAACCACTCATCCTCAACCGTTTTTCTCCCAAATCTGTTCCTCCCACTCCTGTTTCCGGCTCCTCGGACATCTTCTCGGTCAAAGAAATTTTAGCTGCCAAAAAGGTCAGAGGGAAAAATTTTTTTTTAGTGGACTGGGAGGGTTGTGGTCCTGAAGAGAGATCCTGGGAACCTGAGGACAACATCCTAGACAAAAGTCTGCTCCTCAGGTTCTCAGGCTCTAAGAAGAGGGGGAGACCCAAGGGGGGGGGTACTGTTACGCCGAGCGCTCCGGGTCCCCGCTCCTCCCCGGAGCGCTCGCTTCACTCTCCCCGCGGCAGCGCTCCGGTCACGTCCTCTGACCCGGGGCGCTGCGATTCCGCTGCCAGCCGGGATGCGATTCGCGATGCGGGTAGCGCCCGCTCGCGATGCGCACCCCGGCTCCCCTACCTGACTCGCTCTCCGTCTGTTCTGTCCCGGCGCGCGCGGCCCCGCTCCCTAGGGCGCGCGCGCGCCGGGTCTCTGCGATTTAAAGGGCCACTGCGCCGCTGATTGGCGCAGTGGTTCCAATTAGTGTGTTCACCTGTGCACTTCCCTATATCACCTCACTTCCCCTGCACTCCCTTGCCGGATCTTGTTGCCTTAGTGCCAGTGAAAGCTTTCCTTGTGTGTTCCTTGCCTGTGTTTCCAGACCTTCTGCCGTTGCCCCTGACTACGATCCTTGCTGCCTGCCCCGACCTTCTGCTACGTCCGACCTTGCTTTTGCCTACTCCCTTGTACCGCGCCTATCTTCAGCAGCCAGAGAGGTGAGCCGTTGCTAGTGGATACGACCTGGTCACTACCGCCGCAGCAAGACCATCCCGCTTTGCGGCGGGCTCTGGTGAAAACCAGTAGTGGCTTAGAACCGGTCCACTAGCACGGTCCACACCAATCCCTCTCTGGCACAGAGGATCCACTACCTGCCAGCCGGCATCGTGACAATTATTGAAGCACGATCCACGTATATCTATTTTCATTTACTCACCTAGAAGGTCCGGGCTGCATTGTGTATTTTTTGGTTTTCATTTACAAATCTGTTTAACTTTCTGGCACCAGTTGATTAAAAAACTAATATGGACATTTATCAACGGGTTTAGTAAGTTTTCTTTACTATAATTGTCGCAAAATTGTCGCAACTGCGACTACGCGATTTTTTATGCGACATTTTGACTGGAAAGCGAGAAAAGCAAGTTTTCCAAAAGTTAACTATGTAGTAATAATTTTAAAATGGACTACGGGTAGTCAGGTATTTATTAACTGCGACAGTCGCAACTGCGCAAAAAAAGGTCGCAACAGGGTTAAAAATTGACTAAATTTACTCCAGCTCAAACATGGAGCAGAAAAAGCTACTACCAAAGTAAAAAAGGAAAAATTGCTTACGTGAAAGAAAATTATCAACAGGCTGAAACCAGTTGATAAATAAGTCACACATAAGCAAAAAAAAAAGTAAGGAAAAAATTACTAATAAAAAGAATACATAAGCAAACATTGATAAATGTCCCTATAAATGTTTTCCACCAAAGCACCCCTTTAAAAAAAACGTCTCAGGTACTTTTGTGATTACCAGAACGTTGCTCAATGTTCCAAAGTGCGAATTAACATTGGCTCTGAGCCCACCCACCATCCTTATGTCCCGCCAGACTCCACCTGCATGTACTGAATGCAGAATGCGTCCAAATGTTGTGGAATGCTAGTTAGCATGTCCACATCCATGCCAAAGAATGGCTGCTAGCTGCAGTCATGCAAAGATTTCCTGCTGGACAATATCTATCACAGGGGGTTTATTAATGGCTACAAGGTGCATTATTAATGGTTGCAGGGGGCATTATAACTGCCTACAGGGGGCATTATTAATGGCTTCAAAGGGCAATATTACTGTCTACAGGTAGAACTACTATTGGCTACAGCTACAGGGGGTGTTATTTCTGGCTACAGGTAAGCAATACTAATGGCCACAGAAAACATTATTACTATGTACTGGCAGGCAATATCAATGGCCAGAAAGGGCATTATTGCTGGCTACAGGACTACATCATCATGGGATAAATTGGGGGCATTATTACTGGCTACAGGGGGCATCATTACAGGCTACAAGGAGGCATTATTACTGGCTACAACAGTCATTGCTGCTAGCTACAGGGGACATTATAACATGCTACAAGGCGGCATTATTACTGGCCACAGAAGGTATTATCATTGGCTACAGGGGGCATAAGTAATGACTATAGGGGACATTATTACTGACCATATGTGGCACTTTGACTTCAACTGCCCAATCTTTGTGTTCTCCAATAAATAAATCTAGCAGCAGCTTATCTCCCATTTCTTCATTCACAACACACAAACATTTGGCTGTGCCGAATGTTCGTGTGTATGGGGAGATAGAGAGAGAAAGCTGTTGACCAAATGTTTGGCCAGCAGCTATTAAAGATGTATGGCCACCATTACTATAGATTCTTTCTCCTGGGTCCTTTCAGCTTTCCATCCTCCTCTTTTTAGCCAAAGCTGTTCACTGAAATGCTAACAGCAAATGCCACCTTAACATTAATATAATTCTGTTAGTATAATGACTTTCCTGTTGTGAATTTCTTATGCTCATGTGACCTTTTGCACATTCTTTTTACTTTGTTAATTGTTCTCTTGTATCCTCTGTGCTCTAACAAACTGGCCTGATTCCCTTTCTTCACTTCCTTGGAAAATGTATAAAATGTAATTGAAAGTGACAAAATATGTTTCATGGTAATGATAAAACAAAATGCAAATCGTAAAAAATTATTCTGAAAAAACTAATGTGTGACTCACATGGGGAATATCATCCACTAACTACAGTAACTAGTCATAAAATACACAAAGAAGAAACAATTCAATGTTCAAGAGACATTTTTTTGCTGAGGTGATATTCTGCTGGTTACTTGTGATACTGTTTATAAATGCAGCCATTATGTTTATGGTTTAAATGTGCAAAAACACTGAGTGTATTGGTTTTTGGTGTTGCTGGATAAAATGTTAAAGGGGTACTCTGCCCCTAGACATCTTATCCCCTATCCAAAGGATAGGGGATAAGATGTCAGATCGCGGGGGTCCCGCCACTGGGGACCTCCGGAATCTCGGCTGCAGGACCCACCTGTTGCGGCTTCCGGAAACGCTGGAGACTTCGGCTCCCGACCACGGTGACGCGAGATCGTGACGTCACGACTCCGCCCCCGTGTGACATTACGCCTCGACCCTCAATGCAAGTCTATGGGAGGGAGCATGACAGCCATCACGCCCCCTCCCATAGACTTGCATTGAGGGGAGGGGGCGTGATGTCACACAGGGGCGGAGTCGTGACATCACGATCACCGTGGTCAGGAGGCGTTAGGATGAGAGCCTCCAGCACTGCCGGAAGCCGCAACAGGTGGGTCCTGCAGCCGAGATCCTGGGGGTCCCCAGCGGCGGGACCCCCGCGATCTGACATCTTATCCCCTATCCTTTCAATAGGAGATAAGATTTCTAGGGGCGGAGTACCTCTTTAATAAACATTTGTTCATTTTTAAAGTATAAACTTTTTTGTAACTGAGAGGGGTAAGAATGAGGGCCAGGGGAACTTTCTCTTGTGGACATTAACGAATGTTTAATTTCCTAAATTTATCTCATTACAACAGGCACATTTTACATTTGGATTTTGAAATGTGCATAGATAAGTGTGGGGATACTTCTGCTAACACCATTAGCCATAAATAGCATTCTTTTTGAAGTGCATAAATAAATTGGCAACTTGTCAACAGGGTGTGTCCCTGCACAGTCTAACAACATCAGTTCTGATTGGACAGTGTCAGTTTTTAGGGACACACTTCACTGAAAAGAAAAATGATTTTATTCAGACATTTTTAAGGAGAATTATCAAGGGGGCACAATGCAGATTTCTAAGGTTGAGAATAAACCTAAGTTTTTATTGTCTGTTGTTCTGCTCTATCATTAGAGCAGAACAACAAAAAGGCACTGACAGATCCGTTATTAGCCAGACATGAATGGCACCTGGCAGATTCCATTGGATTTAAAGAGGTTATACAGGAATATTAAAACTGAGCTAATTTCTTTCAAAAAACCCTTTCAAAAAACCTGTCTCCAGGTTGGGTGTGGCTCTGCAGCTCACTTCCATTAAAGTTAATGGAGCCAAGTTGTAATACCACACCCAGCCTGGAGACAGACGGAAAGCGGTTTTTGAAAGAAGTTAGACCTGTTTTTACTATTAATGGAAAACCTCTTTAATAAGGTCCATCATCCTCTTTGAGGTTGTAAGTAAGCTAAAAAAGGCTAAGATGGCTAAACTTCAAAAGAAAGGTCCACATTGGATATATAAAGCAATTTCAATGATATCATGCTATGTTTTATCTATTTTTTTATGTTATTCATAAACAAAAGTAGATTAACAGATCTCTGAATACTTCAAAGGATTTATGATACCGCAAAACAAGAGGAGCAATACCACAGTTTAGCATGAGTATAAAAAAGATTCATGGGTTAAAAACATAGACACCCAAAGTAGCCTATTTCACTAGTATATTTAACCCCTTAAGGACCCGGGCTTTTTCCGTTTTTTCATTTTCAATTTTTCCTCCTCAACTTTAAAAAATCATAACACTTAAAAATTTTCACCTAAAATTCTATATGATGGCTTATTTTTTGCGTCACTAATTCTACTTTGTAATGACATTAGTCATTTTACCCAAAAATCTACGGTGAAACGGGAAAAAAATCAATGTGCGACAAAATTGATGAAAAACACTATTTGGTAAGTTTTGGGGGCTTCCGTTTTTACGCAGTAAATTTTTTTGGCAAAAATGACACCTTATCTTTATTCTGTAGGTCCATAAGGTTAAAATGATACCCTACTATATAGGTTTGATTTTGTATCACTTCAGAAAAAAATCATGAATACATGCAGGAAAATTTATACGTTTAAAATGGTCATCTTCTGACCCCTATAACTTTTTTATTTTTCTGTGTTCAGGGCTCTATGAGGGCTCATTTTTTGCACCATGATCTGAAGTTTTTAGCGGTACCCTTTTTGTTCTGATCAGACTTTTTGAAAAAAGTGATCAAAAATTCGCTATTTTGGACTTTGGAATTTTTTTGCGCGTACGCCATTGAACATGCGGTTTAAAATGCAGTATAATTTTATAATTCGGACATTTCCGTACGTGGCGATAACACATATGTTTATTTTTATCTTTATTTACACTGTGTTTTTATTCTTGGAAATGCCGGATGATTCAACCTTTTATTAGGGGAAGGGATAATTGAAAGGGTTAATGATTTTTCTATAGTGGGCTATAACATTGCAATAACTGATCTTTTACACTGATTGATGCATCTCCATAGGAATGGATGAATCAGTGTTTTCGGCGATTGAATGCTCAAGCCTGGATCTCAGGCTTGAAGCATTTATTCGGCGATCGGACAGCGCTGGAGAAGGTAAGAAGACCTCCTCCTGTGCTACAGCCTGTGATACAGCCTGTGCTACAACTGAGGCGATCCCGAACAGCTCTCTGAGCTAACCGGGCACTTTTACTTTAGTTTTTAGCCGCGCGGCTCAGCTTTGAGCGTGCGGCTAAAGGGTTAATAGCTCGCAGCACCGTGATCAGTGCCACACGCTATTAGAGGAGGGTCTCGGCATCACTATGACGCTGGGCCCATCGCGATATGATGTGGGGTCACCGTGTGACCCCGCGTTATATCGCAGGACCGAGACCCAGGACGTACCCATACGTCCTGGGTCCTTAAGAGGTTAAATGGGAATTTCCAGTTTGGCAATGTCATCTGCATGTAACTAAAGTGGGGCCTGTAATCTAGGATCTAAATAGTCTGAGCTGTCTCATAGCATTAAATGAGTATTCTCACCTTCAGCACTTCTAACGCCGTCCCATGTATGTAACTCTAGTATGTACTGATTCCTGGTTGCCACATCCTACATTGAGTTAAATACGGATGTCATTGAATTCAAGATGGGGTTTGTAAAACCAGGAATTGTCCAAGTGTGGATATTAGATTCCACCTGAACTAGGACCTACACCAGTAAGACCTATCAAGCATTTATGGTACATCCCATGAACATGGCATATATGCTCATGATGAGAAAATGTATTCATTATTTATTCCTTTTTATTTCTGTGGCTAGTTTTATATACATTGAAAAATTTGAATTCTCCAATATTTTATCATTCAATCTACAACAATAAAAATGTACCTGGGGATATACAGTTCTATTCTGTAATAGACTTGCCAACTTTAAAATCTGGTTCCTGAAAACAGCAACAAACTGCCAAAAAGTAATGTTTTATACCAATTATAACTTCAGTTTTACAAACAATGAGTAAAAGGACAAGGAAGGTGAGAAGCTGCATACCAATATGACAGCACAAATGTTATTTATCTTTATTATATTGCAGAATATCCATTACTTGTGCTGCTGGTTGTAAATAATTTATAACCTACAGCCAGAACACCTGTATGTTGCCTTGGAACATCTATAAACTTCCATCTTAAGAGTCTAAATTGTAAAATATGCATTATTTGAAGCATCATTGTATTTTATTTAATACTACAAAACAGATGTAGGACATTTTGAATAAAAGAGAAATAACCTTTCCTCATATCTTTATGCTGTTGTAAAACAAATTTTAGATTTTGCTAAATTGAAAACTTGAAGGCATTTATGCATTGGCGAAATGTTCTTATTGTAAGAAAATAATCTATTTGAGCAAACAGGGAAGAAAACAATTAAATCTACACTACAAATAATCTCCAGGCCAAGTAGTCCATCAATACTTCTTGGCGACATTGTACAAACAGCAGTGACTCCGCAGTCTGAACTGCCTTTGTGTTTGAACATACATAGAGATTTACTAATGCATAATGACAACATAACATGTGACAAACATAGTCTAATAATAATAGAGAACTGGAAATGTATTATTGGAGATCAATTGAGCGTGATTCTTAACTTTCTTAGATTTTGTTACTGTGGAAACCAAATACATTTAACAGTACTGAAAAGACAAATGACATCTTCATTGTCAACAAAAGCAACCTGACCTGGTGATATACATTATTGACTAGAACTGAATATATCTTGTTAGATGAGAATGCACTTTGTGTCATTTCTTGGTCCCCTGGGATTTGTATAGATGAGATAAACTTTCAGCTGGACCTTTGCATTGATACATCGATAAACTTTCATCTTTGAACTAATAAAATCTCTTCTAATCATGCCACATGTGTATACCATCTTGTGTAGGGCATTGATTTCCTACTATAAACTGCAATGGCAAAGCTTTTGCAACACACTGCCAATTGTATTGTCATGACCAACTGGGGGACAGGGAGAGTGAGCCCTACACTGACCCTAAAAACACTCTCCCTGCCTATTTGCCCATCTATCCTAAGCAATGGATCGACAATTTGGAGCCGGTCCCTGCCTGCACTAAAGTGCAGTGGTGTAAAAATACATAATATACATAGTCGGTCACAGGCCAGAACAGAAACGGAAAACTACTAGACAACCAGATATACCAAACAGGATACAAATACTAACAGGGCAGAATATAAACAGGCAAACTGATAATGAATCATAGGACACTGTTCACACTGGGACAAAGAGCAAACAAACTGGACACCCCACTCCACAAAAGGAGTAACCATAAATAACAAAGCCAAATAGACTACTGGCCAGCGGACACACTCCACAGTGTGGTCAGGATGCTGTCCCGGTAGGAAACTAAAATATAAAACACAGAAATTCATAAAAATGGATACAAGAACACCAAACTCTACAATGTAGAGAAACGCTGGTCAGGATACTAGACAGGATATTTCTCAAGATACAAGACTAGAACAGAATGAGTCTTAATAGACTCCAGGACACCAAACAGGAATTATAAAATGCAGAGCATAGATAACACTAGCAAGACTAACTCAGTGTGAACGCAGAACAAACAAACATAATCCCAAAAGCGACTAAAGTAACACAGACTTAAATACAAGGAGCATGCTATATAACCATGGCTAAAAACCCAGATAAAATGACAAGATAAATGCTCAATCAGACATAGGCTGGGTTCACACCACATTTTTGCAATACAGTTCCCGTATACGTTTTCAATTTGAAAACAGTACAGAACCTTATTGAAAACCGTATGCATTGACTCTCATTGAAAACCATATGCCAAAAGATGCATCCGGTTGTCTCAGTTTTGCATCCTGTACGGTTTTGTCAGTTTTTTTCCCGTACCCAAAACCGTAGCCTACCACTGTTTTTTTCTGGGTGAAAAACCGTTTTGAAACTTATAATTTGTTTTTAACATGGGAGTCAATGGGAACAACACAGAACCGTATGTGTGTACGGTTCCATCCAGTTTTCACCATATGTCTTTTTTACTTTGCACACTTTTTTTCTTGGAATTTCAATCAAACAAGTGAAACTTTATTCCTAATGGAGTGAAAAGTTAAAAATGTATATGTTTTTTTTCTTAAAAAATGGATGCAACCGGACATCATTTTTCAAACTGCATACGGTTGTCAACCTTATTCGGATTGAAATTTGTACACACGTTTTGATACAGTTTAGTCAGGTTTTGAGGAATCCATTTTTTATCAAAAACCTGATAAGGGAACTGTATTGCAAAAACGTTGTGTGAACCCAGTCCTAGTCAGAATATGGCACAAACAGACTTAGTGGCATTAAACTAACAGACATCATAGTATTGCACTCAATAACCAGCACTGAATGCAGGAGAAGTCTGGCTAAAAATAGACACACCCGAGTTATCATTTGTTCAGAGCTTTAACTATTCCCTATCCAGGGAGAATAGAAAACTGCTCTGAACATCCTAGTGTGTGAATACACACCTAAACAGAAAAATACAAAAACAAATAAACGGACATTACATGTATTTATTTTACAAATATAATAGGCAGTTAAACTGGACAACGTGTTAAAGGATAGCCATATACAATAGCATTAAACAAGTGGACTGGGACCAAGCTTTACTATAAATCCTGCTTAATGATAATACAAACTATCAATCTAGAACACAGCTTCTCCATTTTTTATTTTTTTTTGTAGATCATTATTTGTTGTAGTTCATACTATATTTTCTAAAAACTACCCTGATTTATATTACAATTTGTCTCTTGATTCCAGTTTTACATTCAAATAAAAGATTGTGGTAGCCAGAGAAAGGCATGTGAGCAAATAATCAATTCTGTCAAAACTGGCTACTCTGTAAGAAGGTAAAAGATGGATATTGCCTCTGCAGCCTATTAAATGAATCTGGATAATTTTACTGTTTACTTTCTTACGAGAATCTGACAGCTGTTTTACACGCACAAAACCTAGTTTACTAGGTTAAAGTGCAGGTGAATAGCTTTGAAAATAAGGGTAACTTACGTTTTAGGTTAGGTATTTCCTAAGTTCTGTCCATTACAATCACATTGCCATGGGGGTGGGGAGCTGACTTGCCTCATCAATATTCCACCCATGGCCCACTCCCTTATGTGACATGAGAGCTAGGTGAAGAGAGGAGAGAAGAGCGCTCATCCATAACTCCCCCCCCCCCCAGGCTTTCATGTCATGGAAGGGGGTGAGAGGAGGTGGTGAAACATTAATGAGGCAAAGGAGCTGGGCAAGCCGGTTCTCTGCCTCCATCCATTGCACACTTGAGCACAATGGAAATGCAATTGTAACATGCCGAACTCTAGCCTAAAAATGTAAGTTACTTTTTATAGCTAGTTCTTTTTGCAAATATGTAGAGGAGAGCAGCACACTCTAATAACAGCATATTTGGTGCAAAGCAGTTTCTGGGACTGTGGTCAAAGGACCACCATTTATGCAGCAAAAAAAAAGGATATACTGCAGCACACGGAGTAAAGTGAAAAAATATTTAGTGGTTTAGAGTTCACAGCAAGAAGCGACGTTTCGACTAGACTCCTCTAGTCATTATCAAGCAGTGCACATTTCACAATTCCACACAAGTATAAATAAGGGTACCAATTACCTGGCACCTAAAGTGCATTAATAATCTCATTAACATAGTGTCCGTGTACATATCATAATAAAAATTGACAATCTTACAATAATTACATAAAGGTGCATGATCAAGTGCATTGCATATATAAAGTGTTAAAACAAAGTGCATACAGTGAGTTAAAATCCGGTACTGCCGATATAAACATTGATTATCTTTCCTACTTCACATCTGTACTTAATCTTAATTAGTATAATTACACTAGGCGGAGACCCATGACACTCACCGGATGTAAACATTATACACAGTAGCGTGGGCTACAGTACGCATGCATGTATGCGCATACAAAGTGCATCATCACCAAAGCGACAGTTCCTTAGCCAATCACCTTCTCCTACGTCATCACATCTGGTGTCACATGATCTTCCGGGTGTGGTGACGTCAGGCACTTCTTCACTGGCGCAGACGCGCTTGCGCACCTGATGCAAAGGCTCACAGCCGCCATCTTGTTCAAGGGAAAGGACTTAATCCAGCCCACAGTCTCATATTCTCCTGTATCCTGGATTCTTATGCTGCCCGTTACATGCATACCAAGCATACAAAGTAATCAGGCTTACCTATAGATATAAACCCTATGTTGTTGTAACATCTCTGTCATTTTGTGGCAAAGGAGGCCAGTTAGTGCACAATCAAGTGCACCAACCTGTCTCCAGCCTACAGGAAAAGTGTTCCTAACACACATTTATACCAGGGCTGCAAAAGACTGTCCAGATGTATATCCACCAGGTTCACATTCCGAACCTTCCATTTTGAGATCATCTGTCCATTATATCCCCCAAGAATGTGTCTGATGCCCATATATAATTCATAAAAACTGTCGCTTTCATGACGTGCCCATATGATAAAAAATTTTTTTAAGTTTGTCATCATTTCATCACATATATACTGTACCATTAATTTACATTATAAAGCATCAGGTGAGTGTTCTACGAGTCTTTTCCTTCAAAGATCTAAAAAAAAGAATGAAAAGAAAAATACGTAAACAAACATTACTGGAATAATCAAATGTGCAAACACCACCAAATTCTCTGTCGTTCAAACCTAGAGAACATAACTTCATTTCCTACCTATTCAATATCCTAGTGGATGTTTTAAATTCCACATTCAGTCCATTTGGTTTCAGGGAGTTCAAAGTATATATCCAATGTAGTTCATACTTCTTTAACCCCTTCCCGCTATAGGACGTATGCACACGTCCAATCATCCGACACGTTCGCGCAATTGGACGTATACATACGTCATAGTGATCGGCGACGGGAACCGGCTGTCAATCACTGCCGGAGTCCCGCTGCAGCTGCAGGAGCCGCGATCGCGCCGGTCCCGGCAGCTTTAACCCCATAGATGCCGTGATCAATCCTGATCAAGGCATCTATGGTGTTGACAGGGGGAACGCTCTCCCCCTGTTCTCCAATGGCGGTGCCGCGATACAATCGCGGGTCGCCGTTGGTTGCTATGGCAGCAGGAGGTCAGATCATGACCTCCTGTCTGTCTGCTATGGAAGCCTGTGAGATCCAGCCAGAGGCTGGATCGCACAGGCTGTAGTGTCTGCAGCTCATCAGGTTATACTGTGCTGCTATAGAAATGTATTGCAGCATAGTATAACTTGTAAAAAGTGTAAAAAATTTAATAAAAAGTTCTTCAATAAAAGTATGAAGTGTAAAAAAAATATTTAAAACAATGCCCCTTTCCCAATAAAAGCCCTGGATTATCACCCAAAAAGATCAAAAACACAAATCATATACATAATAGGTATTGCCACGTCCGTAATGATGTGCGCTATAAAACTATAATGTAAATTATCCCGCACGGTAAACGCTGTAAAAAAAACATCAAAAGAAGCGCAAAATTCGCCAATTTTGGTACAAATAGCGGAATAAAAAAGATCAAAAGGTAGCGCGTAGCACAAAAATGATACAAATAACAAGTACAGCTCATCCCGCAAAAAAAAAAGCCCTTACTCAATGGCATCGGACGAAAAATAAAAAAGTTAAGGCTGTTGGAAAATGAATGCCAGAAAAAGTATTTTGCTCAGAAAAGGAAAAAGAACATAGAAAGCTATATAAAATGGGTATCGCTATAATTGTACTGACCCACAGAATAAATATAACATCACTTTTACCGCACAGTGTACACCATAAAAAAATTAAATAAAATAAATGCCAGAAATTTTCCAGTTTTTCACAATATTTTGAAGTTTTTCACCAAAAATGCTTCATGTGCCAACAAAAATGCACCAGTTAAAGTACAATATATCACGAAAAAACTATCTCAGAATCGCTCTGCTCAGAAAAAGCGTTCTAAAGTTATTACCATTTAAAAGAGATACATGTCAAATAAAATAAAAAGAGCCTGGTCATTGAGGTAAAAAATGGGTCGGTCCTTAACCTCTTCAGGACGCCTGCATACGCCCTGCATTCCGAGTCCTTAAGGACGTGGGGCGTATGCATACGCCCGTGGGAATTTCAGTTCACGCCGCTAGCCGGTTGGGGACCGGACCAGGATGCCTGCTGAAACCATTCAGCAGGCATCCCGGCACATCACTGAGGGGGGTCCTGAGGTCGGTGATCGCAGAAAATCGCATGTCAATTCAGACATGCGATTTTCTGCTATTCCGGGCTGATCAGGTCTCTGGTGACCCGATCACCCGCAAAATAGGGATGATCAGAGCTGTCAGTGACAGCCTCGATCATCCTGAGGGATAGGAGCGAGGTCGCAGTGCTGCGATCTCCTCCTATCCCCTGCCATTAGTCTGAAATTAGTTCTGACCAATGGGAGCGCAGGACAGTGGGTTGCCATGGCAACCCCCGTTCTGCCCACCCCTGAATTTCGGGCACAACGGGGGGAGAAGATGGAGGCCTTTACCTGAGGACCAGATGCGATGGGGCCCGGCGATCATCAGAGACATCAGCAGAGATCACGGCACAGGTAGGGAAACGACAGTGGGGGGGGGGGGGGGAAGGGGGCAGCAAGCGATATTTACTGCTGCCCTTCCTAGTGGGTGCCAAACTGCAACTCCCAGCATGCCCAGACAGCCAAAAGCTGTCTGGGCATGCTGGGAGTTGTAGTTTTGCAACATCTGGAAGGTCACAGTTTGGAGACCACTGTTACAGTGGTGCCCAAACAGTAGCCCTCCAAACTACTACTCTCAGCATGCCTAGACTGCCCAGGCATGCTGGGAGTTGTAGTTCTGTAACATCTGTCCCTTCAGATTTTGCAATTTTCATGACATTTTTGAAAATTGCTGCTCTACTTTGAAGCCCTCTATTTTTTTCAAAAAGTAAAAATATGTCAATTTATTATTTTTTTTTAACTGTAGTTTTTATTAAGAAGTTTTGCAGTTACAGTAATACAAAAGCAAAGTAAGTAAGAAACATCACGGCAGCCAGGCCCAACGCCTGTCGTGGGTATTAAGAACAGTACCAGGGCCGAGGCCCAGCAACAAGTAGCAGAACAGGGATCAGACCCTAACAAAAAGAACTGCCGAGGCACACAACGATACCCTAGACGAACTAAAGTAAGCCTCCGGCACAAAGTCATGTTGCTACCATGGGCATAACATAAAACGTATGGGACTCATATACACGGGCAACCACGTATTACAACCCACCAAACACAAATAACAAGACGACAAAGTCCACTGACAAAAAAGGAGGGGATTGGGGAAGGGAAGACAAGCAACGACATACAAGTACAACATAGAACAACCACAAAAGGTACAAAAAAGAAATCGGATAGAGAAAGAGAAGGAAGAGGGGGGGAGGAGGAGAGAAAATGAAAGAGAGGAATATCAAAGCGGTTGCCAGGGCTCCCAGACCGAAAGAAATAAGGGGATAGAATTGTTTAGAGAAGCAGTCAAGAATTCCAAGGAACGCATCTCTCGGATACGTGCTGACAATTCTGACTCAGGAGGGGGGAGAGTCCTCTTCCAATGCTTGGCTACTAGGGTTTTGGCAGCCAGAACAACATGTTGGAAGAACTTAAAAGGCTTTTTAGATAAGGAGGGATGAGAAAGATGGAGGAGGTAAATAAGGGGGTCCAGGGGGACCAATATACCTAACACATCATATAGCAATCTCTGCACCCCTCTCCAATAATCTGTCAATAGGGGGCAAGACCAAATATGTCCAAAAATATGTCCATTTTATGATGCCAACATAAAGTGGACATATTGTATTTGTGAATAAAAATTTATTTGAAATATCCATTTTCCTTACAAGCAGAGAGCTTCAAAGTTAGAAAAATGCTACATTTTCAAAACTCTTCATGAAATTTGGGGATTTTTCACCAAAAAAGGATGTAAGTAATGACGAAAATTCCCCGCTAAAAAAAAGTAGAATATGTCACGAAAAAACAGTGTCAGAATCAGAATATTCGGTAAAAGCGTTTTAGAGTTATTAATGCATAAAGTGACGGTGAAATTGCGAAAAAGGGCTCAGTCCTTAAGGTGAAAAAGGGCTGCGTCCTTAAGGGGTTAAGGGGTTAATAACGCTTGCATATCTCCACCTCTTTTCCCCATTGGGATGGGCGCTAATATCATAAACCTTAGTTCTCTTTCTTTATGTCCCTTTTCTGTAAAGTGACATGATACTGGGAGGTCCATTTTACCTTTTCAATTAGACACATCAGACACGTTCTTGGGGGATATAATGGACAGATGGTCTCAAAATGGAAGGTTCGGAATGTGAACCTGGGGGATATACACCTGGACAGTCTTTTGCAGCCCTGCTATAAATGTGTGTTAGGAACACTTTTCCTGTAGGTTGGAGACAGGTTGGTGCACTTGATTGTGCACTAACTGGCCTCCTTTGCCACAGAATGACAGAGATGTGACCTATAGTTCTTACAACAACATAGGGTTTATATCTATAGGTAAGCCTGATTACTTTGTATGCTTGATATGCATGTAACGGGCAGCATAAGAATCCAGGATATAGGAGAATATGAGACTGTGGGCTGGATTAAGTCCTTTCCCTTGAACAAGATGGCGGCTGTGAGCCCTTGCATCAGGTGCGCAGGCGCGTCTGCGCCAGTGAAGAAGCGCCTGATGTCACTACGCCCGGAAGATCATGTGACACCAGATGTGATGACGTAGGAGAAGGTGATTGGCTAAGGAACTGTCGCTTTGTTGATGTTGCACTTTGTGTGCGCATACATGCGTGCGTACTGTAGCCCACGCTGCTGTGTATAATGTTTACATCCGGTGAGTGTCATGGATCTCCGCCTAGTGTAATTATACTAGTTATGCAGATTAAGTACAGATGTGAAGTTGGAAAGATAATCAATGTTTATATCGGCAGTACCGGATTTTAACTCACTGTATGCACTTTGTTTTAACACTTTATATATGCAATGCACTTGATCATGCACCTTTATGTAATTATTGTAAGATTGTCAATTTTTATTATGATATGTACACGGACACTATGTTAATGAGATTATTAATGCACTTTAGGTGCCAGGTAATTGGTACCCTTATTTATACTTGTGTGGAATTGTGAAATGTGCACTGCTTGATAATGACTAGAGGAGTCTTGTCAATACGTCGCTACTTGCTGTGAATTCACCCTGTTTTTTATGGAATAAACCACTAAAGATTTTTTCACTTTACTCTGTGTGCTGCAGTATATCCTCTTTTTTTTTTTTTTCAGTTCTTTTTTACAGCTATTCACCCACACTGTAACCCAGTATATTGGGTTTAGTGCGGGGGACATAGCTGTCAGATTCTCTTTAAGAGGCCCGATATGGGCTGCATTAATAATGTTTATTGGAAATGGCATATGTTTCAGTTGAATTTCATCCAATTTTTCGCAGGTTGGTTGCAGGTGGGTAGTGCCACCACTAGAGACAAGTTGCAATAGCTGCACAAAGCAATGAGACTGGGAATCGTCATGGAGGTGTAGATATGCACAGGGAGAGCCTGGTGAGACCAAGATGACAGAACATGGTGATGCACATGTAGAGACTGTAAGAGCTTATAAAAGAAGAAGTCATGGGGCCATTTAGCCACATGCTATGCATTATGGAAAATACATGACCTGATTGCTTTGAGACTGAGCGAATGACAATGGAGGTAGAAAATTGAACCCTCTGTGTATGGAGACAGGGGGAGAACATGCATAGCTGTGATGTGGTGTTGAACTGGAGGTTGGGGAAAGTAACTGCAAACAGTGGGTGGAATACAGGAGAAGGTTGCCAATGATAAAGCAAGATAATTCTTAAAGGTGGAGTTCAGTATGGCTGGAAGCAGCTTTGTTTTATGTCATTGGCACATGATGAGCTAACAAATACCATTATTTGTCTTCAGCCATGACATGCAGCAGATGTGTATCTTTGGCCTTCACATTTAGTTGGGCTGTGTGGACAGTAGACCCAGTCACGCCATTATTGGCATGTGAGTGGTACCTTGTTTCAACCCAGGGGAGTCTGAAGGATTAATGTAAGAAAGTCACAGAGGGTTTTTAAAATCTTTTGAACCAGGTCAGTGCTGGCCCAATACATTGTGCTACCTGCATCAAGACACTGTGCTGATGCCCCCCCCCCACCCCCCCGCCACAAAAAAAAAAACTTTAGGTAGGCAGCAGTTCCCCACATTAGGTAGGTAGCAGTTTCCCCACATAAGGTAGCATAGGTTCCCCCCATTAGGTAGCATAGTTTCCCCACATTAGGTAGCATAGAGTCCCCACATTAGGTAGCATAGATTTCCCATATTAGGTAGCATAGATTCCCTACATTAGGTAGCAGTTTCCCCACATTAGATAACAGTTTCCCCTTTCCCCACATTAGGTAGCAGTTTCCCCTTTCCCCACATTGGGTAGCAGTTTCCCCACATTAGGTAGCAGTTTCCCCACATTAGGTACCAGACCCCTCTCCCCCCCCCCCCCCCGACACACAGGCACACACAGAGACACAGACAAACACACTCACCTGGCATGCACAGCGCTTCTCCTGTCCGGCGGCAGCCGGCCACAGGCTCAATGTGTTAAAGTGGCCGCTGCGCTATTAAGCAGCTCGGGCTGTGCCGGCGCTGTGGCCACTTTAGAACAGTGAGCAGCGGCAGTGCAGAGGCAGAGCTGGCTCAGCCATGGACCAAGGTGGCACAAAAAAAAACGGGACAGTAAAGTGCTGCCCCTGAAAAAGTGCCGCCTGGTTGGACCATGGTCCCACCGGATCCAATGGTAGGGCTGGCCCTGCAACAGGTTCCCTATTTTACTCAGGATACTGTAAATATGACATCTGTTAGATAATGTCTTTTTTCATTGGTAGCTAGATTTCTATTGGGTTTATTGAGGCTGTTGGGCATCAGGGCTGGCATGTGAGGTAGGCTAAGCAGATGATCACTTTAGGCAATATTAAAGTGTATGTGGCATTTAGGATTTATAAAAATAAATATTTATATACAGCCCCTAAGGACACCATGGAAATTCCGCAAGTGTCAGAATCCAGTGCCATGATCACTACTGCTTTGGCCAGCTATAGACCCAGGGCTATAACTGACCAAGGCGGTAGTGATCATGGTATCACTATAGCAGCAGTGTGATGTATTAATCACGGCACCAGGCAGAAGACTAGTGCCCGGGGCTGAATACAGCACATTGGCGCTCAGTCAATGGCTGGACTTGACGGGGCATCGCTGTCAATGCTGATTAGCTGATCAGCAGTGTGTCACGTTGATCACCGGAAAGCAAGAAGACAGCACTGGCGGAAGACTGGAGCAACTATATTGGGGCAGTGAGGAAGTTGTGGCCAGTAAGTCCAGGTTGTTATTTTATATGCCGGCAGCCCAGGGATGATGGGTCAAAAAAGGTTTAAGATGGGTTACCCCTTTAATGGAAAGTTACTTGTTATTTTGACCTGAATATGAATCCTACATTCTGTTTGCAAGTGACTATGGAGCTCGTTGCCTAAAAGATTCAATATTTTATAACCCAGCAGTATCCTCATATGTGTGAAAAATGTGCTTCTATTATAAAAATAATATGATGCATACAACACCATACAACACTATTCTGCATAATAAGCAAATAACCCAGATAAGATTGAACACTTAAACATATACGCTTTTTGTGCTATTTATCAAGAATGATCGATTTCTTCTTTCTTTTTATTAACACTCAATGATAAATGGATATGATAAGAATAGTTCACTTTCTGATACTTTGTCTTCCTTGCAAAACATTAAGGAACAAGCCATCTCCATTATTTTAAAACAGTCCAGGCACAGAAAAAAGTTATTTCTTCCCCTAAAACCCAAGGTAATCAATAAATATGTAATCTCCTTTATAGTTTCTCCTTAAATGTGACATATTCAATCAATGATATCACAGTAACAGATTATGATGAAATTTCAAAAGACAGAACAAAAGACAACCGCATCCTTCTATATAAAAAGCCCTTCCTAGAATTTCAATACTTACATGCTTCTTATGTTCCAAGGTTTCGCTGTGAGATTTAGACAATACAATCCCAGATCCAACAGTGAAACAATAAAAAAAAAAAATTTTATTCAATTTACAGGATTATTAGTGGAAGCCTTTTGAACAACAGTGTTTTTAATAAGCTAAGGCTTAGTAATTGCCACAAAAACAGCTACCACTATGCAACAGAGCTGATACCAATAGGCCCAAAGCATCTAAAATGGCGCTCCAGGGCATAGATAGTAACAGGCTGATATTATTTAGGCTAGGGCGGGCCAATAACAATGCTCCTCACTCACCCATGTAAATTCAGGCTGTTGCTGCTTTTTTTTATCTTGCTGATAATTAACATACGGGGCTTTTTTTTATTGATTTATTTATCTGTAGAAAAGTATGGGGTTCCCCAAATAAATAAATAATGTCAGCCTGTTACCACCCAGACCCAGAAGCACCATTTTAGATGTTCCAGGTCTGGAAGTACTGGTACTTCCTTGTACCCCTGTGGCACTGAGTACCAAGGTTATAATGAGCGGATAGGAACAGCTGTTTTTATTGCTACTGCTAAGACCCTGCTTCTTAACGGACACCGTATATCAGACAGCTTCTGCTAATAAGCCTGTTAAATGTATACTGTATATACTGTACTATACTGTATATCCCAGAAGGGGTTAACTAGGGATGCATGGCATCCGCAGTTAACCCCTTCAGTGCTGTGATGGTGCAGCATTGAGGGACACTAACCAGTGATGTAAAGACATCGCTGGATAGTGTCCCCAAAGGGTTAAGAAGGGATGTTTATTTTTGTTTACATTATTTTATTTAAAAAATAGGAAAAGGAGGTAATTCTTGAAAGGGGTACTCCTGTGGAAAACTTTTTTTTAAATCAACTGGTGCCAGAGAGTTAAACAGATTTGTAAATTACTACTACTTAATCTTTTCAATACTTTTTAGGGTCCGTATACTACAGAGTAAATGGTTTTCTTTTTGGAACACAGAGCTCTCTGCTGACATCTCTGTCCATTTTAGGAACTGTCCAGAGCAGCATATGTTTGCTATGGGGATTTTATTCTACTCTGGACAGTTCTTAAAATGGACAGAGATGTCAGCAGAGAGCACTGTGGTCATGATGTGATGTCAGCAGAGAGCTCTGTGTTCCTCCCAACGGAGGAAGGCCCGAAGCAGCGCGGATAGCAGTTGATGCATGGCCCCGACATTCGGTATACTGATAACGAATGCATTCGTTGTTCGTTAACATGCATATTCGTTAACTGTATATTCGTATTCGGATGCTTTTTCGGGATTTTGTAATTTTTTTTTTTCCTGCATTCTTTTCATAACGAACATCCGAAAACGGGAAAATGTGCTTCATTCTGTGTTCATTACGAAACGAATTGCACATGTCTAAGGTGCAGTATAGTTCCCCCACATTAGGTTCAGTATAATGTTCCCCCACATTAGGTGCAGTATAATGTTCCCCCACATTAGGTGCAGTGTAATGTTCCCCCACATTAGGTGCAGTATAATGTTCCCCTCATTAGGTGCAGCATGTTCCCCCACATTAGGTGCAGTGTAATTCCCCCACATTAGGTGCAGCATGTTCCCCCACATTAGGTGCAGTATAGATCTCCCACATTAGGTGCAGTATAGATCCCCCAAATTAGGTGCAGTATAGCTCCCCACATTAGGTGCAGTATAGCTCCCCACATTAGGTGCAGCATGTTCCCCCACATTAGGTGCAGTATAGATCCCCCAAATTAGGTGCAGTATAGATCCCCCAAATTAAGTGCAGTATAGCTCCCCACATTAGGTGCAGTATAGCTCCCCACATTAGGTGCAGTATGTTCCCCCACAGACATACAGCCTTCAGCCATACAGTGTATGGCTGGAGGCTGTATGCCTGTGTTCTGCAGCACTTCAGTGCTCCGACCACCTCTCCTCCGGTCCGGACATAGCAGTAAGTCCCAGGACCGAAGGAGCGGTGGTCGGAGCACTGACGCTGACGTGCCGCTGGTAACACTTACCTAGCTGGCCAGTGCACGTCCTCATCGCTGCCCCGCTCCTCCGCGCTCTGTTGCTATGGGTGCACGCACGGCGTCAGTGACGTCCCTGCGTGTACCACCTTCCCGGCGGTCCCTGCGTTTTTTAAGTAAAGGCGTGGTCTCTGAGAGCGCATCCCTGTGTCCCGAAAACATCTTTCGGGACACAGGGATGTCCCAGGCAGCAGTGGGCCGGATAAATGTACTCAGCGGGCTGCATGTGGCCCGTGGGCTGTAGTTTGAGGACCCCTGGTCTAAAGACAATGATAAATGTCAGCCATTGACTTCACTTATTCATACACATGCACATTACCTAGTCAACACAGATTTACACACACACACACACATATATATCCACACACATATATACATGCAGGGACACTTTTTAAACAAAAAATCCTCCATTCAGTCCCCATCTTCATTCACCAGCTTCTTTCATCATCTGCTCACAGGCAGCAGTGTACTCCCGCCCCTCCCACCTTCTCCTCAGACAGACAGTGAGGGAGCCGATCACAGCAACTTTAGATCTGCAGACCTGTCAATCATGTGGGTCCATGACGTAAGTGAGGACCAAGCTGGTATGTATCCCAGGAGGCAGGGATGCAGTTTTTCCACTGTTTTTTTTTAGTATGAAATACTGAAATTTTTTTTATGAAAGCAATTGCAAAACCTATTAGTTGCTTTACCACATATTAAATGTTGTTATATCTGACAGTGCCCATTTAAGTAGGAAAGGGGTCAATTCACATCTTTTTTTAAAACTACTTTTTAGTCCCTATAGGGCACTATTACATGCACTCTTCAGATTGCATAAACTGTTCAATGCTTTGCCATTGCACAGCATTGATCAATGTTATTGGTGTTCCATTGCTCCAGCCTGCCATGGCTTACTGGAGCATTGGAGTGCCAAACAGATGGTGAGGAGGCAGGTAAGGGCCCTCCCACTGTCCTCTCAACTTATCAGTAACCCGCAGGTCTCCCAATCAGCTTGAATGAACAATCTACTTTGAGCTGATAGACACTGGGACCGTCCTGCTATGGGCGCACATGTTCGTCCTACATCCTTAAAGGGATTATCCAGGGAAAAATTTTTTTATATATCAACTAGCTCCAGAAAGTTAAACAGATTTGTAAATTACTTCTGTAAAAAAAAAATATTAATCCTTTCAGTACTTATGAGCTGCTGAAGTTGAGTTGTTCTTTTCTGTCCAAGTGCTCTCTGATTACACATGTCTCAGGAAGTGTCCAGAGTAGAAGCAAATCCCCATAGCAAACCTCTTCTACTCTGTGCAGTTCCCAAGACAGACAGAGATGTCAGCAGAGAGCACTATTGCAAGACAGAAAAGAACAACTCAAATTCAGCAGCTGATAATTATTGGAAGGATTAAGATTTTTTAATAGAAGTAATTTAGAAATCTGTTTAACTTTCTGGAGCCAGTTAATCTAAAAAAAAAAAAAAAGAGTTTTTTTCCTGGAATACCCCTTTAACCTCTTCAGGACATAGGGCGTATGGATACGCCCTGCATCCCGAGTCCTTAAGGACCGAGGGCGTATCCATACGCCCGTGGGAATTCCGGCCCCCACCGCTAGCTGGTTGGGGACCGGAGCCGGATGCCTGCTGAAATCGTTCAGCAGGCATCCCGGCATATCGCCCAGGGGGATCATTATGCCCCCCATGTCGGCGATCGCCGCAGATCGCTGGACAATTCAGTCCAGCGATCTGCGGCGATTCCGGGTCAATCGGGTCTCCAGTGACCCGATGACCCGGAATTACTGGCTGTTCGGGGCCGTCTCTGACGGCCCCGAACAGCCAGAGCCTGCAGGGGTGAGGTGGCACTGGTGCCACTTCACGATCACCCTGATTCGTTGGCCGGATTACCGGCCGACCAATCAGGGCGCCTGCTGCGGGTGTCACTCCCGCACCCGCTCCGCCCCTCTTCCGGAGGACGTGAGCGGGTGCGGGACGTGCACCCCGGGTGCTGGGGACCCCGATCCCCGGCGTTAATGTTGGGATCGGGGCCCCAGGAGCAGCGGCGGCGGCGGGACTGACCTCATGTGTCTGGATCATTGGAGGTGAGTAACAGCCTCCTGCTGTTGCTTAGCAACAGCTCCCAGCATGCAAAAAGGGCATGCTGGGAGCTGTAGTTATGCAACAGCAGGAGGCAGACCACCACAACTCCCAGCATTCCCTTATGGGCATGCTGGGACTTATGGTTTTGCAACAGCTGGAGGCACATTCTTTCTATGGAAAAGTGTACCTTCAGCTGTTGTATAACTACAACTCCCAGCTTGCACAAACAGCTAAAGTGCATGCTGGGAGTTGTAGTGGTGCATCTGCTGGTTGCATAACTACAACTCCCAGCATGCCCGTTGGCTGTCGGTGACTGCTGAGAGTTGTAGTTTTGCAACAGCTGAAGGCACACTGGTTGTGAAACTCAGAGTTTTTTTTTACCTAACTCAGTGTTTCACGACCGGTGTGCCTCCAGCTGTTGGAAACTACAACTCTCAGCAGTCACCGTACACCATGCACCGTACATGCTGGGAGTTGTAGTTTTGCAACAGCTGGAGGCACACTGGTTGTGAAACACTGAGTTAGGTCACAAACTCAGTGATACATAACCAGTGTGCCTACAGTTGTTGCAAAACTACAACTCTCAGCAGTCACCAACAGCCAACGGGCATGCTGGGAGTTGTAGTTGTGCAACAGCTGGATGTCCCCCCCAATGTGAACGTACAGGGTACACTCACATGGGCGGAGGATTACAGTAAATATCTGGCTGCAAATTTGAGCTGCCGCAAACTTTCTGCTGCAGCTCAAATTGCCAGCGAGAAACTACTCTGAACCCCCGCCCATGTCACTGTACCCTAAAAACACTACACTACACTAACACAAAAAATAAAATAAAAAGTAAAAAACACTATGTATACACATACCCCTATACAGCCCCCCTCCCCTCCCCAATAAAAATGAGAAACGTCTGGTACGCCACTGTTTCCAGAACGGAGCCTCCCGCTGTTGCAAAACAACTCCCAGTATTGTCGGACAGCCGTTGACTGTCCAAGCATGCTGGGAGTTTTACAACAGCTGGAGGCACCCTGTTTGGGAATCACTGGCGTAGAATACCCCTATGTCCACCCCTATGCAAGTCCCTAATTTAGGCCTCAAATGCGCATGGCGCTCTCACTTTGGAGCCCTGTCGTATTTCAAGGCAACAGTTTAGGGTCACATATGGGGTATCGCCGTACTCGGGAGAAATTGTGTTACAAATTTTGGGGGGTATTTTCTGCTTTTACCCTTTTTAAAAATGTAAAATTTTTGGGAAAACAAGCATTTTAGGTTAAAAAAAAATTTTTTTTTACATATGCAAAAGTCGTGAAACACCTGTGGGGTATAAAGGTTCACTTAACCCCTTGTTACGTTCCCCGAGGGGTCTAGTTTCCAAAATGGTATGCCATGTGGTTTTTTTTTTGCTGTCCTGGCACCATAGGGGCTTCCTAAATGCGGCATGCCCCCAGAGCAAAATTTGCTTTCAAAAAGCCAAATGTGACTCCTTCTCTTCCGAGACCTGTAGTGCGCCAGCAGAGCACTTTTCACCCCCATATGGGGTGTTTTCTGAATCGGGAGAAATTGGGCTTCAAATCTTTAGGGGTATTTTTTGCTATTACCCTTTTTAAAAATTAAAATTTTTTGGGAAAACAAGCATTTTAGGTAAATTTTTTTTTTTTTTTTTTTTACAATTGCAAAAGTCGTGAAACACCTGTGGGGTATTAAGGTTCACTTTATCCCATGTTACATTCCCCGAGGGGTCTAGTTTCCAAAATGGTATGCCATGTGTTTTTTTTTTGCTGTTCTGGCACCATAAGGGCTTCCTAAAGGTAACATGCCCCCCAAAAACCATTTCAGAAAAACGTACTCTCCAAAATCCCCTTGTCGCTCCTTCCATTCTGAGCCCTCTACTGCGCCCGCCGAACACTTTACATGAGGTATGTGCTTACTCGAGAGAAATTGGGCTACAAATACAAGTAAAAATTTTGTCCTTTTACCCCTTGTAAAAATTCAAAAATTGGGTCTACAAGAACATGTAAGTGTAAAAAATGAAGATTGTGAATTTTCTCCTTCACTTTGCTGCTATTCGTGTGAAACACCTAAAGGGTTAAAACGCTGACTGAATGTCATTTTGAATACTTTGGGGGGTGTAGTTTTTATAATGGGGTCATTTATGGGGTATTTCTAATATGAAGACCCTTCAAATCCACTTCAAACCTGAACTGGTCCCTGAAAAATACTGAGTTTTGTGAAAAATCGGAAAATCGGAAAATTGCTGCTGACCGTTGAAGCCCTCTGGTGTCTTCCAAAAGTAAAAACACGTCAATTTTATGATGCAAACATAAAGTAGACATATTGTATATGTGAACCAAAAAAAATGTATTCGTAATATCCATTTTCCTTACAAGCAGAGAGCTTCAAAGTTAGAAAAATGCAAAATTTTCAAATTTTTCATCAAATTTACGGATTTTTCACCAAGAAAGGATGCAAGTATCGACAAAAATTTACCACTATGTTAAAGTAGAATATGTCATGAAAAAACAATCTCGGAATCAGAATGATAACTAAAAGCATCCCAGAGTTATTAATGTTTAAAGTGACAGTGGTCAGATGTGCTCCGGTCCTTAAGGCCAAAATGGTCTCCGTCCTGAAGGGGTTAAGGTGCTAATGTTGTGTCCCCTTAAAAAAAATTCAATGCACAGCCAATAATGTCGGAACCTTGGCAATAAAAGTGAGTACACCCCTAAGAGGAAATGTCCAAATTGGACCCAAAGTGTCTATATTTTGTGTGGCCACCATTATTCTCCAGCACTGTCTTAAATGGGTACTCCAGTGGAAAAACATATATTTTTTAAATCACCGGTGCTAGAAAGTTAAATAGATTTGTAATTGTTTTCTATTTAAAAATCTTAACCATTCCAGTACTTATCAGCTGCTGTATGCTACAGAGGAAGTTCTTTTCTTTTTAAATTTCCTTTCTGTCTGACTACAGTGCTCTCTGCTGACACCTCTGTCCATGTAAGGAACTGTCCAGAGCAGGATGTGTTTGCTATGGGGATTTGCTCTTGCTCTGGACAGTTCCTGACATGGACAAAGGTGTCAGCAGAGAGCAATGTAGTCAGACAGAAAAGAAATTCAAAAAGAAAAGAACTTCCTTTGGAGTATACAGCAGCTCATAATTACTGTAAGGATTAAGATTTTTAAATAGAAGTAATTAAAAAATCTGTAACTTTCCGGCACCAGTTTATTTAAAAAAAAGTTTTACACTGAAGTACCTCTTTAACCTCTTAAGGACGCAGGACGTACCTGTACGCCCTGCGCCCGATCCCGGTATATAATGTGGGGTCACGCCGTGACCCCACATTTTACCGGGTCGGTCCTGTCAGCTAATGAAAGCCTGCACCCTGGGCTAACAGCTTGTGGCACCGATCGTTGTGCCGTGCATTATTAACCTTTTAGACGCGGCGTTCAAATTTGATTGCCGCGTCTAAAATGAAAGTGAAAGCTTCCCAGCAGCTCAGTCGGGCTGATCGGGACCATTGCAGTAAAAACGCAATGTCCCGTTCAGCTTGAACATAAGCGGAGGTCCCCTTACCTGACTCTGTCGTGTCCGATCGGCGATTGATTACTCCAAGCCTGAAATCCAGGCTTGAGCAATCGACCGCCGATAACAGTGATCTTTGCCATGTCAATGCACGGCAATGATCTGTGTAGCAGATCAGTGTGTGCAGTGTAATAGCCACTAAGGGGGGGCTATAACACTGCACAAAAAAAGTGTGAAAAAACAGTTAATAAAGATCATCTAACACCTTCCCTAATAGAAGTAAAAGTCACCAGCCTTTTCCCATAAAAAAACAGTGTAAATAAAAATAAACATATGTGGCATCACCGCGAGCGGAAATGTCTGAACTATAAAAATATATTGTTATCTAAGCCACACAGTCAATGGCGTACGAGCAAAAAATTCTGTATTTTTGGTCACTTTTTATATAATGAAAAAATGAATAAAAAGTGGAATAGCAAAAATTAGTTCTAATGAGAGTTACAATTTAATAAACTGTAGCTCCCCAGTACCAGCAGCACTCATGCAGGCCCAGACCATGACACTCAAATCACATGCTCGACTGTAGGCAAGACACACTTGTCTTTGTACTCTTCACCTGATTGCCGCCTCACACGCTTGACACATACTTGTTTTTTGCATGACCAATTGTCCTGCGTAATGACATGACTCATTTTACCATAAAATGTATGGCGCAACCAAAAAAATATTATTTGTGTGGGGAAATTAAAAAGAAAACTGCAATTTTGCAAATGTTGGAAGGTTTCGTTTTCACACCGTACAATTTACAGTAAAAAAGACGTGTGTTCTTTATTCTGTGGGTCAATATAATTAAAATGATACCCATGATTATATACTTTTCTATTATTGTTGCGCTTAAAAAAATCTAACTTTTTAACCAAATTAGTATGTTTAAAATTCTTCTATTTTGACGACTTATAACTTTTTCATTTTTCTGTATAAGCGGCAGTATGAGGGCTCATTTTTTGTGCCGTGATCTGTACTTTTTATTGATACCACATTTGTGTATATAAAACTATTATAATTTTTTTTATTTTTCAATTTTGCGCTTTTTTTTTTACGCTCACGCCACTCACCGTACGGGATCAATAACATTAGATTTTAATAGTTCGGACATTTACGCATGCGGCGATACCAAATATGTGTATTCATTATATTTTTCACACTTTATGGGGGTAAGATGGGAAAAAAGGAAATTTTACATTTTTATTGTGGGAGGGGATTTTTCTAATTTTTTTACTTTCATTTTTACACTTTAATAGTCCCCATAGGGGACTATCTATAGAAATCAGTTAATTGCTAATACTGTTCAGTGCTATGCATAGGGCATAGCACTGATCAGTGTTATCGGTCATCTTCTGCTCTGGTCTGCTCGATGTCAGACCAGAGCAGAAGATCCCGGGAGATGGCCGGAGCCAGGTGAGGGGACCTTTGTCCGCCATGCTGGATGATCGGATCCCCGTGGCAGAGCTGCGGGCGATCCGATCATCCATTTAAAGTACCGCACTGCTGCAGATGCCATGATTTGTATTGATCACAGCATCTGAGGGGTTAATGGCAGACATCCGCGCGATTGCGGATGTCCGCCATCAATGGCAGGTCCCTGTCTGCTGATAGCATGACGCGAGCATCGGTCAGGTGCTCTTTGGTCATGGTGGACCGTAAATGTACGCTATGGTGCGTTAAGTGCCACGGCACCATGACGTCCATTTACGTTCATTGTCGTTATGGGGTTAAAAGAGACTTCCTTCTTGGATGACTGCCATGCAGACCAATTTGATGCAGTGTACAGTATATGGTCTGAGCACTGATGGTCTCAGCTCTCATGTGAACTTGACATGACCATATATTACATGGCTGCACATTCATTTGAAATAATAATTGTTATAATATTACATTTAAAGAGATTCTCTCACATAGATTCACCACACACGACACCCATCCCCATAGCCTAGCAGGGGGTTAGGGTCCCATGCCAAACATAACTTTTTAATGCAATCTTGTGTCTTTAATCTCTAAAGAAAATAATGTTTATTCTGTGTCTCTTTGGGTCCAAGAGATGTGGCCAGGGGCCTCTGGCCCACAAGGCCTCTCTCCAATTCATCACAATGCTATAATTGACACACATAGGGCTCTCCTGCTGAGCAGCTCTCTGTGTTTTGTCCTCTCATGTGCCACCAATGAAGACTATCACTAGAGGCAGGGATGAGCTCACCGTGAGTGCATGGACAAAACAGGGCTGCCATCAGCGGAACATTGTGAAGAGAGATGTGCCAGGGGCAAAGTGGACCCCTGACCATGCCTCTCTTACCCAGTGAGATACAATAAACATTATTTTTTAAGACAAAATATTGCATAAAAGGTATATTTGTAATGGGGACACTAACCCCTTCTAGATTATGGGGGGCGGTTGTATGTGGTGAATCCATGGGACAATTCTTTTTAAAAGGAATCTGTCAGATGCATTTGCTGATAATTAGACACTGCACGATAGATGTTAGGGCATAAAAGCAAATTATAACTTGTGCGGTGCTGGTAAGTGTTGCCAAACTCCAAAAATTGCCTTTATATTTCTCAGTCAAGTATAATTCCTTCTTTGAGACATTTTTTCACCCGTGCAAGTTTTGTGCAACTTTTTTAACTGCTGTCTACAGCAAGTTTTGTAAGCCAGGTCTGGGCTGGTATATGTTTGCAGTGTAATTGAGGGCTCCACTTCATAAATCTCTTACCACTGCAAAGGGAAAAAGCAAGTGCGTACTGGAGTCATTTTAATCAAAAGCACCTTTGCAAAAAGTTGCACTCTTTTTGCGAGAGTGTGACTAATCAGTTTGCACCAAAAACCAGTGTAAAAAGCTTAATAAATGTCCCCCATTGTGCCTTCAATGGCAACCTGGATATCAGCAGCCACAGTGTCAGCCAGTCCCTAAGGTGGCCTACTTTTCAGAGGGGTATTCAGGTAAGAGTAGAAAACCCCTTCATTTCACCCATTGTTGTTACTATCACTATTAATAAATTAATAGATAAATACTTGACCCTGGTGGTATTTTGCAGTTTTCTCCCCTCTCACCAAGTCCCCCAATGTGTTCTGTTTTCTTGATAATTTTTTGTGTGGAAAAGGATTGAATTCTCAGCCCAGGGATCTTCCACTGTGTACTTACTGCATTCCTATAGCCAGTTTTATAAATGATCTGGAGTTACATCTTAACAAGTAGGAGTCCACATTATCATTATCCACATTACTGTTTAACACTTTCAAAGTGTGACCATGTAGAGAGAGGCTAATGAGACGCAATGCTTCGTTGACATTACTTATTCAAGAGGAAATTTCCAGAACTTTAGCTGTTTTCATAGTACCCACAGGCAGTGAGCGACACAGCACAGAGCAATGTTTTTCGGGTGTCGTTTCACCCAACGGAAAATCACATCTACTTTTATTCCAGCATGTATTCCTATTATATAGCATATTGAATATTATCAAAGAACTTAATCTTTTGAAAGAAAATTTTGAAAGTCCTGAGTACTTCTATAACAAAAAAGTCGAGAAGATTTGTATAGCTCAGCAGTGTATAAATATTAAAGGAAAGATTTTGTGTTTATAACAAAATATTCAAAAGCAAAATATAGAAAAGTGCAAAGAATTTAGGAAAAGTCCCATAGCACTGTCATTTCAATTACCCTTGAAGGACCTTATTTCGCAGAAACACACAACTAAGATGAGGAACAATAGTAACATCTATAGGGGAGCTAAAGCCCTTGAAGGATAAGCATTCTTGGCTGTGCTTCAGGCACTTTATTGCCTTTACCGATGATTATCTTCCTGCTAATGATCCTCTACACTGGGTACTGAGCTTTAGTAATTCCCCAAGCGCTAACAAAATGTCTTTTCAACCAATATTTTAGGAGAAACAGAAAAGCAATCATCTAACTTATACAGAGCCATTAACTCCTTGGTTGCAGATACTCTAAATATGCAAGTGCGCGGCTTGTGCCTTTCCACATCTGATCATTTGCAAGTCAGATTCTAGAACTTACTTATTTTATAAGCTACAGCCCCATTGAATGTTCCAACATATGTTATGTATACATTCAGCTTGCATCTATATACTCAGTGATTACAGCTTTGTAGTTATTTGTAAGTATACACTGATTACCGTATTTTTCGCCCTATAGGACGCACCGGCGTATAAGACGCACCCAATTTATAGGTGCAAAATCTAAAAAAATTAAGTCTTCAACCTGCGAACCTCCAGATGTTGCAAAACTACAACTCCCAGCATGCCCGGACAGCCGTTGGCTGTCCGGGTATGCTGGGAGTTGCAGTTTTGCCACATCTGGAGGTCCGCAGATTGAAGACCACTGCATAGGAGGTAATACTCACGTGTCCCCGCCGCTCCGGACCCGTCACCGCTGCCCTGGATGTCGCTCCATCGCTGTCGCCGTGTCCCCGTCGCTCCGGAACGTCTCTGCTGCCGGCCGGGTATCCTCACTCTCATTCCTCGTCATCACATCGTTACGCACGCCGACGCACGTACGCGACGACGTGATGACGAGGAAGGAGAGCGTCGGCCATACAGGGGATCACTGAACGGAGAAGACACCGAGGAGGCAGGTAAGGTCCCTCCCGGTGTCCTGTAAGCACTAACCCGGCTGTTCAGTCGGGCTGTTCGGGACCGCCGCGGTGAAATCGCGGCGGTCCCAAACAGCCCGACTGAACAGCCGGGTTAGTGTCACTTTCCCTTCAGACGCGGCGGTCAGCTTTGATCGCCACGTCTGAAGGGTTAATACAGGGCATCACCGCGATCGGTGATGTCCTGTATTAGCCGCAGGTCCCAGCCGTTGATGGCCACAGGGACCGCCGCGATAGGGGTGTATTCGCCGTATAAGACGCACCGACTTTTCCCCCCCAGTTTTGGGGAAGAAAAAGTGCATCTTATACGGCGAAAAATACGGTATCTATAATATTAAAACCACATAGAGATGAATATCATTAATCTTGTGACAATGGTGCCTGTTAAAGGGTGGGATATATTAGGCAACAGGGGTACAGTCACTTCTTGAAATTGATGTACTCTCCAAAAGGTGGACTATGGAAGGAAACCACTGAACTGGTTAAAAAAGGAAACCATTATCCAAGGCTTATTGATTTGTGTAGGGAGTGAAGGCTATCCTGTCTAGTCATGTCTCCTGTCTCTGGGGAGGTAGGGAGAGAGAGAGAGGCTTGACCAGAGCAGGCCCCTACCACAGACTAGAATGCTTTTATGTAAAGTGTGTAAACCCATGTCAAGTGAATGGGGCTCCTCTTACTCACAGCCAATAAACAGCATAACAATGATACACAGTATCAATAAAACAAGACAAACAGTGTCAAACGGTGAGATACACATGAGTGCAAGGCAGTGCAAATCATCATCCCACCCAGCCAACCAGTAAATCCTAAAGGCATCAGAGTTAGGCTGCATTCACACAATGTTTGCAGCCTACGGCTGCCGGGACCGGCTGGGGAATTTCAAATCCAGGCGCTACCGTATCCCAACTGGACCCGCGCAGCTTCTCATTCACTTTAATGATCCGACCAGAGTCAGATAGTAAATCCGGTCGGCTCATTTTTGCCCCATATCTGGTTTTGTGACTAAACCTAAAACCATGGTATACTACGGTTTTAGGTCAAGTCACAAAACCGGATCCGGGGCAAAAATTAGCCGACCGGGGTCACTGTCTGACTCCAGTCGGCTCATTAAAGTGAATGGATTTCGGCGCCGGTTTGGCTGGGATACAGGAGCACCTGGTGTTGAAATTTTCCAGCCGTAGGCTGCAAATGTAGTGTGAATGTAACCTTATTTTGATGCCACAAGGAATATCTAGACAACATTATGAATACATTTTGTGGTTTTAATGTTATGCCTGATCAGTGTTTGTCTATACAGGCTGTTTTTATAGGGGAGATTTATCAAAACATTTATTTATTCTTTCATTTGTCTGGAGACATTTTAAAAGTGAAAGAAGAAATCTGATTGGGTGCTCTGAGCAATTTCTCCACTATTCCTCTGCATAGGTTTTCATATATCTCCCCCAATATGTGTATTGTTCTCCATGTACATGCTTCTAAATATTTTTTGAAAACAAAAAGGGACAGGCTATGCCCCCACAGGCAGTCTAAATGCCCCCACTGTCCCTAATGTAAGTCATAGTTTATGAACAACAAAGAAAAAATGAATACAGAGTCAGCTCACCATTAGAAGATTTGGTTGTTCACACACTAGAGAGTTGTATATGGAAGCAAGGAAAGTAGTTGGGCCAGATCCCAGGTAGACACGTAGTAGAAGAAAGCAATGATTTCAGCTTCCATAAAAAAGTATAAATCTTTAATCAATCCATATAAAAGTAATCCAAAGAAATGCAAAGGGTAAAAGCCAAATGAATCTCCAACGCTCCAACTCTAACTGGACTTGGTTCTCAGGTATATATAACAGGTATGATCCTATTGTAACCTTAATCATAGCGATAAGTTACAATAGGATCATAAATATAATAGGATCATTAAATATACCTGAGAACCAAGTCCAGTTAGTTAGTTCTAAACACATCCACAAAGGGGTGTGGTCATGGGATAGGTAACTAGTTCTCTCACAGGTAACACCTGACAGTGCAGGATCAAGTATGTAAAGTAAACCTTATGCCCATACATATTATAGGTAACTCAAAATGTGCATGCCTAATAAATATATAAAACATAATTTCTGTAGTTGAGTCCCCGTGGGTATCTGATGTCCAAACGGAGGATCCAAAAAGCATCCTGTCTGAACACCAGTTTACCCCAATCTCCACTCCAGCTAGGAGGTTTAAAGGGGTACTCCTCTGGAAAACATTTTTTTAATCAACTGGTGCCAGAAAGTTAAACAGGTTTGAAACTTACTTCTGTGGAGTACCCCTTTAACTCTCTCGATTCCTTGGACACTCAAGCTGGATAAGTTCCCTGCATGCTCTTCAAAGAAGTGTGAGTCACCAAACAAGTCTTTGCTTCTCCTCACTCATTCTAGTGTTTTCTGGAGGTCTGAGAACTTAGACACCCAACTGATCGAAACATTTGACATATCTTTATAACATGTCAAATGTTTGTTTTTTTGTTTGTTTATTTATTTATTTATTTTTTAAATAAGAGTAACACTTTAAAACAAATAACTTTTATGCTGTCTGGATTTCTTTCTATACTCCAAAAACATAACAGGTTAACTTCCTACCTAGTTGGTGCTTGTGTCTGTTTGTGAGGCCTACCTGGACCAAGGACTAAGAAATTACAATGTCCGTACATCACAGCAGAATACGTTGGTGCTATATAAATAGCAGAAAATAAATGGAGAGCTCAAATTCATGAACTTGTAAGGTAACAGGTATACTCCCAAAAAAAAGTTATATGTGCATTTAGATGGGAAAAAGTAGTTTCATTGATTTTAATAATATAACCATAGTAGGATTATTTTAATAGTGCAAAACATAGACTGGCATGGAAACTTTTGTAATGACTTTGTAGCATAGTATATGTTAATGCAAAGCTATGATGTTATCCCCAAACTTTAAGAATAAAAATAGGTCACAAGAGGAGACTATGGTTCATCATATACGGAAAAGCAGTACTTTTGTCTTTGCAGACAGCTATCAATTCATGCACTAAACTTCAATCTCCTGTGTAAAACACATTTATTCACTGAGGTTTCAACCATAAAATCTACAAATTATAGCCTTGTGTGGCTTTAGAATATTGATTACTCAAAAAGGCCAACAAACCATCACTTATTAGAGTCCTACATGCCTATTAAGCTTCATTAAATGATCAGTTGAAGTGCTTAGATTTCCCACTTTACACTTGAAATCTTTAGTTTTCTACTTGCAGTATAAGAACTGTGTAATTTTAAATTGTCACATTTACAGGTAGGCACTTTTCCACTCAAACTCATGAAATGTCACAGCAGCTTCTATTCTTGCTCATACAATATACGGTATGTAATGGTAGTACCTGCAAATGATATCCCTATAGACACCACAATCTTATTTCAGACATTGTACTGTATGGTAAAAAGCCAGAATAATCACAATCATACGAAATACCTTGTAAATGACATTTAAGGATAAATATACCTAACACCTTTATAATTCATGTAGAAAAGTAAATACCCCCCTTAGGCTGGCTTCACACATTGTAAAATCAAAAGAGTTTTTAAAAAAATCTACAAAATACGTATAAAAAGCCTCCGTTTTTTATTCTTAAAATTGTGGAAATGGGTCCGTTAGTGCACACCTTGTTTTAAAAATTGGCATAATTCCATCGTCAGCTAGCCTTATACTTAAGAGCTGGTGTAATACGTGTTTTTATTATTTAATATTGTCTTCTACATATCTATATAGAGCAATCCCTTATTACAGTATAGGAGACAATGCCAAAAGAATTTTAAATATATATCAATACAGTCTTAATTTAATACCAGTCATTGCGCCATAGTGTAGTTCTTTTATCCATACTGCTCACAGAATACCAGGCACTTCCGCACAGCAAGGAATGTGCGCAAAATGCAAACTCTACGTAAAAGGGTCCATCCTCCATACATCACTAAAGATGCAAATAATTCAAGATACCAAATATACTCGGGACTACCAAATCAAGAATTACAATAGCTAAAAATATAAACCTTTTATTACAAAATAACCATATTACAGAATAACGTACACAAATCCCCATAAAAACAGTAGATATCAATTAGTTCACAAAGTGCAATGATAATAGGGACAATCCCCCGTAATGCATGCCTCACCCAACGCGTTTCCCCGTAATTCAATAATTATAAAAAACATACGGTTCATCAGGGGTACAAAAGCAATTGAAGAGGTCGCTTTAGGACAAAGGTACACATACACATAGTGAATACATATAGAACATATACATTATCATATGATGAAAAAAGCTCGACTCTGCTAATTATCCATGAGAACTGCCGTAACGTGTTTTCAGACCTCAAGACAATATGTTCTCCAGGGATGTCACAATTGTGATATAATTATATACAGATATGAGTAGAGCTATCCAGCTAAGAGCCAAGGCTGAGGAACAGGACTATCATTAGTTGTACAAAAATACACGCGAAGTGAAAGACAATTCATGTACTCTAGCACTCCTCCTTAGTTGAGATATCCACCATCTAGGCCTTATATTCAAGGGCCAGAGATAATCCTCTTGTCATAGCGACCACCACTGCACTTGACCACCGCTCCTCTTTATCAGGAGCGGTGGTCATGTGCAGTGGCGGTTGCTAGGACAAGAGGATTATCTCTAGGCCTAGACAAGTCTGTCCTCTCCCCCGCCCAGTCTCTGATTTTCTTGGGACTTCAATTCAACATGGCATCTGCCCGGATTTGCCTTCCGCCGGACAAATGTCTGACGCTTCTGTCAGGAGTCCGCTCTCTTCGGGCCCAGGCCCCAGTTTCCATCCGCAATTGCATGGAAGTCTTGGGTCGGATGGTAGCGGCCATGGAAGCCATACCTTTTGCCTAGTTTCATTACCGTCCCCTTCAACTGGTGATTCTCTCTCGATGGGACAGATCTCCTCTGTCTCTCGGTCGCAAGATTACTCTCCCTCATCGGATCCATCAGTCTCTGCTCTAGTGGCTCCACTCCCCCCTTCTTCTTCAGGGGTGATCATTTCTTCCCCTCCACTGGCAGGTAGTTACAACGGATGCCAGTCTGTTGGGCTGGGGCGGTGTGTTCAGGGACTGGACGGTTCAAGGCCTCTGGTCTCCCCGGGAAGCCCTTCTTCCGATAAACAGCTTGGACCTGAGGGCGATTCTTCATTGGGAGTCCCTGCTTCAGTCCCGCCCTGTCCGCGTCCAGTCAGACAACGCCACGGCCGTAGCGTACATAAATCGTCAAGACGGCTCTCGCTGCTCGGCAGCCATGGCCGAGGTGACAAAGATTCTCATCTGGGTGGAAAACAAGGTTCCGGCCATTTCGGCGATTTGCTTTCCGGGTGTGCTCAACTGGGAAGCGGACTTCCACAGCTGGTCCTCAGCCGACCCCGGCGAGTGTTCCCTACATCCAGAAGTCCTCCTGCAGATCTGCGACCTCTGGGGCATTCCAGACGTGGACCTCTTCGCAACGGCACAATCGGAAGATCCTTCCCTTTGAGTCTAAGTTCCGGGACCCCTGGCTCTAGCCGTGGACACCCTAGTGATTCCTTGGGCGGGGTTTGCTCTGCCCTATCTGTTCCCCTCCCTTCTGCTCCTTCCCAGGGTTCTGAAGAAGCTCAAAGCGGAGGACGTTCCCGCCATACTGGTAGCTCCAGATTGTCCCCGAAGGTCGTTGTACGCAGACCTGATCAGGCTCCTGGACGACACTCCACTGCGCCTTCCACTTTGTTCGGACCTGCTATCTCAGGGTCCTCTTTGGCACCCCAATTTACAGTCGCTGCATTTGACGGCGTGGCGGTTGAGACCACGGTTTTGAGAGCCCGTGGTTTCTCTTCCCCAGTCATTCGCACCATGCTCAGGGCTCGCAAGCCCTCCTCGGCGAAAATTTACCACCGTACCTGGCGGTCTTATTTTCGTTGGTGTGAAGCTCAGGTCTTGTCTCCTGTTGCTTTTTCTGTCCCCAGTTTTCTCTCCTTCTTGCAGTCGGGATTGTAACGGGGGTTGTCTTTCAGTTCCCTTAAGGGTCAGGTTTCGGCCCTTTCTATTTTTTTTTTAGCATCCTCTGGCTTCTAATTCTCATGTCCGGACCTTCCTTCAAGGAGTGGTGCATGCTGCCCCTCTTTATCGGTCCTTCTCCCCCTTGGGACTTGAATCTGGTTCTGGGGGTATAAGGTGAACATTTTGAACCTCTTAGGGAGGTGTCCCTGTGCCTTCTTTCTTGGAAAGTGGTGTTTCTTGTTGTTATCACCTCCATTTGGAGAGTGTCTGAATTGGCAGCTCTCTCCTGCAGTTCTCCGTTTCTGGTGATCACCAGGACAAGGTTGTCTTCCGGCCAGATACTTCCTTTTTGCCTAAGGTTGTTTCGGCCTTTCATCTCAATTAGGACGTTGTTCTTCTGTCCTTTTGTCCCGCTCATTCTCATTCTAAGGAGCATTTACTCCACAAACTGGATGTGGTTCGGGCTGTTAGGTCTTACCTCTCTGTCTCTTCTTCGTTTCGTCAGTGCTATTTCTTTTTCGTCCTTACGGGAGGTCATCGTAAGGGACAACCTGCTTCCAAGGCCACCATTTCTCGGTGGATCCGGCCTGCCATTTCGGAAGCCTATCGCTGTAGGGGGAAGATTCCTCCCTTCAGGGTAGTGGCTCATTCTACCTTTTTCTGCTGGGGCATCCTGGGCTCTCCAAAACAAAGCCTCGGCCTCGCAGCTTTGTTAGGCGGCTACTTTCTCGAGGTTCTACCGGGTTCATACCTTCGCATCGGCTGATGCTAGTCTGGGACGTAAACTGCTGCAGACAGCAGTGGAACAGCTCCCGCCCTTTTGGGTTTCTCTTTGGTTCTCTGTCCGAGGGTGTGTTTAGTTATATATTTTCTTTTGGTTCTCGGACAGCTCGTGTTTTTTTCTTGACCTGTCGGTCCTCTCCTATTGCTCTGGTACTAAAACTGATTAGCTCAGGGCCTGGAAGAGGGTATATCCTGCTGGGAGGAGCCGACTTCTTTGTTGCCATAGTGTCATACCTCCTAGAGACAGCAGCATACACCCACCGTCTGTGTCCCCCAATGGATCCTTCGAGAAAGAGATTTCATGGTAAGTGTTAAAAAAATCTTCTTTTACTCTGTACTGCAGTACCTAAGGCGTTCTGTTCATGTGGCTGCCAGGGACAGCATGGACAATCAGGTTAGGCACTTGCATTCTGCACTGTCTGACAGAGCCAGATTTAACCCCTTAAGGACACAGCCCTTAATTTTATTTTTGCGTTTTCGTTTTTCCTCCTCGCCTTGTAAAAATCATAACTCTTTTATATTTCCATCCACAGACCCATGTGAGGGCTTGGACTTTGTGTGACCAATTATGCTTTGTAATAACATCACTCAAATACTTGGGGGGCACACTGGGGGCCAGGACAAAAGTAGGGGGGGGGCAATTATAACAGTGCTACATTTATACACTGTGGTTGCAAATTATCTTTCAGAGCTGCATGGGGGTAGATTGATCTTGAAGCTCCCATTGACTTTAAAGGTAGCATTAGTGTGTGTCCACATGGAAAAGAAGTGACACGTCACTTATATTCAGTGCAGTTTCCTGTCAAACATTAACAAAGGTAAGTCAATTTCCCATAATAGACACATGCACATCTAAATAAATCATATACTTACCAAATAATACCGGTAGATAAGAAGGAATATTATCACCATACACATTACCATCATACTGTTCCTGATCAAATCCTGTATACTGACCAATATTACCAAGAATACCAGTATACAAGGAGGAATATTATCACCATACATACAGTCATGGCCGTAAATGTTGGCACACCTGAAATTTTTGAAGAAAATTAAGTATTTCTCGCAGAAAAAGATTGCAGTAATGTTTTGCTATACACATGTTTATTCCCTTTGTGTGTATTGGAACTAAACCAAAAAAGGGAGGAAAAAAAGCAAATTAGACATAATGTCACACCAAGCTCCTAAAATGGTCTGGACAAAATTATTGGGACCCTTAACTTAAAGGGGTACTCCGGTAGAACACTTTTTTTTTTCAACTGGTGCCAGGAAGTTAAACAGATTGATAAATTACTTCTATTAAAAAATCTTTACCCTTCCAGTAGTTTTTTTTTTTTTTGTCTCTGCTGACACCTCTGTCCGTGTCAGGAACTGTCCAGAACAGCATAGGTTTGCAATGGCGATTTTCTCCTGCTCTGGACAGTTCCTGATACGGGCATCAGATATCAGCAAAGAGCACTGTGGACAAGACAAAAAAGAAATTCAAAAATAAAATAATTTCCTCTGTAGGATACAGCCGCTAAAAAGTACTGGAAGGGTAAAGATTTTTTTAATAGAAGTAATTTACAAATCTGTTTAACTTTCTGCCACTAGTTGATTTAAAGAAAAAATGTTTTCCACCGGAGTACCCCTTTAATATTTGGTTGCACACCCTTTGGAAAAAGGATCATAATACCATTTCTTATTGGAAGGGCGCATTTTCCCAACAGCAATTTTAAGATCTCTCCACAGGTGTTCAATGTGATTTAGATCTGGACTCATTGCTGGCCACTTCAGAAATCTCCAGCGCTTTGTTGCCATCCACTTCTGGGTGCTTTTTGACATATGTTTGGGGTCATTGTCCTGCTGGAAGACCCAAGATCTCGGAAGCAAACCCAGCTTTTTGACACTGGGTTGTACAGTGCGACCCAAAATCCTCAGATTTCATGATGCCTTGCACACATTCAAGGCACCCAGTGCCAGAGGCAAAACAACCCCAAAACATCATTGAACCTTCACCATATTTCACTGTAGGTACTGTGTTCTTTTCTTTGTAGGCCTCATTCCATTTTCAGTAAACCGTAAAATGATGTGCTTTACCAAAAAGCTCTGTCTTGGTCTCATCTGTCCACAAGAAATTTTCCCAGAAGGATTTTGGCAAGTTCATTTTGGCAAAATGTAGCCTTGCTTTTTTATGTCTCTGTGTCAACAGTGGGGTCCTCCTGGGTCTCCTGCCATATTGTTAGATTTCGTTTAAATATTGACGGATAGTTTGCGCTGACACTGATTCTCCCTGAGCCAGTAGGACAGCTTAAATATCTTTGGAACTTGTTTGGGGCTGCTTATCCACCATCCGGACTATCCTGATTTGACACCATTCATCAATTTTTCTCTTCCGTCCACGCCCAGGGAGAATAGCTACATTGCCATGTGTTGCAAACTTCTTGATAATGTTGAACACTGTGGACAAAGTCAAATCTAGATCTCTGGAGATGGACTTGTAACCTTGAGATATTTTTTCACAATTTTGGTTCTCAAGTCCTCAGACAGTTCTCTTCTCCTCTTTATGTTGTCCATGCTTAGTGTGGTGAACTTCTCTCCTTTTTGTCTGCTTTCACGTGTCATTTTTTTGTATATTGCCCACACCTGCTACTTGCCCCAAGTGAATTTAAAGGAGCATAACATGCTTGAAACAATCTTATCTTTCCACAATTTTGAAAGGGTGCCAATAATTTTGTCCAGCCCATTTTTGGAGCTTGGTGTGACATAGTGTCCAATTTGCTTTTTTTCCTCCCTTTTTTTGGTTAAGTTTCAATACACACAAAGGGAATAAACATGTGTATAGCAACACACTTCCTTTTCTTGAAAAATTTTAGGGGTGCCAACATTTACGGCCATGACTGTATCATCATCATGCTATTACTGACTAAATCCTGTATACTGAGACAAATAAGTGATTACGTACAGTTACATCTGGTGATTCACAGATGATGCCTTCTCGGTTCAGAGTTGATCACTTCCCTTTTCTTTTCCATCCAGCCCAGACCGTCATGACCAATTCTTATCTCCACAGAACCTGCCAGACAAACATTTTAGGCTCTGCACTATACTAGCGTCTATAGCACTCCAAACAGTAATAATAACCTCCTTGGTGTCCCACATAGTAGAGTGGGTAGATAAGTGGTTTGGGGGAAGAGCAGGCTCCCCCATTACATAGTAAGGTCACTCTAGTAGGTAAACAGGTCCCTTCACATGGTTTTCCCCCATTGCGTACAGTAGGTGCCACCTGTAGGTAGATCCCCTTGCAGATAGCTTCCCCCTGTAAATAGTAGGCAGTAGCTGCCCCTATAAGTAGGGGTACCCTTGTAGGTAGGTTCTATTGTACATAGTAGTCCCACTGTATATAGCTGCAGTACCCTGTACAGTATATAGTTGGAGCCCTGGTATATAGTAGTAGCATCCCTCTTTAGGTAGTAGTAGCAGCAGTCCCTTTTAGGTAGTAATAGCAAAAGTCTCCTCTAGGTAGTAATAGCAGCAGTCACGTATAGGTAGTAATAGCAGCAGCCCCCTTTAGTTAGTATAAACAGCAGACCCCTTTAGGTAGTACAACAGCAGCCCCTTTAGGTAGTATAACAGCAGCCCCATTTAGGTAATATAACAGCAGCCCCATTTAGGTAATATAACAGAAGCCCCCTTTAGGTAGTATAAGCAGCAGCCCACTTTAGGTAGTAAAACAGCAGCCCCCTTTAGATAAAGTAGTTGCAGCCCCATTAGGTAGTATAACAGCAGCCCCCTTTGGGTAATATAACAGCAGCCCCTTTATGTAGTATAACAGCAGCCCCCTTTAGGTAATATAACAGCAGCCCCCTTTAGGTAATATAACAGCAGCCCCCTTTAGTTGGTATAAAAGCAGCCTTATTTAAGTAGTACAACAGCAGCCCACTTTAAGTAGTAGTAGCTACAGACCCTTTAGGTAGTATGCAAAGGAGGAGAAAAAAGTACAAAAGGACAGCGCCTTGCGTAATCCCGTGGGCAATAGTTCCCAAATGAATCCTGGTTAAGAAATGTGCTAACCTGGGGTATATCTTGAAAAGGGCATATCACCCCTCCATATGGGGTCAGCTGATCGATCTGGGGCTGCAGCCTGCAGGGTCTGGCCAGACACTTGGTATGAGGTCAGAAGAAAGACAGATAGATAATGGTGATCTGTGATGGCGCTGCCTTTCAGAAATCCAAATAGGTATCAAACCAGTTTAAAAGTATCAATCAAATTTATGGGCACATAAATATCAATGCCAGACATGCAAAACAAATTTCTGCAATTGAGAAAGGGGGTTTCTCAATTGCAGAAAGGACAGTCTAAAGGTTTAGACAGTCCTTTTTGCAAATGAGAAAGGGGGAACTTCCATCCGAAACACGTCTTGCATGTCTGTCCTTCATATTTATGTGCCAATAAGTGTGATTGATACTTTTAAACTGGATTGATACCTATTTGGATCTCTGAAAGGCAGCGCCATCGCAGATCACCTTTTTTCTCCACCATTATCTTTAGGTAGTATGACAGCAGCTCCCTTTAGGTAGTATAAGCAGCAGCCCCCTTGAGGTAGTATAACAGCAGCCCCCTTTAGGTAGTATAACAGCAGCCCCCTTTAGGTGGTATAACAGCAGCCCCCTTTAGGCAGTATATACAACAGCCCCCTTTAGGTAGTATAACAGCAGCCCCCTTTAGGTAGTATAAACAAAAGCTCCCTTTAAGTAGTATAACAGCAGCCCCCTTTAGGTAGTATAGACAGAAGCCCCTTTTAGGTAATATAACAGCAGCCCCCTTTAGGCAGTATAAAAAGCAGTCCCCTTTGGTTAGTATAAACAGCAGCCCCATTTAGGTAGAACAGCAGCAGCCCCCTTTAGGTTGTTTAAACAGGAGCCCCCTTTAGGTAGTATTAGCGGCAGCCCCCTTTAGTTAGTACAACATCAGTCACATTTAGGTAGTATAACAGAAGCTCCCTTAAGGTTGTATAACAGAAGCCCCCTTAAGGTTGTATAACAGAAGCCCAGAAGCCCCCTTCGGGTAGTATAACAGAAGTCCCCTTTAGGTAGTATAACAGAGACCCCCTTTAGGTAGCCCTTCTTGATAAGATTAAATAACAAAACAAAAAAAACGTACTCACCAAGCTTCCACGGTCTCTTCTCTCTTCCTGTCTTCTCTGGTCTACGCATGATGATGATGTCACTTATATGTCGGAGTGTAGAAAAAGGACGCTTGGGCCTCTTGTTGGCTGCCTGCATATTGCACTGGCCACAAGAGTGATTGACAGGGTGAGTAGCCTAAGGCTCTCTGCGCTGTCAATCAGCTATTTAACTATGTAGGGGAGGGGGGCATGGCCCCCTCTGGTCCCTGATGTAGGGGGGGCGGGGTGATAAGTTCTTATGATGCTTGTGCTCTCCTGCACTATGGATCCTGCTACTAACCATTCCTTTGGTTGATGATTTGGACCTTGATGAGACATCCTGGTTCTGACCTAGTTTTGCTGACCTTGAGTCTGTCTTTCTGATGCTTTACCTTGCACTTATATTGGAAGGATCCAGGGCCCAGCGGGAAATTGCTATTTAGGGCAGATACTCCCTGAGACTACCTTCTGCTTGCAAAGGAAAGACATTCTACCTCCTGCATACAGTATACCAATTGACCAGAGTGGAGCAGAGGTCCACAGCCGGGGACAGAAGATAACAGCTGATGTGATCAGAAGAGTGGTGGAGAAGAGGGGATTTCATTCCAAATGGTAAGCCATTGAAAGTGAGGAAAGTGGCTGCAGAGAGAAGACTGCAGTAAGAACTCTGTAACAGGGGTGTCCCCTTGGGACTAAAGAGACCATGGTAAGATGGTCACTAGCAAGTATGGACTGTTCCTGTGTTACCTTTATGGCTGGTGGGTGTATCAAGCTGTTGGGACTATTTGTGTTATGTTGAAGTAATTCTGCAGTTCTAATGCCTGTATATATTGTGAGGCATACAGTAAAGACTTTTTATTGCTGCATTGTGAAATCATGTGTCGGTCTGCTATTGTTCCACTCAATCCTTACTTGCCCCATCCCTTGTGCTATTACCAATCTGTTGTTTATGTATTACAGAGACATTTGAATGCAACAAAATGCTAACAGTGTTTTAAGAAATAATTTTTATCATCGCTTAGGATACTTCAATCCGTATAATTAGGCTGAGAAAACTAATTTCAAAATAGCACAACTATGTATTTAGTATGGTAAGTGCTAACATTTACATCAATGTTCATTTTACAATTAACAATTTACATGTAAAATGAATCTGTTAATGTCACTTGTGCTGACCCTGAATCACACCATAGAATATATAATATAAGCTAGTTTTACAATACTTTATGTTTCAGAGCTTACATCTCCCAGCATTCCTTTCTAACTCAGTATTCACAAAGTTACTTGAACACACTGTCAGAATTATATTTCTTACTAATTAACTCTGGGGGCTGTCTACAACTTAGTAATTTACTTACTGCCCCAAAAAATGTACACGTTCCACACTTCACCAATGTGTCATGTGACCTCTGTCATCAAAAACCTGCTCCACCTAGCTTATAGACTAGGGGGTTCAGATTTTCTAGACTGGTATATGGGATGTCATCAGAGCAAGAAAAGTTGATGTCACAAGTCATGTTTTTGAGTCAATAGGTAAACAGCTATTCCTAAATCTGAATAATGTTTATGGCGCCCCTTAATCTAATTATCTAGAGACTTTTCCTTTTCCTTCTTCAGGATTTGTTTGCTTTAGTTCCAATTAAGGGTCACCGCCTTTTTATTAGTCTGTTCATACACAACACTAGGGCTCCTGCTAAATAGTTCTCCTTTTTTCTCTTTTCATGTCTAAAATGGACATTTGTGAAGGGGACAAGTTCATTATTTAACCAGCTCCAAAACAAGTCTGCACATACATTCATGACTCTGGACTCAGTTTTGGGCACCAGTATCTAAAAACCATCAGGCATGCACTGCACAAAGATGACAACCTTTGTTGAAACCACAAAACATTAAACAGCATGAACACTGGAGGCATGGAGACATGTGATCTGATCAGACCAGTTTCACTGTTTTTCCCATTCCTAGTAATGCATTTGTATAGAGATCACCAGATAAAGCCTATAATGTCAACTGCCTTAAAATCAAGTATGGCAAGGGTTCCTGTATGGTTTGGAGTGCAGTACCATGCCACTCTTTAGTTCCAATAGTAGTCCCTGAAGGCAAGGTGACAATAACTTGGTCTAGAACTTGTTTCTAGACGATGATGAAATCATCCAGGATGACAATGCTTCCATCCACACTGAAGTTAATCATCTACCATGGCCAGTCCATTCTCCAAATCTAAATATTATTAGGGCATTCTTTCTTGTGTTTTGTTGTTTTTTGTGGCATTTTTTACATAATCTTCATTTAAAATCCTTAAAGGGGTACTATGGAAACTGAACTTTTTAGACATTTATCCCCTAGCCACAGGATAGGGGATAAGTGTCTGATTCTGGGGAGTCCAACTGCTGGGCCCATCCTACCTTAGATGGTGATTAGCGGAGTGGGCTGTCACCTGCCCATGCAGAAGAAGGTGGGGGCCAGAGCGCGCCAGGTAAGTAGGACGGGCCCCATACAGACACTTATCCCCAGAGTACCCTTTTAAATCCCCTGACTTAGAATAATAATGAAAAATGTCACAGATATAACATTAAACTAAAAATCACATATACTAAAACACACTATTTGGGGAAAACATTGAAAATTGCATAAAACTTTGCATAAAGTACAAACTAAGTATTTTTTTAAAGCCAAAATACACAACAAAAAAGAGGCTTATAAGATGTCTAATTCAAATTTATTTGTAAGTATTAGACTTTGTCCCTGCTACTAGAGGTGCCAATAACCATGAACCTTCTTACAACTGAAGGGTTAAATAATTTGTTTACATCTACGATAAAGAGATGAGGATATTATACTATTATTAATGTATTGTTTCCATTCAAACTAATCTTTTGACAAGTCCATAATACATATTACATGCATTATTTGTGTACACTACAAAGAACTATAGTCTAAAACAGTTTGGTTTTTTTTCCAAAAAATTAGATTTTCTTGCAACGCAGTGTTGTGTTACTGGTATTTTCTCATGCTATGCAACAAAACAGGTATAAAGTATATAAAATGAAAACATTTATTTTTCCAATCAATCATATAAAGCATCCGCTTGACATAAAGAAGATATACCCAGGGTGTTGTTATAGAGTTAATGCTCTGTATCACCGTTCTGAAACAATAACTAGGATATAAATTAGCTAGGCATTACAAAGATGGAATCCACAGGACGAGTGAGCTCTTTTGTGTGCTCTGGAACAGCTGCTAATGTTGGAAAGAAAAGTACCTGTGAGACAGAATCTCTGTCTAATTATAACAAATATTGTCTAGAGGTCTAAAGCAAATGCAAGGAAAAGAGAGAACAATAGAAGTAAACATTAGAAAAAGACTTGAACAAACACATGTTTGCAATTCCCACCAGTGAAGATACACCAGCACCATTAATGCAAATTAACTTATAAACCGCTACTTTCTGTAGTTCAGAAAAAAACATCTGCTATACTCTACTAAATGAGATCACTGCACCCCACTCTAAACATTTGGGACCAGCTTCATTTGCATAGATAAATACATGACATTTACAGAAACAGGACCTAAAAAAAAAAAAGTACAAGAAGAAAGTAAAAAATGTAAACCGCCTATCACTGATGACAAACACAGAAGTGCAATTGTCCGCCGATTATATGCTTAGAAAGATTATTGGAAGCGCTTACCTGCTTAGTTGTGCAACGGGCAGGCACAACACTGTTATAGACTTACAAGATACAGTCCAGGTGCAGCCGATCCCTTTGCCCTCAGGACGCAATAGTAAACCTCAAGCACTCCACCACTCCAAGAGATTCTTCACCGGCGCAGGTGGACTTCAACACAGGCAAGGTATTCCAAACTTATTTAGTAGCAGATTTATTAGACTTACAGAACAACGCGTTTCAAGGCCTGGACTGGCCTCTTCATCAGGTTCGTACATAAGATGAAAAATAGCATACAAATATACAGGTAACTCACATGTCATAGCATTCTGTGTTTCTGCTTGAACCGGAACTACTCGGACCGAATCAAGGGGTTAAAAAGGATACAATGACCCATGGAAGTGAACTTGTCATGAGGATACGTATTAAAAAAATCTAAAAAAAACAGTCACATCAGTACCTAAATCACACTTATATACCATAATTTAAAAGACAGATACATAAAATATACAATTTTCACACCCCTACCCCTTAATTCCCTGGTTGAACTTGATGGACATATGTCTTTTTTCGACCGTACTAACTATGTAACTACTATGTAACTATGTAACAATATTTAAAAAAAATAATAAAACTGCATATTTTACAACTGCATACCAGAAATACCTTGTAACAATTTATTTAAACAGTGTTTTCTATGGTTTCATTTAAAGGGGTACTCTGCTGCTCAGGGTTTGGAACGAACTGTTCCTAGCGCTGGAGCCGTCACTGGGAGCTTGTGATGTCATAGCCCTTCCCCCTCATTATGTTACACCCTGCACCCTCAATGCAAGTCTATGGGAGTGGGCGTGATGGCTATCAGCATTCAGAACAGTTTGTTCCAAACGCTGAGCAGCAGAGTACCCCCTTGAACCATCCGGGTAGAGTAATTTCAGTTTAAAAATCCAGTAGGACTCTTTATTGATCAATAGAAATTTCAGAAATGGTTGTTTTACTCTATGGGGATCGTGTCAATAATAACAAGTTTCAACAAATCTGGGTTACTTTCATGTACTTGTGCAAAATGTTTCAACACACTATGTATTAAAAGCTTTTGTGAATATTTAACTAATGAGTATTCATGCGGGATCGCCCCGTCTGCATGGTGCGGCCCACATACTGCAGCTGACAAGGACAGCAAGTATATAGCATAGCGCGGAATCGCAACTTTAGGTATCCCTGATTTGAAATTTCTCATTAGTTACATTGGACTTAAACAAGGTATAACCTTCATATATTATATTGCAACATAGGCATCTTGTTTTATTGGACTTTTTTATTCCCGGCTGTTCAGTTTTAGCTCCAACAGTATCATTTAAAGATTTTGCCTTGCTTGGTGCAAGGTAATTGCAGAGAGACATCGGTTTTCAAAGTGATTTGGGGGTTGTTAGGTAATTGATCTTTCAGAACTGGGTCGATTTTTAAAATAGGCCAGTGTTTAGACAGAATGTTATGTCTCCTGCCTGAAGCACAATTATATGTAGTTAGAAAATTATGTTTAAATGGGTATTCCGGTCTCAAGTAACTTTTAACTATCCTGCTCATTATGATGAATTAGCCTAGTTGTACATATATTTACTATACATGTCTGCTGTGGATCATTTTCTTTTTATTCTTTTATGGTCCAGCCAGGTCTTGCGTTTCCGGATCAATGAAGTTTGTCTCAGAATCCTTTGCGGCTCGAGGCGGCAGCTGGTGTCAGGGGGCTTGGCTGTTTCTTGTATTTCCTCACAAGCCAGGCCCCTGATGACGTTTTCGGTCCATCTGTACATCCCGACATGCCCGTGATCTCGGCGATCTGCAGAATGAAGGAACGCAGGGAACGCGTCATTACGTACAGATGGACCACAAACGTCATCAGGGGGCTGACTTGTGAGGAAATACCAGAAACAGCCAAGCCCCCTGACACCAGCTGCCGCCTCGAGCCACAAAGGATTCTGAGATGAACATCATCGGAACATAAACGGAAACGTAAGACCTAGGGGGACCATAAAATAAAAAAAAGACGATTTACAGTCTATGTAAATAACCCATATGTGGCACTAAAATTTCTCCTTAAAAAAAAAAGAAACATCCATAGTAATACAGCTTTGTGCACATTTTTGGGTGGATAATGTACCGAGCCATTTTTTTTGTGTGTGTGGTTTCACTATTGTTTATGTGCCTGTTGGTGCTGCGCTGTCTTCCTTCCTGACATAAACTTCAGCAAGACTACACCCACCAACGTCACAAAATGCGTACGTATATTCATGGTGCGCCATAGTATGTTTTTAATATTTTTCAATTTCTGAGGTGGGTGGATGGGATTGTTGTGGGATAGTTGGAGTGCAGCTATTTAGTGTCAGACTGGCCAGTCAGGGTGTCACCCCATGGGGTACGCCCCCCCTCCCCATCACTCTCTAACAATGCTACTGGTAATAAAGGGTAGATAAAGAATTTCGGCTATTAACATAAGGGAAAACTTTTCAGCTAAAAAAAATTTCGTAAGCAAGTTTCCCGGGTTTTGCTTATGTGCGATTTATTTATCAAGGTCGTGTGATTATTTGATAAATAGGTCTCATGTAAGCAAAAGTAAGTAAAAAAAAAAATGTCATATAAAAGCCATATGTTTGAAAAGAATGATAAATATCCTTCTCAAATGATCCTGTTGGAGATAAAGTTGAACAGCCGGGAATAAAAAAGTACAATAAAACAAGATGCCTTTGTTGCAATATAATATATGAAGGGACACATGCAGTCTCTTAAGAGCTTTGGAAGACTTCGTTTGGAACGAAGGGTACTCATTATGCTCTATAGATGTCGAAAGCCTGTATACCCGCATTCCCCATGGTGCGGGTATACAGGCTGTTACGGAGTTTCTCAGAAGCACTGAGAAATCTGAGACATTCATCGAATTTGTGGCTGACTCCCTTGGGCTAGTATTGACCAATAATGTGTTTCAGTAAGCCAATAAGTGGTATAGACAGACAACGGGCACAGCCATGGGGACACCTATCTCATGTGCCTATGCAAACATCTTCCTGTGCATTTTAGAAAAAAACCACATCTTTACAAATGAGAACCCCTACGTTAAACACATCAAACTACTATTAAGATTTGTAGACAACATTTTTGTCGTATGGGGAGGCACACAAACTGAGTTCCTTCAATTTATGGAATATCTGAACAATTGCAATAGTGTCAATATGCTGTTCACGTCTCAGTTTGGAGGAACCCAGTTGGAATTTTTAGATGTAAAAATCCAGATACATAATAATAACATAATTACAACAGGATACAGGAAACCCACCTCCAAAAATGCCCTATTACATTACTAATCCTCACACCCTAAACAGCTTAGGGACAGTTTACCATATGGCCACATGGTACGCCTTAAACGTATTAACAACCACCCTGAAATATTAGACCAACAACTTAATGAATTAGGCACCCGGTTTGAACACAGAGGTTATCCAAAAAATGTTATTGACAATGCCCGCAAACGCATAGATCAAATACCAAGAACTTCATTGTTTACCCAAAAAAAGCATACTGAACAACTGAATAGATGCTGTTTAACATTTAAAAACACCCCAATGAACGAACAAATAAGAAGGGCTATCAATAATAACTGGTACATGATCCAAAGGGATGAGGACTTAAAAAGTATAACTGATTCGAAGCCATTAATCACATATAGGAAAAACTCTACTATCTCTGATTTCTTGAAAAAACACCAAAAAAAAACACAGCCAAAAAACAGAAATCCTCCTGGCTCACTGAGACTAGACCAGTAGGTAATTACCGCTGCGGGTCATGCTCCTTCTGCACATACAACTCACAAGCTAAAGAAATAAGATTAGGGGGCTCCTTAATCAAGGTCAAACAATTCATAACATGCAGATACACTCATGTGGTCTCCTGTCTTAAATGTACTTGTGGACATTTTTATGTCGGCAAGACCATAAGACCACTCTTTCACAGGATAAGAGAACACCTACGGTCATTAAAAACAAAACAAGGTTCAATGCGATTCATAAATCACATGCATGAAACACACAATGCCAACCCTAAAGCCCTTCAGTTTGCCGCATTAGAACGTGTGGAACATGCATCTGATATGAACAAAACATTGCTAATAAAAGAAGCACGCTGGATATTACGTACAGAGGCTACAGGTATCCTCGGTCTTAATGACCATAATGAAATTAACGTGTTTTTATAAACACTCCTCCTGTAAGCCACCACTCACTAACAAAGGGATTGCTTTTAATCCTATTTTACCCTTATGTGTCATAGTATGTATATGTTTGTGAATACATGTATACCTAATGTGTTTTCCTCACCTACCTGTATCCTGTTCGGACGCTATTTTGGTTGTCAGGACCACGGCGATCAGATTTTAAAACACCCCCGGACGTGTCTAACCAGGTCTGAAGAAGCGTATGCGCGCGATACGGCCCGTTACCTGAGTCTCCAGCACACGTCTGCTCCCCCGCACGTCATGTACCTGTGGACTAAGAAATAAAGATATCTGCTTTACCAGTTAGTGCTCCGCTCTTTTCTTTCTTACTCATTGTAATATATGAAGGTTGTACCTGGTTTAAGTCCAATGTAACCAATGAAAATTTTTAAAGCAGGGATACCTATAGTTGTGATTCGAGCCACGCTATATAATTGCTCAAATGTTCTTGTCAGCTGCAGTATATGTGCACAACCGCATTTGGGGTTGAGCACTTCCAGCCATTTGAAACCACGTTTTTGTTGTTTGTTTAAATTTTAAATTTGGAGGTGTGTAAACTCCAACATTAATGCGCCTTGAATATCTACCAGGCAGCATTAAGGAAGCACCTGTGAGGCCAGGCACCCATAATAGCCAACTCAGGTGGGGCTTGCAGCTTGCCTCCCTCCTCCCATTGCATGTGTGCGTAGTAACACTGGAGGGTATCTGGAAGGAAGTTGTGAGCCAGCCGAATGCTGCCGTAATTGCCCACTGGCCCCTGTTCTGTTTATCAAGCACAGGTAGGACTAGCGTTAGGTCTCGCACCAAAATGAGAAACCTTGGCGTTGGTGTGCGGGCTCTGGTGTGTCCTTCATATAAGGATACACTGGCGAATGTCTCAATTTTAACATCAGTGTTGAGGGATAGCCAATGTATTGTTTACATCTACCACAGTAGTGCATCCATATTCTTGTATTGTATTCTAATTGTTACATATCCACACCGTTTATCTGGTGTAGGATTCTATTGTGGCACTTGTAGTCCGCTGCAGGCATCCTCCATTGTATGCATTTTTATGCTGGGGATCGCCCCTAGCAACGGACTACAAGGGCAGGATCTGCTCCCCCAGTATAAATGCACAACCGCATTTGGGGTTGAGCACTTCCAGCCATTTGAAACCACGTTTTTGTTGTTTGTTTAAATTCTAAATTTGGAGGTGTGTAAACTCCAACATTAATGCGCCTTGAATATCTACCAGGCAGCATTAAGGAAGCACCTGTGAGGCCAGGCACCCATAATAGCCAACTCAGGTGGGGCTTGCAGCTTGCCTCCCTCCTCCCATTGCATGTGTGCGTAGTAACACTGGAGGGTATCTGGAAGGAAGTTGTGAGCCAGCCGAATGCTGCCGTAATTGCCCACTGGCCCCTGTTCTGTTTATCAAGCACAGGTAGGACTAGCGTTAGGTCTCGCACCAAAATGAGAAACCTTGGCGTTGGTGTGCGGGCTCTGGTGTGTCCTTCCTATAAGGATACACTGGCGAATGTCTCAATTTTAACATCAGTGTTGAGGGATAGCCAATGTATTGTTTACATCTACCACAGTAGTGCATCCATATTCTTGTATTGTATTCTAATTGTTACATATCCACACCGTTTATCTGGTGTAGGATTCTATTGTGGCACTTGTAGTCCGCTGCAGGCATCCTCCATTGTATGCATTTTTATGCTGGGGATCGCCCCTAGCAACGGACTACAAGGGCAGGATCTGCTCCCCCAGTATAAATGCACAACCGCATTTGGGGTTGAGCACTTCCAGCCATTTGAAACCACGTTTTTGTTGTTTGAATACATGTATACCTAATGTGTTTTCCTCACCTACCTGTATCCTGTTCGGACGCTATTTTGGTTGTCAGGACCACGGCGATCAGATTTTAAAACACCCCCGGACGTGTCTAACCAGGTCTGAAGAAGCGTATGCGCGCGATACGGCCCGTTACCTGAGTCTCCAGCACACGTCTGCTCCCCCGCACGTCATGTACCTGTGGACTAAGAAATAAATATATCTGCTTTACCAGTTAGTGCTCCGCTCTTTTCTTTCTTACTCATTGTAATATATGAAGGTTGTACCTGGTTTAAGTCCAATGTAACCAATGAAAATTTTTAAAGCAGGGATACCTATAGTTGTGATTCGAGCCACGCTATATAATTGCTCAAATGTTCTTGTCAGCTGCAGTATGTGGGCCACACCATGCAGACGGTGCGGTCCCGCATAATTACTCATCACTTTAATATTCACAAAAGCTTTTTATTACATAATGTGTCGAAACATTTTGCACAAGTAAATGAAAGTAACCCAGATTTGTTGAAACATATTATTATTGACACGATCCCCATAGAGGAAAAAGACCATTTCTGAAAATTGATCAATAAAGAGTCCAACTGGATTTTCAACTGAAATCCCTCTACCCGGATGGTTTAAATGAAACCATAGAAAACACTGTAAATAAATTGTTACAATGTATTGCTGGTATGCAGAGGTAAAATATGCAGTTTTATTCTTTTTTTTGAATATTGTGTATTTTACGTATATCTGTCTTTTAAATTATGGTATATAAGTGTGATTTAGGTACTGATGTGACTGTTTTTAAGATTTTTTATAAGATTCCTTATGACAAGTTCACTTCCATGTGTCATTGTATCCTTTTTGACCCCTTGATTCGGGCCTAGTAGTTCCATTTCAAGCGGAAACACAGAATGCTATGACATGTGAGTTAACTATATATTTGTATGTTATTTTTTATCTTATGTTCAAACCACATGAAGAGGCCAGTCCAGGCCTTGAACCGTGTTGTTCTGCAAGTCTAATAAATCTACTACAAAATAAGTTTGGAATACCTTGCCTGTGTTGATGTCCACCTGCACCGGTGAAGAATCTCTTGGAGTGGTGGAGTGCTTGAGGTTAAACTTCTAACACTGGGATTTAAATAAATGGAAATAAGCTATAGTACGATTCCTATTGCCTTTACACCATTGAAAATTGTGAATATGGTAACCCAGTATGGCCACTGCTCAATGTACTAAGCTGTCTGGTTCCATCTTCTTTTTTACTGTAACCGACTAACAGCTGATTGGAGGAGTTCCAAGTGTAGTGAAGATAGGCCATTAAAGGGGTACTCCGGGGAACTAGACCCATAGCCATCCTTTCTCTCTCACCAACTTATTTAATTGTCTAAATATCATCCATTAACTCCATAGAGCTCTTTCAGTTTTCACTTACATGCAGGGTGTAAGAAAATTATGTCATCCTGTCATCCTCTGTGTCTCTGTTCAAGTTCCTCTCTGAAAGCAGCCCCCACTATCCTGAGAGACACAGACCACATAGTTTCTGTCCCTGCACTGATAAGTCATGCTTCCTTTAGTCCTGAGAGATGGGATGTGTGTGCAGCCTCAGCCAATCACACACTGTATCTCTGCTCACAGAGCAGGAAGTTGGGAATTGCTCTTAGAGAGGGAGCTGGTCGGCAGTGAGAGTAGAGCTGCAATGACTCCTGCGACTTGTAGTATCATGCTGCAGGGGAAGTGAAGGATGGAAATAAATATCAAGCAGCCAGAGAAGAAAACAGGAGCCTCAGGTACTACAAGCCTGCCAGCTCACATAATACCTACCATGGGGAAAGCCACTTAAAAAAATGATAGGCCTCTCACTAGCACTTTATCTTTCAATGGCAAACCCGATCTTCCTTTCTTGCTAATATAATGCATCTGTGTATATACCACACATATTGAAATAGGGCTTGGCCCGGTTAGATAGGTAGCTAATAATTAGCTAGTCAGTTAGTTTGGTATAGGGAGTGGACAGTATAGTGTAGAAGGTTCCTGTGTGGGACCGTCCTTCTAAGGGCGACAAATACACCTAGGGTTTGGGCCGTTAACAGGGATTAGAGTAGGGAGTGATAGGCTCCCGACCCTGGCCTTCCAGTTGTTCCTCCCCCACCCCACCCTATGCCATCTGGGGTTAGGGCTGGATAGATACATATTTGGATACTTATTATCAATATTGTTATCTTGATTTCTACTTGTAAATTGGACCCTAGAGTGGCCGATGTGATCTGTGTTTATAAGACACATCTCTAGTTATTGAGGTGATTTTTTCTTTTTCACCCAGTTGTATTAAATTATTCATTATTTTGTGGATTTCTTTATCATTAGATTTTTGTAGTACCCTTGTTTTATGGGCTCGTAATTAATATTAAAAGTTATATTTTAATGGTCTAGAATTCTGTGATTAGTAACCATACTTTTCATTTTCTCAAGAAGTAAAAGAAGAAAAAGGCCCACAAATTTTGTAACGCAATTTCTCCTGAGTAGGGAAAAACCCCATATGTGGGCGTAAAATGCTCTGCGGACGAACTACATGGCTCAGGAGTGAGAGAGCGCCTAAATTGCCTAAATTGTTGATTGTTGATTTCCACAGTGTTCCACATAGTTACAGCGGTGACATGAATGCAAAAAAAAAAATACTCACATGTTACCCCAGTTTGGAAACTACACCCCTCACGGAACGTAACAAGGGATATAGTGAGCCTTAACACCCCACAGGTCTTTGACAAATTTTCGTTAAAGTTGGACATGAAAATTAAAAATTTGTTTTTTTTTCCCTGAAATGCTAGTGTTACCTCAAATTTTTCATTTTCACAAGGGGTAATAGGAAAAAAGACCCCCAAAATTTGTAACACCATTTTTTCTGTGTGTGGAAATACCCCATATATGGATGTAAAGTGCTCTGCGGATGAACTACAATGCTCAAAAGAGAAGGAGTGCCATTGGGCTTTTTGAGAGAGAATTAGGCTGGAATTGAAGGCCATGTGTGTTTACAAAGCCACCATGGTACCAGAACAGTGGACATGTGACCCCATTTTGGAAACTACACCCCTCACGGAATGTAATAAGGGGTGCAGTGAGCATTTACACCCCACAGATGTCTAACAGATTCTTTGAACAGCTGTCCGTAAAAATTTAAAATTTCCATACTTAAGTATTTAGTATTTTGAAACTCAAAAGAAATGGGGTTACAAATTTTTGGGGCCTTTTTCTCCTATTTACCCATTGTGAAAATGAAACATTTGGGGTAACACCTGCATTTTAGTGAAAAAAATAAAAAAATATATTTTTACGTCCCAATTTAACAAAAGTTCGTCAATCAGTTTGGGGTGTTAAGGCTAACTGTACCCCTTGTTATGTTCCTTGAGGGGTGTAGTTTCCAAAATAGTATGCCATGTGTGTTTTTTTTTTTTTTTTTTTTTTTTACTGTTCTGGCATCATGGGGCTTCCTAAATGGGAAATGCCCCCCCAAAACCATTTCAGCAAAATTCGCTCTCCAAAATGCCATTGTCGCTCCTTCCCTTCTGAGCCCTCTAGTGCACCCACAGAGCACTTTTCATCCACATATGAAGTATTTCCTTACTCAAGAGAAAATTAATTACAAGTTTAGGGGGGCCTTTTTACCTTTTACCCCTTGTAAAAAGGAAAAAAAAAGGCTAAAATAAAATTTTTGTGTAAAAAATGGAGATTTAGATTTTTCTCCTCCATTTTTCTGCTATTCCTGTGAAACACCTAAAGGGTAAACAAACTTTTTGAATGTCATTTTGAATACTTTTAGGGGTGCAGTTTTCATAACGGGGTCCATTGTAGGGGATTTCCAACATAAAGACCCTCAAATTAACTTCTAAACTTTACAAGTCCCTGAAAAATTCTGATTTTGAAATTATTGGGAAAAATTGGAAATTGATGCTATATTTTGAAGCCCTCTGATGTCCTCAAAAAGTGAAAACATGTCAACTTTATGATGCCAACATAAAGTTAACATATTGTATATGTGAATCAATATGTAATTTATTTGACATGTCCCTTTTCCTTACAAGAAGAGTGCTTCAAAGTTAGAAAAATGCTAAATTTTCAAATTTTTCCTGAAATTTTGGAATTTTTCACCAAGAAATGCACGTATCTACGTAAATTCACCACTAACATAAAGTAGAATATGTCACAAAAAAACTATCTCGGAACCAAATTTGTAAGTAAAAGCATCCCAGTGTTATTAATGCATAAAGTGAAACAGGTCAGATTTGCAAGAAATGCTCCCATCCTTAGGGTTATAACGGGCTCCGTCCCCAAGGGTTTAAGATTTTTAAATAGAAGTAATTTACTGTCATCACTTTCTGGCATCACTTTCTGGCATCAGTTGATTTAAAAAAAAATTATCACCAGAGCACCCCTTTAAGTGGATTACTAGAAGTATGCTTTAACTTGGGTATAGAAACCACAGTAGTCCATAGTATAAGTAATATGTATTACCTAAAATGCCTATTTGATAATGGCACTTATTTTTTTTCAATATGAACATTTATCTGATTACTTTCTACATGGCACAGGATATACCAAAACTATTTGCTGATAAGACATTGAGGTATAAGACATGCTTTATGCTCTAGAACTACATGTAAAAGCTGTCTCCAATACTGATATATTCAAATGCCAGTCTTTACAGTCTATAAATCGTATATTCTGTTAAAGTCCCTTAGAGAAGAAAACATAATTCTGCTTTTGTTTGTTGCACATTCGTGTCTTGTACTCTATAAATGATATATGACTATATATTAAGATATTTGCATAATCATTAAGTGGCTTAATGGCCACTTTGACAAGCACAACATGGACAGACACATAAACATTGCACTCCAGCTAGACCTGATGTTCTGTTTTTATTGCTGTGGCTTCGACATACATAGCTTCTGTGTTTGCTAATGAGTTTTCATCTGTCTATGTATTATGAATATCTATTTTTATTCTTCGAGGAAATATGCCACCACTGATACATTGCCTATGTTTTTCTGACAAATAACAAAAGGTAAATGGCCGCTAACATAAAAAAAAAATAGATGCACAAAGGGAAGAAAAGACTATTTGCATTTGTTTGAATGGTATACTATAAATTTGCATTCTTTCAGTTGTTTAATGTATAATACCATGAAAGTGTCTTTCAACTCCTCCACATCAACATAGATTATGAAACCTCCAGCAGTATTGGTGATTCATCATGATCCCTGTAGCAGCGCTGCCTGTGTCTGCCTAGACATTTTCTTTTTACTTTTACAAAGCATAAGACGTTACTTTTATCTGCTTGTTTGGTATTCTCTAGTGTTAATGTAGGTAATATTTTTCATTGTAAAGCAGTGTAATGAAGGTTTATATTATTATTTACCGAATGTGTTTCTCATAGGGTCTTATTTAAACTTCAATGTCCAAGCAAGTGTTCACAATCTTACACTTTGTTAGCTTTCTCAGGAATATTTTGTTTATATTATCCATGCAAATGTGTGTTTATGTACAAAGAGATCATTGTTTGTAGTCTAGCAGTGCTGCCGTAATGCCGGGTCCCCATATGGGAGATCGTGGGGGGTATCGTGGGGGCCCTTTAAAGGGGTACTCCGCCCACAGACATCGTATCCTCTAGGATAGGGGATAAAATGTCCGATCGCGGTGGTCCGGTCGCTGGGACCCCTTCTCGATCTCCGTGCAGCCACCCAGCATTCTGAACATTATGTTCTGAATGCCGGGTTTTGGGTAGCCTTGATGTCACGTCACACCACAACTCCTCCATTGGGGCTTCCATTTTTTATCCAGTGCACTTTTCAGTAAACATGAGTATGTCCTTCTTTGCTCCCTATAACTTGGGCAGCACATAAGCAGCTCAGCAGAGCAAAAAGCTCATTGGGAGTCACACACTCTTGAGTGAGAATCATACATGGCAGATATTGTAACTGTGTTTTTTTTTGTTATGGGCTGCTTTTCCTTGTCTTTGATATCCTTTGAATGCTTTTGTTCCCTTTTGTATGCATCCTTGTTTATGCAGCGTTGGATTCTTAGCTTTTGCATGCTCCTTTTTCCAGCTAGGGTGTTTATAGATTTACTTTTCCACCCTCTTGTACGTTTCATTCCCCCTATTCTCCCCAGGGGTATTGTGTATTTTCTTGTGGGCAGTGGGGTGAGTACCGTTTTATTGTATGTGTTTTTTACTTGATCCTTAAGTTTTTTTCAATAAAGATTTCATGTTTGTGATAAATACTATGATCAGTGTTTTTTGGAGTATAGTATCAGTATTAATGCACAGTATCTATCTTTTCCGGAGTTACTCATTAGTTGCCTTAGGTTTATTTTATTTATTTTTTTTAGGTTACATGCGTTAATTTTTACAGCAAACAGAAGAGCTAAAAATTAGGCACTGCTAGTGCAGGTCTCACAGGTGGCTCACGGCTCAGAAGTCGATACCATGTAAGCTTAAATGGAGTGCTCGAACATTCAATACTGAACAGGAAAAATCAAAATGCTTAAAGAAAATGTCCAGCAAAAACTAGCGCTTCTCCAGGAAATGACGTGTCACACCCAGCATGTCAGCTGGATAATCCATTCAATTCTATGGGAGAGGCAGAGACACACAATTCATCGGTCTCCCTTAGGATGAATGAAGAGGGCGTGTTTTGACCAGCAGACATGCTGGGTACAAAACTTTCATAAGCACAGTGGAGGCGGGGCAGAGCCGGGCCCTTTGCAAGAGATCACAAGGAGTCCCAGCGGTCAGATCCCCCCGTGGTAGGGGATACATTTTTGTCCACTGGACATCATCTTTAAAGAAAGAAATGAAATGGTGTAGCACTCACCACATGGTTTATCATTTTGAGCATGTTATAATAATAAAGTATTGAAGATTTTACCCTACCCTACAAGTGCCGCTTTCCATTGAATACTCTTTATTGTACATTTCTATTTAATGACTGCAATAGCAGATATTCAAAATAAAGAAGACAAACTGATACACACAAAATATGTAGGTGAACAGCTGGTGGGGATTACAAAGGAAGGCAACAGTATGCTCTGCATTGTCAGTAATGTAAAGAATGTGATGCCTGTTACATTAGAGTATGTCTTTGACTATTATACTCCAAACAATATAACTATAATTTTATTTCTGTTAGCAGTTGTTTCATTTTGAAATGAAAAAGTCACATATGGGGACATTTACTGACAGAAATGTGCCCTATGGCAAGACGGAAAGATTTTAGTTATCAACTGCAACTGGTAGTAAAACCAAAGCTAAAATGTCAGTGGTTGATATTGCCAATGATTTAAGAAGTGCTGTTATACTATGTATAATATAATCTTCTAACTGTAAATAAAAATATATGAATATAAATGTAACTGAAATATTTATAAATTATGCTTTCATATAAATATTGGAGTTGTAATGTAATTTGACAGTATAGTAAATCCTTGTATAATTTATTTCTAAAGCATTACGTTTATTTTTGTGGAGTTGATGTACACTAAAAATATACAAACAAACTTTTATTCTGTCAACATCGATTTTGTTGCTTTTCTGAGACACAAGAGAACATGCCATAGAAATGGACAAAAGAACAGATGTTTGAACAAAGACTCTACAGAGAAATATCTTGAAAGCATATTTCCATATTACCTTGTAGGTTTGCTAGGCTCAAAGCATCCCAGGAGCCTTGCAATAATGCTAACATGTACTGGCAATCAGACCATGCAAATTGGTTTCTTTTCCTACCTTTTTATAAATCTTGTTTTGCTAAAAGTAATAAAAAATCATAACAAGAATGCCACAAAGAATGGAAAAATAAAACATGTAGTTAAAGCAAACGGAATAATAGAAAAATATACTTTTGTGGTTGTGGCATTTTATGCACATAGGTAATAGATACCAAAGTATACTATATAATAGAAAATGGGAGAGAATGTCAGGATTCGGCACGCTGGTGGTGGATCCTCTGTGTCAGTGAGGGATTGGCGTGGACCGTACCGGTGGACCGGTTCTAAGTTGCTACTGGTATTCGCTAGAGACGGCCGCAAAGCGGGATGGTCTTGCTGCGGCGGTAGCAACCAGGTCGTGTCCACCGGTAGCGGCTCAACCTCATTGACTGCTGAGACTGGCGTGGTACAGAAGGACAAGGCAAGAGCAAGGTCTGACGTAGCAGAAGGTCAGGGCAGGCAGCAAGGGTCGTAGTCAGGGGCAACAGCAGAAGGTCTGGAACACAGGCTAGGAACATACACAAAAACGCTTTCACTGGCACAAGGAAACAAGATCCGGCAATGCTAGGAAGGGGAAGTCGGTTTATATAATGAGGGCACAGGTGTGAGTACTGATTGGGCCAGACGCCAATCAATGGCACACTGGCCCTTTAAATCTCAGAGAGCCGGCGCGCGTGCGCCCTAGGGAGCCGGGCCGCGCGTGCCGGGACTGAACCGACGGAGGACAGGACAGGTGAGGTGACTGGGATGCGGGCCGCGGGCGGGAGCATCCCACTACGCGGGTCACATCCTCGCCGGAGACAGTAGTGCAGCGCTCCCAGTCAGCGGGTTTGACCGGGGCGCTGCACGGAGGTGAACGCCGTGAGCACTCCGGGGAGGAGCAGGGACCCGGAGCGCTCGGCGTAACAGAGAGCAAGTATTTGATACATTGACGATTGCAGGTTCTCCTACTTACAAAGCAAATAGAGGTCTGTAATTTTTATCTTAGGCACTCTTAAACTGTGAGAGACAGAATCTAAAAAAAAATCCTGAAAATCCCATTGTATCATTTAAAAGAAAAAATTCATGTTATGACATGACAAGTATTTAAAAGATCAGAAAAGCATAACTTAAAGAGGTAACGGGGTGCTGCATTCAAGATCACGGGGTCCCCAGTGGCGGGACCCCCGCGATCAGGCATCTTATCCCCTATCCTTTGGATAGGAGATAAGATGTCTTAGTGCTGGAGTGCCCCTTTAATATTTGGTACATAAACCTTTGTTTGCAATTACAGAGATCAAACGTTTCCTGTAGCTCTTAACCAGGTTTGCACACACTGCAGCAGGGATTTTAGCCCATTCCTCCATACAGACCTACTCCAGAACCTTCAGTTTTCGGGAGTCGCTGGGCAATACAGATTTTCAGCTTCCTCCAAAGATTTTTTATTGGTTCAGGTCTGGAGACTGGCTAGGCCACTCCAGGACCTTGAGATGCTTCTTACAGAGTCACTCTTTAGTTGCCCTGGCTGTGTGTTTCGGGTCATTGTCATGCTGGAAGACTCAGCCACGACCCATCTTTAAGGTTGTTGGCCAAGATCTTGCGATACATGGCCCCCTCCATCCTCCCCTCAATTGGCAAATTCAGACGTGCCTGGACATGCGCTGGCTTGAGCAGGGGGTCCTGCGTGTCCATGACGGCGTAGTGTGTTACTAATGGTTTTCTTGGAGACTGTGGTCCCAGCTCTCTTCAGGTCATTGACCAAGTCCTGCCGTGTAGTTCTGGGCTGATCCCTCACCTTCCCCATGATCATTGATGCCCCACGAGATGAGATCTTGCATGGAGCCCCACACCAAGGGAGATTGACCGTCATCTTGAACTTCTTCCATTTTCTAATAATTGCACCAACAGTTGTTGACTTCTCACCAAGCTCTTTTCCTTTTGTCCTGTAGCCCATCCAAGCCTTGTGCAGGTCTACAGTTTTATCCCTGATGTCCTTACACAGCTCTCTGGTCTTGGCCATTGTGCAGAGGTTGAAGTCTGTTTGAATGAGTGTGTGGACAGGTGTCTTTTATACAGGTGAGGAGTTCAAACAGGAGCAGTTAATACAGGTAATGAGTGGAGAACAGGAGGGCTTCTTAAAGAAAAAATAACAGGCCTGTGAGAGCCGGAATTTTTACTGTTTGATAGGTGATCAAATACTTATGTTATGCAATAAAATTCAAATTAATTTTTAAAAAATCATACAACGTAATTTTCTAGATTTTAGTTTTTTAAATCTGTCTCTTACAGTTGAAGAGTAGGTATGATAAAAATGACAGACCTCTACATGCTTTTTAAGAGGGAAAACTTGCAAAATCGGCAGTGTTTCAAATACTTGTTCTCCCCACTGTACTATTATGACAGGAACTCCTATAAATATCATAAAATAAGGGGGAGATTTATCAAAACCTGTGCAAAGGAAAAGTTGCCCAGTTGCCCATAGCAACCAGATTGCTTCTTTGATTTTGCAGAGGCCTTGTTAAAAATGAAAGAAGTGAGGCAACTTTTGTGGTCAACTTTTCCTCCAGACAGATTTTGATAAATCTCCCCCTTAATCTTTAAAATATGCATGATAGAAGCAACAGGGCTATTTTAATATTTACTTTGTTAAGAGTATGAACAACATATTCATATTGGAGGGGGGAAGATTTTCACCTAATGAAAAAGAGGCTAAATCAGACTTTTATAGACAGCTTTCCAACAGCAATCAGCTGCCGAATGGGGGTCCACTCTCCACTACCTGCTAAGTCAGCGTTCAACTCCCTCTGCCAGCACTACCCCTGCAAACTCAGCAGAATCTTCATGTTGGAGTATATGATGATAATGTTTTTACATCTGGTCTCCCCCCCCCCAGACATGAATTGTCACCAAAGGGATGTAGTGCTACTTTCAGCCAAGCCTACACATACACAATCACTTTGATTTAAAAAAAAAAAAAAGTGATACCTTTTTACATTTTTCAGTGTTTACAGAAGCTTCTTTTCTTCTCTTTTTTGAGACACTTGCATTACCTATTAGCGTAGAACCTCTTCGTCACAAACCAAATTTTTTTTTTTTGGCAAGCCAACTTTTAAAAAAAAAGTTTATTTAACTCTATTCAAGACATATGTAGACTCCGTGCATTTCCATTGTAGGGTGTATAGTCATCTCCTCTATAAAGAAGTACTCCCATCTAAGAATGTTATGCAATTTTGCTAGGATATGCAATAACATTGGGACCAGTCAAGGTCAGACATTAATTGGCATCCTAACTAGCTTAGTGGCCCCTTCATTCACCAACTTGATTTGGATAACCAGTGATAATCAGTGTCAGAAACCGTGTGGCTCCCAATGCTAGAGGCTACAAGAACCTTGAAATACCCTAACTTCTAGGCCTCCATAACCCATTGATTTCAATTAAGATGTTGTCATGCAGTCAATGTCATCTGTTCTTAAAGATCAGTATAGGGGAAAATGTATTCTCAACACCAGTGAGGATCCTGACCAAAGTGACCCTTGTGACAGGTCTGATTGGCATGTCATAAAATGTATAATTGAAAAAGACTTTTAAATCATTATGCGGGGCTGGCTGCAGTCAAAAGATTAAAGACAGGAGATGATCAGCTCAACATAGTCACCGGACAGTGAAAGGGTAATCCTCATATGCCACGTGTTTTGCTATTTGTTTGCTGTTTGTATGGATATGAATGCTTGAATTGTCAAAAAAGCATACTCATGGTAAATAAGCCACACAGACCATAATGTACAGGCCATGAGTACAGAGAAATAGAATCAGGGGTGTAGTGCACAGATTTTATGTCTGGACAGGTTTTATAAGCTGGGTTTAGTTAGCAATTTTCTGTCATAGGATGTCTGTAATGCATGGTTGGTGGATTTCCCTTCGAGAAAGATTGTATGTAAAACTTGAAGCAATAATTATTTTCTTCTTGTCAGTGGCACAAATGCTTGATGGTCACAAAACCCTTGAGTAACATAATAATACTTTGAATGCAATCTAATGATTGCATATAAAAGCTGCTACCCACACTGGGACCTGGTATCCTCTAGTAACTAACTCCAGCTTTGACATCCAGAAATGGGATATAGGTGTAAATCCTAAAAAGATTCTGAATCCACTCTTAAGTTTAGCTTAAATCAACTCAGCTGGGAAATATAGTGGGTCCACAACTGCTGCTGCTACATGTTACTATTTTTAACTTAATGGTGGCCTTTTTTGTTTGCAATGACACTTCTCTAGACCACATATTGATACAACCCAGCATCAAATGCACATGTAGCACTTAGAATCCCCTATCCTGTCTTAGCATATTGTGGTACCCAACCACACCTGACCATTATCCAATCTTTTAGCAGGTAGAAGTGGAGGAACTGTGTAGAAATGGTAGTAATTCATGAACACTTAGGGGGAGATTTATCAAAACCAATGCAGAGGAAAAGTTACTCAGTTGCCCATAGTAACCAGATTGCTTCGTTCATTTTGCACAGGCCCATTTAAAAATAAAAGAAGCAATCTGATTGGTTACTATGGGCAACTGGGCAACTTTTCCTCTGCAAAGGTTTTGATAAATCCCCCCCTTAATGCTGAAGGCTACACTTCAATAGTGTATTGATGGCTTTGTTTAATATGCATTGTGGCAACGTACAGAGGTTAAATTATAAAGTTTGTGTCAATGTGCAAACATTTCCAAGCCCTGTTGTATACACTGTATGAAAATATACATATATGTTATTAATATACAATAAAATCATCGGAGGGCCAATATTCTATCAATATAAAAAATTGGCTGACAGAATAATTCATCATATGACTTACATCTCATGTTTCTCAGGAGGTTATCGAGACTGACGATATTTGAGATTTCTATTATAAGGCTCTCTGCCACCAAGCTCTGCTCTGTGGAGCATACACAGTAACTTTAAATTAAGGTAGAAACTACAGCAATACATTTCCATTTCCTTTCTATTCTCTTTCCATGGCTCCTGCAGTCTGCATGTTACCTTTGACTCATTTGCCTTAGTGCCTCTTCCCAATTATAATGATACCATTCCAAAATATTCTATAAGCCATCACATGGCTAATGCAAGGTGGACATATGCAATAAAACTGCAGCATCTTTATAGGTGTCAGGTTGTTTATTACTCTATGCAAAATAAGGTAAAATAAACACTAGCAAATTAAGAAATGAAAGTATAATGGCAAATGACAATATAACTTAGTTACAGGGCTGCTTCATTTTTCTACTGTGACAAATAAATACATCTTTTAAAGGTAAATCAATTTACACAAAGCAAGAAAAAGTGCATTCCCATAACTCTTCTTCATAGTTACATTTTGTGTTACTTAAAACAGTTATGTCTATGGTCTGCATTGCCAAATTGGGAGACATTTACTATTTGTGTGTTTTTGATGCAATACTGCACAATTATTTTGAACAAATTTTCAGCTTGCCAGAATTTACTATAAATAATTGGCTTTGAAGTAAATGTATGGCAATTATAAACTGCGACATTGCGTTGCTTTTTGGTGCACAAAACTGCACAACTGGTGTACGTGCTTGACTTAACAACCAGGGTGTAGCAATTCCAGCAGGTGATTTCACGGGTTACTGGCACTAGGCCGCAATGTATTCCATGCATATTCCACCAAAAGCATAATCATTGTTTCGGAGGTGGAATTTTAGTGCAGTGAAATCCCATTGACAGCTAAAGGACTCGGCTGCACCAGAATTTCCAAAGCAGAATTCTGCTAATAAATTCCATAGTATGAACCTAGCCTTACACAATGCAAAAGACCAATGCATGCATGTTCTAGCCCAAATACACAGAAAATACAATTGTAATGTAAGGAACTGTAATAGATATATATGTATATATATACTTGTATATGCTTACATATGTTTATGTGTAAAAAATGTTCATTTACTTGCTCACCCCTCCCCCATCTGCTCTTTCCTGTGTCACCCCCACCATCGTGTAAAAGGAAGTTGCTGGCCATGAGGACTTGCAGCCCCCTGAAGTTTAACAAAGGACTATACCTGATATGATATGCTAAGACTAAGAAAATCCCACTAGTGAGGGTGGGAATTTATGTTAATTACAAAGGTGATATAAGCTGAACGGTTTGAAATAAAGGTAAGAGAAGAGCATACAGAACTTTGAAGCATTTGAAACTGACAATGGCTCCGTTTGATTTACTTTGGTATATTTCGGTATATAGATTTTGTATATGGATTTGGCCGGAAGTAAGATAGTTACAAGAGCACTGATAAAATCTATATCAGAACCACAGAAATATGCTGTAGGCCTCAGCACTCTAGACATATATTTGTCTGTCTAGCAAGCCTTATAACACCACAGACACCTAAGCTGAGTTTGGCGTAGAAGCTGGTACAAATGTGGTGGGCCAACATATTGGGGGTTATTTACTATTGCGTTTCCAAGTTTTTTTTATTGTTTTTTACAACTGAAATTTTGTGCCTAAAAATCCAATAAACCCAAGTAACTCTGTATAGCAAGCACGAAAAAAGAGGCATGCTTGCTGGAAAAAGGGGAGTGATCCTGGCAAAAGGGGTGGGACACTGGCAAAAAGGGCATGACCATGACAAAAGGGGCGTGTCTCCGATATATTTACTAAGGTTTCCACATAAGATGTGGTGGATTTCAGCTCTGGAAAACCTGACTGTCAAGAAAAAAAACACAGAGAACTACACTTAGCAAATCAACCCCATTACCTGCATGCTGCATTGAACTGTTGTTCTAACGTGGAATAAAAATGTAAATTGTGTGGTATGCATCACCAGTCAGTATTGTAGAAGAGCAGAGAGTCCTGCTCCTGTAAGGTTATTTTATGCTGAGCTACAGCAAAAGCTTAGCTTGCTATGGAAGTAAAGGAGTAGAGACTACAATTCTGTTCTGACTCCATGCTCATGTACTGTACTACAATATCTCACCCACAGCCTGCAGGAGAAGTCGTGTGCCGCTTCATGTGACAAAGCACAGAGTGGAGGTACAAGAAGAGGGCCTGGCCTCAGTGTGGTAATGGAGAAAATACCTTCCCAATAGGAGCATGCTGGGGGGAGAAATTGCCTACCTATACCTACTGGGGGCATCTACCTAATAGGAGGGGGGAATTATTTCCCTATTGGTGGCATTTCTATAATGGGGGTGGGAATAATCTACCATCTGAGGGCATTTCCCTAATGGGGAAAAACTACTTCCTACTGGAGGCATCTTCCAAATAGGGGGGGAGGGGGACCTACCTACATGCTCCAAGGAAGGGGGCAGGGTGCAATGTCTTGTCATGAGTGTTTGCAACCCACACTATGTGTATCAGAATTGTGTGGGGAATTTTTTTTTTTTTTGCATACTCTGGGCCCTTTAGTACCAATTGAGCATTAAATGTGACATCCTACCTAAGTATTGATGCTGACAATGTTCATTCCTTTATGACCACAAATTATCCATTGGCATCATCCAGCAGCATATTACACTATGTCACAAAACTCACATCATCTCAAACTTGTTTCTTAACATGACAATGAGTTCACTGTACTCCAATGGCCTTCCCATTGGTATACTTTTCCTTTCCTTTGGGATATGTTGGAATGTTAGATTTGCATCATGAATGTGCAGCTGACAAATCTGTAGCAACTGCGTGATGTCATCATATCCACATAGACCAAAATCTTTGAGGAATGTTTCCAGCATGTTGTAAAAAGTATGCCACAAAGAAGTAAGGCAATCCTGAAGGCAAAATGGTACTGATACGGTGTACCTATAAAGTGGTCACTCAGCATATATTTACTTTGTAAAATGTTTCTTTATTTTGCACTTTTGGAAACAAAATTATATTTTGAATCAGTCCTTGCAATTTATAGATTGTCACCAACCAAGCCAGCATGAGTAGAAACTGAGTCCTTGACCAGGACACTTTACCTGACCACCAACTATGTGTAACAGTTCTGATAGGGACACATCCATTCACAGTTGGTCTCATATATTTTTCAAAGTTGACACATACAACAAAGGGCAGCTGGTTAGGAGGTGCCTAACCTGGTGAATACTCTATGGGGAAGATTTATCAAGACCTGTGCAGAGGAAAAGTTGACCAGTTTCCCATAGCAACCAATCAGAACTCTTATTTTTATAGGCCCTTTCAAAATGAAAAGCAATCTGACTATGGGCAACTGGACAAATTTTCTCTACACAGGTTTTGATAAACTGTTCCCAATAAACCATTGACCAATCTTATTTTGATCCACATGTTAGTTTATAACATTATTTTACTTTCCCGTGGAAGATGTAATACTGGCTTCAGGAAGTTAAACAGATTTGTAAATTATTTCTATAAAAAAAATCTTAATCCTTCCAATAATTATCAGCTGCTGAAGTTGAGTTGTTCTTTTCTGTCTAGCAACAGTGCTCTCTGCTGACATCTCTGCTTGTCTCGGGAACTGCACAGAGTAAAAGAGGTTTGCTATGGGGATTTCTACTCTGGACAGTTCCCGAGACTTGTGTAATCAGAGAGCACTTAGACAGAAATGAACGACTCAACTTCAGCAGCAAAGTAATTTACTTACTGAAAGGATTAAAAAAAAATAATAGAAGTAATTTACAAATCTGTTTAACTTTCTGGAGCCAGTTTATATATATATATATATATATATATATATATATATATATGTATATATATATATATATATATTTTTTTTTTTGTGTTTTCCTGGATAACCCCTTTAATGTAGACCGCCTCACGTCTTGAAAGTTTTGACTTTTCTCCTGTCATGATTTTTCAGTCTTCAAATTTCCTCTCATGTTAACAAATTCCTGTATTGTAAATGGAGATAAACTGCACGGATCTTTTGGAGATAAAACATATTATCTAGAACGTATCAAGGGGGTAATCCTCCCCTGGTGTGACCAATTTCAACGACACAACTTCCTGTCATGGGTAATTCAAGCAACAATACTACAGTGACCCCTCAACCTACGATGGCCCCGACATAAGATCATTTCAACATGCGATGGCCTCTCAGAGGCCATCGTATGTTGAAGGCAGCATCAACATGCAATGCTTTTGTATGTCTTGCCATCGCATAAACGGCTATACGGCAGCGCACACTGCTTCAGCTGCCACCGGATAGCCGTTTACAGTGCCCCATGTGGTCCTCTTACGATCACTTACCTGTCCTCGGGGCTCCGGTGCGTCCTCTTCAGGATTCCCTGCATCGTCGGCGCTCTCCATCGACGTCATCACGTCGCTGCGCACGCCGTCCCGTCATCCAATAGGAGCAGCGTGCATAACGAAGTGATGGCGGCGACGGAGAGCGAGGATGCCGGGGAAGCAGAGGCCTTGCCGGAGCATCGACAGCGATGGAAGGTGACATCCAGGGCAGCGGTGACGAGCGGTGACGGTCCGGAGCGGCGGGGACAGGTGAGTACAACTTCCTCTAACAGTGGTCTTCAACCTGCCGACCTCCAGATGTTGCAACACTACAACTCCCAGCATGCCTGGACAGCCGTTGGCTGTCCAGGCATGCTGGGTGTTGTAGTTTTGCAACATCTGGAGGTCCCCAGGTTGTAGACCACTGTCCTATACTTTACATTGCACGGATCCCTCAACATGCGATGGTTTCAACAAACAATGGTCCATTTGGAACGGGTTACCATCTTATGCTGAGGGACCACTGTATATGTCTTGTGTTGATATAATAAAATAGCTTATAGTTAAATACATTTTCTGATATCAGAATACCCCTTTAAGCTTTTAACAATCCAAAAGAAAAAAGGATGTGTTCCCTTTAAGCTTTTAGCTTGAACTATTAAGATGTATCTTTATGCCTTTGAGTTTACGTAACTATGGTACTTTTATTCTTGTTTCTAAATATCATATAAAATAGACTTTACAATTTGTCCTAAACTTTGTAAAGCGAATAACATTTTAGAGAATTGCCATGTTTGTCTTTCTCAGACAACATAATAACACAACATCCTTATTTCTGACTAAATGTCTTCCCTGCTTTGCTTAGACAAAGGCTATGGCGCTATGCAGTAGTAGTGTTGAACGGCATAGGCCATATTCGAATTCGCGATATTTCGCGAATATATGGACGAATGTTCATCATATATTCGCTAAATTCGCATATTCATAATATTTGCATTTTATTTTCGCATATGCAAAATTTCGCATATGCAATAATTCGCATATGCGAAAATTAGCATATGAAAAATTAGCATATGCGAAAAATCAGACTCACACAGTAGTATTAGAGCCTTCTTTACACCAATGGAAGCAGAGAGGGATGATCACTGTGATATGTACTGTGAAGAAAAAAAAACTAATATTCGTAATTGCGAATATATAGTGCTATATTCGCGAATATTCCCAAATTCGCGCATATGCGATATTCGCGAATAAAATTTGCATTGGGAATATTCGCGAGCAACACTGTGCAGTAGAAGGAATTTTACTCTTCACTGAGGAAGGAAGAAAGGCTGCATTCAAAGCCTGAACATGTTATGCATATTTTTTAATATGCATATACTGTAGCATTCCACATTAAATATTTATATTACATAAACAACAATAATTGTTAAGTAAAATTTAAGGACCCAAATGAATCCCTGTATCTCAACCAGCTGCTGAAGAATTCATGGCTGCCTGCAAGATAGGAAGAAATCCTTTCTGACTGGCATTCGCTGCCATGTTGATTTCCTTCTGGGCTTTGTTGAAGGAAGCAAATAAACTTCATGCTATAATTTGCCAGGAATGTAGAGCACATCTAAATATGCACAGCACATAATCAGAACAGGCTCTGGATGATGGCAGAAAAGCTGTGTTGGTTTGGCACATTCTGTGTAAGGTTAAGTAGAAAAACAGGATGCCACTCTGCCAACATCAAATGACAGGTCACCCAATCATCCAGCTCACAAAATATAGCAATAATAGCATGACACAAATATATTCAGAAAAACAAAGCTCATGCAGAACAGGCAGCTGATTTAAAGGTGATCAGTAGGTGATCAGGAGTTTTTGACAGTTGAATGTCCATATTTACCTTTTCAGTAATAATGTTAAAGGGGTACTCCAGAAGAAAATGAATGTTTTCGAATCAACTGGTGCCAGAAAATTATACAGACTTGAAAATGACATGTATATAAAAATCTTAATCCTTCTAGTACTTATCAACTTCTGTATACTACAGAGAAAGTTGTGTCGTTCTTTCCAGTCTGACCACAGTGCTCTCTGCTGTCACCTCTGTCCATTTAAGGTACTCTCCAGAATAGGAGCAAATCCCCATAGAAAATCTCTCCTGCTCTGGACAGTTCGTGACACGGACAGAGGTGTCAGCAGAGAGCACTGTGGTCAGACTGGAAAGAACTACACAACTTATTCTGGAGCATACAGCAGCTGCTAAGTACTGGAAGGATTAAGAATTTCAAAAATAAATAATTTATAAATCTGTGCAATTTTCTGGCAGCGGTTGATACAAAAAGTTTTTTTGGTCTGGAGTACCCCTTAGCCCCTTAGGGACTCAGCCTATTTTCACATTGAGGACCCTTCTAAAAATCATAACGCTTTCAATTTTGCACCTACAGACCTATATAAGGCTTAGTTTTTGTGTCACCAATTGTACTTTGTAATGACATCACTTATTTTATAATATAAACTGTGGCAAAATATTCGTGGGGTGAAATAAAAAAGAAACTTTTTGGGACTCCTGTTTCTACGCAGTGCAATTTTTTGGTAAAAATGACACCTTATCTTTATTCTGTAGGTCCATACGGTTACAAGGATACCCAATTTATGTAGGTTTTATATTATTTTAATACTTAAAAAATTATAGACTACATGCACCAAAATTAGTATGTTTAAAATTGGCATCTTCTGACCCTATAACTTTTTTATTTTTCCGTGTACAATGTGGTATGAGGGCAAATTTTTTGCACCGTCATCTGTAGCTTTATATTGGTACCATTTTTGTTTTGACTGGACTTTTTGATCGCTTTTTATCAATATATTTATGTTATATGAAGTGACCAAAAAATGCACAATTTTGGACTTTGGAATTTTTTTACGTGTCACCATCGACCATGTGGTTTAGTTAACCTTATATTTTAATAGTTCGGACATTTATGCACATGGCGGTACCACATATTATTATTTTTATTCTTTATTACATTATTGTCTTAAAAAAATTGGAAAGGGGGGTGATTTAAACTTTTAATAGGGAAGGGGTTAATGAACTTTTATTAAAAAATATATATTTTTACACTTTTTTTTCTTCTGATTGCATACACTGATCAGTGTTATGCCATTGCAAAGCACTGATCAGTGTAACCGGCAATCTGCTGCTCTAGCCTGCTGCGCAAGCATGGTAGATCGTAGATCGCCGATCGGATGACGGAGAGGCAGGTGAGGACCTTCCCATCATCCGGTAAGCTGTTTGGGACATTGATTTTGTCGCGATAGTCCAGATCAACTGCCCTGAGCTGCCAGGATTCTTTTACTTACACTTTTGATGCCATGATCAACTTTAATCGTGGCACCTAAAGGGTTAATGCCGGGCATCGGCCCGATCGGCCCTGCCCGGCATTAGCTGTGGGTCCTGGCTCTGGGACCCACTGGGTTTAACCCGTTCTCCGCCGGTGAGAACGGTTTAAACTCGTTAAACTGGACCAGGGCGTACAGGTACACCCTGAGTCCTTAAGGATTGGGGATGCAGGGCGTAGGCATATGCCCTTCATCCCCAAGAGGTTAGAGTACTTCCGTTTTTAATGAAACAAATGGAATACATTATCACAACATGCTAGCAAACCCTTGTCTGCCTAGAATTCACATTACAACCACTTGGGTGGCCTCATATAAATATCTCCTAACCAAGGATTGCAAAATCATTTTTGTATTTGTTTCCAAACAAGTTATCTTGTGCCATGCACAGGAAATGGCATCTTTAGTAGTACCATCAAAATTGCACTGCCACTGAGACATGTCAAAATTTTTGATCTGTTAGGCTCTGGGTCGTCAGACCCTAAGACAGGCTAATTAATACAGACTCCCAATGTAAGCTCCCTGTGTGCACAGATATCAGGATGAGAAGCGCTTAGCCGCTTGCTTTTTTCTTTTTCTGCTTGGTTTAGTGATCAGATCAGGGTCTAAACACTCACACTTGATAAAACTTTTGACATATCTCTAAAGTTTGTTAATGTGACAGGTACACTTTAGGTCAATGTTTAAATAAGGTGTATTTTAGATGAAATTCCATCCATACGCCTCTTAAAAATATATATTTCACTATTGAATGTTACCACTAAAGAAAAAATGAAGGCAATTGTGTTCCAATCTATTAGTCATGGTCATATTACTTGTAGCCTGGCCGCTGTCTGAAGGTCAGAAAGAGGGTGTAGGCAGAAGAAAGTAACTACATAGACTGTACAGAATTTGTTTGGAGACATATAGTTATGCATATATATGTAAAACAGAATTAAATTTGTGATTGACTATCGATAAAAATGCTTTACTTTGTATCTATGATGAATGGGAACAATAGAAATATGACATAAATACCCTTTAAGTTTTTCTGTTATACTGTAAGTAAACCAAAATCCGTTCATGTGTTCATCACTGTTTTTTACACATTGGACATTACTAGGAAAAGTAAAGTAAAAGTCAATAATAAATATTATTTTCAAATTAGTGTTACAAAGTAAATTTGATAATATCTGATTACAGAATCTCATTGCTGCCTTGTCTTCTTGTATACCTGTGTGAATAGTCAAACATACCTACAACTGGAGCTTTCTGTTAGCCTACGGCAAATCAAATAAGAAATCATAACAAGATATCTAGAGAATTTTACAGCCATAGAAATCATTGTTTTATTTCAGGAAAAGAAAATTATAAAGTTACTGATGAAAACTAAACTAGCAAGAATAGTTTAGATCAATTATCATAAGACTTTATATAGTAGAAATGACATTTGATGTAACTCATAGTTAAAATTAAAATGATTTGCTCATTTTTGTTAACTTTTAATTATACTTTCCTAAGAAAACATAATCTATTAATCATCCAGTCTGCCTATGGGGTGAACCGTTCCACCATGTTTAAAATGTATATTACAAAAGAATATTTAGAAGAGTAGTCTACACTAGAGATAAGAAAATCTCTTAAAATTTGTTTGGGGTCCAACTAATATTTCAAATTTGGTTTACATTAAAAAAATGCAATTAGTGCTGCAAAACACAAGCCTTCAATTAACTGTGATGGCACAATATTTAAATGGTACCTGTCACCATTAATGACATTTTATATATTATAGATTAGCCTATTTGAATTACTTTTCTAATATACTTATTTATAACATTTTGTAACTTTATATGTTAAATTAACCCCTAAAAAATTTGGCCACCAGCGGTCCTTCTTCTGGCCCTGCCTGCAGTCCTGCTAGAAGATTGTCTCCTTCAGCAGCCTGAAGTCAGGGTGTCAAATGGTTACAGGAGTTCTTGGTGAGTCCACCAGGCACTTTTTATTGAACATTGCATAATCTGAAACAACAGTAATGCTTCCGCATAGAACACAGTTAGTCTTTTCAACTAAAGAAGTAAGGAAACATTTTACAAGATTCAAGCTCTTCAGCCTGGCAACTTTCCCTCGTCGGTCAACTTGCTTTTTAGGTTGTATACCTAGGTCCACGAGATTGTGCCCCCTCCATAGGGATGGCATTGGTATTCCATGATACATGCGACAAACTGGAACCAGTAATGTTTGGGCTCACGGTGACCACCACTTGTACAACAGCAATTTGCGCCACTGGGGGATCTTGTGTTGGTGCCTATTGGGCCGGCAAAACCTCCTCCTCAGCAGGAGTAGGCCGAGGCACTTTGGTTGGTGCCTGCTGGGTAGACCAAACCTCCGCAACAGCAGGAGTAGGCCTGGGCACATCTGCAGATGACCCTTTACGCAGATATTTGGGATTCATGACAGGCGCCTCAGGACGGTACCTCTGACTTTAGAGGACAGCAAGGGTAGAAGATACTGTCGCATATATTGGATAACTTGCGGCTCATTGCCAAATAGCCACCGGGGCAACGGCGGTGACCGGGGACGTACTACAGTCTTCTGGACATGGGGGTTTGCTCTGGGCTAGAGGTAGAGAAAGTTGCCTCAGCGTGGGTACTCCCTTCTGACTCCTCTGTATGGATCTCCGCCCAGGATTCCCAGGGCCGGTGGTGAGGGGACAGCCTAAACGGCGATGATCCTCGGGACGATGCCGGAGTTCCACCCGCCAGAGTTTTTCAGGTCAGTCCCCATTGTCCTCAGGCAATGGAACTTTAAGATGGACGTCTTCGGCCCCGATGGAGAATCTCTGCAGATGCTCCGCTAACTCCTGGAACATCTGCGCCCCAGCAACTTGCCTTGCCCCCGGCACCATCTTGGGACTCTCTGACCTCGTGTTCTGCTGTGCCTCCGCCATCTTGCTCTCACCAGGAACTTCCACAAGACTGAAGAGGTCCGGCTCCGCTCCACTTGTTTTACTGGTTTCCGACAAAATGGCAGCCAATCGGAACTTCCTCATCAGCATTCTCCTGGGACCGGAAGTGACCCAGCGGTGCATCCTCTACTTCTGCCTCCCAGTTTCCACTTAGGATTAAAAACCATGATTTGGCTTCCACGCCCAGGGGCGTGATGCTGGCTTTGGCGGAATTCCTTCACATGCTTTTCTTCCAACAGATTAACCCTTTTAGGTATTGCGGTAGACATCCTGACACATAACATTGCTTCAGCACAAATTTTACACATAGTATTCACGACTTCAGCACTGTTCTCAATGGCAGATAACAGCCCTTTCTTCACCTTCCCCTCTATTTCACAAGCACCTTTTGACATAAACTTTTCACAGACAAAGTCCTGTACACTTTCTGGGGCAATTTTTGTCTCATGCTCGTGCGTTTTACTCTGTAACACTGGACACAGTTCAGACTGGGGAGGTACGTTGGACATAAGGCACACACCCGTATCCTGTCCGTGATGCCAACAGTTGTGGTAGAGGGTGTGCTTAGGGCAGATGGCATTTCCCTAGGTGCAGATGGCCTTAACCCCTTGTGTTCGTGATGCCAGGGCGTGGTTTATCCTCAATACCACCTGAAGGTATACCACTGGATCCTGGGCTAGGCAGGGGGGGGCAATAATGACTCAGATGCAAAGTTACGGAACAACGGTAACTTTACTGAGTTAAACAGGTGGAATAGTCTATACAGCTTAGCCAGGCTCACAGAGGTGACCAGTGTTTTCACCTTAGGGCTCGCTGGGAGTTGCAGTGGACTGGGACAATTTTGATGCAGGCCACGCTGACTGAAGACAGGTTGACTTTTACTGACTTGACTGAGACTGACTATACCCCGTTTGTTGCTTACCAGGCTCTGACTGGACTGGGACCTGGGGGTCGTGGACTTATAGACTTGTGGCTGCCTGGCTGACTTGAGGCCTCCTCTGGACTCCAGACACACTCTTAGGACTTGACTGCACTGGACCTCAGCAAAGACTTAACTGGACATCAAGAGAGCAAGCTAGCTCCTCCCAGGGCTTACATGGGGGAGACTAGGAGGGGTCCCATAGTTCACCCTAAGGTCACACAGTCACTGATACCTCACTGGGTTGCAATCACATGACACTGGTTATTCACATGTCAACAGTTCTTAAAGACATAACACTTTTATATACAATACACAGCATAAAGATAACTATACAAGGGGAACAGGTGCAGGGGGCCCAGGGGACACTGCAGGGAGGCTGCCTGAGAGGGCAGCTAGGGTACAGGGGAACAACTTCTGTATCTGGCCAGCACACCTTTCTAAAGAGCATGCACTAATGACTCTAGACTATGAAGGGCAGCGCTAGTAGCCCGCCCTTAGCTACAGCACTGCAAAGCGTACATTGGTGATCATTGCCACTCACTTTAGATTCTTAGGAGGGGGGTGTTTGGTTGTCGTGAGGTCCCCATTGATTGTGAGGCCTTATGAAATGGTAGAGCAGCCACCATGTGTCGGCCACATACCAGCATTGTTACCATCTCCTAACATGTTTCCAAAAGTGCTGTACCCAACCATAAAGAACAGACATGTTCTTTTGTTTCTCCTCTGTTGTGGGGACACTATGGAGTCCAAAAAACTGGGGGTACAACAGGGTCCAATTCAGAAGGTAAAGGGGTAAACCAGATAGTAAGCTGTCAGGCTAACAACAGATCTGCACAAATCAGGAACACCAGTGATACTAGAAATTAACAATCACAGGCACCTGTGGTACGGGCTGAGAGAGCATGGGACACCAGGACTGGGCACGGTCAGGCTGGCATCCTAGCTCTCTGATTGACTAACCAGAACCACTAGCAGAGAGGCTAGTAGCCATAGCAACAGAGCAATGTGCAGAGCATTGCAGACAAGACACTATAATATAGTAGTGTTGCGTATGCACTGTCTATGGCTTTTTTATGATTTTCTTCTGTGTTACCTCCATATATATTTTGTTAAAAATAAGAACAGGTCTCTGAAGTTTTTCTTTTTACCCTGCCTGACCCCTTTAAAAATAAATGCTGGTCAGCTCCTATAATTCTCCTTCAGCTCAGGGAAAATGAAGAATTACATGAGCAAGAACATGGGTGCATGACCCTTCAAATACACACAATTGGTCTTGCATAAGAAAGATATTGTCATAGTTATAGTAGCATTGAACAGTGGCTACCAATGCAATCCACTTTAATGGCGGTTGTATATCAGTACCAAATGACGTGTGTAATAAACATTCAATGTTTGGAATATAAATCAGGGAATAAAATAGTTCTAGTGCACTACAAATAGTCAAATAAATGTAAAGAGCAAGGAAGAGCATCACAAAAAATAAAAAGCATAATTTCAATGCCAACCTTGAAAAACTCTGCTCAATAGTCTAATGAATGACAGAAAGTCCATACATACCTATTCATCTAAATGTATTTCAACAGGAGATATAGAGAATATGAAAGTAGTACTTGATATAGAATGATAATTAAAGGGGTACTACTGCGCTGACAACGTATCCCCTATCTAAAGGATATGGGATAAGTTGCCTGATCGCACGGGGTCCCGCCGCTGGGTACCTCCGCGATCTCGCGCACAGTCATCGCTCCGGGTCTGATGACTGCCGATCACGGGGCCGGAGTATCATGACGTCACGGCTCCGCCCCCATGTGACATCATGCTCCGCCCCCTCAATGTAAGTCTATGGCAGGGGGCAAGACAGCTATCTCGCCCCTGCCATAGACTAGCATTGAGGGGGCGGAGGGTGACGACACGGGGGCAGAGCTGTGACATCACGATCACTGGCCCCCGTCATCAGACCCGGAGCGGATGAGAGCGGGGGGCTGTGTGCGAGATCGTGGGGGTCCCCAGCGGCGGGACCCCACGCGATCAGGCAACTTATCCCCTATCCTTTAGATAGGAGATAAGTTGTCAGCATGGTAGTACCCCTTTAAGATGTTTTACATATTGGAAAATGGCCAAACTAAGAAATAAATCATACTGTTTTGTTTTTAATTCAAGATACCAAAATACCGATTCCATTCATTGTGGGGTAACAGGTCGTAAACGTGTTTGTTTTTTCATCTACAGACCCCTTTTTTTTGGGTGGGGGGAGAAAGGGTCTAGATTTTACATGGAAAAAAATTACATGTTATTTTTACTCTGTAGGTCCATGTAATTAAAAGGATACCCAATTTATATAGTTTTCCCATTATTGTAATACTAAAAAAAATTCTACCTTTTCTGATCCTGATAACTTTTGATTTTTTTCGTATATGGGGATGTAGGAGGGGTCTTTTTTTTTCACCGTGATCTGTAATTTTTATTGCTACCATTTTTGTTTTGATAGGTCTTTTTGATTGCTTTTTTTTATTCATGTTTTTCTCTTAATGTATATGATGTGTTAAAAAATCTGAATTTTCGGTGTTTGAAGTTTTTTTTATGTATACGTTGTTTACCGGACAATTATGCACACAGCAATATCAAATATGTTTACTAATTTATTTATTCATAAAATGGAAAAGTAAGGGTGATTTTGTTAGGGGAGAGGTTTGTACATAATTTTAGAAACATATTTTATTTTTTATTTTACACTTTTTAAGTCTCCACAGGGTAATTTTATACATGCAATCATTAGATCACATTTACTGTTTAATGCTATGCTATTGCATAGCCTTGAACAGTGAGATCAGCGCTCCATTGATACAGCCTGGCTCTACCAGGCTGTATCACTGGAGAGCAGAGCAGATGGCCGGAGGCAAGTGAGGGGACCCTCCACTGCCTTTTTAGCTCATCGGACCCCCGTGATCACATCAGGGGGTCCAATGAGCCCCCTTAGCTAACCGGGATGGATCATTTATTCCTTAAAAAGCTGTTATCAGCATTGATTACAGCATCTAAAGTGTTAATGATGGACAGCGGTGGGATCACCGCTGCTCGTCATTTGTGGTTAGTGTCCGTCTACTGATGATAGCTGACACTCACCACTATGAAACAAGCCCAGCTCCTGCACTGACGTGCTGGTGCATTAAGTAACGGGCAGCAAGGGTGTACTGTGCACCCAATGTCCGCTACGGGTTAAAGCAAATGTGTTTATAAATGTACTTTTACCAATAAGAGCCAGATACTGAAACTAGTTTCATTTTTCTAACCTGTTCTATTTTCTGATGGTAAATTGCTTTTGTTTTCTTTGTACATTATTATGTAGGCCATATTGCATGAGCTTTCTGCACAGCATTTAGAGCTATGCTTTACAGTAGCCCTATGGACATAGGAGACAATATACTGTAGTTGACCCTATTTATTTCTCTAGAAGAGTTTTCTATGCATGCTAGTGATTGCATTGAGAGGAGAAGAGGAGAAGCTATGTGATCTTACGTTATCTATATACTGGTATCATCTTTCACTTCCTGTCTGAGATGGCAGTGAGGAGACTTCTGAAAAAAAAATTCTACAGAACAGAAAGTCTCAGTTTATTATAAAGCTAAGTGGCCAGAATAAAAATTGTACGATTTAAGGATTATTTTAAAATAGCAAAATGGAAAGAAATCACTATCACTAAAGACATATTTGAAAATAAGTTTAACATAAAAACTATAGGTCATTTTCTGATGACACCCATTCCCTTTAATGCTAAACAAAACCAGCTAAAATGAAAATATGTTTACCAGACCAAACCTGATAAAAAGGCATATCACATTTATCATATACTGTACATTGAAGGGGTAGAGCTACCAAAATTGACTTATCCCCTATCCACAGGATAGGGTATAAGTAGCTGATCACAGGGGGTGACCCGGCCCGGGACCCGGCTCTTAAGTGAGGAGCACATGCGGTAGACAGCACATGCTCCATTGATTTCTATGGTAGCTCCGAGGAGAAACGAGTCCAGCAGTCTGACATCGTAGGTGATTCTATAAAAATGAATTGTGCGTGTGCCGTCTAACGGTAGACGACACACACTCCTCAGTGAGTGAGTCTGGGTCCTGTTGCTGAGATTGCGTGGGGTCCCAGAGGTCTTATCCCCCCACCATCAGCTACAGTGGGGATCAAAAGTTTGGGCACCCCAGGTAAAAATGTGTATTAATGTGCATGAAGAAGCCAAGGAAAGATGGAAAAATCTCCCAAAGGCATCAAATTACAGATTAGACCTTTTTATAATATGTCAACAAAAGTTAGATTTTATTTCCATCATTTACACTTTCAAAATAACAGAAAACAAAAAATGGCGTCTGCAAAAGTTTGGGCACCCTGCAGAATTTATAGCATGCACTGCCCCCTTTGCAAAGCTGAGACCTGCTAGTGTCATGGATTGTTCTCAATCATCATCTGGGAAGACCAGGTGATGTCAATCTCAAAGGTTTTAAATGCCCAGACTCATCTGACCTTGCCCCAACAATCAGCACCATGGGTTCTTCTAAGCAGTTGTCTAGAAATCTGAAACTGAAAATAGTTGATGCTCACAAAGCTGGAGAAGGCTATAAGAAGATAGCAAAACGTTTTCAGATGTCAATATCCTCTTTTCGGAATGTAATTAAGAAATGGCAGTCATCAAGAACAGTGGAAGTTAAAGCAAGATCTGGAAGACCAAGAAAAATATCAGACAGAACAGCTCGCAGGATTGTGAGAAAAACTATTCAAAACCCACGTTTGACTGCACAATCCCTCCAGAAAGATCTGGAAGGCACTGGAGTTGTGGAACACTATTCCACTATAAAGAGATCCTTGTACAAATATGGTCTTCATGGAAGTCATCAGAAGAAAACCTCTTCTAAGTCCTCACCACAAAAATCAGCGTTTGAACTTTGCAAATGAACATATAGACAAACCTGATGCATTTTGGAAACAAGTTCTGTGGACCGATGAGGTTAAAATTTAACTTTTTGGCCTGAATGAGCAACGGTACTTTTGGAGAAGAAGGGGAACAGAATTTAATGAAAAAAACCTCTGTCCAACTCTTAAGCATGGGAGTGGATCAATCATGCTTTGGGGTTGTATTGCAACCAGTAGCACAGGGAACATCTCACGAGTAGAAGGAAAAATGGATTCAATAAAATTTCAGCAAATTTTGGATGCTAACTTGATGTCATCTGTGAAAAAGCTGAAGATAAAGAGAGGATGGCTTCTACAAATGGATAATGATCCTAAACACATCCATGGGGGATTCCATCAAGAGGCGTAAACTGAAGGTTTTGCCATGGCCTTCACAATCTCCTGACCTCAACATAATTGAAAATCTATGGATAGAGAGCCAAGAAATCTCAAAGAACTAGAAGACTTTTGTAAGGAAGAATGGGCAAAGATACCTCAAAGAAGAATTGAAAGACTCTTGACTGGCTACAAAAAGCATTTAAAAGCTGTGATACTTGCCAAAGGGGGCAGTAACTCTGCAGGGTGCCCAAACTTTTGCAGATGACATTTTTTTTGTTTTCTCTTATTTTGAAAGTGTAAATGATGGAAATAAAATCTAACTTTTGTTGACATTGTGGTGTCCCGATACCGTATTTCATACGTTACCTTTGCAGAGGTCCCCATAGTCAGAGTCCCTAGGACATCAGGGTCCCTCTTCTGTAGTTATCTCTTTGTCACCCCTCAGTTATTTAATGACTATATAGAAGGTCACATAAGCATAAGTATAGGTATATGTATATATTTAATTGCCTACCTGTTCAAGCGTAGCAGGACCTGCGGGTCACGTGATTAGATTAGAACTCTATGGTTTTGCTACAGGACCTTTGGAGATTCCCATGAAGTGTTCACCCACAATGCAATGTAACGGTGAGTGACAGTTGTTATGGACCAATCCAAAATGGCCAGCCCCTGCCCATATAAGGGACCTGCACCATCTTGATCCTTCTCTTGGGTTGCTGACTCTGGAAGAGGTAGGACCTCCGCAGCTTACAAGACGATTTACTAGGCCAAAGCCTTGCGGCCTCGGCCTCTAACATAGCGGATAGACTAAGCAATTCCCCGCTACTCACCGCAAGACCACTGGACCTAAACACACCCTTAAATCCAGCGGATCTCTGCTATACAATCCCTAGGAAGCTAAATTGAGCTTATCTGATCCCAACCAACTGTCAATCGCTGCTCAGCTATATGCATAGAGACTCTGTTATCTGGAATGTTACTATTGCTGCATGTACAGAAATTCTTCAGTAAAAGTTCCTACAAGTTTTCAGTTAACAGTGGTTGTGGATAGTGTTGCTCGCGAATATTCGCAATGCGAATCGAATTCGCGAATATTCGCGAATATAGCACTATATATTCGCAATTACGAATATTCGTTTTTTTTTTTTTCACAATACACATCACAGTGATCATCCCTCTCTGCTCCCAGCTTGTGTGGTGTAAAGAAGGCTCTAATACTACTGTGTGCTAATTTTCACATATGCAAATTTTCCTTATGCAAATTTGTGCATATGCTAATATTACGAATATGCGAATTTAGCGAATATATGACGAATATTCGTCCATATATTCGCGAAATATTGCGAATTTGAATATGGCCTATGCCGCTCATCACTAGTTGTGGACAATCCTTTATTTCTGCATCACCTATTGCTCTTGGTAAGGGTGGCAATAGGCCTGTCAAGATTACAGTATTTACCCCGCACCCTGGCGCCACGAGTGACTAGGGTTAACAGCGCAATTAAGTATCCTGAAGAGCAACACCCTAACTACCCTACATCCCCACAAGGCTTTATCCCAAATCCGCCACCACAACATATTATATGAATGTCTAATCTGTAATTTGATGCCTTTTGGAGATTTTTCCATCTTTCCTTGGCTTCTTTATGCACATTAATACAAATTTTTACCTTCGGTTCCCAAACTTTTGATCCCCACTGTACATATCCCCTATCCCAGGGGTCGGCAACCTGCGGCTCCGGAGCCGCATGCGGCTCATCTACACCTTTGCCACGGCTCCGCGAGTCGGTCCCGGGTCCCGGTCACCCTCATTCCAGGACAATGCAGTGTCCCGGAATGATCTGAGCCCGTGAGCCGCCGTCACGGCGTCGTCGGTTTACTTACCTGCCCTGGTGCCATCGGAGCGGAGTCTCTTCTTCCGGGGCCGTGCGGCTCCTCACTGTCATGTGACAATGTAACGTCACATGACAGTGACGTCGCCGGCCTGCGCCTCAGTCGAGGAGCGCCGCCGGGAGAGGAAGACGCCACGCGAGGTGCTGGTGAGTATGTAAAGTACATTACTCACTTGACAGCGGGGCGTTAACCCCTCACCCCGTGGCAGCGTTAAGGCTTCCGCAGGGTGAGGGGTTAACGCTACCGCTGCCATGGGGTGAGGGGTAACTTACCCCTCACCCCATGGCAGCGTCAGCGTTATCGCTGCCATGAGGTGAGGGTTAACTTAACCCCTCACCCCATGACAGCGTTATGGCTGCCGCGGGGTGAGAGGTTATCGCTGCCATGGGGTGAGGGGTCACTTAACCCCTCACCCCATGGCAGCGGCAACGTTATCGCTTCCGCGGGGTGAGAGATTTACACTACCGCTGCCATGGGGTGAGGGGTAACTTAACCCCATGGCAGCGGCAGCGTTATCGCTGCCGCGGGGTGAGAAGCTAACGCTGCCGCTGCCATGGGGTGAGGGGTTAAGTAATTTATGATTATGATTTAAGGTACACTGGGGCCCTGATTAATTTTCTATGGCATTTTGGGGCATTGATTATTGGGCATAGCAAATTTTTCTATGGGGCCCTCTGATTTCTAATTATGTCCCTGTTCTGGACCCCTGTAGGCCAGCCATGGATAAAAGCAGGAAAAGAAAAATTTCTTAATTTCACATTGTTAAGTGAAAGTCCTTTTTTTCTTCAGATTGACAGCTGACTGCACGATCCTGTATATATAGCATTAAGGTAAGAAACAATATATGCAGTATTATATATTTTTTAAATGTCGCAATGGTTTTGCGGCTCCCAGGTTTTTTTTTCTTTGGAAACGGCTCCAAGTGGCTCTTTTTGTCTTAAAGGTTGCTATCCTGTGAATTTTGGCTGCAGTACCCCTTTAAGAAGGCAAGGATAAAAAGAATGCACAGTGGACTGTGTGGGCAATTTTGCCAGCACTGACTATAAGATTAATCAAATCCTTTAAGGGAATCTGTCAGGAAATTCATGCTCCCGAAACCTCAGGCAGCATGAATTAGGGATAGGCTTCCTTATAACAACAAAGTTACGATTTAGAGTACGTTAACACATACATGATCTGCTGCATATTTTGCTGCATATTTGCTGTTGCAGATTTTGCTACCCATTGATTTCAGTGAGTAGCAAACTAATCAACAGCAAATAATATACAGCAAAATATGCAGCAGATCCTATACGTGTGAATAAACTCCTAGTTTATCCTAGGTTATGTGTATAAACTAAATGACTGAACACAGTTTTAATTCATTTATTTTCAAATCATGCGCATGAAAAATTTGCATATGTGTATCTGAAAGTTTGCATGCAAAATTCTGCAGAAGAAATTCAGCCATAATTTATTGCCCTTTAATTTCAATGGAATTCCACATTCAGACAGTGGAATATCCACAGCTGGCATTATGCCGCGGAAATTCCGTTTTCGGCATTCTGCAAAAAAATAAGACCAGTCTTATATTTTGGGGAATTCCGTTGTGGTTAATGGGGTTTGAATTTTGGTGGATTTCTGTGTTCTGAGAACACAGAAATTCTGCCGCAATTCCAGCAGGATTCCACAATTCCGTTCAGCAAGCTTTTGTGGGAAATTGCGGAAATTCTATCATGTGAACCTAGCCAAATGCTGCAATGTTTCAGTAAAATCATTATGCAAAACCTTTTGTCTCTTACCCACCACATAACTTTCTTTAAATAGTAGCTGGTGCAGTCGTACTGGGACACTACATGTGTATCTTGGAATCCACATTTACAGTGTACATCCAGTTATTACGTGCACTCTATGGAGGGTTGCTGTTTCAGATGGAAGCAATGTGGTTATTTTTATTTTTTTATTTTACTGTAAAAGTACTGCAAAAAAAAAAGAATTTTGTTCATTCGGATGAAGCCACTTACATGTCATTTTCTGTACATCTGTTTGAAAGACAATAAAAAGGATTGGATTTACACAATGCCCGGTCCAGAACAGGGCTTATGTGGCTATACCCTTGCCCTTTGCGTTTTGCTTTCTTTTGTTCTCATGGTAAAATGTAAACCTCTGTGGTTAATGACCTGTATCAAATATAAGTTACATCTTACACAGCCAAAGAGGGGAAAAAAGATTTCCTAACAGTTGTATGTCAACGAAAAAACGTTTCCTTACTTCGGATCCTGAAGTCACCAGTGGAATCACAGCAGCATCAGCTGGTGAAGGAGAAAACTGCAGGGCTCTGTTACCGTACATCATGGCAAGTCTTCATCGCTTTCATTAAACCTGTCTCAATCAATGCGCTTGGATGAGTAAATGCTGTTACGGTATAATGTGCTATGTGCATCCCACGGGGAACGTTTATCTTCTGTGTCATTAAAATGTTAGTAAATGTGTTTTCCTTTTATGTCCTTTGTGACATTAAGGGATAATCATATTTACTGTTTATGTAGCATGTAGGGAAAATTCTATGAGCAGCCTAAATAATTACCGTATATACTCGAGTATAAGCCGACCCAATATAAGCCGAGGAATTTCACCCCAAAAACCCAGGAAAAGTTATTGACTCGACTATAAGCCTAGGGTGGGAAATATATCATCCCCCCCCCCCCCTGTCATCATCCAGACCCCCATCATTAGCACCCCCGTCATCATCCAGAATCTCATCATCATCACCCTGTCATCATCCAGACCCCCGTCATCATCACCCTGTCATCATCCAGACCCCCATCATCATCACCCCCCCCCTTCATCTTCACCGCCTGTCAATCCATTCAATCAGTGGTCTTCAACCTGTGGACCTCCAGATGTTGCAAAACTACAACTCCCAGCGGGCATGCTGGGAGTTGTAGTTTTGAAACATCTGGAGGTCCGCAGATTGAAGACCACTGCTGGGCCTTCGTCATCATCCAGACCCCCCCCCCCCCCCTTTAGTTTTCTACTCACCTCCCCTCGGTGGGAAGGAAGGGTGAGCTGCTCCTATGCTGCAGGGACCGTCCGGTGGGGAGGGTTAGTAGTTCCAGGCTAGTGACGTTGCCTTGACGACGACGCACAGGGACGTTCATGCGCAGGGACGTCCCAGTGCGGCGGCATCAAGGCAACGTCACTAGTACGGGGCCAGCCCGGAGCCGAGAAGAGGGCCTCCCGGTGAAGATGGACAGCCCGGAACGACTAACCCTCCCCACCGGCTGGTTCCTGCAGCATAGATGGCCCGGAGCAGCTCACCCTTCCTTCCCACCGAGGGGAGGTGAGTAGAAAACTAAAGGGGGGGGTCTGGATGAGGACGAAGGCCCGGCAGTGGTCTTCAACCTGCGGACCTCCAGATGTTTCAAAACTACAACTCCCAGCATGCCTGCACAGCCGATGGCTGTCCGGGCATTCTGGGAGTTGTAGTTTTGCAACATCTGGAGGTCCGCAGGTTGAAGACCACTGAGAAGGGATTGACAGGCGGAGAGTTTACTCGGTTTTAAGCCGAGGGGGGCATTTTCAGCATGAAAAATTGTGCTGAAAAACTCGGCTTATACTCGAGTATTTACGGTATGCCATGAATAGATAATCTAACCCGCACAGTGAGGAACTGCCTGATATTTGTTGGGGGTGCTATACATACTTCCCACTATCTCCTTGACAAGAGAACAATGTTCACATTTAAATAGTTTTAAAGGAATTTCTAATAATTGTTTAGAGACTGGACATTGATTGCAAAAATCCTAGCAGCAATTCTGCTACACACCGGCACCTTTTTCTCACCAGTGTTCTCTGCCAGGCCTGCTGCAATGACATTACGCACATTGTTCAAGTGATGCTGAGCAGTCATGTTCTGTACATGCAGGAAGAGATAACTGATCCTAGTACAGAGTATCCCAACCAGGGTGCCTCCAGCTGTTGCAAAACTCCAACTCTCAGCATACCTGGACAGCCACTAGGATTTGTATTTTTGTAACAGGTGGAGGCACCCTGGTTGGAATGCTCTGTACTAGTGACTGGCTGCAGTGCCACATTAGCAATGGACGGTTTGTGATGACATTTACAGCAGGCCTGGCAGGGACAACATAAGGATAGTGGCACTGTAGTGCTGGAGAAATTATGGGTAAGGCTTTTTTTTTTTTTCTGTAATTAAAAAAAAAAAAAAAACATTGAAAAACACCTTTAATATTTCTATTAATGATGCATTACAGAGAAGGCTGGTCTAAGGATTTTTGTCTACACGCAAAGGTGAATTTTGGTGCCCCTAACCCTGCTATCCACCCCTGACCCCACCACAATCTCCAGCATATATATATATATATATATATATATATATATACAGTGACCCCCCGACCTACGATGGCCCCGACATATGATGAAATCGACATACAATGTCCTCTCAGAGGCCATCACATGTCGATGTCAGCATCGACATACGATGCTTTTTTATGTCGGGGCCATCGCATTAAGTGCTATCCGGCAGCGCCAAATGCTTAAGCTGCTGCCAGATAGCAGCTTAATGTTTCCCGTGTGGTGCGGTAAGTATTACTTACCCCTCCACGATGCTCCGGGGTGCCCTCCGGGTCCAGCGCTGGTCTTCCGGTGTCTTCTCGGCCCTCTCCGATGACGTCAATACGCTGCTGCGCGCGCCATCCAATAGGAATGGCGTACGCAGCGGCGTAATGACGTCGCTACGCAGGCCCAGTAAGGCCTTGCGGAAGACAGAAGAGGACCGGAGAAGAAAGAAGAGGACCGGAGAAGATAGCGGAGGACCGGAGAAGACCAGGAGAGCCCAGCGGAGGCCCGGGATCACCATCGGGAGCGGCGGGGACACCATCTCGAGCGGCGGGGACAGGTGAGTACAGCTTCCTATACTTTACATTGCACGGATCCCTCAACATACGATGGATTCGACAAACGATGGGTCGTTTGGAACGAATTACCATTGTATGTTGAGGGACCACTGTATATATATTTGTTCTCACTCAGCCGCAATAAAACCTGCGAACCACCCTAATCTTAGCTCTAGTGGTTGTTGGGATCCTTCAGTTAGTTCACATTAAATAGATGGGGCCCATACAGCATCCTTCTCCACAGTGTTACTTTGAGTAGTGTTGCTCGCGAATATTCGCAATGCGAATTTTATTTGCGAATATAGCACTATATATTCGTAATTACGAATATTGTTTTTTTTTTTTTTTTTTTTCCACAGTACACATCACAGTGATCACCCCTCTCTGCTTCCAGCTTGTGTGGTGTAAAGAAGGCTCTAATACTACTGTGTGAGACTGGCGTGCGAATTTTCGCATATGCAAATTTTCACTTATGCTAATTTTTGTATATGCTCATTTTCACATACGCGAATTTTCGCATATGCGAAAATAAAACGCGAATATTACAAATATGTGAATTTTGCGAATATATGATGAATATTCGTCCATATATTCGCGAAATATCGTGAATTCGAATATGGGCTATGCCGCCCAACACTAACTTTGAGTAGGCCTAAACTCTGTGATCTTGGGGTGCCCTGTTGTGGAACAGGGAAGGAAAGGTTTCCAGCTTACCCTTCTAGGCTGTAAATTCCAGCTTTACGTTTCTTTTCACTGCTTTTCTGCAACCAGCTCCTCCTTCCCCAGCTCAAATCCTTGCTCAGTTTATTTGCTTGTACATTCCGCCACTTACTGGACACTTCATGTAACACAACAGTTATCCAAGTGGGGCTACATAAGCCAGTTTTTTGTTTACTTTTTGTTTTGTTTCTTTCTGTTTGTTTAGTTTTTTTTTCTCCCGATTTTTTGTGCAGGCAGTTTTAGTCATCCCACTCCCCCAGACAGGGATTTAGCTATAGGGGATGTAGAGGTAAACAATATTTCAGATATATTGGGGTGTGTATATATGTAAATAGTTAAACGTAAATACACCCAATGAGTATAAGGCTATATGAACTTCCAAACAACATATGCATGCTCAGAAAATGGAGTTGTGGTGTCCCGGCACCGTATTTCATACTGTGCCTTGGTGGGGGGTTCCCAAAGTCAGAGTCCCTAGGACTGTGGGGGTCCGCTTCCCTAGTTAGCCCCTAGTCACCGCTTAGTAAGTTAATATTTATAAATATTGTCATTGTAAATATGTATATTTCATTACTCACTTGTTTGGTGTCGCAGGACCTTGGGTAATGTGACCAGTTACTCAGAACTCTATGGTATGTTGAAGGACCTTAGGTGGTTCTTAAGTCACGTGTTCACCCATAATGCCGTGTAACGGTGAGTGACAGTTTTTATGGACCAATCCAAAACGCCCAGCCCCTGCCCATATAAGGGAGCTGCGGCCATTGATCGCTCTCTTGGCTTGCTGTCACTGAATGAGGTAGGACCTCCGCAACTTACAAGTACATTTACTAGGCCAAAGCCTTGCTGCCTCGGCCTATACCACAGCAGATATATATATCTATAATTCCCCGCTACTCTCTGCAAGATCACTGGACCTAAACGCACCCCTAAATCCAGCGGATCTATGCAACAGAATCTTCCTAAAGCTAAACTGAGCTTATCTGATCCCAACCAACTGTCAATCGCTGCTCAACTACAAATAGACTTTGTTATCTGGACTGTTATTGATATTGCCTGCTACCGAAAATCTCTAGTAAAAGTTCCTGCAAGTTTTCAGTTAAACAGTGGTTGTGGACAATCCATTTATTACGCACTCACCTATCGCTCTTGGGAAGGGTGGCGATAGGCCCAGCACCATTACAGTATTTAACCCTCACCCTGGCGTCACGAGTGACAAGGGTTAACAGCACCCTTTATTATCCAGAACAGCAACACCCCAACTACCCTGCATACCCCCGAGGCGTACCACAGAGTCATTTGCAAAATAAGTTTTTTAACACATATAAATCTTTATTAAACACAGTAAAAAGTAGGAGGAATTCCACCCAGAAGGGGAAAGAACAATAGGTGTCGCTCAGGTTGCCATAAAAATGTCTATACAAAAATTCATGCTGACATCATAGATCACTAAAAGTACTGTGGAACTAGATCCCAAGGTAAAGATAACATGTAGCATATACAATCAGCAGTACACCGCATTACCACGAAATGACAGGCACCGGGGGGTGACAAAGGCATTTGCAGGAACGCCAGTGTTGGGGTGGTGTCGCTCCGGTGCCTGTCTTGTCATTTTGTGGTAATGTATTATTTACTATGCTGTGTACTGCTGATTGTATATGCTACATGTTATCTTTACCTTGAGATCTAGTTTCACAGTACTATTAGTGATCTATGATGTCAGTATGAATTTTTGTATAGACATTTTTATGGCAACCTGAGCGACACCTATTGTTCTTTTCCCCTCTGGGTGGAATTCCTCTTACTTTACTGTGTTTAATAAAGAATTATATGTGTTAAAAAAAAACTTCTGTTGCAAATGACTCCACTTTCTGTGCATGGGATGTAGAGGTAGCAGTCACCCCTGGGCCCTGATGCCACCCATATGATAGCATGTGGGAGTTGGGGGCGCTTTTATATTCCACTGCCCCAGGTCTTGTCACATACATCTCTTCAGGCTGTATCACCTTTCCAGTCAATGCTCCACAGTAAGGCTTTCTATATTGTGGGCACCTGCTACTGTATCCCTCACATTTCTTTCCGCATGAGCCAAACTTTCATGTGGCCACAGCAACTCTGAAATAATTTGATCCCTGCTCCTAAGAATGATGCAAAGACTTGCCATAGTAACCCCCCCCCCCCCCCCCCACAACCATTCAAAATCCCAGATTGCCTCCTCGCGCTAAGTGGCAACCAGTCCAGCCTGGAGCGTGTGTATACAGAGAAAAACACACAAGAACTTAAACTTGTGGTACTTTGTATGGTAAAAACTGAATTTTATCTAAAATGCCATTTACAAACCTCACATTTTTGTCAATATTTTATTATATCTTTTCAGGTGACAACACTGAAGAAATCATATTCTGACACAATGTAAAGTAGTGAGTGCACAGTCTTTATAACAGCACTTTGTGGTAACTGAGGTGTTGCAATGGTGAATGCAGGGTCTGGTGGTATTAACCCTTACTTGTCGTGATGCCAGGGTGGGGTTTGCTTAGTATTAGAAGTCCTGCCGACAACTGACCCACAAACGGCAGGGATAATAAACGGAATATCCACAGCAGATTTTATGAGATAACTGGAAACTTTTACTTGAACTTTTATGCAATATTTACATTTAAACAGTTTCTCTTGAGGTAACCGGGATGCTGGTTCCTCACAGGCTTTGCTGGGACTGATAGTAATGAGCTTTAAGCAGGCCACTGTGCTACTAATTATAAGAGTTGAGTAGAATAGTAGTCACACATGATTTGTAGGTTTGAGCTTTATAACTCACGGTTTTAGTGGCTGCTGGTTCTTTAGGCTTTGGCCTAGTTGAGATGAATGAAGATTGAAGATATGCTGATTGTGCTTGGCTTTGGATCCGGGAGATAAGCGAGAGCATTTACAGACTACAGCCCTTTATATAATAGGGGGCTAGACTAAGCTCATTGGCCAGCAAACCTCTAGGTCCTGAACCCAGTGAACTCTGGGTGCATCACATGACCCAGGAAGGTCCTTAAACATCTGTACATTCACAATTGTAGATCACATGACCTGGGAAGGTCCTATACCTTTATGATACCCATACATTAAATAATAGACATGTAAATATAATTATATGAGGCGACCAAGGGGCAAGCCCTGCAGGAGAGCGCTGTGGAGATGGAGAAGCTCCAGCTGAGGGGACTTAACACAAGGGACAGGACAAGATCCTGTACCGGTACATCACAAACCCCTTTACTTAAGTCATCCTTGACATAGGTCCCCAAAGGTAGAGTGACGGAATGGCCATAGGGCCGGATGCAGTCCTAAGCATTAATACAAATGTCCATATTCAGGCTGCTATGAAGAACAGATATAGAGTCTCTGCGCACTTAGATAATGTCCATACATGCTCTAAAACTATACCCTAACAGGACTGTTGGGGATTGATTCACGAACAGGATAACCCAGATCCCTATTCACAAACAGGATGAATAATCTAGGATGAACATATGTTTTATACCTTGGAGTATCTACATTTTATCTTATTTTATGACACTATGCATAACATTTAATTATGGACTAGCTATAACATCCTCAACTATAGCTGAAAGTGTTATTGACATTAGACATTGGATGTATGTCTGACCTATAATCCTGACTGACATATAGACTTTTGACTGTAAGTATGTATAATGATGGTGATGCTTCTACATACTATAATTAATCTCACTGTTAATATTAATATATATATATATATATATATATATATATATATATATATATTTCATACATTTAATACAATACCACATATTATTTCCATTTGTTATACACTGGTTGCGGATTGGGTTGCCTGAGGCTTTCACCCCAATGCCTTAGCTACTAGGGTCTATCGGTATTACACACTAACCCCTAGAACTCCGGATCTAGATAACAATTAAGTATACTGTTACCTTACTGGATACGTGTATTTTTAGTTAGCTACAGGTATACCTTCTGGCCAGGAAGAGCATCCTGAACACATAAAGACAAAAGAACTTATTAGTGCATGACATTAGTGCATAACAGTGGTATGGACTGATATATAACATTGTTACAGTCCCTAAGACTCGTTTTCTGTTTGTTTGTGAGGCATATTTTCTGAGTGATGTGTACTAGACTTCATGAATGTACACTAATGAAGATTATGTACTGTACTATGTGTACTGAGTTTTATGAATGGAGTCAGTCTTGATACCTTATTGAATGTTTCCTTGTTAGGCGCTAGTGAAGGGTGGCATTTATTGTTACTCCCAGAGGAACTGGGAGGGCACCTTTAAGTAACCACTATAACACCTAGAAGAAATAGATTCTTGTGTACAGGAATTTGGTACTTCTGTACAATAACACCACTTACATTTGTTTGACATTTTATGTCAGCAGACATTTTATTGATTGGAACACAAGGGCTAAATGGTAGCAGCACAACACCTGATGTATTCAGGCAACATTTGCCTGCTGTGTGGGTGCAACATTTCGGGCACCAAAATATATTACTACAAGATCATTTACATAAACAGTCACGTAAGGCTCTACAGTCCACCTATGTTATAGAGTCCTTAAAGAAACACGTCTGTTGCTGGAGCCGGATACAACTTACTAGAATCTCCTCAAGCAAGGAGTCTCTCGGCCAGGGTCCGGGCACAGGCTTAGGCAGGTGGTTACATTGCTGAACAGGTGAACTTCTTGGCATAGTCCTGCCAGGCACTTCATCTTGAACTGGTTACCAAACTGAAGAAATCTGCAACACAAGAGGGTGCTGGTGTACCACACAGTTAATGGCAAGCAAAAAAACTTTAGAAGGAGAATTCCCTTGATTCCCAACCTCGCCTATCAGCGTGCTTCCGGCTCTGAGAAATGTAGCAAGGAGCACGAGATTGGGATTCCCTCATGGGATTTGTAGCAGTGTCCCAAGAGACATTTGTGAGTCGGGACTATGCCACAGATGGGTTTACCCTCACCACAATGTTCATAGCAGCGGCCGAGGCCACTGGTACTACCGTAGGTGCCGGTTGGTCCGGCCTTGGGTGGAGTAGGCCGCGGCACTTCCATCGGTGCCTGTTGGTTAGGCCACACCTCCGGGCATGGAGTAGGCCTAGGCACTTCTGTTGGTGCCCGTTGCTTAGGCTTCACCTCCTCAGGGGGAGTAGGCCTGGGCACATATGTTGGTGCCCGTTGCTTAGGCCTCACCTCCTCAGAGGGAGTAGGCCTAGGCACATCTTCTCTTAGAGATGCTGTAGAATGGGACCTTGACATATACTTAGGATCCATGATGGGCACTCGGTACATTTCCTCTTCACAGGCTGTGTTGTGCAGCCTCATCGGCCGGATTCCTTGGGGATCTGCGTCCAAGTCGTCCAAAGTATGTGAAGGATATCTGTGTTGGATCTTTAGGTCTTGTTACTGCTGCAGCCCATTCACCACACCGTCTCTTACTGGGGTGTACAATACAATTTCCCCTCACTCCAAGGAGTGGTAACTTTTGGGCAGGTAGTCCCGCTGAACGGCCCTTCTATTGACCAATATGGTCCCTCCATGTCGGCAGTCCAGGAGGGTCCCAAAACCTCTGGCCTTTTCGAACTCTACCACTGTGGCGCATCGACGCTCCAAGGGTGCCTCACCCTCTTTTGGGTAGTCCAGCATGCGGATATACAGAGCTTCTAACTTTTTAGTGTCCCTCTGCTGCTCTGCCTGGACTTTGTACGGGAGGCGTTTCGACCCATACCTCTCCCGATGCTGGGCTTTTAATTTTTCGATATCTTTGGAGATTTCAGCCTCCCCGCGGGCTCTTTCTGCCTCAGCTGTGGGGACCGGTGGATGAGTCTTCCCCAACAGAGGAAGTACGTGGTCCCACATGTACTGTATCAACGCAGGCTCATCGCCAAACACCCATTTCGGAAGAGGGAGTGATTGTGGGCGTGCGCTGGCTGAAGTCACTTGGGACAAGGGAACCTCTCTCTCTTGGCTGGATGAAGAAGAAAAGGCGGCTTCAGCCGGAGTACTCACATCTGAGTCTTAAGTCGGAATGTCAGCTCAGGATCCCCAGGTCTGGTTGTGAGGGGACAATCTCACCGGTGATGCCGTTCCTGATGTCCCGGGTGATGCCCTCATAAGTGCATACCACATACCTACATCTAAGTAGTGTACTATTTTGTACCTACTAATCTGTCAAGGGCCTAGATACTGTGAAAGTCCAGGCAAAAGTACTCACCGGCTGGTGTTGTACTCAGATACTTTTTTAGGTGTACTGCAGCGCATTTTTCTGCACTCACAAGTGCATACCACATACCTACATCTAAGTAGTGTACTCTTTTGTACCTGTTCATCTGTCAAGGGTCTAGATACTGTGAAAATCCAGGCAAAAGTATTCACCGGCTGGTGTGGTTCTCAGATATTTCTTTAAGTGTACTGTAGCGCATTTTTCTGCACTCATAAGTGCATACCACATACCCACATCTAAATAGTGTACTATTTTGTACCTGTTAATCTGTCAAGGCCAAGATACTGTGAAAGGCCAACCAAAAGTTGCACACCTGTAGGCCTGTCTTACCTGAACTGCAGGATATGTGGGGGGGGGGGGATAAATACATTCACATGAACTGTTTATTTCACATGGATTTTGCCACAATATTCTCTGTAAAACCATTACTTTTTTGCTGCATTTCCTGCAATTATAAAAAGTGCTTCAAAAATATGTCAACATTTGTAACCAGTTATGCAAAGTTGACAGTGGTGGAGTTATGTCACTGTAGCACACAGGCCAAACACCACAAAATACTGGATTTCCATGAAGTCTCTTGCTGCTCTTTGCTGATATTCTCAACTTTTATTCACAACTATTCAACAGCTGGTTAGTTTAAAACACTATTCCGGACACTACGGACAACATTAAAAAACACCTTCGTTATTGAACTGTCCATGAATTAACAGATGGTTGGCAACCCTGTTTGCAGATGTTTTCTCTTAGATATGTATTTCAACACCACTACAGTTTTACATTTCAGAACACACGGCTCATCCTTTTTAATTTACGTCAAAAAAATAATCTTTCAGATCTTGTCATTTGATCACGTAATTATATGCAGCTACTAGAATACATTAGCATAAATATGTAAATGACTTTAAGGTTTTTTACACATGGGATAGCCCATTCATATGCAGTTAATCAATTCACAGGCATATTCACATTTGTCAAAAGAATGAGAAAGAATTAGTAATTCTAATAGTAAATGTCCCTATTAAATTGTTTACAACAACTTTTAGGTCTTTACAGCCTGGACAATTATCAGAATATCACATTTTATGTGGAACAAGGTAGTTTAAGTTCTCTCTTCATTTATTATGTGCATTACATAGCGAACAAACCAGGGTCTTTGTTTTAAATGTGTTTTCTGGACAAAACATTCTGTTTAAAATCTGGTCAGGGAGGGGGCAACTAAAAAATAAAAGCAAACACTCTCTCAACTTCCATGCTCTAGGGCTGTCGCAGGTACGTGGACAGCACCACGGCCATTTTGCCTACTGGGAGTTCTTAATGACGTGATTTCTGGTTCCCATAGACGTCTGTTAATCCGATTTCTACTGTTCTGTGCCTGCAAGGTAGTGGTAATGACCTGGAAGGATGCTCCCCCTCCCCCACTGTCTCTCTGGCTAGCTTTGGTCAACAAGTATGTCCCGTTATATCAGGCCCTCTATGCACATTCTGGCACACAACCCAATAGCCAGAGGCCCTGATTCACTATTGTAAACCCAACCTGTTTTGTGGGGTTGTGCGCCAAATTCTGTCGCATTGAGCCAGAAATTCTGTCTGTGCCAGAATTTGCTACAGAATTTCAAAACCCAACCAACTCTCCTCGACCCTTTAAAAGGGATGACCCAGGAAAAAGGGCGACCCCGCTCTGTATTTACTCCTACTTTGCATGTGCCAATGATGTGCAGTAGGAGTAAATACAGAGCGGGGAAGCGGAGGGGATTGTATGAATATGTATGAGCGGGCTTAGAAATCACAGTGCCCGAGGCCACTATCATAACTCGGCCCATGCCACTAACTGGTCATATGCATAATCGCAAATAGGGACATAACGGAGGAATGCTGCAACAGATCCGGGCATGGTAGGCAGCGTTTTAATCAGCGTCGCCTGCACTACCAGCCAGTATCACTGGTTAGTGCAGGGGATTTTGCTGACAAAGGGTTGTGCCAGAATGACAAGATTTGACCTATTAACCTCTTGGACTTTCACTTATCACGAGAACAGGAGTCCTGAGTGCACATGTTTTAAAAGAGTGGTGATCAGTATGCACATTGCTACTTTATCTAAACTCTATGGGACTGTCAACAAGAACTAATTACAGCACATTGCTATGTTCAGCAGTCCCATAGAGTCTGCAGGAAGCAATAGTGCACATACTCGATCACCACTCTCTTCAAATAGAGGCAGTTAGCCAAACATCCACTAATCATTAGATAGGGGGTGTTTATACTAAAGGTTATTCCGGTGAAAAACATTTTTTTTTTTTTTTTTTAAATCAACTGGTGCCAGAAAGTTAAACAGATTTGTAAATTACTTCTATTAAAAAAATCTTAACCCTTCCAGTACTTATCTGCTGCTGTATGCTCCACAGGAAGTTCTTTTCTTTTTAAGTTTCTTTTCTTTCTGACCACAGTGCTCTCTGCTGACACCTCTGTCTGCCTCAGGAAATGTCAAGAGCAGGATAGGTTTGCTATGGGCATTTGCTCCTGCTCTTGACGGTTCCTGAGACAGACAGATGTGTCAGCAGAGAGCACCGTGGTCAGAGAGAAAAGAAATTCAAAAAGAAAAGAACTTCCTGTGGAGCATACAGCAGCTGATAAGTACTGGAAGGATTAAGATTATTAAGTAGAAGTCATTTACAAATCTGTTTAACTTTCTGGCACCAGTTGATTTAAAAAAAAAAAATAGTTTTTCACCAGAGTACTCCTTTAACCCCTTAAGGTAGCAGGACGTAAATGTACGTCCTGGTGAGGTGGTACTTAACGCACCAGGACGTACATTTACGTCCTGTGCATAACCGCGGGCATCGGAGCGATGCCCGTGTCATGCGCGGCTGATCCCGGCTGCTGATCGCAGCCAGGGACCCGCCGGCAATGGCCGACGCCCGCGATCGCCCGCCCGCCATTAACCCCTCAGGTGCCGGGATCAATACAGATCCCGGCATCTGCGGCAGTGCGCAATTTGAATGAATGATCGGATCGCCCGCAGCGCTGCTGCGGGGATCTGATCATTCATAACGCCGCACGGAGGTCCCCTCTCCTTCCTCCGTCCGGCTCCCGGCGTCTCCTGCCCTGGTCTGTGATCGAGCAGACCAGAGCAGAAGATCGCCGATAACACTGATCTGTTCAATGTCCTGTACATAGAACAGATCAGTATTAGCAATCACAGTATTGCTATGAATAGTCCCCTATGGGGACTATTCAAGTGTAAAAAAAAAATGTAAAAAAATGTAAAAGTAAAAAAAAAGTGAAAAATCCCCTCCCCCAATAAAAAAGTAAAACGTCCGTTTTTTCCTATTTTACCCCCAAAAAGCGTAAAAAAAAATTTTTATAGACATATTTGGTATCGCCGCATGCGTAAATGTCCAAACTATTAAAATAAAATGTTAACGATCCCATACGGTGAACGGCGTGAACGAAAAAAAAAAAGTCCAAAATTCCTACTTTTTTAATACATTTTATAAAAAAAATTATAAAAAATGAATTAAAAGTTTTTTCCTATTTTACCCCCAAAAAGCGTAAAAAATTTTTTTTATAGACATATTTGGTATCGCCGCATGCGTAAATGTCCGAACTATTAAAATAAAATGTTAATGATCCCATACGGTGAACGACGTGAACGAAAAAAAAAAAAGTCCAAAATTCCTACTTTTTTAATACATTTTATAAAAAAAATTATAAAAAATTAATTAAAAGTTTTTTATATGCAAATGTGGTATCAAAAAAAAAGTACAGATCATGGCGCAAAAAATGAGCCCCCATACCGCCGCTTATACGGAAAAATAAAAAAGTTAGAGGTCATCAAAATAAAGGGATTATAAACATACTAATTTGGTTAAAAAGTTTGTGATTTTTTTTAAGCGCAACAATAATATAAAAGTATGTAATAATGGGTATCATTTTAATCGTATTGACCCTCAGAATAAAGAACACACATCATTTTTACCATAAATTGTACGGCGTGAAAACGAAACCTTCCAAAATTAGCAAAATTGCGTTTTTCGTTTTAATTTCCCCACAAAAATAGTGTTTTTTGGTTGCGCCATACATTTTATGATATAATGAGTGATGTCATTACAAAGGAAAATTGGTCGCGCAAAAAACAAGCCCTCATACTAGTCTGTGGATGAAAATATAAAAGAGTTATGATTTTTAGAAGGCGAGGAGGAAAAAATTAAAACGTAAAAATGTAATTGTCTGAGTCCTTAAGGCCAAAATGGGCTGAGTCCTTAAGGGGTTAAGGCATAGCCACTTTAAAATCAATAATGAACTTCACTATAGAACAGACATTTAAATAATATAAAAAGCCTTTGCAGGTCATTTGTTTTCCTTTAAGTTCTCCAGCCGTATGTGTGACTAAACGGTTAAACATAATGCAAGCCTTTTACACAAGAATAAGGTCATATACGCAGTAACATTACACTTTTTATGTAATATAGCAGCACAAGTCTCTCTCCTGCTGATTTTACAACTCAAAGATCCCAAAATAGGCCCTGAATAAAAGAATGTCACACCGAGAGATATAAAAGGATACAATCTAAGGAGGTGAGCTCTTGTTAATTATACTTGTTATGTTAGTTCAAAAGTCTAATTGTGCTCATTCTGCTGTTTTTAAGATGCCCATGTGGTCGGTCTATCTTCTGCATTTGGCTGAAACACAAATAATCTGGCACAAACGTGGAACAGTCAAGTCATTACCTGTGTCCCACTGGCAAGAGGCATGTATCTGAATTAATGGCACATTATATGCAACTTTCCAGTTCTCTAAGTCTACTGTGAGCTATAGACTTCATGGCTTGGCAGCCCTTTATTGCCATATAAACAATGCCCTTTATTGCATGTAACTATGGAAATGAAAGAAACACAATATTCGAGACACTGATCATTACCTTCAAAGTTTTGGAATCACTGAGAAATGTCTTTGATTTTGACAAAATATCATATTTGTTTTCAATTAAAGTTATATTAAACAGATCAGAAATGCAGTCAGAAATTGTTACTGTTGTAGCTGACTATTACAGGTGGGAACTGTTGATTTTGCAATGGAACGTCTAGATACAAATTCCCACAACCATCGCTCCTGCGTTCCAATGGCTTATTGTGTTATAGAATCTTAAAGGATTATGTTAGAAGACTAATTCATCACTGCTGAGAATAATCACTGATCAGTGCAGTTAGGATAACATAGCTGAATATTATGCTACATAAGGAATAAAACTGGCTTTCTTTAGACCACCGCAGCATCAGCAATTCTGGGTATAAATATGGCCTCAAAATGGCAGAATGGCCAGAGAAAGAGCTTACTTCTAAAAATTAAAAATATATAGGTGTGCTCACTAGCGCTACCTATGGATAGGTGGTGGCAATGTGTATTGCGGAAAAGTGGAGATGTATCTGTTGCCTCCTTGTATAAAATGTGGGTGCCTAGTTCCCCACACAGTTAAAAATGTAATAATAAATAAATATACTGGCGCAACTATATATATAAAATAGTGTATAATTTATTAATACATAAGACATAAAAGGAGGTGTAGCACAGTATTCTTTAAGTCAGCTTGAAAATTCTTAAATAATGCGATGGGTGAGGTGTGCCTGATGAAGGAGGTGGCGAAAGCCCTTGTAACCTCGGAAACGCGTCCGCGTCGCGAATAAACTCTAAGAAGAATATCAGCAGCATTTCTTCGTTTAGATGACAGATTGATCCACTCCAGTTTTACTACATGCTAACTCGGAAGGGGGTGGTTTGCATAAAAGTTTGCATCCCCCCCAATGTGGAGTAAGTCCATTAATTGATCTATGTATATCCTCTTTATTCCCCCACCTTTTAACTGATGTCCTTCTGAGCGCTGGTTATTTTTATTTATTCCTTCCTTCAAGTGGAAACTTAGCCTTATATTTACATCTGACAGCCAGTATATTAATCTGTTCTCCACTTTGTATTATAAACAGCTGCAATACCCTAAACATGGGACCACGCAAATAAGAAATAAGGGTGCCCTTATATACCTTAGGCCAACTAGATCAGGTGGGTACTACACCACCCTCTCTCTCCTATTTTTTGCCACATCATTTTTTGTACTACCTCAGACTCACACTTATACAATTTTTCATTTTAGCCGGAAAAACCTCACCCATCGCATTATTGAAGAATTTTCAAGCTGACTTAAAGAATACTGTGCTACACCTCCTTTTATGTCTTATTTATTAATAAATTATACACTATTTTATATATAGTGGCGCCAGTATATATACTTATTTATTACTTCTAAAAATTCATCAGTCTATTGTTGTTTAGGGAAATAAATTCTATTCAGTGTAAAAAAAAATGGCCAAGAATAATGCAAAGTGAATTAAAGAGGAGACAGAGTGTGCCCCAGACTCCATTACATTGGAGAGCAGTAGGGGCACTAGGAAGAGGACAATACCACAACAGTCTTTTTGACAAGTGCCCTCACTAATAAACCTGCCAGTGGGACCACATATGATGTAGGTCAGTTACCAATGTCAGATTAATGGATGTATTTGGCTATAATGGCAATATTGTTTGTGCTGCCTCCCAAAAGCACAAAAAGTGAATGTTGTAAGTACCCCAAAAAGGTACCAATATTACTCATACAAAAAAATAAAAAATAAGCCCTCATATAGCTATGGGCTGCATTACTTTAAAAAGTGGTGAATTCCAGTCAAATGGAATGACCTTTATATAGCTGAACATGTTAAAGGGAAACTGTCACACCCCGGCACTAACCAGAGGTACTGGCTGGTGGTGCAGGGGACGCTGATCAATATGCTGCCTACCATGCCTGAATTCGCAGCATCGTTCGCCCATTATCTCCACTCTTCTGGATATTCAAATGATCTGCTAACTGGCACAGGTGGGGTTACAAGGCTCCTTCTGGCACTCTGACGTCAGCGCTACTCGTTCGCAGCGCCATCCGGCTTACGAATATTCATCCCCTCCCTCCTCAGCGGAGTCCAGTACAGAGCGGGGAGGAACAGTTGGAGTGAGGGGATAAATATTCATAAGCTGCGCGGCGCTGTGGACGAGCGGCGTTGATGTCAGAGTGCCAGAAGGAGCCTTGTAACCCCGCCCGTGCCAGTTTGCAGCTCATTTGCATATCCAGAAGAATGATGATAATGGGTGAACAGCGGGGCGAATCCGGGCATGGTAGGAAGCATATTGATCAACCTTCCCCGCACTACCAGCCAGTACCTGTGGTTAGTGCGGGGGGAGTTTATTGACAATTATATAGCTTTGTAATAAACAAGTGTAATCTTTGCAGAGCATATATCCTGTTTCTCATAGATTTTCCTCCAGGCAGGAAGTCCAGTAGTTCTTAGCACAAATGATGACTGTCGTCTACACTTTACCGGGTATAGATGACATATCAATTTGCAATGTCACACTCCCTTCTCCTCAGCTCTCAGAGAGCACTTCAGTGTGTGATAGTCCCTTATTGGCTGCGGCTGCCCACACCTCTCTCATCTACATTCACTGCTTCTCTAACCATGTGACTTGCTCAGTTCTCTCTGCAGCTCACACAGCAAGCAAGTGCAGGGGCTGATGGTCTGTGTAGTTGTCTGCAGCTCTCAGCAACCTGCACAAACCAGAAAGTACCTGGATTTTCAAAGTCTGTTTATGGGGGCTATGGGAGTCTGATTTTGATACAAATCCGCTGGGATAACTTGTGGAGTCATGCTGAGCATAGAAAGATAGATAGATAGATACCTTATCTACGTTTTAGTTTTTACTACTTTATATCCTTTAAGCTTATAATTTTAGCAACTGAATCTTTGCCTCAGTGCAGGAAAACCTGGGCATGTCATGATCCCACACACAGTGATGACTGCTTGTGCCTCATTACTATACAGAAAATAATGTTTTCCTCCCTATAACTGTTTGGAAGACAACAGTATATATATATATATATATATATATATATATATATATATATATATATACGGTATATATATATATATATATATATATATATATATATATATATATATATATATAATGTGTTGCCAACAGTTAAATATTAAAAATCTAATAACATGTTCACTTTAATTGCCCAACCTTGATCTTGGTTTGCTCCAATATGTCTATTACTACTGTGTCTGTCACTTACCACAACTATAGTGCTTTCTTCTTCAAAATTGAACATGAATTACCTAAAAGTACTGAAAGATTGGAGAGTGAGTTCAGCTTTTGTGCTACCAACATTTATTTTTGATACTAACTAGAGATCAGCGATTTTTGAAATAATTGTTTGCCCGATTTGCCGAATTTTCCGAAAAAATTTGGTTCAATCCGAATTTATTCAAGTCCAATCTCTATTAAAAATGGCTATTTCTTGGCTACAGAGAGCCTCAATAGGGGTGTAGAACACTGCCTTGTCGTAACATGCATAGGGAATGTGCTGTGTTAGTTAAATAATACTGTTATTCAGTATGACATGCAGATTACATGCATTGCTATTAGAATCACTGCTGCAGAGCGTCGAATCACTATTAAAAATGGCTATTTCTGGGCTACAGAGAGCCTCAATAGGGGTGTAGAACACTTTGCCTTGTCGTAACATACATAGGGCGTGTGCTGTGTTAGTGAAATAATACTATTACTACTACTGTTATTATAACTATTATTAATACTGTTATTTAGTATGACGTGCAGATTACAGGTGTCGCTAATAGAATCTTAGCCACACAGCGGCACAATGACAGAGCCTGGTAATTGTAATGAGCAAACTTTAAATCCTTTTTTGAGGACCCATTGGTCTACTTTGAAAAAATACTGTCAAACTACAAGATCAATATAACAAGGAGATCCCATGGCGGCACAATTACAGAGTCTAGAGGTAGCAGCAGCATGATGAGACCATAGGGCGGCACTATGACACAGTCTGGAGGAGGCGGCAGCCTATGTAGGCTGCAGAACGGCACAATTTTAGATTAGTGTGTCAGTTTGTACTCCCTCAAAGTTGTGCAGGCCTGACCCGAGAGGGCTACTGAGTATATCCTGCCAGTATCAAATGCTTGTCGAAAATATCAAGCCATGCAAGTGTAAGTAAACACGGCTGGTACTGCAAAACTGCGTATGAAACTTTGAATGTTTCATTTAACCCCTTAAGGACACATGACGTTCTCATACGTCTCCATTTCCGAGTCCTTAAGGACACATGACGTATGAGAACGTCATGCGCTTTCCCGGCCCCCCGCAGCCATCTGGAGCGGAGCCGGTGCCCGATGCCTGCTGAAATCGTTCAGCAGGCATCGCGGCATATCGCCCAGGGAGGTCATGATGACCCCCCATGTCGGAGATGGCCGCCGATCGCTGGACAATTCAGCCCAGCGATCTGCGGTGGATTCCGGGTCAATAGGGTCTCCAGTGACCCGGTGACCCGGAATTACTGGCTGATCGAGGCCGTCTCTGACGGCCCGGAACAGCCATAGCCAGCAGGGGAGAGGGGGCACTGGTGCCACCTCACGATCGCCCTGATTCGTCGGCCGGTTTACCGGCCAGCCAATCAGGGCACCTGCTGCGGGTGTCACTCCCGCAACCCGCTCCGCCCCTCTTCCGGAGGACGTAAGCGGGTGCAGGATGTGGACCCCGGCAGCTGGGGACCCCGATCCCCGGCATCCCTGTTGGGATCGGGGCCCCAGGAGCGGCGGCGGCGAGGGACTGACCTGCAGCGTGGATCGTTGGACGTGAGTGACAGCCTCCTGCTGTTGATTAGCAACAGCTCCCAGCATGCAAAAAGGGCATGCTGGGAGCTGTAGTTATGCAACAGCAGGAGGCAGACCACCACAACTCCCAGCATTCCCTTATGGGCATGCTGGGACTTATAGTTTTGCAACAGCTGGAGGCACATTTTTTCTATGGAAAAGAGTACCTTCAGCTGGTGTAACTACACCTCCCAGCTTGCACAATCAGCTAAAGTGCATGCTGGGAGTTGTAGTGGTGCATCTGCTGGTTGCATAACTACAACTCCCAGCAAGCCCGTTGGCTGTCGGTGACTGCTGACAGTTATAGTTTTGCAAGAGCTGAAGGCACACTGGTTGTGAAACAGAGGTTTTTTTTTTTACTTAACTCAGCGTTTCACGACCGGTGTGCCCCCAGCTGTTGCAAACTACAACTCCCAGCATGCACCGGACATGCTGGTAGTTGTAGTTTTGCAACAGCTGGAGGCACACTGGTTGTGAAACACTGAGTTAAGTAGCAAACCAGTGTGTCTCCAGCTGTTGCATAACTGCAATCCCCAGCATTCCCAGCCAAAGTAGTATGCCTCCAGCTGTTGCAAAACTACAACTCCCAGCATGGACTGATAGACAGTACATGCTGGGAGTTGTAGTTTTGCAACAGTTGGATGTCCCCCCCCCCTCCCCAATGTGAATGTACAGGGTACACTCACATGGGCGGAGGTTTACAGTAAGTATCCAGCTGCAAGTTTGAGCTGCGGCAAATTTTCTGCCGCAGCTCAAACTGCCAGCTAGAAACTACTGTGAACCCCCACCCGTGCGACTGTACCCTAAAAACACTACACTACACTAACACAAAATAAAATAAAAAGTAAAAAACACTACATATACACATACCCCTACACAGCCCCCCTCCCCTCCCCAATAAAAATGAAAAACGTCTGGTACGCCACTGTTTCCAAAACAGAGCCTCCAGCTGTTGCAAAACAACTACTCCCAGTATTGCCAGATAGCCACTGACTGTCCAGGCATGCTGGGAGTTTTACAACAGCTGGAGGCACCCTGTTTGGGAATCACTGGCGTAGAATACCTCTATGTCCACCCCTATACAAGTCCCTAATTTAGGCCTCAAATGCGCATGGCGCTCTCACTTTGGAGCCCTGTCGTATTTCAAGGCAACAGTTTAGGGTCACATATGGGGTATCGCCATACTCGGGAGAAATTGTGTTACAAATTTTGGGGGTATTTTCTGCTATTACCCTTTTTAAAAATATAATTTTTTTTTTTTTTTACATATGCAAAAGTCGTGAAACACCTGTGGGGTATTAAGGTTAACTTTACCCCTTGTTACGTTCCCCGAGGGGTCTAGTTTCCAAAATGGTATGCCATGTGGGTTTTTTTCTGCTGTTCTGGCACCATAGGGGCTTCCTAAATGCGGCATGCCCCAAGAGCAAAATTTGCTTTAAAAAAGCCAAATGTGACTCCTTCTCTTCCAAGACCTGTAGTGCGCCAGCAGAGCACTTTTCACCCCCATATGGGGTGTTTTCTGAATCAGGAGAACTTGGGCTTCAAATTTTGGTAGTTATTTTCTGCTATTATCCTTTTTAAAAATGTAAAATTTTAGGGAAACCAAGCATTTTAGGTAAAAAGTTTTGTTTTTTGTTTTTTTACATATGCAAAAGTCGTGAATCACCTATGGGGTATTAAGGTTCACTTTACCCCTTGTTATGTTCCCCGAGGGGTCTAGTTTCCAAAATGGTATGCCATGTGGTTTTTTTTTTAGCTGTTCTGGCTCCATATGGGCTTCCTAAAGGTGACATGCCCCCCAAAAACCATTTGTCGCTCCTTCCCTTCTGAGCCCTCTACTGCGCCCGCCGAATACTTTACATAGACATATGAGGTATGTCCTTACTCAAGAGAAATTGGGTTTCAAATACAAGTAAAAATTTTCTCCTTTTTACCCCTTGCAAAAATTCAACAATTGGGTCTACTAGAACATGCGAGTGTAAAAAATGAAGATTTTGAATTTTCTCCTTCACTTTGCTGCTATTCCTGTGAAATACCTAAAGGGTTAAAACACTTACTGAATGTCATTTTGAATACTTTGGAGGGTGCAGTTTTTATAATGGGGTCATTTGTGGGGTATTTCTAATATGAAGACCCTTCAAATCCACTTCAAAACTGAACTGGTCACTGAAAAATAGTGAGTTTGAAAAGTTTGTGAAAAATTTGAAAATTGCTGCTGAACTTTGAAGCCCTCTGGTGTCTTCCAAAAGTAAAAACATGTCAATTTTATGATGCAAACATAAAGTAGACATATTGTATTTGTGAATAAAAATAAAATTTCTTTGGAATATCCATTTTTCTTACAAGCAGAGAGCTTCAAAGTTAGAAAAATGCAAAATTTTCAATTTTTTCATCAAATTTTGGAATTTTTCACCAAGAAAGGATGCAATTTACCACAAAAAATTACCACTGTGTTAAAGTAGAATATGTCACGGCTAAAACAATCTCAGAATCAGAATGATATGTAAAAGCATTCCAGAGTTATTAATGTTTAAAGTGACAGTGGTCAGATGTTCAAAAAACGCTCTGGTCCTAAGGTGTAAAATGGCCTGGTCCTTAAGGGGTTAATCAGTTATGGTTAAAATTTCTCGCACCAACCTGTTTCTTTGGATTCTTGTGGTAGTTCCAGAGATAACATATGAGGACTAGCGATGATCACATTTTATAAAAAAATTTAATTTGTCCCATTAGTAGAATTTTCAGAAAAAATGTTGTTCAATCTGAATTTATTTGGGTCGAATAGCTATAAAAAACTGACATGAGCCAGTGGAGACCAAATGGCGGCAGAATGACAGCCTGGAGGTGGCAGCCGCATGAGGAGACCATAGGGCGGCACAATGACACAGTCTGGAGGTGGTGGCAGCCTAATCAGTTATGGTTTAATTTTCTCCCTCCAACCTGTTTTTTTTTTGGGGGGGGGGATTCTTGTGGTAATTCAAGAGATAACATATGAGGACTAGTGATGATCGATATTTATAAAAAAAAAAATATTTGTCCAAAAAAATGTAGTTCGATCCAAATTCTTTGGGTCGAATAGCTATGAAAACTGAAATGATCCAGTGGAGACCAATTGGCGTCAGAATGACACAGCCTGGATGTGGGAGCTAGAGATGAGTGAATCGAAGCTGACGAATCCGAATTCGTTACGAATTTCATGAAAAATTTGATTCGCAACTAATGTAAATATCGCTGCAATTCTGTCACGCGAATCGCTTCATTAAATTCCGTTTAGAGCAGTCCAGGCTCCAGGGCATCTAAAATGGTGGATCCATATGTGAGGACATGGGTCAAGGAACTCTGGGAAGGCGGGAACCGCGGTAGGCGGGATGACCCTGAATCACATGCAGGATGCACCCCAGCAAGTCACCCCAGTGATGTCACAGCCCTATATAATCGGCAGCCATATTGCGGCCAGTCACTTAATTCATCACACTGCATAGACATAGGACTGTGGGTGTGTGTTATACAGAAAAGCTTTTTCCAGCTGCGGTTCACCTCCTAGTCACATCAGCGTTCTGGTGGAGAGAGAGCAGAGCTTTTTTTCCACTGAAAAGGATTTTTACTGCAGCCAGTAACCTCCCAGTCACTTTCTACTACATTGTATTACAGAGAGGGCAGAGAGCTGTTTGTTGCCTCATACATGTCAACAAGCTGCCTTAACTTTATAAACCTTAGCAGAGGAGGCAGGAATAATTTTTCAGCGCAATTCTTTGTCTTTTTTCCACAACAAATCATCTGCTGGTTATACTTGTCTGTAGACGGTATAATACCCAGCAGTCCATTCCTAATAGTCTTTGACAGAATGCAATTTCGGGTTTAGTACACAGCTTTTGTGTGCTCCAGCACTGTTGTGTACTGCTGGCGTTGTGCAAAAATAATTTTTTTTTAAGCGTACTGTAGCGTATTTTTCTGCCCTCACAAGTGCATACAACATACCTACATCTAAGTAGTGTACTATTTAGTACCTTTTACTCTGTCAAGGGCCTAGATACTGTGAAAGGACAGCCAAAAGTAATCATGGCCGGTGTTTTACTCCAATCCGTTTTTTAAGCGTACTATAGCGCATTTTTCTGCCCTCATAAGTGCATACCACATACCGACATCTAAGTAGTGTACTATTTTGTACATGTTAATCTGTCAAGGGCCTAGATACTGTGAAAGGACAGCCAAAAGTAATCACCGGCTGGTGTTTTACTCCAATACGTTTTTTTAAGTGTACTGTAGCGCATTTTTCTGCCCTCTTTGTTCCACAGAAAATGGTCTGCTGGTTATACTAGTCTGTAGACAGTATAATACATACCTAGCAATCCATTCCTAATAGTCTGTGAGAGAGGGCAATTTTTGGTTTAGTACATGGTGACTGTGTGCTGCAGCATTGTTGTGTACTGCTGGTGTTGTGCAAAAATACGTATTTTTAAGCATACTGTAGTGCATTTTTCTGCCCTCATAAGTGCATACCACATACCTACATCTAAGTAGTGTACTATTTTGTACCTGTTAATCTGTCAAGAGCCTAGATACTGTGAAAGGACAGCCGAAAGAAATCACCAGCTGGTGTTTTACTGCAATACGTTTTTTTAAGCATACTGTAGCGCATTTTTCTGCCCTCATAGGTGCATAACACATACATACATCTAAGTAGTGTACTATTTTGTACCTGTTAATCTGTCAAGGGCCTACAGAGTGTGAAAGTCCAGCCAAAAGTAATCACTGGCTGGTGTTTCACTGCAATACGTTTTTTTTAAGCCTACTGTAGCGCATTTTTCTGCCCTCATAAGTACATACCACATACATACATCCAAGTAGTGTACTATTTTGTACCTGTTAATCTGTCAAGGGCCTAGATACTGTGAAAGTCCAGGCAAAAGTACTCACCAGCTGGTGTTGTACTCAAATACTTTTTTAAGCGTACTGTAGCATATTTTTCTGCCCTCATAAGTGCATACCACATACACACATCTAGCTGTGGCAAATACAGAGTATACAAAAAAGAAGGTTGCAGCAGCACTCTTGGTCAAAAAATGGAGGCTCTTAGTGCACTTTTTGATCAAAACCTGTCCCCCATCCACCACACGGAGGTGGCCTCATTTTGGATGGGACCCTGACACTCATTTCACTCACCTCTGCTGTTTTTATGTAAACTCTGTATTTGCCACAGCAGCGTGCACCCATGTATTAGGTAGTTGTGCTGGCTATGTTTCTTTTTGTTTTTGCTGTGCATTTTAGGGGGAGTGGCACCCTCTCTAGCCGTGCACCCCTCCCCTTTTTCACAGAAGTTTTTTTTAATTGATAGTGGATCCAGCATGTCACCCAGTCAGAGGCCATATGCCCAGCAGAGGTGAGTGAAATGAGTGTTAGGGTTCCATCCGAAATGAGGCCACCTCCGCGTGGTGGATGGGGGACACGTTTTGATCAAAAAGTACACTAAGAGCCTCCATTTTTTTTAACAAGAGTGCTGCTGCAATCTTCTTTTTTGTAGTTTATGTACCTGTTAATCTGTCAAGGGTCTAGATACTGTCAATGTCCAGGCAAAAGTAATCACCGGCTGGTGTTTTACTGCAATATGTTTTTTTAAGCGTACTGTAGCACATTTTTCTGCCCTCATATGTGCATACCACATACCTACATCTAAGTAGTGTACTATGTTGTACCTGTATCTCTGTCAAAGGCCTAGATACTGTGAAAGGACAGCCAAAAGTACACACTTGCTGCTGTATTAGACAAATATTGTTTTAAGCGTAGGGAAGCGTATTGTACTCCCCTCATATATGCACTAAGTACGCCAGGCAGAGAAGTGCCAGGACATGCACAGAGGAGTGTCAGAGGCCTACATTCATCATGCACAGGCAGAGGTCGCAGCAGACTAGGGGTGAGTGGCAGCAGGAGTCACAGCGAGAGGCCTGAGCTCAGCTAGAGGTCGTGCCTCGACCAGCAACCCATTTGCTATCATCGATTGGTTAACACGGTCATCCACTTCATCACGAGTAACATCTGATACCCCCAGTCAACGGTCGGAGGGTTCTTCAGACACAACCTTCAGTTGCCATGGCCCGGGAGCAGTCCCTGTAATCCCATTGCCTCTCTCCTATGCTGTTCCCTCCCCTACAGAAGTATCTTATGCTGTGGGTTCAGCTCCACTATTCACTGAGGATGATCTATTGGAGGACAGTCTGCAGCTGCTACCCAGCCAAGAAGTGGAGGAAACATCCGCCGCTTCCTCCACTAGGCGGGCAAGTATTGATGAGGAGAGTGATATGGGAGGTGGTGTTGTCAGGGTCCTGAAGCAGACACTGTTGAGGAACTTGAGGAGGACATCAGTGACGTGCAGACACTTGTTGATGATGATGAAGCCGATCGCAATTGGGAGCCAGGTGCAGAAGGGGCTTCATCATCATCAGGAGAAGAGGGTTGCAGGGCAGCAGCTGAACCCGCAAGGCGGTAGCATGAATATTAGTCAGTATGGTGGCAGAAGTGAAATTTCTGGAGCCAAACTTGCCCGGGGGAGACCACCTGCTTCGTGGCAGCCTACCTTCCTGGGAGATAGTGGAACAAGGGTTCCTGGAGACAGCAGCAGTAGCAGTCAATTAGTGCGGACTCTTGGTGGGAAACTAGCTACTCAGCGATGTTGCAGTTTTTCATCAAGCATCCGGAGGAGGTTAACACAGCCAAATGCAAGATGTGTCGGCAGAAGGTGAAGCATGGTCCGGGTCTTAATGTTGGCACCATATATGCTGCGCCACCATAAAGCGCCCTGTAAAAGCCATGGCTCCGATGTAGGGGTCCAGCCTGCTGCATCACCCAGTGGCATGCCGCTCCCTCCTTCAGCCAGCCAAGGCTCCACCACCTCAGCTCAAGGGAACTGTGTGTCACACCCACCTTCTGTCGTTCCAGATGCTACTGCTCCTCCTAGTTTTAGTCAGTCATTCCGCCAACAATCCATCGGCGAAGCCATGTCCAAGAGACAACAGTATGCGCCCACTCATCCAACAGTGCAGAAGCTGAATATGTTCCTGTCCAAGTTGCTGGTGCTGCAGTCCCTCCCTTTTCAAGTGGTGGACTCTGCACCTTTCAAAGAACGGCTTGTGCCGAGCCGAGGTGGAGAGTGTCAAGCAGTCATTTCTTTGCGAAGAAGGCAGTACCAGCCCTGCACAATTTTGTGGAAGAGAAGGTGGGCCAGTCCTTGAGCCTATCGGTGTACCAAAGTGAGTTGTAACTATGGTCAGTGACAATACATGTTCTTTACGGCTCACTGGGTGAATGTGGTTCCTGCACAGCCACAACACCAACTTAGACAGGTCACACCGCTTCCTCATCCACGCTCTCAGGCCATTGGTCCTGTGACAGTGTGCGACTCCGCCTCCTCATCCTCCACCGTGTCCTCAGCCTTCACTTTCCAGACAAGTCTCAGGGCCCCTTCAGCATACGTTGTGTGCAGGGCACAGCGGTATCATGCTGTTCTTCACATGGTTTGCCTTGGCGAACGGAGTCACATAGGGGAGGAACTGCTAAAAGTAATTCGTAAAGAAATCGGAGCATGGCATACTCCACGAAAACTGGAAATGGGAACCATGTTGACTGACAAAGGGAAGAACATCTTGTTTGCGCTGCGACTGGGAAAGCTGAGCCACGCACCCTGTATGGCACACGTGTTCAATCTAGTTGTCAAGCGGTTCCTGAAGTGTTCCCCCCATTTGAAAGACATCCTAACAATGGGAAGGAAACTTTGCATGCACTTCAGCCACTCGTACACCGCAAAGCACACCCTCCTTGAGCTGCAGCGTCAGAACGGTATCCCCCAACATAGTCTGATTTGCGACATTGCCACACGTTGGAATCCCTCCCTACATATCTTGGACCGATTGTACGAACAGAGAAAAGCCATCACCGATTTCTTGATGATCCAAGCGGATAGGGGTACTCCCCTGTGTAAATTCAATGTCAACCGGTGGCAGCTCATACATGATACCTGCCGTTTACTCAGGAAGCACACATTATTAGTAAGTCGCCAGGATCACAGGATGAACTACATCATTCCACTCCTTCATTTCTTACAACACGTGTTGGAAATGATGGCTGGTCAGGGCAATAGAGATGTGGCGCCAATATCTCACGGCCACATGAGCCCTGTGGGGGCTGAACTGGAGGAGGAGGGGGAGGGGCACAGTGGAGCACAGTTTAGGTTTCGCGATGCATGCTCACTTGCTTGCATAATGACAGCCGAATTGGACCATTTGGCAGTGGGATGACTTTTGGCTCTCCACCTTATTGGACCCTCGCTACCGGCACAAAATAGGTGCCTTTTTCACACCCACTGAGAGGGAGGACAAACTGACCAACTACAGAGACATCCTACGTAGTCAGTTGTCCGATACCTATCGGCGCCATCGTCCATCCTCTCGCAGGTCTGTCCCGGGGGATCCTCTGCGCTCACCTTACACTGCCATGGCTGCTGGGGAGGCAGGAGCAGTACCATCAGCAGCAGTCTACAGTCGCTGATGAGTAGCTTTCTTCACCCGCATAGTGAAGCAACTCACCAGCAGCAGGTAGACCTGCAGCAGGACCTGAACCAGCACGTGGTGTCATACCTTGACATGACCATGCCAACACACTTTGAAGATCCGTTGGACATCTGGGCAGCCAAACTTAATGTGTGGCCGCAACTAGCAGAGTTTGCCCTGGAAAAGCTGTCCTGCCCGGCCAGTAGTGTGCCATCAAAATGGGTGTTTAGTGCAGTAATGGCCATAGTAACCCCTAGGAGAACTCGTCTGTCCATGAAAAATATGGAGAGACTGACCTTTGAGAAGATGAATCAGGCATGGATCAGTCAGGATTTCCACCCACCAATGCCTGATGCATCAGAGTAGATTGACCATGGTGCCACACCAACCATTCACAAATATGGAAAGTGCCAAACAGATTTAAGACGCTGCTCCCCAGTTACAAACATTCCTCCGCATCAGACCTTTTTTCACCCACCTTTGTCACTGGGTACTGGTATTGCCATCCATCCACTCTGTCACCGGGTCACTTTCAGGACTCCTGATGCTGCTACTGCCACCTCCAGGCTGTCTCATTCAGCCACTATATCGTCTCTTCATACTTCAGCCAACTCCAGACTGTGCCATTCAGCCACTATATGGTCTCCTCATGCTTCAGCCAACTCCAGGCTGTTCCATTCAGCCACTATATGATCTCCTCATGCTTCAGCCAAGTCCAGGCTGTGCCATTCAGCCACTATATGGTCTCCTCATGCTTCAGCCAACTCCAGGCTGTGCCATTCAGACACTATATATTATAGTATATTATATTTTTTTTATGTAAATTGAAGATTTTAAATAGATGATGAACATAAAATTTTTTATTTAATGTGTTAGCAGCATGAGAAGACCACATGACGGCAGAATGACACAGCCTGGAGGTGACGTCAGCATGAGGAGACCATAGAGTGGCTGAATGACACAGCCTGGAGGTGGTGGAAGCATGAGAAGACCATATAGTGGCTGAATGACACAGCCTGGAGGTGGCGGAAACATGAGGACACCATATAGTGGCTGAATGACACAGCCTGAAGGTGGCAGAAACATGAGAAGATAATATAGTGGCTGAATGACACAGCATGGAGGTGGAGACAGCTTGACGAGACCATATAGTGGCTGAATGACACAGCATGGAGGTGGTGGAAGCATGAGGAGACTATATAGTGGCTGAATGACACAGCCTGGAGGTGGAAGCAGCAAGAGGAGAACATATGGTGGCAGAATGACACAGCCTGGACATGGCATCAGCATGAGGAGAACATATGGTGGCTGAATGACACAGCCTGGAGGTGGCATCAGCATGAGAAGAAGATATGGTGGCAGAATGACACAGCCTGGAGGGGCATCAGCATGAGGAGAACACATGGTGGCAGAATGACACAGTCTGGAAATGGCAGCAGCAAGTGGAGAACATATAGTGGCAGAATTACACAGCCTGGAGGAGGCATCAGCATGAGTAGAACATATAGTGGCAGAATGACACAGTCTGGAGGTGGCGGCAGCATAAGTAGACCATAAAGTGGCAGAATGACACAGCCTGGAGGGGGCATCAGCAGCATCAGGAGTCCTAAAAGTGACCCGGTGACAGAGTGGAGCGGTGGTTGGCAATACCAGTACCCGGCAATGAAGCTGGGTGAAAGAAGGAGCACTAGACATTAGATGTGTGGCATCAGGCAGTTGGAAGGATCAGAATAGTAGCTGAGGCAGGTAGGCAGAAGAAAACGGTCTCTTTTGTCAAAGTGTAAGTGTGCACAAGTAAGTGAGGATATGCATTACGTAAAACTTAACTTTTAATATTATTTTTAGGATAAAATATATGGACCCACATGTTTTTTTTCTTTTAAATCAAACGAAAGGAAAGGTGTGCAAAAAATACCATGTGCCACCTACACCAACAGGTAGTGATGTGATGCAAAGACCTCTAAAAGGTGGAAGGGAACATCATATGGTCCAATGTAACAGGTGGGGGTAAAAACTCCCCCTGTCAGGCTCTACTCTCGTCCTATTAATTCCCTTTTTGGCAAGTGTTACTCGCTCTAAAAAGGGCAGCCCCACACAGGAACCTCTCCCTATTTCCAGCTAAAAAACACTGCCATTTCCCAAGGATTTTAGGTGGGAATAGGGAGAGGTTCCTGTGTGGGGCCGCCCTTTTTTAGGACGAGTAACTCTTGCCTCCAAAAGGTGGAAGGGAACAACGTATGGTCCATTGTAACAGGTGGGGGTAAAAACTTTCCCTGTAAGGCTCTACTCTCGCACTATTAATTCCCTTCTTGGCAAGTGTTACTCGTCCTTAAAATGGAGGCCCCAAACAGGAACCTCTCCCTATTTCCACCTAAAAACTCTGGGAAATGGCAGTGTTTTTAGGTCTATATATTTTATCCCAAGAAAAGTTAAGTTTTAGCTAATGCATATCCTCAATACTTACTTGTGGTCTGATGCAGAGGAATGTCTGTAACTGGGAGCAGCACCTTAAATATTTTTAGCAGTATCCATATTTGTGAAGTGTTGGTGGGGCACCATGGTTAATCTACTTTGAAGCATCAGGCATTGGTGGGTGGAAATCCTGGCTGATCCAAGCCTGATTCATCTTGACAAAGGTCAATCTCTCCACATTTTTGGTGGACAGACAAGTTCTCCTTGGGGTTACTATGGCCATTGCCGCACTAAACACCCCCTCTGATGAAACACTACTGGCCAGGCAGGACATCTTTTCCAGGGCAAACTCTGCTAGTTGTGGTCACAAATCAAGTTTGGCTGGCCAGAAGTCCAGTGGATATTCAAGGTGTGTTGGCAGGGTCATGTCAAAGTATGCTACCACCTGCTGGTTCAGGTCCTGCTCCAGGTCTACTTGTTGATGATGAGTTGCTTCACTATGCGGGTGAAGAAAGCTACTCATCAGCGACTGTAGACTCAGGCTGCTGCTGATGGAGCTTGTACTGCTCCTGCCATCCCACCCCACCCCTCCGCAGCAGCTATGGCAGTGGAACGTGAGCGCAGAGGACCCCCCGAGTCAGACCTGCGAGAGGATGGACAATTTCACAGATTGGCCAATTGACCAACTGACTACATAGGATGTCTCTGTAGTAGGTCAGTTTGTCCTCCCTCTCAATGGGTGAAATGCTTGTAGTGAGGGTCCAACAAGGTGGAGAACCAGAAGCCATCCCGTTGCCGAATGGTGACAATTCAGCGGTCACTACGCAAGCAAGTGAGCATGCAGCCATTTGTGCAAGTTACTCGTAGGGACTCGCTGACTCCATCTCCACTGCATACTGCCACAGTGTGCCTGGGTCCTCTGTCTCATTTTCCTCATCACCCTGTAGCTCCACAGACTGCTCCTGCTCCTCCTCTCCTGTCAGATGACTATAAAAACAACCCATTTCCCAAAACATTGCTTGTGCTCCATTGTCTCCCTCCCCCTCCTCCTCCTCTTCCAGGTCAGCCCCCACAGGGCTCATGTGGCCATGAGATGTAGGCGCCACGGCTCCAGTGCCCTGACCAGCCATCTATTGTAGGAAATGAAGCAGTGGAATGACATTGTTCATCCCGTAATCCTGGCAACTGACTAATAATGTGGCTTCCTCAAAGGGCCTGAGCAAATAACAGGTGTCATGTATGAGCTGAAACTGGTTGACATTGAAGTTACACAAGGGAGTTCCCCTAACCGCTTGGATCATCAAGAAATCATTGATGGCCTTCCTCTGTTCATAAAGCTGGTCCAATATATGGAGGGTAGAATTCCAACTGGTGGAAACGTTGCTTATAAGACTATGTTGGGGGATGCCGTTCTGACGCTGCAGCTCAGGGAGGGTGTGCTTTGCGGTGTACGAGTGGCTGAAGTGCATGCAAAGTTTCCTTCCCATTGTTAGGATGTCTTGGAGATGGGGGGAACACTTCAGGAACCGCTTGACAACCAGATTGAACACGTGTCATGCAGGGCGCATGGCTCAGGCTTCCTTAACGCAGTGCAGACAAGATGTTCTTCCCGTTGTCGGTCACCATGGTCCCCACTTCCAGTCTTCGTGGAGAAAGCCATGATTCGATTACTTTTAGCAGCTCCTCCCCTGTGTGACTCGGTTCGCCAAGGCAAACCATGTGAAGAACAGCGTGACACCGCCGTGCCCTGCACACATTGTATGCTGGTGGGGCACTGAGACCTGTCCATGCAGTGAAGGATGAGTAGGCGGAGTCGCACACTGTCGCAGGACCAACAGACTGAGAGCGTGGAGGCGGAAGCGGCGTGACCTTGCCAAGTTGCTGGTGTGGCTGTGCAGGAACCACATTCACCCAGTGGGCTGTAAAGGACATCTATTGTCCCTGACAGTAGTTACAGCTCCACACGTCGGCACTACCGTGCACTTTGGTACACACCGACAGGCTCAAGGACTGGCCAACCTTCTGTTCCACATAATTGTGGAGGGCTGGTACAGCCTTTTTTCGCAAATAAATGACGGCTTGGGACTCACCATTTCGGCTCAGCACAAGCCGTCAGTTCTCTGAAAGGTGTAGAGGCCACCACTTGAAAAGGGAGGGACTGCAGCACCAGCAACTTGGACAGGAGCACATTCAGCTTCTGCACCGTTGGATGAGTGAGCGCATACTGTTTTCTCTTGGACATGGCTTCGCTGATGGATTGCTGCCAGAATGACTTACTTGAAGTACTAGTAGCAGGAGCATCTGGACCAACAGAAGATCAGTATGACAGACAGCTCCCTTGGGCTGAGGGGATGGAGCCTTGGCTGGCTGAAACAGGGAGCGGCGTGCCACTGGGTGATGCATCAGGCTGGACCACCGCATCGGAGCCACGGTTCTCCTTGGCCGCTGTATGCTGACACTGCATATGTTGACGCAGGGCCGTGGTGCCAAAATTTGGACCCTGTCCACGCTTCACCTTCTGCCAACACATATTGCATGTGGCCAGTTTAACATCCTGCGGATGCTTGATGAAAAACTGCCACACTGCTGAGGACTCCAGGAACTGCTACTGCTACTGCCGCCAACTCCAAGAACCCCTGTTCCACTACCTCCTGGGAAGGTAGGCTGCTGCAAAGCAGGTGGTCTACCCCAGGCACTTTTGGCTCCATACTTCCTACTGCTGCCACCATGCTGACTCCCAACCATGCTACCACCTTGCTGGCTCAACTGCTGCCTCACAGGCAACTGGCAACCCTTCTGCACCCAGCTCCCAAGTGCAATCGGCTTAATCATCATCGAGTTGTGTCTGATGTCCTCCTCCGGTTCCTCAACGGTGTCTGCTTCAGGAGCCTGAACGCTCGCGACACCACCACCCCATGCTACTCTCATCATCACTACTTGCCCGCCTAGCGGAGGAAGCGGCAGATATGTCCTCCAATTCTGGGCTGGGCAGTAGCTGCTGACTGTCCTCTGGTAGATCGTCCTCACTAAATAGTGGAGCTGAACCCACAGCATACGATACTTCTGTGGGGATGGGAACAGCATAGGACAGAGGCAATTGGAGGACAGGGACTGCTCCCGTGCCAAGCCAACTGAGGGTTGTGTCTGAGGAACCCACCGACTGTTGACTGGGGATGTCAGATGTCACTTTGGATGAAGTGGATGTCCAAGTTAACCAAACAATGATGGCAGATGAGTTATTGGTCGTGACACGACCGCTAGCTAATATCGGGAGCTCAGGCCTCTCGCTGTGACTACTGCTGCCACGTGCCCCTACTCTGCTGAAACCTCTGATGAATTTAGGCTTCTGCCACTCCTCTCTGCACGTCCTGGCACTTCTCTGCCTGACATACCTATACACTGGCTGAGTGTGTATATGTTACACTTATGAGAGGAGGACAATATGCTCCACTATGCTTACAACTGTATTAGCCTACAAAAAACAAGTGTGTAGCTTTGGCTGGCCTTTCAGAGTAACTGGCCCAAATTAGTTTAACAGGAAAAAAAATCGTATACCATGTACGTGTACTTACAGTTTAAACTTATGAGAGAAGGACAATACACTCTACTATGCTTACAACTGTATTAGCCTACAAAAAACAAGTGTGTAGCTTTGGCTGGCCTTTCACAGTACCTGGCCCAAATTAGTTTAACAGGAAAAAAAAATCATATACCACGTAGGTGTACGTACAATTTACACTTATGAGAGGAGGACAATACACTCCACTACGCTTAAAACTGTATTAGGCTACAAAAAAAAATGATTCAGGGTGATCCCGCCTACCCGCCTTCCCAGAGTTCCTTGCCTCATGTCCTCACACGTGGAGCCGCCATTTTAGATGCCCTGGAGCCTGGACCGCACTAAATGGAGTTTAATGAAGCGATACATTTTATCAAATCGCAGAGATATTCAAATTTGTTAGGAATTGAATTTTTCAGGAAATTCGTAACTCATTTGGATTTGTAAGATTCGATTCGCTCATATCTAATACTAACGATTTGCAGAGAAGAAGGAAAATTGACTCTGTCTTTAGTACGGTTCCCTACTGTGTAGACTTGGCCCCAACACTACCCACTATTGTACAACTGGCATGCAATGGACAAAACAAGCAGATGGGCTAAAAGGCTGTTAAAAAGCCAGACATTCCAGTCCGGTGTTTGTTGGATATTACTAATATCAAGTTTCAATGAAATATTCAGAGAGCACTTATGATAGCCTCCGTATGCTTAATTGTAATTCATCACATGCATTATTTACTTTTGATGCGTTCATAAAAAATATAGAGAGAGCAAAAGCACCAGCCTTAGTCAATAAGCAAATGCATGTAAACACAAATAAATGGATTGTTTTGTGTAAAAACTTATCTCAGTGGACTACAATCTATTGTGAAACAGCAACTAAGACCATTTCAGTCCATTGTAATGCAGCATTGTAAATAAGAGGCAAATCAATTCCTCATTTTTCTTTCTAGTGGAATGATTGTATATGCTGAATAATAATTTGAGTACCGCTGTGTCAATTACTCTTTTATTGATCCTGTCCCACAATGCATGTCTGGCATTGAAACCAAGAGTTTACCTAAGACTATGATCACCTAAATCTAAATATGCCAGCCATTTAAACCAAAGTGCGGCTTGTAAATACAGAAGAAGTACACTTCTGTTTATTTAATAATCTTAAAGGAGTAGTCCAGTGGTGATTCAGTGGTGAGCAACTTATCCCCTATCCTAAGGATAGGGGATAAGTTGCAGATCGCGGGGGGTCCGACCCCTGGGGCCCCCCGCGATCTCCTGTACGGAGCCCCGACAGCCCGCTGGAAGGGGGCGTGTCGACCTCCGCACGAGGCGGCGGCCGACACGCCCCCTCAATACAAGTCTATGGCAGAGCCGAAGCGCTGCCTTCGGCAATCTCCGGCTCTGCCATAGAGATGTATTGAGGGGGCGTGTCGGCCGCCGCCTCGTGCGGGGGTCGACACCCGCTATCTCGGCGGAGAGCCGGGGCCCCGTACAGAGAGATCGCAGGGGGCCCCAGCGGTCGGACCCCCCGCGATCTCAAACTTATCCCCTATCCTTAGGATAGGGGATAAGTTTTTCACCACTGGACTACCCCTTTAAGAATTCTCAAGAACCTCTCACATTATATACTATTCACACATACCCAGGACCTTGGCCCTGAGGGGAACATGAGCATGGCATGACCAACCTTATATTTATTTGGATTTGTCACAGAAAGAATTATGTTGAAATAACCAGTGTATTTTTGGATTTCTAAAATATGCACAGCTGGTATATGTCAATTACCTACTTGGGAAGGCAATATCCTGAAATATATATTTTCTCATGGGGTTATGTTTGCTGACATCTTCTGGTCATTCACACCAGTCTCTTAGGTAATGCAAAAAATAAGAAAAATATGTTTTTGCAGCTCAACAGTTGGAAGATGTGGTGACTTATAAGTATATAAGTACAGAGATCTCCAATATATCTAGGGAGCAGTACTTAATTTGCTTGTTGGGCTGCAAGCACAGAAGACATATTTATGGCATTAGAATCTCTACCACACAATTAAAGAGGAATTGCGGTTTTAGAAAATTGTATTTAAATAAGACAATAATCAGTAAATAGTACAAACAGAAGATACAACAATCCTTTCCAGATTACAGAATAGTCAGAGTCCCTGAATTGTCTTAAGCTGTTTTCTTTATTAAATCCACCACGTGTGCAATGTTTAGACAAAAATGCCTTTATCTATCATGGTATTTTTGTTGAAACAATGCACACGTGGTGTATTTAATAACAAAAACTCCTTAAAAGAATTCTAGGCTAAAGACTATGCTGTGATCTGAAAATGGTGTTACAGAGCTGGATGTGGATCCACTGACCTGTGTGGCTGATGACATGGGCCGTATCGGGGAGCGGAATCTAAGGTGCCGCTGGTCTTCATCAGAGCCTGCCGCAAGGCAGGATGGGCTTGCTGCGGCAGGCGACACCCAGGTCGCTACCCCCAATACGACTCGACCACACAGGTAACTGGTACAGTAGGATGAGACAAAGATGAAGTCGGACTACGCAGAAGGTCAAGGCAGGCGGCAAAGTTTCGCAGTCTAAATAACGTAGCGGAAGGGTCAGAACATGGGCTAGGCAAACAGACAAAAGGGTACGCTTAATCTCAGGCAAATGGCACTGAAGATCTGGCAGGGAAGAGGGGGAGGAACAGGCTTAAATAACATGGCAGAAGGACCAGGCACCAATCAGCGGTGCACTGGCCCTTTAAATCTTAGGAAGCCGACGCACGCAGAGCAGAGGGCCGGGCAGAGGAAGGTAAGGTAAGGGACGGGCCGTGATTCGAATGTGGGCACATATAGCTATGGGAACTGCAGCCCGGCCGGAAGAGGGGGGGGCGGCAATCGCTCATGGTCAGAGCGCCGGACCAGAGCTCTCACCGCAAGATCCGATACTTCAAATTGTATCCCCTATCCTTAGGATAAGATATAAACATCTGATTGCAGGGGTCTGATTACGGATCTCCAGAACGGGGCCCCATCGCTCTCTGTACGTAAAGTGGCATGTAAGCACGCACTTAATGCATTGGCTAAGGGAGCGCTGGAGACTCACAAGTGTTATATTCAAGTATCTCCAGTTCTCCCATTGACAATCCCAGTGGTGGGATCAGGGGATAAGTTTTAAAGTACTAAAATATGAATGAATGTATTTTTATAAGTAAAACTACATCAACCTATATGCTTAATAATGCAAACAGACATTCACCCGTGTGCTCACTCAGAAACACAGACATCTACCAGAATGCTCACAGTTAATGCACACAGCAATGTTACATAATACTTAACCTTAAAAGACTGTATATCACTGGTAAATGGATCATGTTATTAGCTTAAAAAGGTTTGTGATATTAAGGAGCAGCCCTGATCACTGTCACTCTGTGCTGTAGCAGGGGTCACAAAAGTAATAATGTCCTCCAGATTCTGTCAAGATGCAGGACAAAATAGCGTTAATCTGTCCTTTAAAATACTGGACACCATGAAGAAAATTAGATCAACACCATTAACCCCTTAAGGACCAGGCCATTTTACACCTTAGGACCAGAGCGTTTTTTGCACATCTGACCACCGTCCCTTTAAGCATTAATAACTCTGAGATGCTTTTACCGAATATTCTGATTCTGTGATCGTTTTTTCGTGACATATTCTACTTTATTTTGGTGGTAAATTTTCGGTGTTACTTGCATCCTTTTTTTGTGAAAAATTCAAAAATTTCATGAAAATTTTGAAAATGTAGCATTTTTCTAACTTTGAAGCTCTCTGCTTGTAAGGAAAATGGATATTCCAAATAAATTTTATTTTTATTCACAAATACAATATGTCCACTTTATGTTGGCATCGTAAAATGGACATTTTAACTTTTTGAAAAAATTAGAGGGCTTCAAAGTAAAGCAGCAATTTTCAAAAATGTCATGAAAATTGCAAAATCTGAAGGGACAGATGTTACAGAACTACAACTCCCAGCATGCCTGGGCAGTCTAGGCATGCTGAGAGTTGTAGTTTGGCGACATCTGGAGGGCTACAGTTTGGGCACCACTGTAACAGTGGTCCCCAAACTGTGACCCTCCAGATGTGGCAAAACTACAACTCCCGGCATGCCCAGACAGCCTTTGGCAGTTTGGCCTTCCTAGTGGTTGCCACAGTAAAAATCACTTTACTTTCAGTTTCATTTCAGTTCTGACCAATGGCAGGGGATGGGAGGAGATCGCAGCATTGCGACCTCACTCCTACCCTGCAGGATGCTGGGGCCTGTCACTCACAGGTCCGAGCATCCCTATTTTCCGGTTGATCGGATCACCAGAGACCCGATCAGCCCAGAATAGGAGAAAATCGCATGTCTGAATTGACATGCGATTTTCTGCGATCGCCGACATCCGGGGGTCCCGGGACCCCCTCGGCATTTGCACGGCATGCCTGCTGAAAGATTTCAGCAGACATGCCGTTCCGATCTCTGCCCGGCGCGCGGCAGAGATTGGAAATACAACAGGACGTTCTCTAACGTCCTTGGGCATTAAAGCCCAGGTAGCGGGGACGTTAGAGAACGTCCTATGTACTAAAGAGGTTAAAGGTTATGGAGTTTGTTGGACGTTGTGGATAAAAGATTCAACATCCTGATTACATTTGTTGTTCTGTTCCCCTTATGAAGCAGGAGAATTCATCACAGCATTTAAACTTCCATGATAAATGAACACAATGATGGTAGTGTGAAGTGTGACTCTTATTGTATACTTAAAGGGGTTATTCAGAAAAAAAAACTTTTTTATTTTATCAACTGGCTCCAGAAAGTTAAACAGATTTGTAAATGACTTCTATTAAAAAATCTTAATCCTTTCAGTACTTATGAGCTGCTGAAGTTGAGTTGTTTATTTCTGTCTAAGTGCTCTCTGATGACACCTGTCTCAGGAACTGCCCAGAGTAGAAGCAAATCCCCATAGCAAACCTCTTCTACTCTGTGCAGTTCCCAAGACAAGCAGAGATGTCAGCAGAGAGCACTGTTGCCAGACAGAAAAGAACAACTCAACTTCAACAGCTGATAATTATTGGAAGGATTAAGATTTTTTAATAGAAGTAATTTACAAATCTGTTTAACTTTCTGGAGCCAGGTGATATAAAAAAAAAAAAGTTTTTTCCTGGAATACGACGCAGGACGTAAATGTACGTCCTGGTGATGTGGTACCTAACGCATCAGGACGTACATTTCCGTCCTGAGCATAAACACGGGCATCGGAGCGATGCCGGCATCATGCGCGGCAGGTCCCGGCTGTGGATCGCAGCCAGGGACCCAACGGTAATGGCGGACACCCGCGATCCCGCGGATGTCCGCCATTAACCCCTCAGATAATGTCTGAGTCCTTAAGGTCCAAATGGGCTGAGTCCTTAAGGGGTGAAAGATTACCATAATATCAGTGCATTACCATATGTGTGAAGGCTGATGCAGTTAGCCTGTATTTGTGAGAGGGGGCAGGGTTAATCACTATAAGAACCCGCGGTGCCCCTAGCACAGTACGCCGCGGGTTCTTCACGTGATGAGAGGTCAGCTGACACACCAGTCAGCTGACCGGAAGCTGTTTCCGGCGGTGCGGTACGGTACGGGTAAGTGGCCGGGGCTTGCCTGGGTGGCGGCGTTTCTCCGCAACCACCTCTCCGGAGGTAAGCCGGAGTCCGGGGGTGTACCCTCGGCCAGGCCCCGGTTTCAGTAACAGTGGGACACGTGGCCCGTTCTCTTCCTTCGGCTGGTCTGGCACGGCAGTGCATAACGAGTCCCCTCCGGCAGTGGGACCCATGACGGGGGCATACTGCTGCTGTTTTCTTTGGATGGCTGCGCGAGTCCTCGCTCCCCCACGAACCCCCGTGGCAATACGGTACCGGCATTTCTACAGCCGGGTCGGTTCTGTCACCTTAGGGTTTTCTGCCTGTTTGTGGTTTCGGGGAGCTTATAGGCTATCATCATACCCCCGCCACCTGTCATGGTTATGTAGTGTATATTGTGTGTGTCGGTTACCGGGTTCGTCCACAACGGGCGGAGGGGGGGGGTTTGGTTTAGTCACATACCAGCACGTTCTCTGGCTGCTCAGCTCTGCATTTTACTACAAGGGGTTAATTATATGCCGGCACGTTCTCTGGCTGCTCAGCTCTGCATTTTACTGCAAGGGGTTAATTATATGACGGCACGTTCTCTGGCTGCTCAGCTCTGCATTTTACTACAAGGGGTTAATTATATGCCGACACGTTCTCTGGCTGCTCAGCTCTGCATTTTACTATAAGGGGTTATTATATGTCAGCACACTCTCGACTGCTCCGCTCGTTGCATTACAGTAAGGGATATAAAAAAAAAAAAATAAAAAAAAGTTATTCTATGCACTCATCCCTTCCACGCATACGGTCAGATAGTTATGCCGAGCACACGATTCATTTTCTACGCATACGGTCATGTAGTTGTTGGTGTTCACGCTCTTATAATTTATTCCTCATACACGGTCATATAGTTGGTCTGAGCAGGCTCAAAAAAAATAAAATTATAATTTTCTTCGTTCCTATACGCTTGTTGGTTTCATGTGGTACACATGCTTGTTGGGTTTATACTGTACACACGGTTGTAGCGTTTGTGCTGTACACACGGTTGTAGCACTTGTGCCGTGCACACGCTTGTAGTGTTTGTGCTGTATACACGCCTGTACATGCTTGTAGGATTTATGCTGTACTCACGCTTGTAGGGTTTATACTGTACACACGCTTTCACATGCTTGTTGGATTTATACTATACACACGCTTGTTGGATTTATACTGTACACACTTGTAGGATTTATGCTGTACGCACGCTTGTAGGATTTATGCTGTACACATGCTTGTAGGGTTTATACTGTACATACGCTTGTACATGCTTGTTGGATTTATACTGTACACATGCTTGTTGGATTTATACTGTACACACTTGTAGGATTTATGCTGTACGCACGCTTGTAGGATTTATGCTGTACACATGCTTGTAGGGTTTATACTGTACATACGCTTGTACACGCTTGTTGGAATTATACTGTACACACTTGTAGGATTTATGCTGTATGCACGCTGGTAGGGTTTATACTGTACACTCGTTTGTAAGATTTATACTGCACACACGCTTGTTGGATTTATACTGTACACATGCTTGTTGGATTTATACTGTACACACGCTTGTAGGATTTATGCTGTACACACGGTGGTAGCGTTTATACTGTACACTCTTTTGTTGGATTTATACTGTACACGCTTGTAGGATTTATGCTGTACACTCGCTCATAGGATTCATACTGTACAAACGCTTGCACACAATTGTAGGATCCATACTGTGCACGCGTTTGTTGGATTTAAACTGTGCACGCTGGTACGTGCATGTGGGATTTGTGCTGCACGCGCGCTTGTAGGATATATTCTGTGCACGCGCTCGTGGGGTTCATAATGTACACACGCTTGTAAATGCTTGTACACGCTTGTAGGATTTATACTGTACACAGGCTTGTAGGATCATCCTGCACACGTGCTTGTAGGATTTATTCTGCACACGCGCTCGTAGGATTCGTACGGTACACGTTCGTAGGATTTGTACTGTACACACGCTCGTAGGAATTATACTGTACACATGCTTGCAGGATTTATACTGTACACACGCTTGTAGGATTTATTTTGTACACACGCTCGTAGGGTTTTGTACTGTACACGCTCGTAGGATTTGTTCAGTACATGCCCTTGTAGGATATATACTGTACGCTTGCTTGTAGGAATTATGATGTACACACGCTCGTAGGAGTTATACTGTACACACGCTCATATGGTTTTGTACTGTACACACGCTCGTAGGATTTATACTGTGCAGTGTACACACGCTCATAGGGTTTGTACTGTTCACACGCTCGTAGGGTTTATACAGTACATGCTTGTAGGATACGTACTGTGCACTCGCTTGTAGGATTTATACACGCTCGTAGGATTTATGCTGTACGTAGGATCTATACAGTACATGAGCTCGTAGGATTTATACAGTACACGCGCTCGTAGGATTTGTGCTGTACACGGGCTCGTAGGATCTGTGTTGCACACTCTCTCGTAGGAATTATACTGTGCAGGCTCGTAGGGTTGTATTGTACATGTGCTCATGAGAACCATGCTGTTCGTGTGCTCGTGGCATACGTCTAGTACATGCGCTTGCGGTGCTTGTGCGGCTCTTGCGCTTGTAGCATTTGTGCCACACGTATGCTCGTACAGTGCATGTAGTGTTGTTCTGTGCATGGGTACGTGGTCATAGAATTACTACATGCATGTATTGTTTATCGGTTGTCGTTGGCCATACGCACATGCAGTTTGGTTGTGCATTTGCGCATATAGTTGTCCTGAGTATAGGTTCATCAAGTTTGTTGGTAGAGTCACTCATAGCTGTTAGATGGAACAGTTCTATACATATGCACATAGTTGTTCTGTACATATCTGTGTATAGTGGGGCCGGGCTTACGTATATAGTTTGTTCTGGGCTTTCGTGTACGCGCATTTAATTCATTCGGTCTATACGCTCAGGGTTTCCATGCATACTCTCATATAGTCTGTCCTGTGCATATGCTCATCCAGTTGGTTTGGACAGTTGCCCAGTTTGTTAGAGGACATATAGTTTTGTGCATACGCTCATATAACTTGTTCTGGGTGTTCGCTTACGCAGTTCGTTCTGTGCATGTAGTTAGCTTATGCATACAGGTCATTCGGTGAACACGTGCAGTGGTTCGGCCATACGTCCGTATGGTTCTTTCTCTGCACACGCGCATACAATTTGATCGGTGCATACGCTCACATAATTGTTAGGTGCTCACATAGTGTGTTCCGTACATACCAACATATAGTTTGTTCCCCGCATGTTCACATAGTTCGTTTGTGCATATGCCCGTATAGCTTGTGCATACGCGCACACAGTTCGTTCTCGGCATGCTCACTTAGTTCTATGCATATGCGCATAGTTGTTTCGGCATACGCTTACTTAGTTAGTCCATGCAGACGCACTCATAGTTTGTTCTGGCATACGTTCACTCAGTTAGTCCTGTGCATACGCGCAGGATTTATGCTGTACGCACGCTTGTAGGATTTATGCTGTACACATGCTTGTAGGGTTTATACTGTACATACGCTTGTACATGCTTGTTGGATTTATACTGTACACATGCTTGTTGGATTTATACTGTACACACTTGTAGGATTTATGCTGTACGCACGCTTGTAGGATTTATGCTGTACACATGCTTGTAGGGTTTATACTGTACATACGCTTGTACACGCTTGTTGGAATTATACTGTACACACTTGTAGGATTTATGCTGTATGCACGCTGGTAGGGTTTATACTGTACACTCGTTTGTAAGATTTATACTGCACACACGCTTGTTGGATTTATACTGTACACATGCTTGTTGGATTTATACTGTACACACGCTTGTAGGATTTATGCTGTACACACGGTGGTAGCGTTTATACTGTACACTCTTTTGTTGGATTTATACTGTACACGCTTGTAGGATTTATGCTGTACACTCGCTCATAGGATTCATACTGTACAAACGCTTGCACACAATTGTAGGATCCATACTGTGCACGCGTTTGTTGGATTTAAACTGTGCACGCTGGTACGTGCATGTGGGATTTGTGCTGCACGCGCGCTTGTAGGATATATTCTGTGCACGCGCTCGTGGGGTTCATAATGTACACACGCTTGTAAATGCTTGTACACGCTTGTAGGATTTATACTGTACACAGGCTTGTAGGATCATCCTGCACACGTGCTTGTAGGATTTATTCTGCACACGCGCTCGTAGGATTCGTACGGTACACGTTCGTAGGATTTGTACTGTACACACGCTCGTAGGAATTATACTGTACACATGCTTGCAGGATTTATACTGTACACACGCTTGTAGGATTTATTTTGTACACACGCTCGTAGGGTTTTGTACTGTACACGCTCGTAGGATTTGTTCAGTACATGCCCTTGTAGGATATATACTGTACGCTTGCTTGTAGGAATTATGATGTACACACGCTCGTAGGAGTTATACTGTACACACGCTCATATGGTTTTGTACTGTACACACGCTCGTAGGATTTATACTGTGCAGTGTACACACGCTCATAGGGTTTGTACTGTTCACACGCTCGTAGGGTTTATACAGTACATGCTTGTAGGATACGTACTGTGCACTCGTGTTACGCCGAGCGCTCCGGGTCCCCGCTCCTCCCCGGAGCGCTCGCTTCACTCTCCCCGCGGCAGCGCTCCGGTCACGTCCTCTGACCCGGGGCGCTGCGATTCCGCTGCCAGCCGGGATGCGATTCGCGATGCGGGTAGCGCCCGCTCGCGATGCGCACCCCGGCTCCCCTACCTGACTCGCTCTCCGTCTGTTCTGTCCCGGCGCGCGCGGCCCCGCTCCCTAGGGCGCGCGCGCGCCGGGTCTCTGCGATTTAAAGGGCCACTGCGCCGCTGATTGGCGCAGTGGTTCCAATTAGCGTGTTCACCTGTGCACTTCCCTATATCACCTCACTTCCCCTGCACTCCCTTGCCGGATCTTGTTGCCTTAGTGCCAGTGAAAGCGTTCCTTGTGTGTTCCTTGCCTGTGATTCCAGACCTTCTGCCGTTGCCCCTGACTACGATCCTTGCTGCCTGCCCCGACCTTCTGCTACGTCCGACCTTGCTTTTGCCTACTCCCTTGTACCGCGCCTATCTTCAGCAGCCAGAGAGGTGAGCCGTTGCTAGTGGATACGACCTGGTCACTACCGCCGCAGCAAGACCATCCCGCTTTGCGGCGGGCTCTGGTGAAAACCAGTAGTGGCTTAGAACCGGTCCACTAGCACGGTCCACGCCAATCCCTCTCTGGCACAGAGGATCCACTACCTGCCAGCCGGCATCGTGACAGTAGATCCGGCCATGGATCCCGCTGAAGTTCCTCTGCCAGTTGTCGCTGACCTCACCACGGTGGTCGCCCAGCAGTCACAACAGATAGCGCAACAAGGCCAACAGCTGTCTCAACTGACCGTTATGCTACAACAGTTACTACCACAGCTTCAGCAGTCATCTCCTCCGCCAGCTCCTGCACCTCCTCCGCAGCGAGTGGCCGCTCCTGGGATACGCTTATCCTTGCCGGATAAATTTGATGGGGACTCTAAGTTTTGCCGTGGCTTTCTTTCCCAATGTTCCCTGCATCTGGAGATGATGTCGGACCTGTTTCCCACTGAAAGGTCTAAGGTGGCTTTCGTAGTCAGCCTTCTGTCCGGAAAAGCCCTGTCATGGGCCACACCGCTCTGGGACCGCAATGACCCCGTCACTGCCTCTGTACACTCCTTCTTCTCGGAAATCCGAAGTGTCTTTGAGGAACCTGCCCGAGCCTCTTCTGCTGAGACTGCCCTGTTGAACCTGGTCCAGGGTAATTCTTCCGTTGGCGAGTATGCCGTACAATTCCGTACTCTTGCTTCAGAATTGTCCTGGAATAATGAGGCCCTCTGCGCGACCTTCAAAAAAGGCCTATCCAGCAACATTAAAGATGTTCTGGCCGCACGAGAAATTCCTGCTAATCTACATGAACTTATTCACCTAGCCACTCGCATTGACATGCGTTTTTCCGAAAGGCGTCAGGAACTCCGCCAAGATATGGACTCTGTTCGCACGAGGCGTTTCTTCTCCTCGGCTCCTCTCTCCTCTGGTCCCCTGCAATCTGTTCCTGTGCCTCCCGCCGTGGAGGCTATGCAGGTCGACCGGTCTCGCCTGACACCTCAAGAGAGGACACGACGCCGTATGGAGAACCTCTGCCTGTACTGTGCTAGTACCGAACACTTCCTGAGAGATTGTCCTATCCGTCCTCCCCGCCTGGAAAGACGTACGCTGACTCCGCACAAAGGTGAGACAGTCCTTGATGTCTACTCTGCTTCTCCACGTCTTACTGTGCCTGTGCGGATGTCTGCCTCTGCCTTCTCCTTCTCTACAGTGGCCTTCTTGGACTCTGGATCTGCAGGAAATTTTATTTTGGCCTCCCTCGTCAACAGGTTCAACATCCCGGTGACCAGTCTCGCCAGACCCCTCTACATCAATTGTGTAAATAATGAAAGATTGGACTGTACCATACGTTTCCGCACGGAGCCCCTTCTTATGAGCATCGGATCTCATCATGAGAGGATTGAACTTTTGGTCCTCCCCAATTGCACCTCGGAAATTCTCCTTGGACTTCCCTGGCTTCAACTTCATTCCCCTACCCTGGATTGGTCCACTGGGGAGATCAAGAGTTGGGGGTCCTCTTGTTCCAAGAACTGTCTAAAACCGGTTCCCAGTAACCCTTGCCGTAACTCTGTGGTTCCTCCAGTAACCGGTCTCCCTAAGGCCTATATGGACTTCGCGGATGTTTTCTGCAAAAAACAAGCTGAGACTCTACCTCCTCACAGGCCTTATGATTGCCCTATCGACCTCCTCCCGGGCACTACTCCACCCCGGGGCAGAATTTATCCTCTCTCTGCCCCAGAGACTCTTGCCATGTCCGAATACGTCCAGGAGAATCTAAAAAAGGGCTTTATCCGTAAATCCTCCTCTCCTGCCGGAGCCGGATTTTTCTTTGTGTCCAAAAAAGATGGCTCCCTACGTCCTTGCATTGACTACCGCGGTCTTAATAAAATCACGGTTAAGAACCGCTACCCCTTACCCCTCATCTCTGAACTCTTTGATCGCCTTCAAGGTGCCCATATCTTCACTAAATTGGACTTAAGAGGCGCCTATAACCTCATCCGCATCAGAGAGGGGGACGAGTGGAAAACGGCATTTAACACCAGAGATGGACACTTTGAGTATCTGGTCATGCCCTTTGGACTGTGCAACGCCCCTGCCGTCTTCCAAGACTTTGTCAATGAAATTTTTCGTGATCTGTTATACTCCTGTGTTGTTGTATATCTGGACGATATCCTAATTTTTTCTGCCAATCTAGAAGAACACCGCCAGCATGTCCGTATGGTTCTTCAGAGACTTCGTGACAACCAACTCTATGCCAAAATTGAGAAATGTCTGTTTGAATGCCAATCTCTTCCTTTTCTAGGATATTTGGTCTCTGGCCAGGGACTACAGATGGATCCAGACAAACTCTCTGCCGTCTTAGATTGGCCACGCCCCTCCGGACTCCGTGCTATCCAACGCTTTTTGGGGTTCGCCAATTATTACAGGCAATTTATTCCACATTTTTCTACCATTGTGGCTCCTATCGTGGCTTTAACCAAAAAAAATGCTGATCCCAAGTCCTGGCCTCCTCAAGCAGAAGACGCCTTTAAACGACTCAAGTCTGCCTTTTCTTCGGCTCCCGTCCTCTCCAGACCTGACCCTTCCAAACCCTTCCTATTGGAGGTTGATGCCTCCTCAGTGGGAGCTGGAGCTGTTCTTCTACAAAAAAACTCTTCCGGGCATGCTGTCACTTGTGGTTTTTTCTCTAGGACCTTCTCTCCAGCGGAGAGGAACTACTCCATCGGGGATCGAGAGCTTCTAGCCATTAAATTAGCACTTGAGGAATGGAGGCATCTGCTGGAGGGATCAAGTTCTCCTGTTATTATCTACACCGACCACAAGAACCTCTCCTACCTCCAGTCTGCCCAACGGCTGAATCCTCGCCAGGCCCGGTGGTCTCTGTTCTTTGCCCGATTTAATTTTGAGATTCACTTTCGTCCTGCCGATAAGAACATTAGGGCCGATGCTCTCTCTCGTTCCTCGGATGCCTCAGAAGTTGAACTCTCTCCGCAACACATCATTCCACCTGACTGCCTGATCTCCACTTCTCCTGCCTCCATCAGGCAGACTCCTCCAGGAAAGACCTTTGTTTCTCCTCGCCAACGCCTCGGAATCCTCAAATGGGGTCACTCCTCCCATCTCGCAGGTCATGCGGGTATCAAGAAATCTGTGCAACTCATCTCCCGCTTCTATTGGTGGCCGACTCTGGAGACGGATGTTGTGGACTTTGTGCGAGCCTGCACTATCTGTGCCCGGGATAAGACTCCTCGCCAGAAGCCCGCTGGTTTTCTTCATCCTCTGCCTGTCCCCGAACAGCCTTGGTCTCTGATTGGTATGGATTTTATTACTGATTTACCCCCTTCCCGTGGCAACACTGTTATTTGGGTGGTCGTTGATCGATTCTCCAAAATGGCACATTTCATCCCTCTTCCTGGTCTTCCTTCTGCGCCTCAGTTGGCTAAACAATTTTTTGTACACATTTTTCGTCTTCACGGGTTGCCTACGCAGATTGTCTCGGATAGAGGCGTCCAATTCGTGTCTAAATTCTGGAGGGCTCTCTGTAAACAACTCAAGATTAAATTAAATTTTTCTTCTGCATATCATCCCCAGTCCAATGGACAAGTAGAAAGGATTAACCAGATCTTGGGTGATTATTTGCGACATTTTGTTTCCTCCCGCCAGGATGACTGGGCAGATCTCCTCCCATGGGCCGAATTCTCGTATAACTTCAGGGTCTCTGAGTCTTCCTCCAAATCCCCATTTTTCGTGGTGTACGGCCGTCACCCTCTTCCCCCCCTCCCTACTCCCTTGCCCTCTGGTCTGCCCGCTGTGGATGAAATTTCTCGTGACCTTTCCATCATATGGAGAGAGACCCAAAATTCTCTCTTACAGGCTTCTTCACGCATGAAGAAGTTCGCGGATAAGAAAAGAAGAGCTCCCCCCGTTTTTTCCCCTGGAGACAAGGTATGGCTCTCCGCTAAATATGTCCGTTTCCGTGTCCCTAGCTACAAGTTGGGACCACGCTATCTTGGTCCTTTCAAAATTTTGTGTCAAATTAATCCTGTCTCTTATAAACTTCTTCTTCCTCCCTCTCTTCGTATCCCTAATGCCTTTCACGTCTCTCTTCTCAAACCACTCATCCTCAACCGTTTTTCTCCCAAATCTGTTCCTCCCACTCCTGTTTCCGGCTCCTCGGACATCTTCTCGGTCAAAGAAATTTTAGCTGCCAAAAAGGTCAGAGGGAAAAATTTTTTTTTAGTGGACTGGGAGGGTTGTGGTCCTGAAGAGAGATCCTGGGAACCTGAGGACAACATCCTAGACAAAAGTCTGCTCCTCAGGTTCTCAGGCTCTAAGAAGAGGGGGAGACCCAAGGGGGGGGGTACTGTTACGCCGAGCGCTCCGGGTCCCCGCTCCTCCCCGGAGCGCTCGCTTCACTCTCCCCGCGGCAGCGCTCCGGTCACGTCCTCTGACCCGGGGCGCTGCGATTCCGCTGCCAGCCGGGATGCGATTCGCGATGCGGGTAGCGCCCGCTCGCGATGCGCACCCCGGCTCCCCTACCTGACTCGCTCTCCGTCTGTTCTGTCCCGGCGCGCGCGGCCCCGCTCCCTAGGGCGCGCGCGCGCCGGGTCTCTGCGATTTAAAGGGCCACTGCGCCGCTGATTGGCGCAGTGGTTCCAATTAGCGTGTTCACCTGTGCACTTCCCTATATCACCTCACTTCCCCTGCACTCCCTTGCCGGATCTTGTTGCCTTAGTGCCAGTGAAAGCGTTCCTTGTGTGTTCCTTGCCTGTGATTCCAGACCTTCTGCCGTTGCCCCTGACTACGATCCTTGCTGCCTGCCCCGACCTTCTGCTACGTCCGACCTTGCTTTTGCCTACTCCCTTGTACCGCGCCTATCTTCAGCAGCCAGAGAGGTGAGCCGTTGCTAGTGGATACGACCTGGTCACTACCGCCGCAGCAAGACCATCCCGCTTTGCGGCGGGCTCTGGTGAAAACCAGTAGTGGCTTAGAACCGGTCCACTAGCACGGTCCACGCCAATCCCTCTCTGGTACAGAGGATCCACTACCTGCCAGCCGGCATCGTGACAACTCGCTTGTAGGATTTATACACGCTCGTAGGATTTATGCTGTACGTAGGATCTATACAGTACATGAGCTCGTAGGATTTATACAGTACACGCGCTCGTAGGATTTGTGCTGTACACGGGCTCGTAGGATCTGTGTTGCACACTCTCTCGTAGGAATTATACTGTGCAGGCTCGTAGGGTTGTATTGTACATGTGCTCATGAGAACCATGCTGTTCGTGTGCTCGTGGCATACGTCTAGTACATGCGCTTGCGGTGCTTGTGCGGCTCTTGCGCTTGTAGCATTTGTGCCACACGTATGCTCGTACAGTGCATGTAGTGTTGTTCTGTGCATGGGTACGTGGTCATAGAATTACTACATGCATGTATTGTTTATCGGTTGTCGTTGGCCATACGCACATGCAGTTTGGTTGTGCATTTGCGCATATAGTTGTCCTGAGTATAGGTTCATCAAGTTTGTTGGTAGAGTCACTCATAGCTGTTAGATGGAACAGTTCTATACATATGCACATAGTTGTTCTGTACATATCTGTGTATAGTGGGGCCGGGCTTACGTATATAGTTTGTTCTGGGCTTTCGTGTACGCGCATTTAATTCATTCGGTCTATACGCTCAGGGTTTCCATGCATACTCTCATATAGTCTGTCCTGTGCATATGCTCATCCAGTTGGTTTGGACAGTTGCCCAGTTTGTTAGAGGACATATAGTTTTGTGCATACGCTCATATAACTTGTTCTGGGTGTTCGCTTACGCAGTTCGTTCTGTGCATGTAGTTAGCTTATGCATACAGGTCATTCGGTGAACACGTGCAGTGGTTCGGCCATACGTCCGTATGGTTCTTTCTCTGCACACGCGCATACAATTTGATCGGTGCATACGCTCACATAATTGTTAGGTGCTCACATAGTGTGTTCCGTACATACCAACATATAGTTTGTTCCCCGCATGTTCACATAGTTCGTTTGTGCATATGCCCGTATAGCTTGTGCATACGCGCACACAGTTCGTTCTCGGCATGCTCACTTAGTTCTATGCATATGCGCATAGTTGTTTCGGCATACGCTTACTTAGTTAGTCCATGCAGACGCACTCATAGTTTGTTCTGGCATACGTTCACTCAGTTAGTCCTGTGCATACGCGCAAATAGTTTGTTCTGTGCTTACGCTTATGTAGTTGCCAAGCGCACTCGCTCATAAAGTCTTGTGCATTCACTTACTTAGTCTGTTCCATGGACTTGCTCTGGTAATCGGTTTAAGTTGCTCAGTGTTTCTGCTAGTAGTTATTGTGATGTACATATTTGATAGTTTGGTGCATACACTCGCTCGTGTAGTTCATTCCAGCTCACGTTCATATGCTTTGTGCGGAACAGGTTCTCATATAGTTTGGTCGGTATATGCGGTCAAGGTGTCTGGTTTGGACATGTGGTCTGGGTGTTATTGATGAACACATGGTCTGGTTGGTTTGCCGGACCCACGTTCAGTGTCATGTGCAGCATATGTGCCAAGGAGTTATGCTTGGTATATGCTTACGGTATTCATACTCTGTACATGTTCATATACATTCAGCACATACGTTACTTTGGTTGAGGTTTTCAATTTCGGATTGACCAGTCACGTCTACAGGTCGGTCCGGATACAACCTGTCACGGCTTCAGGTTGGCGACAGTGTCATCACATACGTTGTGTTTAGGTAGCAGTTGGGTTAGGCTACAGGTATAGCTTTATTTTCGGATGCCACGTATATACGTCAATCATGGTTACGACCTGTCGCGGCTTGGCGGTGATACTTTTAGTTTTATAGTTAATTGAGTTTTCAGACCTGTCACGTCTACAGGTCGGTTCAGTTACTACTCGACACGGCTTTGGGTTGACGACAATGTTATGTGTTTTCACAAGTTCTTTTAGCATCGGGGGCCACGTATATACGTCAATCATGGTTACGACCTGTCGCGGCTTGGCGGTGATACTTTTAGTTTCATAGTTAATTGAGTTTTCAGACCTGTCACGTCTACAGGTCGGTTCAGTTACTACTCGACACGGCTTCGGGTTGACGACAATGTCATGTGTTTTCAACTTTCAGTTGAAGTTTTGGCTGTCTTAGCTTCAGGTTGATCATTATTTTGGTTATACATTGGTTGAGTGTCATGATCAGGCTTGCCGCATGAGTGGTGTCATCACCTGTCACGTCCACAGGTCGGTTACAGTTACAACCTAACACGGTTTTAGGTTGACGACTAGGTAGTTATGTTTTATGTACATATGCACTTGGTATTATGCATACGGTCAGGGTTTGGTTTGTAGCAAGTACTCGGAGGAGCTTACACACACACTTTACTTTTCTACTTGGTTTTATTGGGTTTTTGCCACTCTTCTCTTCATCTAGCACGATTAAGTTATACCTAGCAGTGGTTCAGCTCCACATCTCATTGGCACATTCCGACTTGGCCTCCTTGTTTCATTCGATACAGTTAAAGCGGCACTGAAAGGTGCGCTAAGGATCCAAGCATTCTTCCCATCAGCCTTTGTCGGCTGACTCGTTCAGACAGTTAGTAGATGTTCTAGACAGGACCCCCGTTGAGCTGCAAAGATAGTTTGTGTTGTAAAGCAGCTTTGTTTCTGGGTTACTATGGCTTCCTCAGACCTGGTGAGTTCTCTAGTAAAACGTAAAATGATATTTGTTGGAGACTGAGCCAACTGATATGGAATTCCGATCACTATTAGCTTGAGTTGAGCGCTACCAAAACATCGTTACCCGGGCAAGTCGTTACCATATGCTGCTTTTCCACATTTCATTTCATAGGTAGTGCCCGGTTCGTCTGCTACGTGACCTGTTGTTCACACGCCAGGGAGCCAGTAGGTCACAGCCGTTATTATTATTCTGAAGTTTTGCTCTCACCACTCCGCAATTCGTTAAAGTACGCATTTTAGTGATAGGCTTTGGGGGGTGACTCGGCTGTGATATCTGGACACCCCCTTCGCATCAGGTGCCTCCTCATCAGCATCACGTCAGGGGATGCCAGCCCGTGTGATTTGTAATTTGAGTCGCTGAAATCTAGCTCATACATGCGCCCATCCCCAATCCAAAGTCTGGAAGGTCCCAGGCTTTCCAGTTTCTGGTTCTGTAATGTTGTCTTATTTCATAAAACGTTTTTGTTTCAAATATTGAAGTTTTGCCCTCTATTTTATTCAGGTGTACCTACACGCGGCAGGATATGGCACAACTCAGACTGCCTGTTAGTTAGTATATCAGTGGTTAGGCTGTTAGGTAGGTACGCTACGCATTTGAGCCACCGATCACAAGTGTGAAGGCTGATGCAGTTAGCCTGTATTTGTGAGAGGGGGCGGGGTTAATCACTATAAGAACCCGCGGTGCCCCTAGCACAGTACGCCGCGGGTTCTTCACGTCCCACCCAACCCCCCCCCCCCCCCTCTTTTAAAAGATTAATTTAATCTCTTAGGAGTCTTTTTCTATCTAAGGTATGCCCTCTATTTTATTCAGGTGTACCTACACGCGGCAGTATATGGCACAACTCAGACTGCCTGTTAGTTAGTATATCAGTGGTTAGGCTGTTAGGTAGGTACACTACACATTTGAGCCACCGATCACAAATGAAGATATAAGACAGAGAGGATAATAACAAGATTTTAAATAGAAGATGATATCTAGCATAGACTCTTTAAAGGAAATCTGTCATCAGTATCACCCGCACTAACCTGTCATACAGGCTTGTACTGCGGGTGAAACTGATCAAAATTATACTGTCAAGCCGTTGCGCCGTTATTGCTGTTTTTCTTTTTATGAAAATTAGGTCCTTGGGGCATGAGCTGAGCTAGGACCGGAGCTGCAGGCACCCCACGTGATCTTCTGTTGGGCGGGCTCTCCGCCCGGCTCATCAGTATGCATGGCCTCCCTCCCTTTGGATAGGAGATAAGATGTCTAGGGGCAGAGTACCCCTTTAACCCTATTTCAGCTTCTAAATGAAACGTAGATAAAGATATGAAAGCAGACCACATCATAATTGATATTTGTTATGCACTTCTCTTGCTCATTTTACATGATAAATGTGCCCTGTTGACTCGAAATCACACTTCTCAGGTTTTCAAAGCTGTGACTAGTACTGTATTCCGAACTGAACACTGACTCCGCTCCCTTGGCGTTCCCTATTTCAAGAGACTAATTTCTCGAAAGAATGAATGAGTCCCAATCATGTGTCAAATTCTCAGGCAGCCTGTCGCTTTTTCTAAACAAACAAGCAAAGGTTCAACATGTAAACAGTGCTACAGAAGGCAACCATTATTATAAAATGTTCCAAAATATATTGTTTTTGATTGAACCAATGACTGTTGTCAGTATCATCTATGCTCAATCTTATTAAGGCCGCTCATTTACATTTTTCATAATTAAGCTGGTAAGAAGAGATGCTAACTCGTAAATGAATGTGCAACAAAGTATGGAACCCGATTTAATTTCATAAAGTCATTTTCATTTAGGTTCACTGTTGTTTACAGCATTCTTCGAGGCCCGGGCTGGGAAAATCTGAATCTGCCTCCAGAGAACCCAGCACTTCAAACACAGTAAGAAAGCTCATTTTTAATCTGTGCGTGTCTCTTTGTCTATAGTGTGCAGCCGAAAAATACAATATAAAAGCCTCACAAACAATAAGGTCAAAGAAATGGATCTCAATATTGTAGCATTTATTAGTGCTGAGGTCTGGCTGGTATCAATACATGTCAATGGGTTAATACCATTAGGCTTTCTGCTCATCCTCTAGGGACCATATATCTTGTTTGCGGAGAAGAGCATCTCCGCAATAACCTGCAGATTTCCAGTTCTATAATATAACCTGCTACAATTATTGATTTTGTGTGATCTGATGGACTGTAAATAGGACATGCAACATATTGATTATCTATTTTTCTTCCTAAATTGTAACTTTGCTCATGATCTAAAAAGTACAGATTACTCAAGAGGGCAGAAAGAACATTTGTAAGGATGTTAAAAAAAAAAATCCTACTAAAGGACATTTTCTGTCACACAAATTGGGTACTAGGTGATAAATGATTCCTCACAAGAGAGAATTTCTGTGCACTGCACCAGGGACTAAGCAGACGCTGTCAGTCTGCTGCCTGTCTCTGCTAATAAGAAAGAAGGTCAAGTAACAAATGATGTTTGTTGCATGTCTATGGCCATGTTTTGTAGAAGCCAGAGCTTTGTACATATATATAATACATTTCTACATTTAAGATACAAATGACATTTTAGTCACTCAAACAAGCATATATTTGACAAGTGATAAATATAGTAAAGGAGCAGTCAGTCTATAGAGGTACGTGAGATTTAATAGAAGAGTCTAAAGTCAATGCATTCTGGAAGACAAGACAAAGCTCGATACACTCTATGTTTGTTTTCTAAATTGCTTTGTCAAGCTAACACCATAGCGGAGTGAGGAATATGAACCTCTATCCTGCTAGGCAAGAATTAAAAAATGATCAAACATCCCAGATAAAAAAAATGGACAATAAATGATCCCCTGATAACAGGGGATACTGATGTCCTATTAGATGTCCTATTAGATTTTCTAATATGGTGTTGGTTACCAGGCAATATGAACCTTAGTGCAATCATTCATCTTAATTATGTATTACCCCAATCATCATTTTGTATGTGGATAGGAAGTGTAGAAAATACTGATGAAAATGAATGGGGGGGTGTTGTTTATTGTTTATTACAAATCTAAAAATGATCATGATGTCCCTGAGATTTAAAGGGGTACTAGGGGGAACTCAGGCACTTATCCCTTATCCACAGGAAAAGAAAAAAAGGGTCTGATTGTGGGGGTTTGACCTCTGGGCCCTCTGCAAACTGCTGTATGGGACCGGTCCCTACTTACCCGTCCTTGGCACGCTCCAGCCCCCAACCTTCCTGGCGTGGGCCTGCTAAGCCAAAAAACCAGTCGCAGCAATGTCTTGCCTCAGCTCGTGATTGGCTTAGCGGGCTGTCACTTGCCCAAGTTCAGGAAGGTGGAAGTCAGAGTGTGCCATGGGCGAGTAAGTAGGATAGGCCCCATACAGGAGATAGCAGGGGGCCCCAGCAGTTGGAACTCTCACGTTTAGACACTTACCCCTTTAATAATGTTGCCTTATACCAGTGTTTCCCAACCAGGGTGCCTCCAGGTGTTGCAAAACTACAACTCCCACAATGTCTGGAAAACCAAAGGGCTATCCAGGCATGCTGGGAGTTGTAGTTTTGCTACATCTGGAGGCACCCTAGTTGGGAAACACTGCCATATACTGATCAAAATTGATAGATTAATAGGTACAGTGTCCATTTCAGGACATCGTCAGTCATCAGCCATAACTCCGTCCCTCCCTCCTCCGTCATCCGAAACTCCCTTAGACAAAACACCGTCATCCCTCAGACGAAAAACTTTCTGCCATACAGCAGAGCCAAACCAGTGTCGGCTCTCTGATCTACGGGTTCTGCAATTATACATGCTATTCAGTGTCAGCTCTGCTGTACAGACTCAGTAGTCCATGTAGTGCCTGAAGTACACATGCAAATTTCACAGTTTGGACTCTGCTATACATCCTGTACAGCGTCAGCCATGCTATGCGACCGGAAGTTTTGTCTGAGGGAGAATTGTCTGAGGGATGATGAAGTTTTGGACGAGGGAGTTTCGAATTAGGGGAGTTGTGGTTTATGGATGATGGCGATTGGTGTGAGGGAGGAGGGGGGGACGCTGTTTTGTCTGACGGGGGGCGGAGTTACGGCTGATGACTGACGATGTCCTAAAATGGATGCTGTAATTAGGTATACATATCATAAAAGAAGATCATGCAGCCTCCCATTCCCCATTCCTGGCTAGACTTTTTACTATGGGAGAGGGGGTCGGAAGATGAAGGCTTTGCCAAAGTGTTGTTGAAAGGGTGTGGAGGGGGAAACAAATGAACCCCTCATTCAGTGATGAAACCATCTCAATCATTAAAGAACCATCTTTATCTTTCGTATGGTCCCCCCTCTTTGAGTGTATGTCACTGCATTGTTACAAGACACAGATATTATAGATAAATAGATTAAAGGAGTAGTCCACTTTTTTTATTCTATCCCGTCCGGGCTGCAAAATAAAAGAAAAACACACTTTCTCTTACCTGCCAACGAGCCCCCGGAGCTCCGGTATACCCCAGGTGTTCGGGTCCCCGGGCTGTATTCTTCTTACTTCCTGTTAGCCCGGCAACGTCATACGGAGCTTCAGCCTATCACCTGGCGCACGAGGGAGGCTGAAGCTCCGTATGACGTGCCGGGCTAACAGGAAGTAAGAAGAATACAGCCCGGGGACCGAACACCTGTACCGGAGTATACCGGAGCTCCGGGGGCTCATTGGCAGGTAAGAGAAAGTGTGTTTTCTTTTATTTTGCAGCCCGGACGGGATAAAATGAAAAAAGTGTGCACCGGGCTACTCCTTTAATGAAAAGTCTTATATTTCACTGATAAATCTATTAACCGGTTGCCTCAAAACGCCGTTTTTAATGCAGCAATATGGCAAGGGTATGAGCTCGCATCATACTCTCAGCAGCCAGGACATGTGGCTAATGCCTCACATCGATGATCAGGCCGATGTCTGGCATTAACTCTTTAGATGCAGTGATCAAAGTTGACCACAGCGTCTAAAAGTGCCAAAAACTACTGCCGGCAGCTCTAGGTAGCTGATCAGGGCCATTGCAATTGCAATGTCCCGATCAGCTGTAAGGATGGAGGGAAGCCTCTTATCTCCTTCCCTGCCGTCTGATCAGTGCTCCTGTGCTGCATCCAGCCATTGCACTCTGAAGCAATCGAGCACCGATATCACTGATCAGTGCTCTCCAATGGAGCAGCATTAATCAGTGTATGCAATCTAAAGATTGAGGATAAAAGTATCTTCTCTTATGGGGACTAAAAAATGTTAAATAAAGTGTAAAAAAAAAAAAAAGTTAATAAATATTAATTAACCCCTTCTCTTATAGAAGTTTGAATCATTTCCCCATTTGTAAAATAAAATTATGTAAACAAAAATAATTATATAAACATATGTGGTATGCTGGGCATTCCCCAGCTGGCTCGTTGTCACTGAAGCCTGCACGAGCTGTGCCTCGCCATGCCCCACACGCACTTCTTGAGTTTGTTCTCCTGGCCGGGAGGGGACCAAACTAACTATTTGACTTGTGCAGGGAACAGAACCTATTGGCTGTTTTTTCAATCACATTAAAACATATAAAGATATATCTAAGGAGAATGAAAAGTAAGACGCGGATCACTCACCACAATTCTGTGTACTTTATTCAAAAGCGTGGACGGTGGCCATACATGGACGGATGGAGAAGGCAGGGCAGTAGTCCGTCCGGAGCGACTGCGCCGTTTCACGCTCTCTGGGCATTTCCTCAGGCCCGGAATTGGTCAATTCCGGGCCTGAGGAAATGCTCAGAGGGTGTGAAACAGCGCAGTTGCTCCGGACGGGGCTCCACAACACCTACTGACCTGCCTTCTCCATCCGTCCATGTATGGCCATAGGGGGCTATAACACTGCGCACACTGATCTATTACCCTTATCCCTGAAAAGCCATAGCTTTGCATGGATCAGCAAGATAGGGGCTCGGTTGCTCAAGCCTGTAGTTCAAGCAAGGTAAGGGGATCTCCGCTCGTGTCCTAGCTGATCGGGACATCGCGATTTTATCGCGATGTCCCGATCAGCCCGACTGAGCTGCCGGGAAGCATTTACTTTCATTTTTACACGAGGCAATCAACTTTGATCACCGCCTCTAAAGGGTTAATAGTGCGCGGCAAAACGATCGGTGCTGCACGCTATTAGCCCAGGGTCCCGGCTATCGTTAGCAGCTGGGACCGACCCGGTGTGATGTGGAGTCACAGTGTGACCCCGTTTAAAACACCGGGACCGGGCGCCCTTCATCCTGAAGGAGTTAAACATTTAGTAATCAACCTGTACGTTGACTGCAAATAAAGTTGCTTTCTACTGGACATTTGGGGTCATGTTTTCTCATTCTTCTCTTTAATTTATTATATTTTTAGAGTTTTTCTTTTTTTTTTTTTTTTTTTTTTTTACAAAATGAGGAAATATTGTTAACTTCATTTTTTTTTTTTTTGTTATATTGAGATACAGTATACCTGCAACAAGTTAATGTTATAGTGCACAAAAATATATTTTCAACCAGTTGTTTGGCATAACAACAACATTTTTAAATTAGCGAAGCAGAATAATAATACCGTTATTTCAATTGTTTTCAATGGTAATACATTTTCTTACAATTCTATAATAAGCCTCTCATAAATGTAGTAATGCCACCATTAGCGGTATTACAATCGATTTTCCAAGCACAGAACTGGCTGTTCTAGGGGTCCCTCATAGATTGCAGTCACAGATAAAAAAAAACTACAAGGACTCTTACACAGAAAGATTAGTAGACATGAAGAACCAGCAAAATAAAAGCAGATATCTATATGACATGCAAAGGCTGAGGAAAGCGATGTGATAACTACAATGGACATTATAATGGCTAATAGTGGTTGTCACCTAGCAGGGAATAGGAATGAATAGAATCAATGAATAAACTATTACAAGAGTTCACACAAGACGGACTTTTATGTGCAGCTACTTTTTAGAGGGAGGACCCACTCTCAAGCATATATTCAATAATATACATAGTTGCTGACAAATAATCAGAATTGCTGATTTAAATAGTTTTCTTCATTTAAATATAAGTTCTTTTTACGTAAAAATGATGCTTCTCCACTGGCTGGAAATCACCAGGGTCCAATAAATGTCAGAAGTACAGCGCACTTTAGGTTCACAAGTAGCTTAGTATAGATTTGGCTGCTTCCTCTAAATTTCATAGATTTTTTTTTAATGGGGACTTTGGCAGTCAGTATTGCTATCAAGTAGTGATCTGCAATTATACATGCAAGCACAAGAGGATCTGGCAATGTTCCCAAGGAGTGTACAGAAACTTGGCTGTCAGGATGGCATAAACAGATCCTGTTCAAGTGCTTTGTTATTTTGTGGCAGCTCAATTATTGCTTTAATTGTTAGCAACAAGCAGGCAGAGATCTATTAATATCTATTAAACTCAAGGAAGTATGGGCACAAGTGAAGACTTTTAATTGTAGTAATCTCATAATTACTCTGTTGACTTTCAGATATATTTCTTGTCTATCGTGGTGTCATGCACTCAATCCCTGCTGGAAGCTGTAAATGCTCCATAAAATGTTTTCAAATCAGCTAGTGACAGAAAGTTATACAGATTTGTAAATTACTTATATTTAATAATTATAAGCCTTAAAACTTCTAGTATTTATCAGCTTCTGTATGCTTCAGATAAAGTGATGTAGTTCTTTCTAGTCTGACCACAGTGCTCTCTGCTGACACCTCTGTCCGTGTCAGGAACTGACCAGAGCAGGAGAGGTTTGCTATGGGAATTCGCTTCTGCTCTGGACAGTTCCTGAAATATACAGAGGTGGCCGCAGAGAGCACTGTGGTCAGGTTAGGAAGAACTACACAATTTCCTATGTAGCATACAGCAGCTGATAATTTACAAATCTGTATAACTTTCTTTCACCAGTTGATTTGCAATAATTTTTTCCCTCCAAAGTGCTTGACCCTTTTTCATATGTACAAGAAAAATTCTAAGATCATTTTTAAAGGGGTTATCCAACATAAGGAGATTTTAGTACTTACCCGCCAGCAGTAATGGACATGCATAGGAAAAATGTGTGCTTGCCTTGAGGCTAAATGGCTAAGTTGTGCATCCACCATAACGCTGCTACTTTTTATTGTGAAATGGCTATTTCCTGTTTTAGTTCTCTCCCTCCAACAAGAGTCCCAGGATCTCTTGTTTGTAAGTGTGAGGTCACTTTTCTTCCTCCTACACATCAGCCACCCCACCTGTTGCAGCAGCACAGCAGAGCTGCCTTGCATGCTGTGCTGTGCTTAAAACTACAATTCCCTCCCACCCAGAGATCGATCCACTCATTGAAGCTCAGACAGGCTCCCTTTCAACACCTGACTAGTGATGTAATGTCTCAGACCTCACAGCAACCTGGTAAAAGCTAAGACAACACTCATTTTGTATGCTGCTAAAAATGAACATCAGGGCAAAGATCACAGAATAATTGCCAGACCAGGCATCAAACACAGGTACAGACACTATATTATGAACTACACTAACTTTACAGCCCCTGTAGCATAGTCAAATAAAAAAAATACTGGAATACCCCTTGAATACCATTTTGCATACACGCCAACATTTGAATCTCAAATCACATCTAATTTTAAAGGGGTACTCTGCTAAAAACATATTTTCCTCCCAAAGGATAGGGGATAAGATGTTAGATCGCTGGGGTACTGCCGCTGAGCACCCCGCGATCTCTGGGCCGGCACTGGCGGCATCTGGAACACGGAAGCTTGCAGTTCCCTGTTCATGACATCACACCACGCCCCCTCCATTCATGTCTAGCCATCACGCCTTCTCCCATAGACGTGGAGTGGAGTTCGCTCCATACACCAAATGACAGGGGTGCCACAGAGGAGATCACGGGAGTTCCCAGCGGCAGGACCCAGCGATTAGACAACTTATCCCCTATCCTTTAGATAGGGCAGTGTTACCCAACCTTTTTCGGCTCAGGGAACCCCTTGAAAAAAAACTTCCGTGGCGAACCCCTACCGAAGTTGACAAGAAAAAAAAAGAGTAAACAGCAGCAATGCAATGCACAATATTTATTTACCTGTGGGTATGCAGATTACAGTGCTGCTTTATACAGCAACTCACAAGTGACGCCTTCTAAAATATCAGCATCGTTCCTTTCTCTTCTCCATCTGGTCCGGGCCATCATGATGATTTCTTCCAGCCACAATTCTTCACTGTTAAACCTGCAAAACAAACCTATTAGGCTCTGCACTTTTCAAGCATCAGCCTCCAGATTTCACTTTTACAAGTGAGGAGGAATACGGGTGTGTATAAATGTAAAGGGGTAACAGAGGTGTGCCGAAAGGTGTACATGGGTGACAGAGGGGTGTACATGGGTGACAGAAGGGTGTTGGGGGTGTAGAGGAGTGTACATGGGTGACAGATGGGTGTACATCGGTGACAGATGGTTGTAGAAGAGTGTCCATGGGTGACAGGGGGGTGTAGGGGGTGTAGAGGAGTGTACATGGGTGACAGAGGGGTGTACAGGGGTGGCAGAGGGGTGTACATGGGTGACAGAGGGGTACTGGGGGTGTAGATGAGTGTACATGGGTGACAGAGGGGTGTTGGGGGTGTATAGGGGTGTACATGGGTGACAGGTGAGTGTACAGGGGTGGCAGAGGGGTGTACAGGGGTGACAGGTGTGAACATGGGTGACAGAGGGGTGTACATGGGTGACAGAGGGGTGCTGGTGGTGAAGAGGGGTGTACATGGGTGACAGATGGGTGTACATAGGTGACAGAGGGGTGTAGAGGGGTGTACAGGAGTGACAAGGTGGAAATAGAGGGGTGGAGAGGGGTAACAGAGGGACAGAGGGGTGAATAGTGGGGGTTGGACATTGGTGATGGGGGGTAGACTGGGGGGTGGTCATAGGGGTGGTGAACATGGGTGACAGGGGCGGACAAGGTGGACATGGATGACAGGAAAGTGGAAAAGGGTGAAAGGGGGTAACAGAGGGGTGACAAAGGGGGATGGACAGGGGTGACAGAGGGGAGAGGGTGCATTACCTTAATTAAGCTGACCTGAGCCGTCCTTCAGCGGGGGGGCCGAGAAGGGGGCCAGGTAGAATCAGGCGGGCCGGGAAGATAATCCGGGGGGCTGGGAAGATAATCCGGGGGGCAGGAAGATAGTCCAGGAGGCCAGTGGGAAGATGATCTGGGGGGGCCGGCGGGAAGATAGTCTGGGGTGGTGGCGGGAGTATAGTCCGGGGGACTGGCGGGAAGTTAATCAGGGGGCCGGCGCACCATGCCCTGCATTTCTCCCCTTCCCGGCCTGCACGCCTGCGACTCACTCACGGCACCACAGGGGGGAGGGGGTCGCAGTGTGCGCAGTGCGCACATACACACACTGCGCACGCAGGCTTCCCTTCCCTCCTGCGCCGCCATGATTCCCAGGCACGCATGCCAGGGCGGGAGATTTAAAAAATATGTAAAATTACCTGCTGGAGCCCGCGGAACCCCTGGCAGTTCTCAGGGGAACCCCGGTTGGGAATCACTGGGATAGGGGATAAGATGTTTTCAGTGGACTACCCCTTTAAGTCCTGCCCATTCAACATGGGACACCCCAATCGGTGCAAAATGCATTTTAGGATAATGTATCATCCATTTGTGGCCCAGATCATAGACGAGTCCTGCGAAAATAGGAACTTTTGGCAACTGTGTATTGTTTTTAGTGCTTATGTCAGGATAGAGGGCAATTTCAAGTTGGTTCACATTTTTATTTCAGCTAACAATTTACTTTATATGGTGCAGTGAGACAAAGAAAGCTATAAGCTGGGGAGTAAACAGCAATGCTCAAAAGTTTTGTTTTTTAAATGACAGTGACACTATAACCCCTTAAGGACCCATTTTCAACTTAAGGATTCAAAACTATCTTCGTTTTTGCATTTTCGTTATTTCCTCCTCCTTATCTTCTAAATATCATAATGCATTCAATTTTGCACCTACAGACCCATATAAGGGTTTGTATTTTTATCACGGCGTCTAAAGTGTTAATGCCAAGTATCGACCCGATCGGTGGTGCCCAGCATTAGCCTTGGGTCCTGGCTGCCCGTAGCACCCGGGACCCACTGGGTTTAACCTGTTCTCCACTTGCGAGTACGTACAGGTACGCCCTGAGTCCTTAAAGGGGTTATCCAGGAAAAAACTTTTTTTTATATATCAACTGGCTCCAGAAAGTTAAACAGATTTGCAAATTTCTTCTATAAAAAAAATCTTAATCCTTTCAGTACTTTTCTGTCTAAGTACTCTCTGATAACACGTGTCTCAGGAACCGCCCAGTTTAGAAGCAAATCCCCATAGCAAACCTCTTCTAAACTGGGCGGTTCCTGAGACACGTGTCATCAGAGAGCACTTAGACAGAAAAGAACAACCTTAACTTAAGAAGCTCATAAGTACTGAAAGGATTAAGATTTTTTAATAGAAGTCATTTACAAATCTGTTTAACTTTCTGGAGCTAGTTGATATATAAAAAAAAGTTTTTCCCTGGATAACCCCTTTAACCCCTTCATGACCCAGCCCATTTTCACCTTCATGACCTGGGCATTTTTTGAAAATCTGACCACTGTCACTTTAAACATTAATAACTCTGGGATGCTTTTACTTATCATTCTGATTCCGAGATTGTTTTTTCGTGACATATTCTACTTTATGTTATTGGTAAAATTTCACTGATATTTGCATCCTTTCTTGGTAAAAAATCTAAAAATGTCATGAAAATTTTGAAAATGTAGCATTTTTCTAACTTTGAAAGTCTCTGCTTGAAAGGAAAATGGATATTCCAAATAAATTACATATTGATTCACATATACAATATGTCTACTTTGTGTTTGCATAAAAAAAATTGACAAGTTTTTACTTTTGGAAGACACCAGAGGGCTTCAAAGTTCCGCAGCAATTTTCCAATTTTTCTCAAGATTTTCAAAATCGTAATTTTTCAGCGCCCAGTTCAGGTTGGAAGTGGATTTTAAGGGTCTTCATAAAATGACCCCATTATCCCCCCCATAAATGACCCCATTATAAAAACTGCACCCCCCAAAGTATTCAAAATGACATTCAGTAAGTGTTTTAACCCTTTAGGTGTTTCACAGGAAAAGCAGCAAAGTGAAGGAGAAAATTCTAAATCTTAATTTTTTACACTCGCATTTTCTTGTAGACCCAATTTTTGAATTTTTACAAGGGGTAAAAGGAGAGAAATCCCCCTAAAATTTGTAACCCAATTTCTCTCGAGTAAGGAAATACCTCATATGCGTATGTAAAGTGTTCGGCGGGCGCAGTAGAGGGCTCAGAAGGAAGGAGCGACAATGGGATTTTGGAGAGTGAGTTTTTCTGAAAGGGTTTTTGGGGGGCATGTCCCATTTAGGAAGCCCCTATGGTGCCAGAACAGTGGACTCCCCACATGTGACCCCATTTTGGAAACTATACCCCTCATGGAATTTAATAAGGGGTGCAGTGAGCATTTACACCCCACTGGTGTTTGACAGATCTTTGGAACAGTGGGCTGTGCAAATCAAAAATTTTATTTTTCATTTTCACAGACCACTGTTCCAAAAATCTGTCATACACCAGTGGGGTGTAAATGCTCACTGCACCCCTTATTACATTCCGTGAGGGGTGTAGTTTCCAAAATGGGGTCACATATGGATATTTATTGTTTTGCGTTTGTCAGAACTGCTGTAACAATCAGCCACCCCTGTGCAAATCGCCTCAAATGTACATGGGGCACTCTCCCTTCTGAGCCTTGTTGTGCGCCCCCAGAGCACTTTGCGCCCACATATGGGGTATCTCCATACTCGGGAGAAATTGCTTTACAAATTTAGAGGGTCTTTTTCCCTTTTAACTCTTGTGAAAATGAAAAGTATAGGGCAACACCAGCATGTCAGTGTAAAAAATTTATTTTTTTACACTAACATGCTGGTATAGACCCCAACTTCATCTTTTCATAAGGGGTTAAAGAAGAAAAAGCCCCCCAAAATCTGTAAGGCAATTTCTCCCGAGTACGGCGATACCCCATATGTGTCCCAAAACTATTGCCCTGAAATACGACAGGGCTCCAAAGTGAGAGAGCGCCATGCGCATTTGAGGCCTGAATTAGGGATTTGCATAGGGGTGGACATAGGGGTATTCTATGCCAATGATTCCCAAACAGGGTGCCTCCAGCTGTTGCAAAACTCCCAGCATGCCTTGACAGTCAATGGCTGTCCGGCAATATTGGGAGTTATTATTTTGCAACAGCTGGAGGCTCCGTTTTGGAAACAGTAGCGTACCAGACGTTTTTCATTTTTTGGGGGAGGGGGGGGGCTGTGTAGGGGTATGTGTATATGTAGTATTTTTTACTTTTTATTTTAGGTTAGTGTTAGTGTAGTGTAGTGCTTTTAGGGTACAGTCACATGGGCAGAGGTTCACAGCAAGTTTGCCGCTGGAAGTTTGAGCTGCAGCGCAAACTTTGCACCATCTCAAACTTGCAAGACTCACTGTAAACCAACGCCCATGTGAGTGTACCCTGTACATTCACATTGGGGGGAGGGGGCAAACATCCAGCTGTTGCAAACTCCGAGCATGCCCTTTGGCTGTCCGTGCATGCTGGGAGTTGTAGTTTTGCAACAGCTGGAGGCACACTGGTTTGGAAACACTAAGTTAAGTAATAAACTTTCAAGTGTTTTGCAACCAAACTTAGTGTTTCCAAACCAGTGTGCCTCCAGCTGTTGCAAAACTACAACTCCCAGCATGCATGGTCTGTCAGTGCATGCTGGGAGTTATAGTTTTGCAACAATTGCAACAGCTGGAGGCACTGAGGTAGGAAACGGACAATGTTTCCCAACTAGTGTGCCTCCAGTTGTTGCAAAACTACAACTCCCAGCATGCCCAGACTGCCCAGGCATGCTGGAAGTTGTAGTTCGGCAATATCTGAAGGATCAGATGTTGCCGAACTACAACTTCCAGCATGCTTGGGCAGTCTGGGCATGCTGGGAGTTGTAGTTGTGCAACATCTGGAGGTCCACAGTTTGGAGACCACTGTATAATGGTCTCCAATCTGTGCTCTTCCAAATGTTAGAGAACTACAACTCCCAGCATGCCTGGACAGACTGAGCATGCTGGGAGTTGTAGTTTTGCAACATCTGGAAGAGCACAGATTGGAGACCATTATACAGTGGTCTCCAAACTGTGGACCTCCAGATGTTGCAAAACTACAACTCCCAGCATGCCCAGAAAGCCAAAGGCTGTCTGGGCATGCTGGGAGTTGCAGTTTTGAAACTCCCAGAGGCAGCAGTGAGATCGCTTTACGGCGATCTCACTGCTGCCAATGAAGATGCCGCACTGCTGCCGGAAACTCACCTCCGGGACGCACCACCCCCGGGACTTCCTGGAGGACGCCGCTCGCCGCCGGGACCGCTCGGGACACCGCTCGGACGGGTAAGTGACGCCGGGGGACGGGTCAGGGACACTTAGCAGAGCGGTGTGTGTCCCGATCCCCGTGATCCGGACTCACACACCGCGCTGCTAAGTATTTTCATAGCGAAACGCTGCTATCAGCTAGTCAGATTTGACCAGCTGATAGCAGAGATCGCTGGGGGGGGGGGGTGGGGGATGAAACCCCCCGTGGTCGCATGGTAAGATGGCTGGCTATCAGTGATAGCCACCATCTTTCCGGGCGCTGCGGGATGCCGCGAGTAGCGGCAAAAATGTTCATGACGTACCTGTATGTCATGGGTCGGGAACACCTTGCCACCCATGACGTACAGGTATGTCATAGGTCGGGAAGGGGTTAAAGAGTGTTCATTTAAATTATGTTTTTTTATTTATTGTGTCAGCTGCCATGTAGAGGAAGTCACTACATGTATTTTTAGAGGGCTGGACAGGGATGGAACACCAAATTAATATGCTTTATACACTGTAGAAATTAAGGGAAACAATATAAATTACCATATGGTACAAATGATTTAGGCAGGTGTCGAGAAAATGTTGCAAAGTAAGAATGCTTTCATCAGGGGCGTACCTAGAGCATTTGGCACCCGGGGCGGACCCTTTGTTTGGCACCCCCCCCACACACACACACACACACACGCACCCCCCCTTAATTACACCCCCTCCCTCCCCTCCGGGGGCCCCCGGACCAAAAAAAAAGGCAAGGGCCCCTGCTAGGCTCTGCAGCTCGTCAATCTTCTGCCACGCTCCTGTTCCACCCATATCCCACACACAATAAACTAAAATGTATATATGTAAGAAACACTTTAACGTAGGTACATTTCCATGAACAATAATACTGGTATACAAGGAGTAAATTTATACCACCACACAATAACTGGATAATACCGCCATACTGTACTGAATAAAACCACTATATACAGACCACTATACTATAAAGAATCTGTGTACAATATAAGTGATTATATACAGGACCATATGGTGGTAGATATCAGCTGTACACAGGATGCATATACCATATAAGTGATTACAGTTACATTTTGGGACTCACAATTACGTCTTTTCTGATCAGCGGCGTCCTCTTTCCTTTTCTTCTCCGTCCGGATAAGACCGCCATGTGGATCTCTTAACATCTGCAGGAAAAACATGTCAGACTCTGCATATATTCAGTGCCCTCCTCTACACAATCTTTCTATAGGCCCACAAACTGTAATAATGCCCTCCTTGGTGTCCTGCACAGTAAAAGGGCAGGTAGGTAGGTAGCCCGGTAACCCCCTCTTTCCCATAGGTATATGCAGAGTTACACCCCCTCTTTCCCATAGGTATATGCAGAGTTACACCCCCTCCCTCTCTTTCCCATAGGTATATGCAGAGCTACGCTACACCCCCCCCCCCTCTTTCCCATAGGTATATGCAGAGTTACACCCCCCCCTTTCCCATAGGTCTATGCAGAGCTAAACCCCCCACCCCCTCTTACCCATAGGTATATGCAGAGCTACACCCCCCCCCCCCTCTTTCCCATAGGTATATCGGTTCATACCGAATACCACATTTTTTGGGCTGCACGATATGAATTTTCCCCCATACCGCAATACCGGTTGTGCCCTCCCCCTCGGGAATGTATTATCAGCCTAGCACAGCGCTGTCCCCACATCGGGGAATTAATCCTATGTTACCCGCCAGCACTGTTCTGCTCCCCCCAATTAATGATCAGCCCAGCTGGGTACTACTCACATATGTCAAGCAATGCCCTCCTCCTCTTTGTTGGGGACCGCCGGGCGCTGGAACTCTATACTGTACGCCAATGGTCTCCAACCTGCAGACCTCCAGATGCTGCAAAACTACAACTCCCAGCATGCCCGGACAGCTGGCGATGGAACTCTCTGTACGCTAGTGGCCAACGGCTGTCCGGGCATGCTGGGAGTTGTAGTTTTGCAACAGCTGGAGGTCCGCAGGTTTGAGACCACTGCTGTACGCTGTATCCCTATGCCCGGGCTGCATAAGATACAGAAAATAAACTTAACTCACCCACGTCGGCCGCACGCTGGGGACAGGAACGCCGGACAGCCGTCAGCCTATCACCGGCCAGAGCGATGCCCCGCCCTGGCCAGTGATAGGCTGAGCCCACTGTCATGTATGAAGCCGGCTTCTTACATGACAGTGGGCTCAGCCTATCACTGGCAGGGGCGGGGCATCGCTCTTGCCGGTGATAGGCTGACGGCTGTCCGGCGTTCCCGTCCCCAGCGTGCAGCCGACATGGGTGAGTTAAAAGTTTATTTTCTGTATCTTTTGCAGCCCGAGCATAGGGATACAGAGTACAGCAGTGGTCTCAAACCTGCGGACCTCCAGCTGTTGCAAAACTACAACTCCCAGCCAACGGCTGTCCGGGCATGCTGGGAGTTGTAGTTTTGCAACAACTGGAGGTCCGCAGGTTGGAGACCACTGGCGTACAGTGAGTTCCATTGCCGGCAGCCCCAAACAAAGAGGAGGAGGACAGTGCTTGACATATGTGAGTAGTGCCCCGCTGGTCTGATCATTAATTGGGGGGAGCAGAACAGTGCTGGCGGGTCACATGATTTTGGGGGGGGGGAAGCCCAACGCCGCGCGCGGGCCACATGATAGGGGCGCGGGGGGTTCAGAACAGCGCTGGCGGGTCACATGATTTTGGGGGGGGAATACTGTTATATACCGTGGAACCGCCGTTAGTTAAAAAAAATACAGTGATACACATATATGGTCATACCGCCCAGCCCTAGGTATATGCAGAGCGCCCCCCTTCCTTATAGGTATATGCAGAGCACCCCCCCTCCCCCTTCCCTATAGGTAAATGCAGAGCACCCCCTCCCTCTCCTCTATAGGTAAGTGCAGAGCACCCCCCTTCCCTATAGGTAAATGCAGAGCACCCCCCCTTCCCTATAGGTAAATGCAGAGCACCCCCCCCTCCCCTATAGGTAAACGCAGAGCACCCCCCCCTCTCCCCCCTTCCCTATAGGTAAATGCAGAGCACCCCCCCCTCTCCCCCCTTCCCTATAGGTAAATGCAGAGCACCCCCCCCTCTCCCCCCCCTTCCCTATAGGTAAATGCAGAGCACCCCCTTCTCCCCCCCTTCCCTATAGGTAAATGCAGAGCACCCCTCCCTCTCCCCAATAGGTAAATTCAGATCACCCCCCTACCCTCTCCCCCCCTTCCCTATAGGTAAATGCAGAGCACCCCCCCTCTCCCCAATAGGTAAATTCAGAGCACCCCCCCTCCCTCTCCCCCCCTTCCCTATAGGTAAATGCAGAGCACCCCCCCCCCTCTCCCCAATAGGTAAATTCAGAGCACCCCCTCCCCCCCTTCCCTATAGGTAAATGCAGAGCACCCCCCCTCTCCCCCCCCCCTTCCCTATAGGTAAATGCAGAGAACCCCCCCTCTCCCCCCCTTCCCTATAGATAAATGCAGAGCACCCCCCCCCTCTCTCCCCCCTTCCCTATAGGTAAATGCAGAGCACCCCCCCTCTCCCCCCTTCCCTATAGGTAAATGCAGAGCACCCCCCCCTCTCCCCCCTTCCGTTTAGGTAAATGCAGAGCACCCCCTCCCCTTCCCTCTCCCCCCCCTTCCCTATAGGTAAATGCAGAGCACCCCCCCCTCTCCCCCCCCCTTCCCTATAGGTAAATGCAGAGCAAAAAAAAAAAAGGATGCTCACCTGATTTCCCACGTAGCGATCTCCTCAGCTGCAGGGGCCCGCGTCTTCTCCCCTCCACCGTACAGGCGCCGGATGAGTGATGTCACCGGCGCCTGTACTGCGTGCTGCGTGGGGGCGGAGGTCACGTCTCCTCTGTGTAAGCTGCAGATGCGGCTCACACAGAGGGGACACCTTCTCCTGTATGTGCGTGTATCGCGCATACAGGAGAATGTAGCGCTGTCAGCTGGGGATCTGGGACGAGTGTCCCGGACCTCAGCAGCGGCGGCGGCGGGTCAGTCCGTCCCTGGCACCCCCCTTGAGAGTGGTACCCGGGGCTGGCCGCAGCCCCCGCCCCCCCCCCCCCCCCCCCCCCGTTGGTACGCCACTGGCTTTCATACATAGAAGTGTTGCTAGTTTATTTTGACCAATTAACAAAATGCAAAGTGAATAAACTGAAGAGAAATCTTTGCTTTTTAAACTGCATACATTCTTTTACCCTTGAACAGAAACTCGGCAAGGAGGTTGTTCCAAACATCTTGGAGAACTAACCACAGATCTGCTTAGATCCGCTTAGTCCAGCTTCTAAAGAATGAAGTTGTCTTGTGGCTATTTTGTATGTCTACACTGAGGTATTATGGACATGTAAAGGGTTAATGTGATTGTTATTGGTCACATGACTCTCTTATGTCAGTTTCTGCGTAGAAACTTATGGAAAGACTGAGGAAGGAGTTCCCTAGTCAAATCCCTAGTGCTGGACCCAAAAGAATACAGTTCAGTCTGGTTCTAGCAAGGGAAGGGAAAGGAAGTTTTTCAGCTCTGCTTCTGCTAGGTAGACCAGTTGAGTCAGAGTTTCATCTGCTAGGTCCTGTCAGTAACATTAGGCCTAGTCAGCAATCTGCTAAAGTTAAAGCCTGCTGCAAGGAAGAGGTGTGTGAATACACCTGTAGACATCATTGTGGCTTTATAATTTGTAATATCTTCTTCACACTCCTGGGCTACGGCAACTTCACTTTGTGACTTTATACTTATGTACAGTGTGAATGTGGGGGCTCTTCTTGCTCACTATGGGAGTGGCTGAGGTGTAAATTATGGGGGTAAGATATTTAAGAGTGAGAATGTGGAAAGAGGACGGAAGAGGAAGAAAAGGTTTTGAAGGAATTGTATGTAGTTATATGCAGTGTGATGACTCGCTCTTGCAAATAGGTGCAGTTGCAGTACAGAGGCAAGGAAACAGTACTTTTCAAATCACAGTGTTTTATTCTTGTCCTTGGCCTGGCACATCCACTTAAGGGGGGAATGATCTGTCACAAGACAAAACTTCCTGCCCAACAGATAATAGCAGAGAGACTCGAGTGCCCACTTAATGGCCAGGCACTCTCTCTCCACTATACTATACCAGGTATCTGCCAGGGTCAGTTTGCGGCTAAGAAAGACAACGGAATTCTCTTCCCCGTTGATTTCCTGGGAGAGTACAGCACCGGGTCCTACCTCAGAGGCATCGGTCTGTACCACAAATTCCCTTTTGAAGTCGGGTGTCACCATCACCGGAGACCCACATAGGGCTGACTTCAAAGCGGCTGACTTCATGGCGGACTTGCGTCCCTTCAGGAGGTCTGTTAAGGGCGCAGCTACCGTAGCAAAATGGGGGATGAACCTCATATAGTAACCCACCATTCCAAGGAACGACTTCACCTGTCGGGTAGTGGCAGGTCGGGACCAATTCCGGATGGCCTCTATTTTGTTTACCTGGGGTTTGACAATTCCACGCCCAATGAAATACCCAAGTATTTGGTCTCTTCTAACCCTATGGTACAATATCCATTAGCCTTTGGAACGTAGCGGGAGCGCCATGTAGACGAAAGGGTAAGAATTTGTACTGAAAAAACCTTCTGGTGTGACAAAGGCCGATTTCTCTTTGGCAGCCTCCGTCAAGGGCACCTGCCAGTACCCTTTGGTGAGGTCCAAAACAGAAAAATAACGAGCCTGTCCTAGTCTTTCAATAAACTCATCAACTCGGGGCATGGGATATGCATCAAACTTGGACACCTCATTAAGTTTGCGGAAATCGTTACAGAACCGCAACGTGCTGTCTGGCTTGGGTATTAAGACTATCGGACTGGCCCACTCACTCTTTGATTCCTCTATGACATCCAGTTTTAACATTTGCTGTACTTCTTCCGAGATGGCTTGTCGACGCTACTCAGGTACCCGGTGTGGTTTCAACCGAATTTTAACCTGGGGTTCAGTGACAATGTCATGGCGGATTACAGAAGTATGTCCAGGAATGTCTGAGAACACATCAGTGTTCTTACTGACAAACTCCCTGGCCTCCTGAGTCTGTGCAGGGGAAAGGCTGTCAGCAATTTTCATTGTGGCAACTGCTTCCCTCGCACCAGACTGAGGGACGAAAAACTCCACACCTAACAAACCTGGCCGGGAACTGCCATCCACACTAGTCTCCCTATCTTTCCAAGGTTTCAACAAGTTTACCTGGTACACTTGCTCTGGCTTACTTTGCCTGGGCTGGTGTACCCTGTACGTCACCTCCCCTACCTTTTCGATCCCTTCGTAGGGTCCCTGCCCTCTAGCCAGAAATTTACTGTTGACTGTTGGTACCAGAACCATAACCCGATCTCCCGGGTTAAAATTTTAAACCTGATCCTGACGATTATAAACTCTGCTTTGAGCTCGCTGAGCTGCCTCCATATGTTCCCTAACCAAGGGCAACACTGTTTCCATCCATTCCTGCAGCTGAGTGACATACTCAACTACACTTTTGTGCAGTGTGGGCTGTTGTTCCCACGCTTCTTTAGTCATGTCTAACAGACCACGCGGATGTCTGCCATATAGCAGTTCGAAGAGTGAGAACTCAGTAGAAGCCTGGGACACTTCTCGCACTGCAAACAAGTAAAAGATCCCAATTTTTTCCATTTCTAGCCACCACCCGCTTTAACATATTTTTTATGTTTTGTTAAACCTTTCTACCAAGCCGTCCATCTGTGGGTGATACACGGAGGTCCGTATCTGTTTCATCTGCAGTAACTTACTGAGCTCCTTTATTACCTTTGACATAAACGGGGTGCCCTGGTCAGTCAATACCTCTTTTTAGGTAAGCCCACTCCGGAAAACAACTCCATTAGTTCCTTAGCTGAGGTATGTTATAGAGGTAGTGCCTCGGGATACCGAGTCGCATAGTCCAGGACTACCTGGATGTGTTGGTGCCCCCTAGCGGATTTTGGCCATGAGCCTACCAGATCCATAGCGATCTGTTCGAATGGGACCTTGATAATCAAAAGAGGGACCAGGGGACTATGGTAATGAGGCTGGGGGCTAGTGATTTGGCAGGTTGGGCAAGATTTACAATACCTTTTGACCTCTTCATACACACTGGGCCAGTAAAAGAGCTGCAAAATTGGGCTAACTCTAACACCAGCCTCCGATGTGCTTTAGGCACCACCAATTGTTCCACATTTTCACCCCGAAGTTGGTTTACCTGGTACAGCATCCCTTGGTGGACCCCAAAGGTCTCAGTCTCAGTCTCAGCTCCCTGTTGTTGTGGTGCCCCTTCGACAATTAATACATTTTCCCAGGCCTGAGATAGAGTCGGGTCCTGGCGCTGTGCTGTACCGAAATTTTCTCCTGTAACATTGAGGTCTGCCTACTCTGGCCCTGACGGCAGATCCTCCATATCTCCTACCATTACCCTCAGTGGAGACGCCACCTCCTCTTCCCCCGTAGTGGTAGTCACCCCAACTGCCGTTGCTTCTGACTCGGGCTCCCAGGGTTCCGGGGTCACCCATGAGTAGGGCCAGTCTATTGCATGATAACTAATGCCAGAAGTCTGTCCAATAAAACTGATGAACTGGAGTGGTTGATGTCTGAGGAAAATTATGACATAGCGGGTATAACAGAGACTTGGTTGGATGATACCTGTGACTGGGCGGTCAACATACAGGGTTATAGTCTATTCAGGAAGGCTCGGACAGAGTGGAAAGGGGGAGGAAAATTAAATTCTGATAGGGGTCTGTTATAAGCCACCAAACATAATGGAAGAGGCAGAAGATCAATTACTGAGGCAAATAAACAAAGCAGCAAATCAAAATGATGTGATAATAATGGGGGACTTTAACTTTCCTGATATAAACTGGAAGACTGAGTCCTGTCAATCTCATAAAGGACCAGAGGGGGCGCCCGACCAGAGAGGGCGCCCTACTAGACAATATTAACCAACAGACCTGACAGAACAACTAATGTGCAGGTAAAAGGACACCTGGGAAAAAGTGATCATAATATAATACATTATAACTTGTTCTTCAATAAGGGAATCTCTCGAGGGGCCACAAAAACAATGAACTTTAGGAAGGCAAAGTTTGATCAGCTCAGAGAAGCCCTTAACAAAATAAAATGGGATAATGTCCTCATAAACAGGAATACTGACACTAAATGGGAGACTTTTAAAGATATCTTAAATTATCACTGTAATAAATATATACCTTATGGGAATAAAAGGGTCAGAAATAAAAGAAAACCAATATGGATGAATAAAAACATTAAAGGGGCAATAAATGACAAACATAAAGCATTTAAAATACTAAAACAGGACAGAGATGAAGAAGCATTAAAAAGCTATAGAGAAAAATGTAAAATATGTAAAAAACAAAAACAAATAAAAGCCGTAAAAATAAATACTGAAAGACTCATTGCCATAGAGAGTAAAACTAACCCCAAAATGTTCTTTAACTATATTAATAGCAAAAAGGTCAAAAATGAAAGTATGGGCCCCTTAAAAAATGATGAGGAAGAAATTATAAACGGGGATCAGGAAATAAGCAAATATATTAAACAAATTTTTCTCCACTGTGTTCACCAAGGAAAATGAAATGCCAGGTGAAGTATAGTGTGATATGGTAAAATCCCCAGTACTGGTCATGGGGTGCATCAATAGGGGCATAGATGCCCACGACAAGGAAATAATTCTACCGCTGTACAAATCACAAGTCAGACCACACATAGAATACTGTGTACAGTACTGGGCTCTAGTGTACAAGAAATATATAGTGGAGCTGGAGAGGGTTCAAAGACGAGCAACCAGAGTAATACGGGGAATGGGAGGACTACAGTGCACAGAAAGATTATCAGAATTAGGGTTATTTAGTTTAGAAAAAAGAAGGCTTAGGGGCGACCTAATAACTATGTATAAATATATCAGGGGGCCATACAGAGATCTCTCCCATGATCTATTTATACCCAGGACTGTATCTATAACAAGGGGGCATCCTTTACATTTAGAGGAAAGAAGGTTTCTACACCAGCACAGACGGGGGTTCTTTACTGTAAAAGCAGTGACTGTGGAATTCTCTACCGGATGAGGTGGTCATGGTGAACTCTGTAAAAGAGTTCAAAATTCTTGTCTGGGGCCACAGAGACACGAATCCTGGAAAGTCTCTCCCAACTAATAGTTCATACGAACACTTCGTGGCAACGGCCACCTCATGAGTCCAGCAGCCAGTTGCTGTTGCCAGTCACCAAGGCAGTTGGATAGTCTTTTAAGTCTCCTGTATACACAACACTCGAGGCTGTCGTCCCGTGTACTTGGTGGGCGGCACCAGGGTGGACCTCATTAGAGTTACCATACTTCCCGAATCTATTAATGCCACGACAACAGTACCTCCCACCTTTACTTGGCAGAGGTGATCAGAGTCCCCTGCCCTGGGGACACCGTTGGCACACAGTCTCTGGGCAGGGACGGGTGGAGTGCATAGTTCATGTCCATAGGCTCTTGCCGCTGGGGACAATTAGCCCTAACATGTCCCGGTTCCTGACACCCCTAACACAGCAAAGGGGCGGGGCCTTTGGGGACACCTCCCGGGGACCTTTAGGGCAAGGGTGGAGACCTCCTTGGTTCAGCCGTCCCCTCCCGCAATTTCACAGTAGCCTCGTACCTTTCAACTAAGTCAACCATCCCCAGTGCATTGCTAGGGGATGCCTGGCCAATCCAGCACTGGAGGGAGTAAGGCAGGGCACTCCAGAACATATCGGACAGGAGACGGTCCAGCATGGCAGTGGCTCTCAACGCCTCCGGCAGCAGCCATTTTTGCAGTCGTTGCAACAAGTCGTAATACTGCGGCCTGGCAGGCTCAGCCGGTTTATATTCTCACTGACATACCCGCAGGGCCCGGACACACACATTTACCCCCAGTCTAGCCAGGATCTCACCCTTGACAACGTCATAGTCAAAGTACGCCTGCTGGGGCTCAGATGTCAGGAATGGAGTGATGACCTCAGCCCACTGTTCTCGGGGTAACTTTTCCCTCGTGGCCACTTTCTCAAAGACCGCCAGGTAGGTCTCGACATCATCCAAGGGGGTCATCTTGGGGATCGCCGTCCGCACGCTTTCTGGGCATCAGGGGCGGCCCGGGTTGTCACTGCAGCTTGTAGCGCCATCACGTGCTGTAACAGTAGCTGGTTAGTCTCCTGCTGATGCTTGTTGGACTCCTGCTGCTGCTTAGTGGACTCCTGCTGTTGCCGGTTGAACTCCTGTTGTTGCTTGTTGGACTCCTGTTGTTGCTTGTTGGACTCCTGCTGTAGCCTGTTGGTCTCCCACTGTTGCAAGTTGGCTTCCATGAGCGCTTTTATAACAGCCTCCATTTTGGCAACACTGCGGTCACTGAAACACTGCTTTGCCTTGACTCACTGGATAAAACACTCCCGCCATACTGCCAGTCACTTGTCTGCAGGATTGTTGCCTCTGGCAACAACTCCAATGGGTTCTCCCAGGCTTGGTTCTTGGCAACAGCGTACTGCAATTCAACCGCTGATCTCACTGCATTGCCGGTATCCTCCACCAAATGTGATGACTCTCTCTTGCAAATACGTGCTGTTGCATTATAGAGGCACGGAAACAGGACTTTTCAAATCGAAGTTCAGTGTTTTATTCACACTTGGCACACAGCGAACAGTCTTTAAATGCAGAACCAAGAATGGTCAGTGTTTCCCAACCAGGGTGCCTCCAGCTGTTGCAAACTACAACTCCCAGCATGCCCAGGCAGCCAAAGGTTGTTGGTTGGTTACCTTGGTTGGGAAACACTGCCTTAGGTGTTTGTTTACACCTGGGTACATGCCATGTGGCATCAAGCAAGTCTTTTCCAGGCCTCCAGGCAGACTGTTCATGAGCTTCCAACCTTGGAGCAAAAGCAGGAAAGAACGCCACATACAGCTCTTTCTGGCAGTGTGATCTGCAACTAACAAATCCCCCTCAGCTGGTGAAACAGGTTGCCTTTAAGGCCAACAAAAGGCGGCCTGGATTGTGTGGAATTCCCAGTAAGAGCCATCCCGGATTGGCCTTCCAGCCATACTACGGCCACAGTGTCAGAATGCATTGCAGCACAGACACTGACTAAATACCGGCTCTTACTTCCAGAAGCCTTGGTGACACATATCGCCCATCCACCACAATGCCTTTCACCTTCTCACAGCAGATAGATGATAGATGGGTGAAGAGAAGACTTTGGCCGGATTCCAAAATGGCTCACCACAGTAGCAAAATTTAACTTAAAGGGGTACTCCACCCCTAAACATCTTATCCCCTATCCAAAGGATAGGAGATAAGATGTCTGATCGCGGGGGTCCCCCCGCAATATAGCATGCAGCACCCACCTGTATCTGCTTCCGGAAGCGCTGGAGGTTCTGGCTGCCGACCACGGGGACGGAAGATCGTGACGTCACGACTCCGCCACATGTGACGTCACACCCCACCCCCCCCAATGCAAGTCTATGGGAGGGGGCGTGGCATCACAAGGGGCGGAGTTGTGATGTCACGATCTTCCTTCCACGTGGTCGGGAGCCAGAACCTCCAGCGGAATCAGATACAGGTGGGTGCTGCATGCTATATTGCGGGGGTCCCCCTTTGGATAGGGGATGAGATGTCTAGGGGTAGAGTACCCCTTTAAGAAAAATGCAATTGAAATACTGTAAATCAAGTATGCCAACGCAAAAATACAACAAATAAAAATATCTGCTTTATATAAAATGATATATAGAAAAATGCTTCCCACTGCTCTTCGCAAACACTCTGGAAGCACACAAAAAAAACGTACAGTATTGATGGTCAGGACATAAAAACTTGACAAAAATCTTTATTTTTCCCGCACATAATTTTTAACTTTATCACTGGGAACAGTTAAATAGAGCTATTTCTAAAATGTAGCAATTTATGGCATTTTTGGATTGAAATGGCTATAAAGGGTAGAATCATTTAGATATCATAGCTGGCACCTGGATTTTAATTTGTCAATCTTGTCTTGAACACAAGCAGGTGTCCTTATTCTTAGTCAGTCATGCAAAATGCAAAGCTATGGGCACATGAGTCTGTATCCTACAGATAGAAAAACTTGAGAAGACATTTATTATGGTGCTAGCAGTATCGGGGGCCTCTGCAGCCCCCCACGGTGCAGGGGGGCCCCCATCTAGGTAGGGGCCCCCAGCCAGCCTGAGTATAAAAATCACCCTTTTTTTTGTTGTTGTTCTTAAACCCCCCTTCACGCCACGATTCCCCGTCCCACTCGCTGCTGAGCATGGAACTGGGATCCAAATAGGCCTACTCAGCTTCAGGTACTGCACTCCTTCCCCTCTACACCTCTTTGTCACCCTCTGCCACCCCTGTACACCCCTTTGCCACCCCTGTACACCCCTGTCACCCCTTAAATATAGGTATAATACTATTAGGGTAGGGTCACATGTACAGGATCTTCTGCATATATAATGCACACTATTTGAAGCTGCAGATTTTAATCTGTGTTCAGTCAAATAGTTTACATTGAAATCTGCAGCTTCAAATAGTGTGCATCAAATATGCAGAAAATCCTGTACACTCCATATTCTGGGCACTCTGCAACAAACCCATGGAGTGCAGAACCCGCACATTTATTGATAGTTTATTAGCAAATTTGCTTAAAATTAAAGTCTATGGGTGAGATTTATCAAAATCTGTGTAGCGGAAAATTGGAGCAATTGCCCATTGCAACCAATCAGACCACTTCTTTCACTTTTCAGAGGCCTATTTAAAATTGAAAGAAGCGATCTCATTGATTGCTATGGCAACTGCACCACTCTTCCTCTACACAGGTTTTGATAAATCTCCCCGTATATATTGTACACTACAGTAGAAAGAAGATGGAAGACGGCATCCAATGATGTGGTGTCCAGAAAGCGTGAAGTTTTATTGGAGCCCATCAATATACATGCGATGCGATGTATAGACCTTGTATATTGATGGCCAATAAAACTTCACGATTTTTGGACACCACATCAGTGGATGCCGTCTTTCATCTTATTTATACTTGTTACATAGCCTTGGTCAAGCTTGAGGACTGGCACCCACAGACTTGAAAGTCCCTAACGCTGTAAGCTATTCCATACCTTCTTTCTATATATATTGTACACTACAGTGATCTAAAATAAATAAATAAATAACCAAATGTTATTATTACTTACAGATGTTCTTCATATGTCCAAAGAAAATGACTATGGGCAATGCATATCACTATGGGCGGAACAATTTGGTATGGGTGGGGTATATTGGCATGGGTGTGGCATACCTTGTGGGGGAGGAGCTTAGGGGCCTCCTCAGTAGGTCTCGAAGGAGGGCCCCAAAATTTATTGTTACCCCACTGGGTGCTAGTACACACCCAAATTTCACTTCAGAACACCACTTTGTATGACTCCTTTTCTGCAACTTTTTTCACTTGTGCGACTTTTTGAAACTGCTGTCTACAGCCAGTTTTGTAAACCAGGTCTTGGTGTAATTGAGGGCTGCTGACTATTTGTCTGAGCCATCTAAAAATTAACTACTCTCTACACGGCTACCCTTCCCATCAACATCTAATTGCCATATGTTTTTGCTTCTGACACGAGTTTGCATACATTTCTTGAAAGACTGCTTACCTCTGAGATTCTTTTCACAGTATACATGTAAAAATAATCTTTAAAAAGTTGTTTTTTTATAACGTATCTAGCAACATAAATATGTAAGCCATTTTGTCATCAAAAGGAATAATAGTGGGACATAGCCACCCATTACCAGATTTTTACTCCCATTATTAAAATGTACCTGTCATTTGCAAAAACTTTTTATATAATGTAAATAATATTATATGTATATTTGTTATATACATTGGTTAAAAAATATGTATATATTTTTTGTCTCTGTGCAGAGAAATGCAGGTTGGGACAATGTGGTTGGGACAAGCAGGGCGTTGTGCAGGCTCCTGGCTTTTCAATCAGCCTTCTGTGTGAGCCAGGAGTGTGTCACAGAGCCTCAGTGCTGCTTGTCCTGTCCACACTTCCAGCACTTGGTCTCTGTACAGAGACACACAGGCAACAGCTGCGGGGACAAGCCAGGAGTTTTTCACCCAAAAATATACAGTACACATTTTTTTTTACTAATGTATATTTTATATATATATATATATATATATATATATATATAGATATATATATATAAATATATATATATATATATATATATATATATATATATATATATATATAGTGTTATCTACATTACATAAAAAAGATTTTTGTGAATGACAGGTACACTTTAAAATTGAAGTGTACAACCAATGCTTTAATGACAAATCACTATCGCACAACACCATCATATTTCTAAATTCCCTTCATCTCAGTTCCCCTAAATTATCTAAATGCCTCAACGGAGTTGCAATTCTTTCTGTTCTCTGCAGCTGGTAGCTGTGCTACACCCATCTTCAGCGCTGGACCTCTGCTAAGGCATTTAGTAGCCACATTTAAAATGAAGATAATTTAGAAAAAATTGTACTGTGTCATTTGTCATAAAAACATTGCAAAAATACTTTAAGTTGACACCCACATATCACATAGCTCTGGAACAAGAAGGCATATTTAGAAACTGTAAAAAGATGTTGTCACGATGCCGGCTGGCAGGTAGTGGATCCTCTGTGCCAGAGAGGGATGGAGAGGACCGCGCTAGTGGACCGGTTCTAAGCCACTACAGGTTTTCACCAGAGCCCGCCGCAAAGCGGGATGGTCTTGCTGCGGCGGTAGTGACCAGGTCGTATCCACTAGCAACGGCTTACCTCTCTGGCTGCTGAAGATGCTGAAGATAGGCGAGGTACAAGGGAGTAGGCAGAAGCAAGGTCGGACGTAGCAGAAGGTCGGGGGCAGGCGGCAAGGATCGTAGTCAGGGGCAACGGCAGGAGGTCAGGAACACGGACTAGGAACAGACAAGGGAACGCTTTCACTAGGCACTAAGGCAACAAGATCCGGCAAGGGAGTGCAAGGGAGGAGACTAGATATATCCAGGGAACAGGTGGGAGCCAATTAAGCTAATTGGGAAGATTGGGCCAGGCACCATCATTGGTGCACTGGCCCTTTAAATCGCAGAGACCCGGCGCGCGCGCGCCCTAGGGAGCGGGGCCGCGCGCGCCGGGACAGGACCGAGGGAGAGCGAGTCAGGTACGGGGGCCGGGGTGCGCATCGCGAGCGGGCGCTATCCGCATCGCGAATCGCATCCCGGCTGAAGGCGGGACCGCAGCGCACCCGGTCAGTGGATCTGACCGGGGCGCTGCAACAACGAAGATGAGGCGAGCGCTCCGGGGAGGAACGGGGACCCGGAGCGCTCGGCGTAACAGTACCCCCCCCCCTTGGGTCTCCCCCTCTTCTTGGGGCCAAAGAACCTGAGGAAAAAAAACTCAATTTTTCCGTGATGAGGTCCGATGCAAATTAGGAGGGGTTCTGTGTGGAAACGTACAAGACAGTCCAATCTTTTATTGTAAAAACAATAGATGTAGAGGGGTCTGGCGAGACTGGTCACAGGAACGTAGAACCTGTTGATGAGAGAGGCCAAAAAAATTTTTCCTGCAGATCCGGAATCCAAGAAGAGCATAGTAGAGAAGGAGAAGGTAGAGGCAGATATCCGCACAGGCACAGTAAGGCGTGGAGAAGCAGAGTTGACATCAAGAACTGTGTCACCTTTGTGCGGAGTCAGCGTACGTCTTTCCAGGCGGGGAGGACGGATAGGACAATCCTTCAGGAAGTGTTCGGTACAGGCATAGTACAGGCAAAGATTCTCCATGCGGCGTCGTGTCCTCTCTTGAGGTGTCAAGCGAGACCGGTCAACTTGCATAGCCTCCGCGGCGGGAAGCACAGGAACAGATTGCAGAGGACCAGAGGAGAGAGGAGCCGGGGAGAAAAAACGCTTCGTGCGAACAAAGTCCATATCCAGGCGGAGCTCCAGACGCCATCCGGAAGAACGCATGTCAATGCGAGTGGCAAGGTGAATGAGTTCATGTAGGTCAGCAGGAGTCTCTCGTGCGGCCAGAACATCTTTAATGTTGCTGGATAGGCCTTTTTTAAAGGTCGCGCAGAGAACCTCACTATTCCAGGACAACTCGTAAGCAAGAGCACGGAACTGAATGGCGTACTCGCCAACGGAAGAAACACCCTGGGCCAGGTTCAGCAGGGCAATCTCGGCTGAAGAAGCTCGGGCAGGTTCCTCAAAGACACTTCGAATTTCCGAGAAGAAGGAGTGTACAGAGGCAGTGACGGGGTCATTGCGGTCCCAGAGCGGTGCGGCCCATGACAGGGCTTTTCCAGACAGAAGGCAGACTACGAAAGCCACCTTAGACCTTTCAGTAGGAAACTGGTCCGACATCATCTCCAAGTGCTGGGAACATTGCGAAAGAAAGCCACGGCAATACTTAGAGTCCCCATTAAATTTGTCCGGCAAGGACAGGCAGAGGCTAGGAGTGGCCACTCGCTGCGGAGGAGGTGCAGGAGCTGGCGGAGGAGAAGATTGCTGGAGAAGTTGCGACTGAAGTTGGTGCGAAATGGTGGACATTTCCGACAGCTGACGGGTTAGAAGGGCGATCTGTCGGGCTTGCTGGGCGGCCACCGTGGTGAGGTCAGCGACAACTGACAGAGGAACTTCAGCGGGATCCATGGCCGGATCTACTGTCACGATGCCGGCTGGCAGGTAGTGGATCCTCTGTGCCAGAGAGGGATGGAGAGGACCGCGCTAGTGGACCGGTTCTAAGCCACTACAGGTTTTCACCAGAGCCCGCCGCAAAGCGGGATGGTCTTGCTGCGGCGGTAGTGACCAGGTCGTATCCACTAGCAACGGCTTACCTCTCTGGCTGCTGAAGATGCTGAAGATAGGCGAGGTACAAGGGAGTAGGCAGAAGCAAGGTCGGACGTAGCAGAAGGTCGGGGGCAGGCGGCAAGGATCGTAGTCAGGGGCAACGGCAGGAGGTCAGGAACACGGACTAGGAACAGACAAGGGAACGCTTTCACTAGGCACTAAGGCAACAAGATCCGGCAAGGGAGTGCAAGGGAGGAGACTAGATATATCCAGGGAACAGGTGGGAGCCAATTAAGCTAATTGGGAAGATTGGGCCAGGCACCATCATTGGTGCACTGGCCCTTTAAATCGCAGAGACCCGGCGCGCGCGCGCCCTAGGGAGCGGGGCCGCGCGCGCCGGGACAGGACCGAGGGAGAGCGAGTCAGGTACGGGGGCCGGGGTGCGCATCGCGAGCGGGCGCTATCCGCATCGCGAATCGCATCCCGGCTGAAGGCGGGACCGCAGCGCACCCGGTCAGTGGATCTGACCGGGGCGCTGCAACAACGAAGATGAGGCGAGCGCTCCGGGGAGGAACGGGGACCCGGAGCGCTCGGCGTAACAGATGTAAAGTATGGGGTACCCTAATCAATTTAATGACATTACAATCCCATTTTGGGGAGTTGGCCACAGGTATGTTCTAAATCATACTCCAGACTAGCACCCCCCCCCCCCCCCCCCCCAAATTAATTTACACCCCAGAGTATATTGCTATACTAACTCAGACCCCAGACTAGATAAGGAAATGTTTTTAGGACCCAGACCAATAAATGAATGCATAATATGCTATCATATATAAATTAACTATTGGATTAATGGTTAAGAAAAAAAAATAAGGTATATCGTTTAAGGGGGATATTTGCCCCAATACCCTCACCAACAACCCCTAAAAGTGCAATTTGCTGACTGACAGGCCATTTTTCTCAGGATGTACCACCCAGCTATATGTGTTAGGCTACTTGAGATAATGGCATGTATCTTGGTATCCGGTACTGGGTGCTGTGACTAAAGGAGAATTTGTGACGCCAGGAGAGTGTTAACCTTCACATTCCAAGGATGTTTGCTGATGCTTCAGGGATCACAGTTGCTTCTAGGCACTAAGGGACTTGGATATTTTGCTGACTAGCTTCTTGCTTGCTGAATTATATTTTAGACTGTGCTTTGTAGCTAACAAACACTAACTTTGCTCTTCACTTAGGAATCTTGTAACAGGGCTTAGCACCAGGGTGGACTTAGACTTGTGGACTGGAACTGCCTGAGGCTTTCTATCTCCTGCTATCCTCTTCTTTTGCGAGTGAGGTCCATGGGCTAACCTGGCTCTTCTCCCCTTGGGTCTTGGGTCTGACTTGCTGGACAACCTGCTCGGTGGGATCCTGTGAAGGGTGTCACTGTGGAACAGATTAGTGCAGCAACTCGGTTCTTTAGGTACAGGTCTACAGCAGAGGTCTAAAGATGACCTCCACTCGACTAACACTAGACTAACTACTAACTAGCTCCTCCCTGTCCAGCCAGACTTGGGGTAACAGGGCGTAAGCTCTGATTGACTGAAGCAGTTATGTGATCATCTAAGCAACCTCCTGCACAGACTAGTAACACTTAAGGACACAATGAGCATAAAAGTGCATTGATAATACATTAAAGTCAAATAAATTATACATTTAAATCTGAGCAGTGGGCCTGGAGCAGACCTGCTAGGTGACATCCACCTGACAGGTTAGGGAGACAGGTGTGTTCCATAATGGGACACCACATATATACATCAGCAGGATACAAGAAGTGGTGTGCACAATATAGGAAGCCGTGCCACTCTACAGCATATAGATGCACTTCACTAAAGCATTATTTCATGAGAGGTCTACTATGACTTTGCAGTCCCATTACACGGTAATTTGGTATTTCATCATTTTAATTTAGACTTTTTGACTGTTTTCTCATCACTGTAATATTTTAAGTGTGCAGTTAAAATGTTACAGAGAGAATGAAAGATCTCTTATTTTGTGTTTGTTTTCACATAGTAAACAGATCTTTTTAAGGAACAGCATTAGCTTTGTGTTATAGGTTTAGCCTCAGGCGGAGATTACAGGAAACAGACTTGCCAGGATGGGTGTACAATCTGTTTTGTTATGCCGTAGTCTTTTCTGAACGTCTATGAATCAGCATTCTTACAATGCTTTTTATAGGCATATTTGAAATATATGAACCATACAGCAACAATTGGATGCGATTAGCTCTGAAGCGTTTGCACTTTATTCTTTTAGACACACAATCATTTTTCACATTGAAAGCAGCAATTTTGTTACAGCCACCAAAGTGCTTCTGTAAATCAAAATAAATATAAAGTTAACAACAATCGGAATTGTCGGCAGAACAGAGACTACTTTCCCAAAAGTAGAATATGTAAAAATAAACCATTATCTAAGAATTATGAGCCGTACAACTCCCAGTGACTGGCTAATTATTCTTCAAAGCAGAGTCCTGGAAACAGAGAAATTTGTTTCACAGAAAATATTCAGACGACCCACAAGAGTTATTTCCATGGATGTCATCCCAAAAAAGTGCTTGATGAATTATGTCGGAAGAGGTACACAGCGGAGTACAATATTTCTGAGTTTGCTTATGCAAATAAAAAGTATAGTTATGTCTGCTGTGCAAATATACGGTCCTACCTAAAATAGAGCCCTAACATTAGCCGGCATGTATTTAACCCCTTAAGGACGCAGGACGTAAATGTACGTCCTGGTGCGGTGGTACTTAACGCACCAGGACGTACATTTACGTCCTGTGCATAACCGCGGGCATCGGAGCGATGCCCGTGTCATGCGCGGCTGATCCCGGCTGCTGATCGCAGCCAGGGACCCGCCGGCAATGGCCGACGCCCGCGATCTCACGGGCGTCCGCCATTAACCCCTCAGGTGCCGGGATCAATACAGATCCCGGCATCTGCGGCAGTGCGCGATTTCAATGAATGATCGGATCGCCCGCAGCGCTGCTGCGGGGATCCGATCATTCAGAACGCCGCACGGAGGTCCCCTCTCCTTCCTCCGGGCGGCTCCCGGCGTCTCCTGTCCTATACATAGAACAGATCAGTATTAGCAATCATGGTATTGCTATGAATAGTCCCCTATGGGGACTATTCAAGTGTAAAAAAAAATGTAAAAAAATGTAAAAGTAAAAGTAAAAAAAAAGTGAAAAATCCCCTCCCCCAATAAAAAAGTAAAACGTAAATTTTTTCCTATTTTACCCCCAAAAAGCGTAAAAATTTTTTTTTATAGACATATTTGGTATCGCCGCGTGCGTAAATGTCTGAACTATTAAAATAAAATGTTAATGATCCTGTACGGTGAACAGCGTGAACGAAAAAAAAAAAAAGTCCAAAATTCCTACCATATATACTCGAGTATAAGCCGAGTTTTTCAGCACGATTTTTCGTGCTGAAAACACCCCCCTCGGCTTATACTCGAGTGAACTCTCCACCCGCAGTGGTCTTCAACCTGCAGACCTCCAGAGGTTTCAAAACTACAACTCCCAGCAAGCCCGGGCAGCCATCGGCTGTCCGGGCTTGCTGGGAGTTGTAGTTTTGAAACCTCCGGAGGTCCGCAGGTTGAAGACCACTGCGGCCTTCAACATCATCCAGCCCCCTCTCACCCCCTTTAGTTCTGTACAGTACTCCCCTCCGCTCGGCGCTGGTCCGGTGCTGCAGGACTGTCCGGTGAGGAGGTCGTCCGGTGGGATAGTGGTTCCGGGCTGCTATCTTCACCGGGGAGGCCTCTTCTAAGCGCTTTGGGCCCGGCCCCAGAATAGTCACGTTGCCTTGACAACGACGCAGAGGTACGTTCATTGCCAACGTACTTCTGCGTCATTGTCAAGGCAACGCCTCTATTCCGGGCCGGAAGCGCGGAGAAGAGGCGCCCCCGGTGAAGATAGCAGCCCGGAATCACTATCCCACCAGACCACCTCCTCTCCGGACAGTCATGCAGCACCGGACCAGCGCCGAGCGGAGGTGAGTACTGTACAGAACTAAAGGGGGGTGAGAGGGGGCTGGATGATGTCGAAGGCCGCAGTGGTCTTCAACCTGCGGACCTCCGGAGGTTTCAAAACTACAACTCCCAGCAAGCCCGGACAGCCGATGGCTGCCCGGGCTTGCTGGGAGTTGTAGTTTTGAAACCTCTGGAGGTCCGCAGGTTGAAGACGACCACTGAAGGCGGATGATGAGAAGAGGATGATGAAGGGGGGGGGGTGTGGGATGATGACAAGAGGATGATGAAGGGGGGGTGTGGGATGATGAAGGGGGGTGGGGATGATGACAAGGGGATGATGAAGGGGGGTGGGGATGATAACAAGGGGATGATGAAGGGGGGTGGGGATGATGACAAGGGGATGATGAAGGGGGGTGGGGATGATGACAAGGGGATGATGAAGGGGGGTGGGGATGATGACAAGGGGATGATGAAGGGGGGATGTGTGGGATGATGACAAGGGGATGATGACAGGTGATGATGATGAGGGTCTGGATGATGACAGGCGGTGATGATGATGATGTTAATGACGGGTCTGGATGATGACAGGGGGGGATGATGTATTTCCCACCCTAGGCTTATACTCGAGTCAATAACTTTTCCTGGGATTTTGGGTTGAAATTAGGGGTCTCGGCTTATACTCGGGTCGGCTTATACTCGAGTATATACGGTACTTTTTTTTTTTTTTTTTTTTTTTTAATACATTTTATTAAAAAAAATTTATAAAAAATGTATTAAAAGTTTTTTATATGCAAATGTGGTATCAAAAAAAAGTACAGATCATGGCGCAAAAAATGAGCCCCCATACCGCCGCTTATACGGAAAAATAAAAAAGTTAGGGGTCATCAAAATAAAGTGATTATAAACGTACTAATTTGGTTAAAAAGTTTGTGATTTTTTTTAAGCGCAACAATAATATAAAAGTATGTAATAATGGGTATCATTTTAATTGTATTGACCCTCAGAATAAAGAACACATGTTATTTTTACCATAAATTGTACGGCGTGAAAACGAAACCTTCCAAAATTAGCAAAATTGCGTTTTTCGTTTTAATTTCCCCACAAAAATAGTGTTTTTTGGTTGCGCCATACATTTTATGATATAATGAGTTATGTCATTACAAAGGACAACTGGTCGCGCAAAAAACAAGCCCTCATACTAGTCTGTGAATGAAAATATAAAAGAGTTATGATTTTTAGAAGGCGAGGAGGAAAAAATGAAAACGTAAAAATTAAATTGTCTGAGTCCTTAAGGCCAAAATGGGCTGAGTCCTTAAGGGGTTAAAGGCACATGCAGACCAGACATGATATGCATAAAAATGTGGGCCTTGGCGCACCACAACCTCCCTGATGATACATGACCTCCTTATTTCTTATTGGATTTAGATTAAAGTAGATCATTTAGAAGAAGAAAAAAAAGTCAAAGGGAACAATTAGAAAAGCTGCAACCTACAGAGTGCATAGCCTTCAACTAGGGTTGACACCAGATTATCACTATGTGATCTCACAAAATTATTTTCTCAGCAACACTGTCACAACGCATTTCCCCTACTTCCCTCATAGGGATCATCAGGGGGCATAAGGCAGGACTACAATAAGCCTTGACAGACGATCTTCAGTGACTTTGAGTGATATTTTCCAACCAAGACCCCAATGACAACAATCCACCAGGGAGAAGAAATATCAGTCTGTACTTATATGCCTATTTCTCTACTTCTGGCTTAGGTTACAAAACTGAATGAAAAACTGCCACAAAATGCTGTGTGTGAACTAAACCCTGCCCCCCCCCCCCCACCCCCACTACCACCCTTCCCAAATATACAATGCTGAGCTCTGTGCGTCCTGCTCATGTTATAACGCAGTCCTGATGACAACATTTTATTTCTGGTGACTTTAAGTGGTACTCCAGCCTAGGGCTGGGTGGTATACCAGTTCATACCGAATACCGAAATTTTTGGGCTGCACCATATTAATTTTTTCCATATCGCAATACCAGTTGGGCCCCTCGGGAATGAATTATCAGCCCAGCACTGCGCTGTCCCCACATCGAGGAACTAATCATATATGACCCGCGTGCGCTGTTCTGCTCCCCCCCCACCAAATCATGTTACCCGCCAGCGCTGTTCTGCTCCCCCCCCCCCCAATTAATTATCAGCCCAGCAGGGTACTACTCACATATGTCACCTGCAAGCACTGACCTCCACCTCTTTGTTGCGGCCGCCGGCGCTGGAACTCTATACTGTACGCCAGTGGTCTTCAACCTGCGGACCTCCAGCTGTTGCAAAACTACAACTTCCAGCATGCCCGGACAACGGCTGTCAGGGCATGCAAAAGATAAATAAAATAAACTTTAACTTACCTACGTCGGTCTTACGCTGGGGACGGGAATGTCGGACAGCCGTCAGCCTATCATCGGCTGGAGCGATGTCCCGCCCTGGCCAGTGATAGGCTGTCATGTAAGGAGCTCTGGCCGGCTCTTTACATGACAGTGCGTTTAACCTATCACTGGCCGGGGCGGGACATCACTGCGGCCAGTGATAGGCTGACGGTTGTCCGACGTTCCAGTCCCAAGGAACAGCGTGAGGCCGACGTAGGTAAGTTAAAGTTTATTTTCTTTATCTTTTGCCTCCCGGGCATAGGGATACAGCGTACAGCAGTGGTCTCAAACCTGCGGACCTCCAGTTGTTGCAAAACTACAACTCCAAGCCGTTGGCTGTCCGGGCATGCTGGGAGTTGTAGTTTTGCAACATCTGGAGGTCCGCAGGTTGGAGACCACTGGTACAGTATAGAGTTCCAGCGCCGGCAGGCCCCAACAAAGAGGAGGAGGGCAGTGCTTGCGGATTACATATGTGAGTAGTACCCCGCTGGGCTGATAATTAATTGGGGGGGGAGCAGAACAGCGCTGGCGGGTAACATGATTTGGGGGGGGTGTGTGAAAGAAATACCGTTATATACCGTGGAACCGCCATAAGTTACAAAAATACAGTGACACACATATTTGGTCATACCGCCCAGCTCTACTCCAGCCTGTTCCTTATAAATAATAAACATTACTTTCCCTACTGCACTACCCAGGTGCCTTCAGTAATGTGCAGTGAGCAGAACAGCATAAAACAGTATCTCACACATAAATGCATTTTCTTTACTTAAAGGGACCAGCATCATCTGATGCTCACCCCTACCTACCCTGTTGTGGCACATGACAGGTAGAGACCCCAGTAGTTGAATCCCCATGATCAGCCAGTTCATTCCGATCCTGTGTATAGGGGGTAACCGCTTTATAGTTTTAGACTAGGCAGTTTAGATTATTACTGTGATGATATTAGTGTTTTTCTTTCAAATACTTAGAACAGTAAAAGCTACAGCAGGTGACGGCCACAGCATGTGACATTTTTTTATAAATGTCTGGCTATTTTTATAGCAAAACTCTAGACAAGTATGGGATCTATTATCTGCAATGTTTGCTGCATAGTGTTTTCTAGTCTAAAGAACCCTACCTAAAATGCACTTAATCATATTAAGATGACTGCCATTACTTAACATTACAAACAATAGAACAGATGCAGGAAAGAGTCATCCAAACTGTTGTGGAATATAAAGCTATGGAGGCTTCTGTGTGTTTTTGCTTCATAATAATTGTGGATTCATCTTCCCAGCATCTGGAGTGCTGCTGCTCTTTTGTGTTCTAACAATGGCACGTATAATTGTGTTTTGTCTGGATTTTTCCTCTCTTACTGCTGCTGAAATTTTACCTATAACGTCAGATAAATGAAGTAAAGAATAGGTCTGAAAGGCGGCTATGACTGGGCTCTGTATGTATCTCATTCACTAGGATATGAACTTTGGTTTTCTGCCGATTCATAGATCTGTTGGGTTCTTTTCGTTGGCTGCTCCTGTGGCCTGGGACTGCATTCATGTCCCAGCAGCAGCTGGCTTGACCTCACAACAAACCTTTACAAGAAATATTTCCCTGCAGAGGACATCTTTAAATTAAGCGGCATCTCCTTTAGTGTGGATGGGGTATGTTGTTGGCAATGGCACTGGGCCCTGGGAAGCTACAACTACTGCATTAATGCTTACCATACAGTTGTGCTGCCAACTATGTGTTTACCATACAGTTGTCCTACCACCCATCCACCCATATGTTTACCTAACAGTTGTGCAGCCAACCATGTGGACTGCATAATGATATCACAGTTTGCTTTCTGCACAGTGGTGCCCTTCATAAAGCTGATAGTCCCAAGAACAGATAAGGGCACAGTCAACAAGTTTTCTGAATGTGTGGTGCACTGTGCTGAGGACTTAGCTTCAAGAGGCTGATGTATGGCACCAGTCCAATATGTTTGTATAATAAGCACAGCGGTTCATCTTCACAACATGGATCAATAAAAACTTTACACTTTTACATAATCATTTGAAATGGAGTGCTGATTCTTGGGTACTACAACCGATAGAGAGGAGGTAAACCAACCGAACCTAGTACAACTGAACCTAGTGTGTTGCCTGAAAACGCTTAAATATATTTGTGTATTGTGCTTTGTGCAATTTTATTCTTGTTGTGGAAAAAAAATGGAAATCTCAATGGATTTCTAATGGACCCCATTATAAGTCAAGGGAAAATTCATCAAGCTGTGCTTACGTACACAACTTACATAGACTGTTTTCCATGGTGTAAGTGTTTCTTACGTGTGACACATTTATCATACTATCACAGGGGGGTTGATAAATCTGTCTCACATAAGCAAAAACGCTTTTTTAGCATACATAAGTGAAAACCAAGAAATGGCTTCAGAACACCACTTTTTAACACCACCTCTTCTCCTCTGTGACTTTTCTGCTCTAAAGCTGCATTTGTGACAAAAATGTGCAATATATATGTATTTAAAAAAAAAATTTACCACTTTTTTCCCCTAAATGTACTAACTCATTTTTTGTATGTTTTTTTTTTTCTCATTTCAGTTATGTGTATGCAAAAGACTACTTCGGACTACGGTGACCAGCATTTTTTTTTTTATATTAATAAAATGGTTAACTAGGGCTTGTGGGGGAGTGTCTTTTGGAATAAATTTTTTTTATCGGTGTGGTGTTTTTTCTTTTTTTTTTAGTTTTCTTAACAGGATTAGTAGTGGAAGCTGTCTTATAGATGGAATCCATTACTAAGCCGGACTTAGCGTTAGCCCCAAAAACAGCTAGCGCTAACCCCAAATATTACCCACCACCACAGGAGAAGAGCTGGTACTAACAGGCCCAGAGCATCAAAAACGGGGCTCCTGGGTCTAGGCAGTAACAGGCTGGGGTTATTTAGGCTGGGGAGGGCCAGTAACAATGGTCCTCGCCCACCCTGGTAACATCAGGCTGTTGCTGCTTGGTTGGTATTGTGCTGAGAATGAAAATACAGGGAACCACACATGTTTTTTGCATAAATAAATGATTAAATATTTTTTTTTTATTCATAGGGTTCCCCTATTTCATTATCAGCATGATACCAAACAAGCAGCAACAGCCTGACATTACCAGGGTGGGTGAGAATCATTGTTACTCGCCCTCTCCAGCCTAAATAAAGCCAGCCGGTTACCGCCTAGGTCCAGGTGCGCCATTTTGACGCTCCGGGCCTGTTGATACCGGCTCTTCACGGCACCCCTGTGGCGGTTGGTATGGGGTAATAATTGGGGGTTTACGCTAGCTGTTTTTGGGGCTAAGGCTATGCCCGGCTTAGTAATGGATTCCGTATATTAGACAGCTTCCAATACTAATCCTGTCTAGAAAACTAAAAAAAAAAAAAAACACTGTTACTGTGAAAAGAAAAAGCTGACGACACAGGTAACTTGAGAATCGGACCTCTGCAATGAACAGTGTGCAAACGACCAGCATCGAGATGTGGGTATATGTCTTGAAAGTATCCTGTAGTGCTCGCCCTCTATAGAAGCACAATAGCAGAAATATCCATACAATAGCAAGAAATTGACGGGGCTCTCACGGGTCTTCTTTTAATGCAACTTTATTCGGAAGGCGTTACAGCAGCAGGACCGCCGGTCTGGAAGAAGTGCCGGGAGTGGCGCGAAATAGCTATAATCAACATGCTCCTTACCTGGTCCTGCATGGCTTAAAGATCTGCCCGGCGGTCCCGCTGCTGTAATGCCTTCCGAATAAAGTCGCATTGAAAGAAGACTTGTGAGTGCCCCGTCAGTTTCTTGCTATTGCATAAAAAAAACACGTTTACAAGCTTCAAAGTTCGAAAAATGCTAAATTTTCTAATTTTTCATGAAATTTGGGATTTTTTCACCAATAAATGATGCAAGTATCGACAAAAATTTTCCACTAACATAAAGTAGAATGTCATGAAAAAACAATCCTAGAATCAAATTCATAAGTAAAAGCATCCCAGAGTTATTAATGCTTAAAATTACAGTGGTCAGATTTGCAAAAAAAACGGCTGCGTCCTTAAGGTCAAAATGGGCTGCGTCCTTAAGGGGTTAAAAAAAAAGGATGAAAATTTTTTTGATTCAGAATTATAAACAATGTAATATATTTCTCTAAGCAAATTAAGAGTTGAAAATTAGTTTTTAGTCCATTTGAAAAGGTCTTTTCACTTTTGAATGATGCAATATGATTGGTTGCTATAAGCAACTTTGCAAATTTTAATGAAGACAGTTTTATATAAATCTTCTCAAATCATTTTTAAAAATTTTGATCATTCAATATTTGGATTCATACATAAAAGACAGACATAATTCAATAAAAGTCAGCTTTGTCCACAGCTTACTATGAAGTATGTAGCTCAATTATAATGTCAAAATAAAGCATTGTCTAATTATTTTGCATATTATATTTACACAGATTTATCCAGAAAAGGCGCAAAGAGTCAGACTATTCGACCAAAACCAGAGGTTTTAGGACAGAGACAGATGTTGTTAGAGACAAACAACAAAAAACGTGGTCTCAAATGGCTGGAGGTGCTCAACCCCAAATGTGGTTGTGCATTTATACTGGGGGAGCAGATCCTGCCCTTGTAGTCCGTTGCTAGGTGCGATCCCCAGCATAAAAATGCATACAATGGAGGATGCCTGCAGCGGACTACAAGTGCCACAATAGAATCCTACACCAGATAAACAGTGTGGATGTGTAACAATAAGAATTATACAATACAGGAATATGGGTGCACTACTGTGGTAGATGTATATAATGACATTGGCTATCCCTCAACACTGATGTTAAAATTGAGACATTCGCCAGTGTATCCTTATATGAAGAACACACCAGAGCCCGCACACCAATGCCAAGGTTTCTCAAAACCTTTTGGGGCCTATTACTAAGATTCTTAATATGGCGGAACAGGCGGTAGCCTCTGGTGAGTCTGTTAATGCGGCTACCCTGCGGGGGGGGGGGGCGTTGAGATCCGCTTGCCTCCTGGGTAATGTGAATTCGGCTTTGTCGGCTGAACGTCGCAGGTCCATTTTGATGCAGCTGAACCCGCAGCTTTTCCACCTGGCTACAGAGGAGCCGGGCCCTTCGGCTGATGGGCTATCATTCGGGGATTCCCTGATTAAGAATATAAATACATTCGTGGGCTTATTCTCCAGCTTAGATATGGCCCAGAATTCTCAGAAAAAGAACCTTAGTGGCAAGGTTTTCGGTAAGGCTGGAAGGGGCAGGTGTCGCCCTTCCAGCTGAGGAGCCTATTTTAGACCCTATCATAGGTGATCAGTACCATACGTACAGGACAGATCACAGACTCCGATGGTCGCTGCTCCAGTTGCCTCCACACCCTTTTTTCCACCAAGAGGAAGACCTTGGAGGGCTAGAGGTGGCTGTGGTTTCCCAAGAGGCAGAAGCACAGGTGGGTCAGCAGTACACGATCATGCCACAGATACCTGTGGGGGGCAGAATACGTTTTTTTACCCACGCTTGGTCCCGGATTACGACCGATCCGTGGGTCCTGCACGTGGTGTCGGTGTATGTCATAGAATTCATGTCCCCGCCGATTCAACGACGGGCCCTGAGGAGAATCCATTTTTCGAATGCAGACAGGTTGTTGGTGCAGGCAGAGATCGACGATCTCTTCAAAAAGCGGGCCATACATCCAGTAGGTGTGACTACGCCCGGCTTTATCAGCAGCATCTTCTTGGTAAAGAAGAAAGACGGTGGTCACAGGCCGGTCATAAACTTAAAAGATCTGAACGAATACGTCCTATATCGACATTTCAAAATTAGAGGGCGTTCATCTCCTCTGAGATTTACTACTCCCGGGAGATTGGTTGGCAAAGATCGATCTCAAGGACGCGTACCTGACGGTACCAATCCATCGGTCTTCTCAACATTTCCTACAGTTTCTGTGGGAAGAACGAAAGTGGGAGTTCTCTTGTCTCCCATTCGGTCTTTCGTCCTCCCCGTGGTGTTTCACCAAACTCCTGAAGCCAGTCGTGGCTTGTCTTCGGAGTCGGGGAGTGAGACTGATCATTTATTTGGATGATTTATTGATCATGGCTCGTTTGGAGAGTCAGGCCCGATTACATGTACAGTGGGCCACGTCTCTTCTGGTGGAGTTAGGTTTTCTCATCAACGAAAATAAATCCGTATTGACTCCTGCTCAAGATATGGAGTTTCTGGGTTTTGTAGAAAATACCCAGCTGGCGACCCTGAGTCTGCCGAGCAAGAAACTTGCGTTGCTTCGCAAGGAAATACGGAGCCTCTTACGCAAACGGGTGTTGACCCTGCGCGCGATGGCTCGGATTGTCGGCCTGCTATCGGCCTCGGTGCAAGCGATTTTTCCTGCACCACTACAGTACAGGGCACTTCAGAGGTTGAAGAATGCCCATTTGTCAGGCGGTCTGTCGTATGCGGCCCAGATCCCGTTGTCACGGGAGGCGCGCGAGGAGTTGTTGTGGTGGCTCCGACACGTTCAGGACTGGAATGGGAGGACAATATTCAATTCCAGACCGTATGTGATTATAGAATCGGATGCCAGTCTCGATGGTTGGGGTGCCCGGTGCGGTTCATCCATCACGGGAAGCAAGTGGTCGCCGGTCGAGGCGCAGTTGCACATCAATTGCCCAGAGTTGCTGGCGGGTACGTTCGCCCTGAAGAGTTTCACACCCCAACGGATGGATTGTTGGGTGTTGCTATGCATGGACAATGTCACTGCGGTACAATATGTCAAACGTTTAGGGGGCACCAAATCTCGGATACTGACGGATTTGGCAAAAGATCTGTGGTTTTTCTGCCTGGAGAGGAACATTCTACTCCAAGCGGAATATCTACCGGGTGTTTCCAATTCAGTTGCGGTTTGGAATTCCAGACACCTGGTGGACGGCAGCGACTGGACCTTGCATCCGGCAGTTTTTCAGGCTATTCAGACCTTATGGGGGCCCCTTGGTCTGGATTTATTTGTGTCTCGGCTCAACCGACAACTGCCCCAGTTTTTCAGTTGAAGACCAGATCCGGAGGTCTTGGCGACCGATGCTTTTCCGCAGGTTTGGCCTCAGGAGATGTTGTATGCGTTTCCTCCATTCGCCATGATACCCAGGGTTTTATGGCAAGCGGAATCACAGAAGTCGACCTTGGTATTGATCACGCCTTGGTGGCCGACTCAGCCCTGGTTTCCCCAGGTCTTGGGGATGACCATAGATTGTCCGAGGATTTGGCAGCAGTTTCCATCGATCCTGATGGGTCCGGCAGGGGAATTACACCCACTTGTACTAGCGGATCAATTGCCTCTGGTGGAGTGGCTGATATCGGGGCATCAATCCCGGATAGAGACCTATCACAGTCGGCTAGGGAAATCATTCAGGATGCATGGGCCCCAGGTACCAGGTCGGCTTACCGATCAGCCTGGGGATTTTGGGTTCATTGGTGTGCACGGCGACAAATGGATCCCGTTCATGCCCCTGTGTCTGGACTGTTACATTTTTTGTCTGAAGCCTTTGACGGGGGTAAAGCATATTGGACTATTAACATTTACCGATCAGCGATTTCGGCGCAACACGTGCCGATTGATGGGGTGATGATTGGCCAACATCCGTTGGTTTGTCGTCTGTTGCAAGGTATCAGGTTTAAACGACCACCAGGTTCACGGTATCAAACTACGTGGGATGTTTCGTTAGTGTTGCGCATGTTTGCGGCTTGGGAAGACAACGAGGGTTTGTCCCTTAAGCTGTTATCCTACAAGCTTACCATGTTGTTGTGCCTGGTGTCCATAAAACGCGTCTCGGATGTACGAGCTCTGGACATTTCCAGGAGGCAGTTTACCCCTCAAGGGGTGCAGTTTTCCATATCTAGGCGTACTAAAACGGATTTGCGAGTGGTTTTTTACCCAAGCTTTCCGGCGCATCCTAAGCTATGCGTGATGAGATGTCTTAAAGCATATGAGTTAACGACGAAAGAGTTGCGGTCTCCGGATGGTTCCCAATTACTGATTTTGTTTTGTTCACCACATCTTCCGGTTTCTTCACAGACGTCACATTGGGTGAAGTGTTCTATGGAGTTGGCCGGTGTGGATGTGTCGCTTTTTAAGGTGCATTCTTCTAGAGGGGCCATGGCTACTAAGGTGGCACAGACGGGAGGCTCTCTGTCGGAACTTTCGAAGGCGGCGGATTGGTCGTCGGAAGACATTTTCCGAACATTTTATTTTAGACCGGAATCTCATGTTTCATTGTCTGTTTTGTAATGACTGTTGTAGTAAGGTTTGCATGTACTTTGAACTTGCATTTGATACGAGCCTCCTGTCTGCAGTAAAATTTAGGATTTTCCTAGTATTATGACGGAAAATATAGATTTTATAAAGACAGGAGGCGAGTATCATCCCTCCCTGTTGACCCAACCCTATGATGGTGTGTTTTTGTTTTCTTCCAGGTTATTGAGTTCTACCTTTGGAAGTGTTGGGGTTGTTGATGTCCTTCGGTCGGAAGTTCGGTTTCCTGTTGAAATCGAGAGGTTCTACTGAGTCGTTAGGAGCTGGCCGCTTCAAGTTTGCTGATGGAAGGAGCTGTTGGTCCCAGAGGTTCGTTTTTTCTTCCTGAACGGACTGATGTTACATGGACTGTTCGCTTCAAGAAAGAGGAAGAAGGGTGGAGCTGCAGTCGGTTTTATATGGAGCAAGTTGGATGGGATTGGTGGGACCTGCATCCTAGTTTTTTCTTTCATTGTTGAAGTTAAATTTGCATTTTTTCTTTCTGCTAGTGAGTTTAATAAATTTCTTCCAATACAGCATCATGCCAGCCTTCAGGGTGTGTGTGGTATTATAATTGTCTGCATTCACTACAAAGAAACAAAGCTGCAATACCACACACAACCTGTCTTGAGGACAGGTGTGGTGCTGTTTTTGGAAGAAATCAGCTTCTGATGTAATTGACTAACACTCCATTAAAGGGGTTATCCAGGAAAATACTTTTTTTTTTGTTATAGATCAACTGGCTCCAGAAAGTTTAACAGATTTGTAAATTACTTCTATTAATTTTTTAAAATGAACCGCTCAGCCCCTGCCCATATAAGGCAGCTGCAGCCATTAATCTCTCTCTTGGGTTGCTGACACTGGATGAGGTAGGACCTCCGCAACTTCCAAAGACAAGTACTAGGCCTAAGCCTTGCAGCCTCGGCCTATGCTAAAGACTGTGAGTTCTTATCATTCCCCGCTATCTCCGCAAGACTACTGGACCTAAACCTACCCCTAAATCCAGCGGATCTATGCTACAAAATCCTCCTAAACTAAGGAGAACTTACAAGGTCCCTACCACCTGTCAATCGCTGCTTCAGCTGTATATAGACTCTGTTATCTGGACTGTTGTTACTGCTACATGTTACAGAAAATCTTCAGTAAAGTTTCTACAAGTTTTCAGCTAAGCACTGGTGGTGGACAATCCGTTATTCTACACTCGCCTATCGCTCTTGGGAAGGGTGGCGATAGGCCCAGCATTACCTCAGAGTTTTAACCCCCACCCTGGCATCACGAGTGACAAGGGTTAATAAACCCCTGATACCTGATCAGCAACACCCCAGCTACCCTACACCCCCCCCGAGGCTTATCACAGTACCCTACGAAATTTTAATTAAAAAAAGGTATCTCCATCACTTTTTTGGATCACTAAATTCCAAAAAAGAATAAAAAAACGCCAGCAAAAATGCCAACGTTAAAACCAATATGGCGTTTTTCTTGGCGGTTTCGCTCTCCCATAGAACTTCTATGGGGGGGAAAACGCCACGATTTCTGTGCAAAAAAACGCCAAACCAAGTTTTGTTGGGCATTTTGAAAATCCAGCCCCTGAGCCCAAAATTGCTGAAAAATGCCAAAAGGATTAAAAAAAAACGCCAAACTGAAAAAAGCCAAGTGGGTCTGGCATTTTGCAGTTTACTACTACTGTATACTGACTTGCAGCTAATATCTGGACATGCCGTTTTTTGCAAAAAAAAAATCCTCAGTGGAATTCCAGCCTTTCAGTGGTTGTCTTCGATATCAATTGATGTCTAAGTTACCTTTACAAAGAGCCGTTATAACCTAGAAGCGCCACTAGAGGTCTCTGCAAGTCTTACTAGGCAGCGTCCTTTTTGTTCCAGGGTTATATCATAGTTGTCCTTTCAATGAACATTTCTCCCAGGGAAACTTCCTCTGTGAGTGTTGTGATGAAGCAAAAGCATTTCCGGAAACAAGAGTGGTGAGTGCAGTCGGTGTAGGTCCGAATTGTGCTGTATAGTGTACTATATACTGTGATATATACTGTATGTATAGAATGTGTGTGCTATTACTGTATGTATAGAATGTGTGTACTGTATACTGTATGTATAGAATGTGTGTGCTATTACTGTATGTATAGAATGTGTATACTGTATGTATAGAATGTGTGTGCTCAGCTGTGATGTATACTGTATGTATAGAATGTGTGTGCTCAGCTGTGATGTATAGTGTACTGTATACTGTGATATATACTGTATGTATAGAATGTGTGTACTGTATACTGTATGTATAGAATGTGTGTGCTCAGCTGTGATGTATACTGTATGTATAGAATGTGTGTGCTCAGCTGTGCTGTATAGTGTACTGTATACTGTGATATATACTGTATGTATAGAATGTGTGTGCTATTACTGTATGTATAGAATGTGTGTACTGTATACTGTATGTATAGAATGTGTGTGCTCAGCTGTGATGTATACTGTATGTATAGAATGTGTGCGCTATATACTGTATGTATAGAATGTGTGTACTGCATACTGTATGTATAGAATGTGTGTGCTATTACTGTATGTATAGAATGTGTGTGCTCAGCTGTGATGTATAGTGTACTATATACTGTATGTATAGAATGTGTGTGCTCAGCTGTGATGTATAGTGTACTATATACTGTATGTATAGAATGTGTGTGCTCAGCTGTGATGTATAGTGTACTATATACTGTATGTATAGAAGGTATGTGCTCAGCTGTGATGTATAGTGTACTATATACTGTATGTATAGAATGTGTGTGCTCAGCTGTGATGTATACTGTATGTATAGAATGTGTGTGCTATATACTGTATGTATAGAATGTGTGTACTGCATACTGTATGTATAGAATGTGTGTGCTATTACTGTATGTATAGAATGTGTGCTCAGCTGTGATATATAGTGTACTGTATGTATAGAATGTGTACTATATACTGTATGTATAGAATGTGTGTGCTCAGCTGTGATGTATAGTGTACTATATACTGTATGTATAGAATGTGTGTGCTCAGCTGTGATGTATAGTGTACTGTATACTGTATGTATAGAATATGTGTGCTCAGCTGTGATGTATAGTGTACTGTATACTGTATGTATAGAATATGTGTGCTCAGCTGTGATGTATAGTGTACTGTATACTGTGTGTATAGAAGGTGTGTGCTCAGCTGTGATGTATAGTGTACTGTATACTGTGTGTATAGAATGTGTGTGCTCAGCTGTGATGTATAGTGTACTGTATACTGTGTGTATAGAATGTGTGTGCTCAGCTGTGATGTATAGTGTACTGTATACTGTGTGTATAGAATGTGTGTGCTCAGCTGTGATGTATAGTGTACTGTATACTGTATGTATAGAATGTGTGTGCTCAGCTGTGATGTATACTGTATGTATAGAAGGTGTGTGCTCAGCTGTGATGTATAGTGTACTGTATGTATAGAATGTGTGTGCTCAGCTGTGATGTATAGTGTACTGTATACTGTATGTATAGAATGTGTGTGCTCAGCTGTGATGTATACTGTATATAGAATGTGTGTGCTCAGCTGTGATGTATAGTATACTGTATGTATAGAATGTGTGTGCTCAGCTGTGATGTATAGTGTACTGTATACTGTATGTATAGAAGGTGTGTGCTCAGCTGTGATGTATACTGTATATAGAATGTGTGTGCTCAGCTGTGATGTATAGTATACTGTATGTATAGAATGTGTGTGCTCAGCTGTGATGTATACTGTATGTATAGAAGGTATGTGCTCAGCTGTGATGTATAGTGTACTGTATACTGTATGTATAGAATGTGTCTGCTCAGCTGTGATGTATAGTATACTGTGTGTATATATATATATATATATATATATATAGAATGTGTGTGTGTGTGCTCAGCTGTGATGTATACTGTGTGTATAGAATGTGTGTGCTCAGCTGTGATGTATAGTGTACTGTATACTGTATGTATAGAATGTGTCTGCTCAGCTGTGATGTATACTGTATGTATAGAATGTGTGTGCTCAGCTGTGATGTATACTGTATGTATAGAATGTGTGTGCTCAGCTGTGATGTATAGTGTACTATATACTGTATGTATAGAATGTGTGTGCTCAGCTGTGATGTATACTGTATGTATAGAATGTGTGTGCTATATAGTGTATGTATAGAATGTGTATACTGCATACTGTATGTATAGAATGTGTGTGCTATTACTGTATGTATAGAATGTGTGCTCAGCTGTGATATATAGTGTACTGTATGTATAGAATGTGTACTGTATACTGTATGTATAGAATGTGTGTGCTCAGCTGTGATGTATACTGTATGTATAGAATGTGTGTGCTCAGCTGTGCTGTATAGTGTACTGTATACTGTGATATATACTGTATGTATAGAATGTGTGTGCTATTACTGTATGTATAGAATGTGTGTACTGTATACTGTATGTATAGAATGTGTGCTCAGCTGTGATGTATACTGTATGTATAGAATGTGTGTGCTCAGCTGTGATATATAGTGTACTATATACTGTATGTATAGAATGTGTGTGCTATTACTGTATGTATAGAATGTGTGTACTGTATACTGTATGTATAGAATGTGTGTGCTCAGCTGTGATGTATAGTGTACTGTATACTGTGATATATACTGTATGTATAGAATGTGTGTGCTATTACTGTATGTATAGAATGTGTGTACTGTATACTGTATGTATAGAATGTGTGCTCAGCTGTGATGTATACTGTATGTATAGAATGTGTGTGCTCAGCTGTGATGTATACTGTGTGTATAGAATGTGTGTGCTCAGCTGTGATGTATACTGTGTGTATAGAATGTGTGTGCTCAGCTGTGATGTATACTGTGTGTATAGAATGTGTGCACAGCTGTGATGTATACTGTGTGTATAGAATGTGTGTGCTCAGCTGTGATGTATACTGTGTGTATAGAATGTGTGTGCTCAGCTGTGATGTATACTGTGTGTATAGAATGTGTGTGCTCAGCTGTGATGTATAGTGTACTGTATACTGTATGTATAGAATATGTGTGCTCAGCTGTGATGTATAGTGTACTGTATACTGTATGTATAGAATATGTGTGCTCAGCTGTGATGTATCGTGTACTGTATACTGTGTGTATAGAATGTGTGTGCTCAGCTGTGATGTATAGTGTACTGTATACTGTGTGTATAGAATGTGTGTGCTCAGCTGTGATGTATAGTGTACTGTATACTGTATGTATAGAATGTGTGTGCTCAGCTGTGATGTATACTGTATGTATAGAAGGTGTGTGCTCAGCTGTGATGTATAGTGTACTGTATGTATAGAATGTGTGTGCTCAGCTGTGATGTATAGTGTACTGTATACTGTATGTATAGAATGTGTGTGCTCAGCTGTGATGTATAGTGTACTGTATACTGTATGTATAGAAGGTGTGTGCTCAGCTGTGATGTATAGTATACTGTATGTATAGAATGTGTGTGCTCAGCTGTGATGTATAGTGTACTGTATACTGTATGTATAAAAGGTGTGTGCTCAGCTGTGATGTATAGTATACTGTATGTATAGAATGTGTGTGCTCAGCTGTGATGTATACTGTATGTATAGAAGGTATGTGCTCAGCTGTGATGTATAGTGTACTGTATACTGTATGTATAGAATGTGTCTGCTCAGCTGTGATGTATAGTATACTGTGTGTATATATATATATATAGAATGTGTGTGTGTGTGCTCAGCTGTGATGTATACTGTGTGTATAGAATGTGTGTGCTCAGCTGTGATGTATAGTGTACTGTATACTGTATGTATAGAATGTGTCTGCTCAGCTGTGATGTATACTGTATGTATAGAATGTGTGTGCTCAGCTGTGATATATAGTGTACTATATACTGTATGTATAGAATGTGTGTGCTCAGCTGTGATGTATAGTGTACTGTATACTGTATGTATAGAATGTGTGTGCTCAGCTGTGATGTATACTGTATGTATAGAATGTGTGTGCTCAGCTGTGATGTATAGTGTACTATATACTGTATGTATAGAATGTGTGTGCTCAGCTGTGATGTATACTGTATGTATAGAATGTGTGTGCTCAGCTGTGCTGTATAGTGTACTGTATACTGTGCTATTACTGTATGTATAGAATGTGTGTACTGTATACTGTATGTATAGAATGTGTGCTCAGCTGTGATGTATACTGTATGTATAGAATGTGTGTGCTCAGCTGTGATGTATACTGTGTGTATAGAATGTGTGTGCTCAGCTGTGATGTATACTGTGTGTATAGAATGTGTGTGCTCAGCTGTGATGTATACTGTGTGTATAGAATGTGTGCTCAGCTGTGATGTATACTGTGTGTATAGAATGTGTGTGCTCAGCTGTGATGTATACTGTGTGTATAGAATGTGTGTGCTCAGCTGTGATGTATACTGTATGTATAGAATATGTGTGCTCAGCTGTGATGTATAGTGTACTGTATACTGTATGTATAGAATATGTGTGCTCAGCTGTGATGTATCGTGTACTGTATACTGTGTGTATAGAAGGTGTGTGCTCAGCTGTGATGTATAGTGTGTGTATAGAATGTGTGTGCTCAGCTGTGATGTATAGTGTACTGTATACTGTGTGTATAGAATGTGTGTGCTCAGCTGTGATGTATAGTGTACTGTATACTGTATGTATAGAATGTGTGTGCTCAGCTGTGATGTATACTGTATGTATAGAAGGTGTGTGCTCAGCTGTGATGTATAGTGTACTGTATGTATAGAATGTGTGTGCTCAGCTGTGATGTATAGTGTACTGTATACTGTATGTATAGAAGGTGTGTGCTCAGCTGTGATGTATAGTGTACTATATACTGTATGTATAGAATGTGTGTGCTCAGCTGTGATGTATACTGTATGTATAGAATGTGTGTGCTCAGCTGTGATGTATAGTATACTGTATGTATAGAATGTGTGTGCTCAGCTGTGATGTATAGTGTACTGTATACTGTATGTATAGAAGGTGTGTGCTCAGCTGTGATGTATAGTGTACAGTATGTATAGAATGTGTGTGCTCAGCTGTGATGTATAGTATACTGTATGTATAGAATGTGTGTGCTCAGCTGTGATGTATAATGTACTGTATACTGTATGTATAGAATGTGTCTGCTCAGCTGTGATGTATAGTATACTGTGTGTATATATATATATATATATATAGAATGTGTGTGTGTGTGCTCAGCTGTGATGTATACTGTGTGTATAGAATGTGTGTGCTCAGCTGTGATGTATAGTGTACTGTATACTGTATGTTTAGAATGTGTCTGCTCAGCTGTGATGTATACTGTATGTATAGAATGTGTGTGCTCAGCTGTGATGTATACTGTATGTATAGAATGTGTGTGCTCAGCTGTGATGTATAGTGTACTATATACTGTATGTATAGAATGTGTGTGCTCAGCTGTGATGTATACTGTATGTATAGAATGTGTGTGCTATATACTGTATGTATAGAATGTGTATACTGCATACTGTATGTATAGAATGTGTGTGCTATTACTGTATGTATAGAATGTGTGTGCTATTACTGTATGTATAGAATGTGTGTGCTCAGCTGTGATATATAGTGTACTGTATGTATAGAATGTGTACTGTATACTGTATGTATAGAATGTGTGTGCTCAGCTGTGATGTATACTGTATGTATAGAATGTGTGTGCTCAGCTGTGCTGTATAGTGTACTGTATACTGTGATATATACTGTATGTATAGAATGTGTGTGCTATTACTGTATGTATAGAATGTGTGTACTGTATACTGTATGTATAGAATGTGTGCTCAGCTGTGATGTATACTGTATGTATAGAATGTGTGTGCTCAGCTGTGATGTATACTGTGTGTATAGAATGTGTGTGCTCAGCTGTGATGTATACTGTGTGTATAGAATGTGTGTGCTCAGCTGTGATGTATACTGTGTGTATAGAATGTGTGCACAGCTGTGATGTATACTGTGTGTATAGAATGTGTGTGCTCAGCTGTGATGTATACTGTGTGTATAGAATGTGTGTGCTCAGCTGTGATGTATACTGTGTGTATAGAATGTGTGTGCTCAGCTGTGATGTATAGTGTACTGTATACTGTATGTATAGAATATGTGTGCTCAGCTGTGATGTATAGTGTACTGTATACTGTATGTATAGAATATGTGTGCTCAGCTGTGATGTATCGTGTACTGTATACTGTGTGTATAGAAGGTGTGTGCTCAGCTGTGATGTATAGTGTGTGTATAGAATGTGTGTGCTCAGCTGTGATGTATAGTGTACTGTATACTGTGTGTATAGAATGTGTGTGCTCAGCTGTGATGTATAGTGTACTGTATACTGTGTTTATAGAATGTGTGTGCTCAGCTGTGATGTATAGTGTACTGTATACTGTATGTATAGAATGTGTGTGCTCAGCTGTGATGTATACTGTATGTATAGAAGGTGTGTGCTCAGCTGTGATGTATAGTGTACTGTATGTATAGAATGTGTGTGCTCAGCTGTGATGTATAGTGTACTGTATACTGTATGTATAGAAGGTGTGTGCTCAGCTGTGATGTATAGTGTACTATATACTGTATGTATAGAATGTGTGTGCTCAGCTGTGATGTATACTGTATGTATAGAATGTGTGTGCTCAGCTGTGATGTATAGTATACTGTATGTATAGAATGTGTGTGCTCAGCTGTGATGTATAGTGTACTGTATACTGTATGTATAGAAGGTGTGTGCTCAGCTGTGATGTATAGTGTACAGTATGTATAGAATGTGTGTGCTCAGCTGTGATGTATAGTATACTGTATGTATAGAATGTGTGTGCTCAGCTGTGATGTATACTGTATGTATAGAAGGTATGTGCTCAGCTGTGATGTATAATGTACTGTATACTGTATGTATAGAATGTGTCTGCTCAGCTGTGATGTATAGTATACTGTGTGTATATATATATATATATATATAGAATGTGTGTGTGTGTGCTCAGCTGTGATGTATACTGTGTGTATAGAATGTGTGTGCTCAGCTGTGATGTATAGTGTACTGTATACTGTATGTATAGAATGTGTCTGCTCAGCTGTGATGTATACTGTATGTATAGAATGTGTGTGCTCAGCTGTGATGTATACTGTATGTATAGAATGTGTGTGCTCAGCTGTGATGTATAGTGTACTATATACTGTATGTATAGAATGTGTGTGCTCAGCTGTGATGTATACTGTATGTATAGAATGTGTGTGCTATATACTGTATGTATAGAATGTGTATACTGCATACTGTATGTATAGAATGTGTGTGCTATTACTGTATGTATAGAATGTGTGCTCAGCTGTGATATATAGTGTACTGTATGTATAGAATGTGTACTGTATACTGTATGTATAGAATGTGTGTGCTATTACTGTATGTATAGAATGTGTGTGCTATTACTGTATGTATAGAATGTGTGTGCTCAGCTGTGATATATAGTGTACTGTATGTATAGAATGTGTACTGTATACTGTATGTATAGAATGTGTGTGCTCAGCTGTGATGTATACTGTATGTATAGAATGTGTGTGCTCAGCTGTGCTGTATAGTGTACTGTATACTGTGATATATACTGTATGTATAGAATGTGTGTGCTATTACTGTATGTATAGAATGTGTGTACTGTATACTGTATGTATAGAATGTGTGCTCAGCTGTGATGTATACTGTATGTATAGAATGTGTGTGCTCAGCTGTGATGTATACTGTATGTATAGAATGTGTGTGCTCAGCTGTGATGTATACTGTGTGTATAGAATGTGTGTGCTCAGCTGTGATGTATACTGTGTGTATAGAATGTGTGTGCTCAGCTGTGATGTATACTGTGTGTATAGAATGTGTGCACAGCTGTGATGTATACTGTGTGTATAGAATGTGTGTGCTCAGCTGTGATGTATACTGTGTGTATAGAATGTGTGTGCTCAGCTGTGATGTATACTGTGTGTATAGAATGTGTGTGCTCAGCTGTGATGTATAGTGTACTGTATACTGTATGTATAGAATATGTGTGCTCAGCTGTGATGTATAGTGTACTGTATACTGTATGTATAGAATATGTGTGCTCAGCTGTGATGTATCGTGTACTGTATACTGTGTGTATAGAAGGTGTGTGGTCAGCTGTGATGTATAGTGTGTGTATAGAATGTGTGTGCTCAGCTGTGATGTATAGTGTACTGTATACTGTGTGTATAGAATGTGTGTGCTCAGCTGTGATGTATAGTGTACTGTATACTGTGTGTATAGAATGTGTGTGCTCAGCTGTGATGTATAGTGTACTGTATACTGTGTGTATAAAATGTGTGTGCTCAGCTGTGATGTATAGTGTACTGTATACTGTATGTATAGAATGTGTGTGCTCAGCTGTGATGTATACTGTATGTATAGAATGTGTGTGCTCAGCTGTGATGTATAGTGTACTGTATACTGTATGTATAGAATGTGTGTGCTCAGCTGTGATGTATAGTGTACTGTATACTGTATGTATAGAAGGTGTGTGCTCAGCTGTGATGTATAGTATACTGTATGTATAGAATGTGTGTGCTCAGCTGTGATGTATAGTGTACTGTATACTGTATGTATAAAAGGTGTGTGCTCAGCTGTGATGTATAGTATACTGTATGTATAGAATGTGTGTGCTCAGCTGTGATGTATACTGTATGTATAGAAGGTATGTGCTCAGCTGTGATGTATAGTGTACTGTATACTTTATGTATAGAATGTGTCTGCTCAGCTGTGATGTATAGTATACTGTGTGTATATATATATATATAGAATGTGTGTGTGTGTGCTCAGCTGTGATGTATACTGTGTGTATAGAATGTGTGTGCTCAGCTGTGATGTATAGTGTACTGTATACTGTATGTATAGAATGTGTCTGCTCAGCTGTGATGTATACTGTATGTATAGAATGTGTGTGCTCAGCTGTGATGTATAGTGTACTATATACTGTATGTATAGAATGTGTGTGCTCAGCTGTGATGTATAGTGTACTGTATACTGTATGTATAGAATGTGTGTGCTCAGCTGTGATGTATACTGTATGTATAGAATGTGTGTGCTCAGCTGTGATGTATAGTGTACTGTATGTATAGAATGTGTGTGCTCAGCTGTGATGTATAGTGTACTGTTTACTGTGTGTATAGAATGTGTGTGCTCAGCTGTGATGTATAGTGTACTATATACTGTATGTATAGAATGTGTGTGCTCAGCTGTGATGTATAGTGTACTGTATACTGTGTGTATAGAATGTGTGTGCTCAGCTGTGATGTATAGTGTACTATATACTGTATGTATAGAATGTGTGTGCTCAGCTGTGATGTATACTGTGTGTATAGAATGTGTGCTCAGCTGTGATGTATAGTGTACTATATACTGTATGTATAGAATGTGTCTGCTCAGCTGTGATGTATACTGTGTGTATAGAATGTGTGTGCTCAGCTGTGATGTATACTGTGTGTATAGAATGTGTGTGCTCAGCTGTGATGTATAGTGTACTGTATACTGTATGTATAGAATGTGTGCTCAGCTGTGATGTATACTGTGTGTATAGAATGTGTGTGCTGAGCTGTGATGTATAGTGTACTGTATACTGTATGTATAGAATGTGTCTGCTCAGCTGTGATGTATACTGTGTGTATAGAATGTGTGTGCTCAGCTGTGATGTATACTGTGTGTATAGAATGTGTGTGCTCAGCTGTGATGTATAGTGTACTGTATACTGTATGTATAGAATGTGTGTGCTCAGCTGTGATGTATAGTATACTGTATGTATAGAATGTGTGTGCTCAGCTGTGATGTATACTGTATGTATAGAAGGTGTGTGCTCAGCTGTGATGTATACTGTATATAGAATGTGTGTGCTCAGCTGTGATGTATAGTGTACTGTATACTGTATGTATAGAAGGTGTGTGCTCAGCTGTGATGTATAGTGTACAGTATGTATAGAATGTGTGTGCTCAGCTGTGATGTATAGTATACTGTATGTATAGAATGTGTGTGCTCAGCTGTGATGTATACTGTATGTATAGAAGGTATGTGCTCAGCTGTGATGTGTAGTGTACTGTATGTATAGAATGTGTGTGCTCAGCTGTGATGTATAGTGTACTGTATACTGTGTGTATAGAATGTGTGTGGTCAGCTGTGATGTATACTGTGTGTATAGAATGTGTGTGGTCAGCTGTGATGTATACTGTGTGTATAGAATGTTTGTGGTCAGCTGTGATGTATACTGTGTGTATAGAATGTGTGTGGTCAGCTGTGATGTATACTGTGTGTATAGAATGTGTGTGGTCAGCTGTGATGTATACTGTGTGTATAGAATGTTTGTGGTCAGCTGTGATGTATACTATGTGTATAGAATGTGTGTGCTCAGCTGTGATGTATACTGTATGTATAGAATGTGTGTGCTATATACTGTATGTATAGAATGTGTGTACTGCATACTGTATGTATAGAATGTGTGTGCTATTACTGTATGTATAGAATGTGTGCTCAGCTGTGATGTATAGTGTACTATATACTGTATGTATAGAATGTGTGTGCTCAGCTGTGATGTATAGTGTACTATATACTGTATGTATAGAATGTGTGTGCTCAGCTGTGATGTATAGTGTACTATATACTGTATGTATAGAAGGTATGTGCTCAGCTGTGATGTATAGTGTACTATATACTGTATGTATAGAATGTGTGTGCTCAGCTGTGATGTATACTGTATGTATAGAATGTGTGTGCTATATACTGTATGTATAGAATGTGTGTACTGCATACTGTATGTATAGAATGTGTGTGCTATTACTGTATGTATAGAATGTGTGCTCAGCTGTGATATATAGTGTACTGTATGTATAGAATGTGTACTGTATACTGTATGTATAGAATGTGTGTGCTCAGCTGTGATGTATACTGTATGTATAGAATGTGTGTGCTCAGCTGTGATGTATACTGTATGTATAGAATGTGTGTGCTCAGCTGTGATGTATACTGTATGTATAGAATGTGTGTGCTCAGCTGTGCTGTATAGTGTACTGTATACTGTGATATATACTGTATGTATAGAATGTATGTGCTATTACTGTATGTATAGAATGTGTGTACTGTATACTGTATGTATAGAATGTGTGCTCAGCTGTGATGTATACTGTATGTATAGAATGTGTGTGCTCAGCTGTGATGTATACTGTATGTATAGAATGTGTGTGCTCAGCTGTGATGTATACTGTGTGTATAGAATGTGTGTGCTCAGCTGTGATGTATACTGTGTGTATAGAATGTGTGTGCTCAGCTGTGATGTATACTGTGTGTATAGAATGTGTGCTCAGCTTTGATGTATACTGTGTGTATAGAATGTGTGTGCTCAGCTGTGATGTATAGTGTACTGTATACTGTGTGTATAGAATGTGTGTGCTCAGCTGTGATGTATAGTGTACTGTATACTGTGTGTATAGAATGTGTGTGCTCAGCTGTGATGTATAGTGTACTGTATACTGTGTGTATAGAATGTGTGTGCTCAGCTGTGATGTATAGTGTACTGTATACTGTATGTATAGAATGTGTGTGCTCAGCTGTGATGTATACTGTATGTATAGAAGGTGTGTGCTCAGCTGTGATGTATAGTGTACTGTATGTATAGAATGTGTGTGCTCAGCTGTGATGTATAGTGTACTGTATACTGTATGTATAGAAGGTGTGTGCTCAGCTGTGATGTATAGTATACTGTATGTATAGAATGTGTGTGCTCAGCTGTGATGTATAGTGTACTGTATACTGTATGTATAAAAGGTGTGTGCTCAGCTGTGATGTATAGTATACTGTATGTATAGAATGTGTGTGCTCAGCTGTGATGTATACTGTATGTATAGAAGGTATGTGCTCAGCTGTGATGTATAGTGTACTGTATACTGTATGTATAGAATGTGTCTGCTCAGCTGTGATGTATAGTATACTGTGTGTGTATATATATATATAGAATGTGTGTGTGTGTGCTCAGCTGTGATGTATACTGTGTGTATAGAATGTGTGTGCTCAGCTGTGATGTATAGTGTACTGTATACTGTATGTATAGAATGTGTCTGCTCAGCTGTGATGTATACTGTATGTATAGAATGTGTGTGCTCAGCTGTGATGTATAGTGTACTATATACTGTATGTATAGAATGTGTGTGCTCAGCTGTGATGTATAGTGTACTGTATACTGTATGTATAGAATGTGTGTGCTCAGCTGTGATTTATACTGTATGTATAGAATGTGTGTGCTCAGCTGTGATGTATAGTGTACTGTATGTATAGAATGTGTGTGCTCAGCTGTGATGTATAGTGTACTGTTTACTGTGTGTATAGAATGTGTGTGCTCAGCTGTGATGTATAGTGTACTATATACTGTATGTATAGAATGTGTGTGCTCAGCTGTGATGTATAGTGTACTGTATACTGTGTGTATAGAATGTGTGTGCTCAGCTGTGATGTATGGTGTACTATATACTGTATGTATAGAATGTGTCTGCTCAGCTGTGATGTATACTGTGTGTATAGAATGTGTGTGCTCAGCTGTGATGTATACTGTGTGTATAGAATGTGTGTGCTCAGCTGTGATGTATAGTGTACTGTATACTGTATGTATAGAATGTGTGTGCTCAGCTGTGATGTATAGTATACTGTATGTATAGAATGTGTGTGCTCAGCTGTGATGTATACTGTATGTATAGAAGGTGTGTGCTCAGCTGTGATGTATACTGTATATAGAATGTGTGTGCTCAGCTGTGATGTATAGTGTACTGTATACTGTATGTATAGAAGGTGTGTGCTCAGCTGTGATGTATAGTGTACAGTATGTATAGAATGTGTGTGCTCAGCTGTGATGTATAGTATACTGTATGTATAGAATGTGTGTGCTCAGCTGTGATGTATACTGTATGTATAGAAGGTATGTGCTCAGCTGTGATGTGTAGTGTACTGTATGTATAGAATGTGTGTGCTCAGCTGTGATGTATAGTGTACTGTATACTGTGTGTATAGAATGTGTGTGGTCAGCTGTGATGTATACTGTGTGTATAGAATGTGTGTGGTCAGCTGTGATGTATACTGTGTGTATAGAATGTTTGTGGTCAGCTGTGATGTATACTGTGTGTATAGAATGTGTGTGGTCAGCTGTGATGTATACTGTGTGTATAGAATGTGTATGTGCTCAGCTGTGATGTATACTATGTATATAGAATGTGTGTGCTCAGCTGTGATGTATAGTGTACAGTATACTGTGTGTATAGAATGTGTGTGCTCAGCTGTGATGTATAGTGTACTATATACTGTATGTATAGAATGTGTGTGCTCAACTGTGATGTATAGTGTACTGTATACTGTGTGTATAGAATGTGTGTGCTCAGCTGTGATGTATAGTGTACTATATACTGTATGTATAGAATGTGTGTGCTCAGCTGTGATGTATACTGTGTGTATAGAATGTGTGTGCTCAGCTCTGATGTATACTGTGTGTGCTCAGCTGTGATGTATACTGTGTGTATAGAATGTGTGCTCAGCTGTGATGTATACTGTGTGTATAGAATGTGTGCTCAGCTGTGATGTATACTGTGTGTATAGAATGTGTGTGCTCAGCTGTGATGTATACTGTATATAGAATGTGTGTGCTCAGCTGTGATGTATTCTGTGTGTATAGAATGTGTGTGCTCAGCTGTGATGTATACTGTGTGTATAGAATGTGTGTGCTCAGCTGTGATGTATACTGTGTGTATAGAATGTGTGTGCTCAGCTGTGATGTATACTGTGTGTATAGAAGGTGTGTGCTCAGCTGTGATGTATAGTGTACTGTATACTGTATGTATAGAAGGTGTGTGCTCAGCTGTGATGTATAGTGTACTGTATACTGTATGTATAGAATGTGTGTGCTCAGCTGTGATGTATAGTGTACTGTATGTATAGAATGTGTGTGCTCAGCTGTGATGTATAGTGTACTGTATGTATAGAAGGTGTGTGCTCAGCTGTGATGTATAGTGTACTGTATACTGTATGTATAGAAGGTGTGTGCTCAGCTGTGATGTGTAGTGTACTGTATACTGTATGTATAGAATGTGTGTGCTCAGCTGTGATGTATAGTGTACTGTATGTATAGAATGTGTGTGCTCAGCTGTGATGTATAGTGTACTGTATGTATAGAAGGTGTGTGCTCAGCTGTGATGTATAGTGTACTGTATACTGTATGTATAGAAGGTGTGTGCTCAGCTGTGATGTATAGTGTACAGTATGTATAGAATGTGTGTGCTCAGCTGTGATGTATAGTGTACTGTATACTGTATGTATAGAATGTGTGTGCTCAGCTGTGATGTGTAGTGTACTGTATATATAGAAGGTGTGTGCTCAGCTGTGATGTATAGTGTACTGTATACTGTATGTATAGAAGGTGTGTGCTCAGCTGTGATGTATACTGTATGTATAGAATGTGTGTGCTCAGCTGTGATGTATAGTATACTGTGTGTATAGAATGTGTGTGCTCAGCTGTGATGTATAGTGTACTATATACTGTATGTATAGAATGTGTGCTCTATTACTGTATGTATAGAATGTGTGCTCAGCTGTGATGTATAGTGTACTATATACTGTATGTATAGAATGTGTGTGCTCAGCTGTGATGTATAGTGTACTATATACTGTATGTATAGAATGTGTGTGCTCAGCTGTGATGTATAGTGTACTATATACTGTATGTATAGAAGGTATGTGCTCAGCTGTGATGTATAGTGTACTATATACTGTATGTATAGAATGTGTGTGCTCAGCTGTGATGTATACTGTATGTATAGAATGTGTGTGCTATATACTGTATGTATAGAATGTGTGTACTGCATACTGTATGTATAGAATGTGTGTGCTATTACTGTATGTATAGAATGTGTGCTCAGCTGTGATATATAGTGTACTGTATGTATAGAATGTGTACTGTATACTGTATGTATAGAATGTGTGTGCTCAGCTGTGATGTATACTGTATGTATAGAATGTGTGTGCTCAGCTGTGATGTATACTGTATGTATAGAATGTGTGTGCTCAGCTGTGCTGTATAGTGTACTGTATACTGTGATATATACTGTATGTATAGAATGTATGTGCTATTACTGTATGTATAGAATGTGTGTACTGTATACTGTATGTATAGAATGTGTGTGCTCAGCTGTGATGTATACTGTATGTATAGAAGGTGTGTGCTCAGCTGTGATGTATAGTGTACTGTATGTATAGAATGTGTGTGCTCAGCTGTGATGTATAGTGTACTGTATACTGTATGTATAGAATGTGTGTGCTCAGCTGTGATGTATAGTGTACTGTATGTATAGAATGTGTGTGCTCAGCTGTGATGTATAGTGTACTGTATACTGTATGTATAAAAGGTGTGTGCTCAGCTGTGATGTATAGTATACTGTATGTATAGAATGTGTGTGCTCAGCTGTGATGTATACTGTATGTATAGAAGGTATGTGCTCAGCTGTGATGTATAGTGTACTGTATACTGTATGTATAGAATGTGTCTGCTCAGCTGTGATGTATAGTATACTGTGTGTGTATATATATATATATAGAATGTGTGTGTGTGTGCTCAGCTGTGATGTATACTGTGTGTATAGAATGTGTGTGCTCAGCTGTGATGTATAGTGTACTGTATACTGTATGTATAGAATGTGTCTGCTCAGCTGTGATGTATACTGTATGTATAGAATGTGTGTGCTCAGCTGTGATGTATAGTGTACTATATACTGTATGTATAGAATGTGTGTGCTCAGCTGTGATGTATAGTGTACTGTATACTGTATGTATAGAATGTGTGTGCTCAGCTGTGATTTATACTGTATGTATAGAATGTGTGTGCTCAGCTGTGATGTATAGTGTACTGTATGTATAGAATGTGTGTGCTCAGCTGTGATGTATAGTGTACTGTTTACTGTGTGTATAGAATGTGTGTGCTCAGCTGTGATGTATAGTGTACTATATACTGTATGTATAGAATGTGTGTGCTCAGCTGTGATGTATAGTGTACTGTATACTGTGTGTATAGAATGTGTGTGCTCAGCTGTGATGTATAGTGTACTATATACTGTATGTATAGAATGTGTCTGCTCAGCTGTGATGTATACTGTGTGTATAGAATGTGTGTGCTCAGCTGTGATGTATACTGTGTGTATAGAATGTGTGTGCTCAGCTGTGATGTATAGTGTACTGTATACTGTATGTATAGAATGTGTGCTCAGCTGTGATGTATACTGTGTGTATAGAATGTGTGTGCTGAGCTGTGATGTATACTGTGTGTATAGAATGTGTGTGCTCAGCTGTGATGTATACTGTGTGTATAGAATGTGTGTGCTCAGCTGTGATGTATAGTGTACTGTATACTGTATGTATAGAATGTGTGTGCTCAGCTGTGATGTATAGTATACTGTATTTATAGAATGTGTGTGCTCAGCTGTGATGTATACTGTATGTATAGAAGGTGTGTGCTCAGCTGTGATGTATACTGTATATAGAATGTGTGTGCTCAGCTGTGATGTATAGTGTACTGTATACTGTATGTATAGAAGGTGTGTGCTCAGCTGTGATGTATAGTGTACAGTATGTATAGAATGTGTGTGCTCAGCTGTGATGTATAGTATACTGTATGTATAGAATGTGTGTGCTCAGCTGTGATGTATCCTGTATGTATAGAAGGTATGTGCTCAGCTGTGATGTGTAGTGTACTGTATGTATAGAATGTGTGTGCTCAGCTGTGATGTATAGTGTACTGTATACTGTGTGTATAGAATGTGTGTGGTCAGCTGTGATGTATACTGTGTGTATAGAATGTGTGTGGTCAGCTGTGATGTATACTGTGTGTATAGAATGTTTGTGGTCAGCTGTGATGTATACTGTGTGTATAGAATGTGTGTGGTCAGCTGTGATGTATACTGTGTGTATAGAATGTGTATGTGCTCAGCTGTGATGTATACTATGTATATAGAATGTGTGTGCTCAGATGTGATGTATACTGTGTGTATAGAATGTGTGTGCTCAGCTGTGATGTATACTGTGTGTATAGAATGTGTGTGCTCAGCTGTGATGTATAGTGTACAGTATACTGTGTGTATAGAATGTGTGTGCTCAGCTGTGATGTATAGTGTACTATATACTGTATGTATAGAATGTGTGTGCTCAACTGTGATGTATAGTGTACTGTATACTGTGTGTATAGAATGTGTGTGCTCAGCTGTGATGTATAGTGTACTATATACTGTATGTATAGAATGTGTGTGCTCAGCTGTGATGTATACTGTGTGTATAGAATGTGTGTGCTCAGCTCTGATGTATACTGTGTGTGCTCAGCTGTGATGTATACTGTGTGTATAGAATGTGTGCTCAGCTGTGATGTATACTGTGTGTATAGAATGTGTGCTCAGCTGTGATGTATACTGTGTGTATAGAATGTGTGTGCTCAGCTGTGATGTATACTGTATATAGAATGTGTGTGCTCAGCTGTGATGTATACTGTGTGTATAGAATGTGTGTGCTCAGCTGTGATGTATACTGTGTGTATAGAATGTGTGTGCTCAGCTGTGATGTATACTGTGTGTATAGAATGTGTGTGCTCAGCTGTGATGTATACTGTGTGTATAGAAGGTGTGTGCTCAGCTGTGATGTATAGTGTACTGTATACTGTATGTATAGAAGGTGTGTGCTCAGCTGTGATGTATAGTGTACTGTATACTGTATGTATAGAATGTGTGTGCTCAGCTGTGATGTATAGTGTACTGTATGTATAGAATGTGTGTGCTCAGCTGTGATGTATAGTGTACTGTATGTATAGAAGGTGTGTGCTCAGCTGTGATGTATAGTGTACTGTATACTGTATGTATAGAAGGTGTGTGCTCAGCTGTGATGTGTAGTGTACTGTATACTGTATGTATAGAATGTGTGTGCTCAGCTGTGATGTATAGTGTACTGTATGTATAGAATGTGTGTGCTCAGCTGTGATGTATAGTGTACTGTATGTATAGAAGGTGTGTGCTCAGCTGTGATGTATAGTGTACTGTATACTGTATGTATAGAAGGTGTGTGCTCAGCTGTGATGTGTAGTGTACTGTATACTGTATGTATAGAATGTGTGTGCTCAGCTGTGATGTGTAGTGTACTGTATGTATAGAAGGTGTGTGCTCAGCTGTGATGTATAGTGTACTGTATACTGTATGTATAGAAGGTGTGTGCTCAGCTGTGATGTATACTGTATGTATAGAATGTGTGTGCTCAGCTGTGATGTATAGTATACTGTGTGTATAGAATGTGTGTGCTCAGCTGTGATGTATAGTGTACTATATACTGTATGTATAGAATGTGTGCTCAACTGTGATGTATAGTGTACTGTATACTGTGTGTATAGAATGTGTGTGCTCAGCTGTGATGTATAGTGTACTATATACTGTATGTATAGAATGTGTGTGCTCAGCTGTGATGTATACTGTGTGTATAGAATGTGTGCTCAGCTCTGATGTATACTGTGTGTATAGAATGTGTGCTCAGCTGTGATGTATACCGTGTGTATAGAATGTGTGTGCTCAGCTCTGATGTATACTGTGTGTATAGAATGTGTGTGCTCAGCTGTGATGTATACTATGTGTATAGAATGTGTGCTCAGCTGTGATGTATACTGTGTGTATAGAATGTGTGCTCAGCTGTGATGTATACTGTGTGTATAGAATGTGTGCTCAGCTGTGATGTATACTGTGTGTATAGAATGTGTGTGCTCAGCTGTGATGTATACTGTATATAGAATGTGTGTGCTCAGCTCTGATGTATACTGTATGTATAGAATGTGTGTGCTCAGCTGTGATGTATACTGTATATAGAATGTGTGTGCTCAGCTGTGATGTATAGTGTACTGTATGTATAGAAGGTGTGTGCTCAGCTGTGATGTATAGTGTACTGTATACTGTGTGTATAGAATGTGTGTGCTCAGCTGTGATGTATACTGTGTGTATAGAATGTGTGCTCAGCTGTGATGTATACTGTGTGTATAGAATGTGTGTGCTCAGCTGTGATGTATACTGTGTGTATAGAATGTGTGTGCTCAGCTGTGATGTATACTGTATGCATAGAATATGTGTGCTCAGCTGTGATGTATAGTGTACTGTATACTGTATGTATAGAATATGTGTGCTCAGCTGTGATGTATCGTGTACTGTATACTGTGTGTATAGAAGGTGTGTGCTCAGCTGTGATGTATAGTGTGTGTATAGAATGTGTGTGCTCAGCTGTGATGTATAGTGTACTGTATACTGTGTGTATAGAATGTGTCTGCTCAGCTGTGATGTATACTGTATGTATAGAATGTGTGTGCTCAGCTGTGATGTATAGTGTACTATATACTGTATGTATAGAATGTGTGTGCTCAGCTGTGATGTATAGTGTACTGTATACTGTATGTATAGAATGTGTGTGCTCAGCTGTGATTTATACTGTATGTATAGAATGTGTGTGCTCAGCTGTGATGTATAGTGTACTGTATGTATAGAATGTGTGTGCTCAGCTGTGATGTATAGTGTACTGTATACTGTATGTATAGAATGTGTGTGCTCAGCTGTGATTTATACTGTATGTATAGAATGTGTGTGCTCAGCTGTGATGTATAGTGTACTGTATGTATAGAATGTGTGTGCTCAGCTGTGATGTATAGTGTACTGTTTACTGTGTGTATAGAATGTGTGTGCTCAGCTGTGATGTATAGTGTACTATATACTGTATGTATAGAATGTGTGTGCTCAGCTGTGATGTATAGTGTACTGTATACTGTGTGTATAGAATGTGTGTGCTCAGCTGTGATGTATAGTGTACTATATACTGTATGTATAGAATGTGTCTGCTCAGCTGTGATGTATACTGTGTGTATAGAATGTGTGTGCTCAGCTGTGATGTATACTGTGTGTATAGAATGTGTGTGCTCAGCTGTGATGTATAGTGTACTGTATACTGTATGTATAGAATGTGTGCTCAGCTGTGATGTATACTGTGTGTATAGAATGTGTGTGCTGAGCTGTGATGTATACTGTGTGTATAGAATGTGTGTGCTCAGCTGTGATGTATACTGTGTGTATAGAATGTGTGTGCTCAGCTGTGATGTATAGTGTACTGTATACTGTATGTATAGAATGTGTGTGCTCAGCTGTGATGTATAGTATACTGTATGTATAGAATGTGTGTGCTCAGCTGTGATGTATACTGTATGTATAGAAGGTGTGTGCTCAGCTGTGATGTATACTGTATATAGAATGTGTGTGCTCAGCTGTGATGTATAGTGTACTGTATACTGTATGTATAGAAGGTGTGTGCTCAGCTGTGATGTATAGTGTACAGTATGTATAGAATGTGTGTGCTCAGCTGTGATGTATAGTATACTGTATGTATAGAATGTGTGTGCTCAGCTGTGATGTATCCTGTATGTATAGAAGGTATGTGCTCAGCTGTGATGTGTAGTGTACTGTATGTATAGAATGTGTGTGCTCAGCTGTGATGTATAGTGTACTGTATACTGTGTGTATAGAATGTGTGTGGTCAGCTGTGATGTATACTGTGTGTATAGAATGTGTGTGGTCAGCTGTGATGTATACTGTGTGTATAGAATGTTTGTGGTCAGCTGTGATGTATACTGTGTGTATAGAATGTGTGTGGTCAGCTGTGATGTATACTGTGTGTATAGAATGTGTATGTGCTCAGCTGTGATGTATACTATGTATATAGAATGTGTGTGCTCAGATGTGATGTATACTGTGTGTATAGAATGTGTGTGCTCAGCTGTGATGTATACTGTGTGTATAGAATGTGTGTGCTCAGCTGTGATGTATAGTGTACAGTATACTGTGTGTATAGAATGTGTGTGCTCAGCTGTGATGTATAGTGTACTATATACTGTATGTATAGAATGTGTGTGCTCAACTGTGATGTATAGTGTACTGTATACTGTGTGTATAGAATGTGTGTGCTCAGCTGTGATGTATAGTGTACTATATACTGTATGTATAGAATGTGTGTGCTCAGCTGTGATGTATACTGTGTGTATAGAATGTGTGTGCTCAGCTCTGATGTATACTGTGTGTGCTCAGCTGTGATGTATACTGTGTGTATAGAATGTGTGCTCAGCTGTGATGTATACTGTGTGTATAGAATGTGTGCTCAGCTGTGATGTATACTGTGTGTATAGAATGTGTGTGCTCAGCTGTGATGTATACTGTATATAGAATGTGTGTGCTCAGCTGTGATGTATACTGTGTGTATAGAATGTGTGTGCTCAGCTGTGATGTATACTGTGTGTATAGAATGTGTGTGCTCAGCTGTGATGTATACTGTGTGTATAGAATGTGTGTGCTCAGCTGTGATGTATACTGTGTGTATAGAAGGTGTGTGCTCAGCTGTGATGTATAGTGTACTGTATACTGTATGTATAGAAGGTGTGTGCTCAGCTGTGATGTATAGTGTACTGTATACTGTATGTATAGAATGTGTGTGCTCAGCTGTGATGTATAGTGTACTGTATGTATAGAATGTGTGTGCTCAGCTGTGATGTATAGTGTACTGTATGTATAGAAGGTGTGTGCTCAGCTGTGATGTATAGTGTACTGTATACTGTATGTATAGAAGGTGTGTGCTCAGCTGTGATGTGTAGTGTACTGTATACTGTATGTATAGAATGTGTGTGCTCAGCTGTGATGTATAGTGTACTGTATGTATAGAATGTGTGTGCTCAGCTGTGATGTATAGTGTACTGTATGTATAGAAGGTGTGTGCTCAGCTGTGATGTATAGTGTACTGTATACTGTATGTATAGAAGGTGTGTGCTCAGCTGTGATGTGTAGTGTACTGTATACTGTATGTATAGAATGTGTGTGCTCAGCTGTGATGTGTAGTGTACTGTATGTATAGAAGGTGTGTGCTCAGCTGTGATGTATAGTGTACTGTATACTGTATGTATAGAAGGTGTGTGCTCAGCTGTGATGTATACTGTATGTATAGAATGTGTTTGCTCAGCTGTGATGTATAGTATACTGTGTGTATAGAATGTGTGTGCTCAGCTGTGATGTATAGTGTACTATATACTGTATGTATAGAATGTGTGCTCAACTGTGATGTATAGTGTACTGTATACTGTGTGTATAGAATGTGTGTGCTCAGCTGTGATGTATAGTGTACTATATACTGTATGTATAGAATGTGTGTGCTCAGCTGTGATGTATACTGTGTGTATAGAATGTGTGCTCAGCTCTGATGTATACTGTGTGTATAGAATGTGTGCTCAGCTCTGATGTATACCGTGTGTATAGAATGTGTGTGCTCAGCTCTGATGTATACTGTGTGTATAGAATGTGTGTGCTCAGCTGTGATGTATACTATGTGTATAGAATGTGTGCTCAGCTGTGATGTATACTGTGTGTATAGAATGTGTGCTCAGCTGTGATGTATACTGTGTGTATAGAATGTGTACTCAGCTGTGATGTATACTGTGTGTATAGAATGTGTGTGCTCAGCTGTGATGTATACTGTATATAGAATGTGTGTGCTCAGCTCTGATGTATACTGTATGTATAGAATGTGTGTGCTCAGCTGTGATGTATACTGTATATAGAATGTGTGTGCTCAGCTGTGATGTATAGTGTACTGTATGTATAGAAGGTGTGTGCTCAGCTGTGATGTATAGTGTACTGTATACTGTGTGTATAGAATGTGTGTGCTCAGCTGTGATGTATACTGTGTATAGAATGTGTGCTCAGCTGTGATGTATACTGTGTGTATAGAATGTGTGTGCTCAGCTGTGATGTATACTGTGTGTATAGAATGTGTGTGCTCAGCTGTGATGTATACTGTATGCATAGAATATGTGTGCTCAGCTGTGATGTATAGTGTACTGTATACTGTATGTATAGAATATGTGTGCTCAGCTGTGATGTATCGTGTACTGTATACTGTGTGTATAGAAGGTGTGTGCTCAGCTGTGATGTATAGTGTGTGTATAGAATGTGTGTGCTCAGCTGTGATGTATAGTGTACTGTATACTGTGTGTATAGAATGTGTGTGCTCAGCTGTGATGTATAGTGTACTGTATACTGTGTGTATAGAATGTGTGTGCTCAGCTGTGATGTATAGTGTACTGTATACTGTATGTATAGAATGTGTGTGCTCAGCTGTGATGTATACTGTATGTATAGAAGGTGTGTGCTCAGCTGTGATGTATAGTGTACTGTATGTATAGAATGTGTGTGCTCAGCTGTGATGTATAGTGTACTGTATACTGTATGTATAGAATGTGTGTGCTCAGCTGTGATGTATACTGTATATAGAATGTGTGTGCTCAGCTGTGATGTATAGTATACTGTATGTATAGAATGTGTGTGCTCAGCTGTGATGTATAGTGTACTGTATACTGTATGTATAGAAGGTGTGTGCTCAGCTGTGATGTATAGTGTACAGTATGTATAGAATGTGTGTGCTCAGCTGTGATGTATAGTATACTGTATGTATAGAATGTGTGTGCTCAGCTGTGATGTATACTGTATGTATAGAATGTGTGTGCTCAGCTGTGATGTATACTGTATGTATAGAATGTGTGTGCTCAGCTGTGATGTATAGTGTACTATATACTGTATGTATAGAATGTGTGTGCTCAGCTGTGATGTATAGTGTATGTATAGAATGTGTGTGCTATATACTGTATGTATAGAATGTGTATACTGCATACTGTATGTATAGAATGTGTGTGCTATTACTGTATGTATAGAATGTGTGCTCAGCTGTGATATATAGTGCACTGTATGTATAGAATGTGTACTGTATACTGTATGTATAGAATGTGTGTGCTCAGCTGTGATGTATACTGTATGTATAGAATGTGTGTGCTCAGCTGTGCTGTATAGTGTACTGTATACTGTGATATATACTGTATGTATAGAATGTGTGTGCTATTACTGTATGTATAGAATGTGTGTACTGTATACTGTATGTATAGAATGTGTGCTCAGCTGTGATGTATACTGTATGTATAGAATGTGTGTGCTCAGATTTGATGTATACTGTGTGTATAGAATGTGTGTGCTCAGCTGTGATGTATACTGTGTGTATAGAATGTGTGTGCTCAGCTGTGATGTATACTGTGTGTATAGAATGTGTGCACAGCTGTGATGTATACTGTGTGTATAGAATGTGTGTGCTCAGCTGTGATGTATACTGTGTGTATAGAATGTGTGTGCTCAGCTGTGATGTATACTGTGTGTATAGAATGTGTGTGCTCAGCTGTGATGTATCGTGTACTGTATACTGTGTGTATAGAAGGTGTGTGGTCAGCTGTGATGTATAGTGTGTGTATAGAATGTGTGTGCTCAGCTGTGATGTATAGTGTACTGTATACTGTGTGTATAGAATGTGTGTGCTCAGCTGTGATGTATAGTGTACTGTATACTGTGTGTATAGAATGTGTGTGCTCAGCTGTGATGTATAGTGTACTGTATACTGTGTGTATAGAATGTGTGTGCTCAGCTGTGATGTATAGTGTACTGTATACTGTATGTATAGAATGTGTGTGCTCAGCTGTGATGTATACTGTATGTATAGAAGGTGTGTGCTCAGCTGTGATGTATAGTATACTGTATGTATAGAATGTGTGTGCTCAGCTGTGATGTATAGTGTACTGTATACTGTATGTATAGAAGGTGTGTGCTCAGCTGTGATGTATAGTATACTGTATGTATAGAATGTGTGTGCTCAGCTGTGATGTATAGAGTACTGTATACTGTATGTATAAAAGGTGTGTGCTCAGCTGTGATGTATAGTATACTGTATGTATAGAATGTGTGTGCTCAGCTGTGATGTATACTGTATGTATAGAAGGTATGTGCTCAGCTGTGATGTATAGTGTACTGTATACTGTATGTATAGAATGTGTCTGCTCAGCTGTGATGTATAGTATACTGTGTGTATATATATATATATAGAATGTGTGTGTGTGTGCTCAGCTGTGATGTATACTGTGTGTATAGAATGTGTGTGCTCAGCTGTGATGTATAGTGTACTGTATACTGTATGTATAGAATGTGTCTGCTCAGCTGTGATGTATACTGTATGTATAGAATGTGTGTGCTCAGCTGTGATGTATAGTGTACTATATACTGTATGTATAGAATGTGTGTGCTCAGCTGTGATGTATAGTGTACTGTATACTGTATGTATAGAATGTGTGTGCTCAGCTGTGATGTATACTGTATGTATAGAATGTGTGTGCTCAGCTGTGATGTATAGTGTACTGTATGTATAGAATGTGTGTGCTCAGCTGTGATGTATAGTGTACTGTTTACTGTGTGTATAGAATGTGTGTGCTCAGCTGTGATGTATAGTGTACTATATACTGTATGTATAGAATGTGTGTGCTCAGCTGTGATGTATAGTGTACTGTATACTGTGTGTATAGAATGTGTGTGCTCAGCTGTGATGTATAGTGTACTATATACTGTATGTATAGAATGTGTGTGCTCAGCTGTGATGTATACTGTGTGTATAGAATGTGTGTGCTCAGCTGTGATGTATACTGTGTGTATAGAATGTGTGTGCTCAGCTGTGATGTATAGTGTACTGTATACTGTATGTATAGAATGTGTGCTCAGCTGTGATGTATACTGTGTGTATAGAATGTGTGTGCTGAGCTGTGATGTATAGTGTACTGTATACTGTATGTATAGAATGTGTCTGCTCAGCTGTGATGTATACTGTGTGTATAGAATGTGTGTGCTCAGCTGTGATGTATACTGTGTGTATAGAATGTGTGTGCTCAGCTGTGATGTATAGTGTACTGTATGTATAGAATGTGTGTGCTCAGCTGTGATGTATACTGTATGTATAGAAGGTGTGTGCTCAGCTGTGATGTATACTGTATATAGAATGTGTGTGCTCAGCTGTGATGTATAGTGTACTGTATACTGTATGTATAGAAGGTGTGTGCTCAGCTGTGATGTATAGTGTACAGTATGTATAGAATGTGTGTGCTCAGCTGTGATGTATAGTATACTGTATGTATAGAATGTGTGTGCTCAGCTGTGATGTATACTGTATGTATAGAAGGTATGTGCTCAGCTGTGATGTGTAGTGTACTGTATGTATAGAATGTGTGTGCTCAGCTGTGATGTATAGTGTACTGTATACTGTGTGTATAGAATGTGTGTGGTCAGCTGTGATGTATACTGTGTGTATAGAATGTGTGTGGTCAGCTGTGATGTATACTGTGTGTATAGAATGTTTGTGGTCAGCTGTGATGTATACTGTGTGTATAGAATGTGTGTGGTCAGCTGTGATGTATACTGTGTGTATAGAATGTGTATGTGCTCAGCTGTGATGTATACTATGTATATAGAATGTGTGTGCTCAGCTGTGATGTATAGTGTACAGTATACTGTGTGTATAGAATGTGTGTGCTCAGCTGTGATGTATAGTGTACTATATACTGTATGTATAGAATGTGTGTGCTCAACTGTGATGTATAGTGTACTGTATACTGTGTGTATAGAATGTGTGTGCTCAGCTGTGATGTATAGTGTACTATATACTGTATGTATAGAATGTGTGTGCTCAGCTGTGATGTATACTGTGTGTATAGAATGTGTGTGCTCAGCTCTGATGTATACTGTGTGTGCTCAGCTGTGATGTATACTGTGTGTATAGAATGTGTGCTCAGCTGTGATGTATACTGTGTGTATAGAATGTGTGCTCAGCTGTGATGTATACTGTGTGTATAGAATGTGTGTGCTCAGCTGTGATGTATACTGTATATAGAATGTGTGTGCTCAGCTGTGATGTATACTGTGTGTATAGAATGTGTGTGCTCAGCTGTGATGTATACTGTGTGTATAGAATGTGTGTGCTCAGCTGTGATGTATACTGTGTGTATAGAATGTGTGTGCTCAGCTGTGATGTATACTGTGTGTATAGAAGGTGTGTGCTCAGCTGTGATGTATAGTGTACTGTATACTGTATGTATAGAAGGTGTGTGCTCAGCTGTGATGTATAGTGTACTGTATACTGTATGTATAGAATGTGTGTGCTCAGCTGTGATGTATAGTGTACTGTATGTATAGAATGTGTGTGCTCAGCTGTGATGTATAGTGTACTGTATGTATAGAAGGTGTGTGCTCAGCTGTGATGTATAGTGTACTGTATACTGTATGTATAGAAGGTGTGTGCTCAGCTGTGATGTGTAGTGTACTGTATACTGTATGTATAGAATGTGTGTGCTCAGCTGTGATGTATAGTGTACTGTATGTATAGAATGTGTGTGCTCAGCTGTGATGTATAGTGTACTGTATGTATAGAAGGTGTGTGCTCAGCTGTGATGTATAGTGTACTGTATACTGTATGTATAGAAGGTGTGTGCTCAGCTGTGATGTGTAGTGTACTGTATACTGTATGTATAGAATGTGTGTGCTCAGCTGTGATGTGTAGTGTACTGTATGTATAGAATGTGTGTGCTCAGCTGTGATGTATACTGTGTGTATAGAATGTGTGTGCTCAGCTGTGATGTATAGTGTACTGTATACTGTATGTATAGAATGTGTGCTCAGCTGTGATGTATACTGTGTGTATAGAATGTGTGTGCTGAGCTGTGATGTATAGTGTACTGTATACTGTATGTATAGAATGTGTCTGCTCAGCTGTGATGTATACTGTGTGTATAGAATGTGTGTGCTCAGCTGTGATGTATACTGTGTGTATAGAATGTGTGTGCTCAGCTGTGATGTATAGTGTACTGTATACTGTATGTATAGAATTTGTGTGCTCATCTGTGATGTATAGTATACTGTATGTATAGAATGTGTGTGCTCAGCTGTGATGTATACTGTATGTATAGAAGGTGTGTGCTCAGCTGTGATGTATACTGTATATAGAATGTGTGTGCTCAGCTGTGATGTATAGTGTACTGTATACTGTATGTATAGAAGGTGTGTGCTCAGCTGTGATGTATAGTGTACAGTATGTATAGAATGTGTGTGCTCAGCTGTGATGTATAGTATACTGTATGTATAGAATGTGTGTGCTCAGCTGTGATGTATACTGTATGTATAGAAGGTATGTGCTCAGCTGTGATGTGTAGTGTACTGTATGTATAGAATGTGTGTGCTCAGCTGTGATGTATAGTGTACTGTATACTGTGTGTATAGAATGTGTGTGGTCAGCTGTGATGTATACTGTGTGTATAGAATGTGTGTGGTCAGCTGTGATGTATACTGTGTGTATAGAATGTTTGTGGTCAGCTGTGATGTATACTGTGTGTATAGAATGTGTGTGGTCAGCTGTGATGTATACTGTGTGTATAGAATGTGTATGTGCTCAGCTGTGATGTATAGTGTACAGTATACTGTGTGTATAGAATGTGTGTGCTCAGCTGTGATGTATAGTGTACTATATACTGTATGTATAGAATGTGTGTGCTCAACTGTGATGTATAGTGTACTGTATACTGTGTGTATAGAATGTGTGTGCTCAGCTGTGATGTATAGTGTACTATATACTGTATGTATAGAATGTGTGTGCTCAGCTGTGATGTATACTGTGTGTATAGAATGTGTGTGCTCAGCTCTGATGTATACTGTGTGTGCTCAGCTGTGATGTATACTGTGTGTATAGAATGTGTGCTCAGCTGTGATGTATACTGTGTGTATAGAATGTGTGCTCAGCTGTGATGTATACTGTGTGTATAGAATGTGTGTGCTCAGCTGTGATGTATACTGTATATAGAATGTGTGTGCTCAGCTGTGATGTATACTGTGTGTATAGAATGTGTGTGCTCAGCTGTGATGTATACTGTGTGTATAGAATGTGTGTGCTCAGCTGTGATGTATACTGTGTGTATAGAATGTGTGTGCTCAGCTGTGATGTATACTGTGTGTATAGAAGGTGTGTGCTCAGCTGTGATGTATAGTGTACTGTATACTGTATGTATAGAAGGTGTGTGCTCAGCTGTGATGTATAGTGTACTGTATACTGTATGTATAGAATGTGTGTGCTCAGCTGTGATGTATAGTGTACTGTATGTATAGAATGTGTGTGCTCAGCTGTGATGTATAGTGTACTGTATGTATAGAAGGTGTGTGCTCAGCTGTGATGTATAGTGTACTGTATACTGTATGTATAGAAGGTGTGTGCTCAGCTGTGATGTATAGTGTACTGTATGTATAGAATGTGTGTGCTCAGCTGTGATGTATAGTGTACTGTATGTATAGAAGGTGTGTGCTCAGCTGTGATGTATAGTGTACTGTATACTGTATGTATAGAAGGTGTGTGCTCAGCTGTGATGTGTAGTGTACTGTATACTGTATGTATAGAATGTGTGTGCTCAGCTGTGATGTGTAGTGTACTGTATGTATAGAAGGTGTGTGCTCAGCTGTGATGTATAGTGTACTGTATACTGTATGTATAGAAGGTGTGTGCTCAGCTGTGATGTATACTGTATGTATAGAATGTGTGTGCTCAGCTGTGATGTATAGTATACTGTGTGTATAGAATGTGTGTGCTCAGCTGTGATGTATAGTGTACTATATACTGTATGTATAGAATGTGTGCTCAACTGTGATGTATAGTGTACTGTATACTGTGTGTATAGAATGTGTGTGCTCAGCTGTGATGTATAGTGTACTATATACTGTATGTATAGAATGTGTGTGCTCAGCTGTGATGTATACTGTGTGTATAGAATGTGTGTGCTATATACTGTATGTATAGAATGTGTGTACTGTATGTATAGAATGTGTGTGCTATTACTGTATGTATAGAATGTGTGCTCAGCTGTGATGTATAGTGTACTATATACTGTATGTATAGAATGTGTGTGCTCAGCTGTGATGTATAGTGTACTATATACTGTATGTATAGAATGTGTGTGCTCAGCTGTGATGTATAGTGTACTATATACTGTATGTATAGAAGGTATGTGCTCAGCTGTGATGTATAGTGTACTATATACTGTATGTATAGAATGTGTGTGCTCAGCTGTGATGTATACTGTATGTATAGAATGTGTGTGCTATATACTGTATGTATAGAATGTGTGTACTGCATACTGTATGTATAGAATGTGTGTGCTATTACTGTATGTATAGAATGTGTGCTCAGCTGTGATATATAGTGTACTGTATGTATAGAATGTGTACTGTATACTGTATGTATAGAATGTGTGTGCTCAGCTGTGATGTATACTGTATGTATAGAATGTGTGTGCTCAGCTGTGATGTATACTGTATGTATAGAATGTGTGTGCTCAGCTGTGCTGTATAGTGTACTGTATACTGTGATATATACTGTATGTATAGAATGTATGTGCTATTACTGTATGTATAGAATGTGTGTACTGTATACTGTATGTATAGAATGTGTGCTCAGCTGTGATGTATACTGTATGTATAGAATGTGTGTGCTCAGCTGTGATGTATACTGTGTGTATAGAATGTGTGTGCTCAGCTGTGATGTATACTGTGTGTATAGAATGTGTGTGCTCAGCTGTGATGTATACTGTGTGTATAGAATGTGTGCTCAGCTGTGATGTATACTGTGTGTATAGAATGTGTGTGCTCAGCTGTGATGTATACTGTGTGTATAGAATGTGTGTGCTCAGCTGTGATGTATAGTGTACTGTATACTGTATGTATAGAATATGTGTGCTCAGCTGTGATGTATAGTGTACTGTATACTGTATGTATAGAATATGTGTGCTCAGCTGTGATGTATCGTGTACTGTATACTGTGTGTATAGAAGGTGTGTGCTCAGCTGTGATGTATAGTGTACTGTATACTGTATGTATAGAATGTGTGTGCTCAGCTGTGATGTATAGTGTACTGTATACTGTATGTATAGAATGTGTGTGCTCAGCTGTGATGTATAGTGTACTGTATACTGTGTGTATAGAATGTGTGTGCTCAGCTGTGATGTATAGTGTACTGTATACTGTGTGTATAGAATGTGTGTGCTCAGCTGTGATGTATAGTGTACTGTATACTGTGTGTATAGAATGTGTGTGCTCAGCTGTGATGTATAGTGTACTGTATACTGTATGTATAGAATGTGTGTGCTCAGCTGTGATGTATACTGTATGTATAGAAGGTGTGTGCTCAGCTGTGATGTATAGTGTACTGTATGTATAGAATGTGTGTGCTCAGCTGTGATGTATAGTGTACTGTATACTGTATGTATAGAATGTGTGTGCTCAGCTGTGATGTATACTGTATATAGAATGTGTGTGCTCAGCTGTGATGTATAGTATACTGTATGTATAGAATGTGTGTGCTCAGCTGTGATGTATAGTGTACTGTATACTGTATGTATAGAAGGTGTGTGCTCAGCTGTGATGTATAGTGTACAGTATATATAGAATGTGTGTGCTCAGCTGTGATGTATAGTATACTGTATGTATAGAATGTGTGTGCTCAGCTGTGATGTATACTGTATGTATAGAAGGTATGTGCTCAGCTGTGATGTATAGTGTACTGTATACTGTATGTATAGAATGTGTCTGCTCAGCTGTGATGTATAGTATACTGTGTGTGTATATATATATATATATAGAATGTGTGTGTGTGTGCTCAGCTGTGATGTATACTGTGTGTATAGAATGTGTGTGCTCAGCTGTGATGTATAGTGTACTGTATACTGTATGTATAGAATGTGTCTGCTCAGCTGTGATGTATACTGTATGTATAGAATGTGTGTGCTCAGCTGTGATGTATACTGTATGTATAGAATGTGTGTGCTCAGCTGTGATGTATAGTGTACTATATACTGTATGTATAGAATGTGTGTGCTCAGCTGTGATGTATACTGTATGTATAGAATGTGTGTGCTATATACTGTATGTATAGAATGTGTATACTGCATACTGTATGTATAGAATGTGTGTGCTATTACTGTATGTATAGAATGTGTGCTCAGCTGTGATATATAGTGTACTGTATGTATAGAATGTGTACTGTATACTGTATGTATAGAATGTGTGTGCTCAGCTGTGATGTATACTGTATGTATAGAATGTGTGTGCTCAGCTGTGCTGTATAGTGTACTGTATACTGTGATATATACTGTATGTATAGAATGTGTGTGCTATTACTGTATGTATAGAATGTGTGTACTGTATACTGTATGTATAGAATGTGTGCTCAGCTGTGATGTATACTGTATGTATAGAATGTGTGTGCTCAGCTGTGATGTATACTGTGTGTATAGAATGTGTGTGCTCAGCTGTGATGTATACTGTGTGTATAGAATGTGTGTGCTCAGCTGTGATGTATACTGTGTGTATAGAATGTGTGCACAGCTGTGATGTATACTGTGTGTATAGAATGTGTGTGCTCAGCTGTGATGTATACTGTGTGTATAGAATGTGTGTGCTCAGCTGTGATGTATAGTGTACTGTATGTATAGAAGGTGTGTGCTCAGCTGTGATGTATAGTGTACTGTATACTGTATGTATAGAAGGTGTGTGCTCAGCTGTGATGTATACTGTGTGTATAGAATGTGTGTGCTCAGCTGTGATGTATAGTGTACTGTATACTGTATGTATAGAATATGTGTGCTCAGCTGTGATGTATAGTGTACTGTATACTGTATGTATAGAATATGTGTGCTCAGCTGTGATGTATCGTGTACTGTATACTGTGTGTATAGAAGGTGTGTGGTCAGCTGTGATGTATAGTGTGTGTATAGAATGTGTGTGCTCAGCTGTGATGTATAGTGTACTGTATACTGTGTGTATAGAATGTGTGTGCTCAGCTGTGATGTATAGTGTACTGTATACTGTGTGTATAGAATGTGTGTGCTCAGCTGTGATGTATAGTGTACTGTATACTGTGTGTATAGAATGTGTGTGCTCAGCTGTGATGTATAGTGTACTGTATACTGTATGTATAGAATGTGTGTGCTCAGCTGTGATGTATACTGTATGTATAGAAGGTGTGTGCTCAGCTGTGATGTATAGTGTACTGTATGTATAGAATGTGTGTGCTCAGCTGTGATGTATAGTGTACTGTATACTGTATGTATAGAATGTGTGTGCTCAGCTGTGATGTATAGTGTACTGTATACTGTATGTATAGAAGGTGTGTGCTCAGCTGTGATGTATAGTATACTGTATGTATAGAATGTGTGTGCTCAGCTGTGATGTATACTGTATGTATAAAAGGTGTGTGCTCAGCTGTGATGTATAGTATACTGTATGTATAGAATGTGTGTGCTCAGCTGTGATGTATACTGTATGTATAGAAGGTATGTGCTCAGCTGTGATGTATAGTGTACTGTATACTGTATGTATAGAATGTGTCTGCTCAGCTGTGATGTATACTGTATGTATAGAATGTGTGTGCTCAGCTGTGATGTATAGTGTACTATATACTGTATGTATAGAATGTGTGTGCTCAGCTGTGATGTATAGTGTACTGTATACTGTATGTATAGAATGTGTGTGCTCAGCTGTGATGTATACTGTATGTATAGAATGTGTGTGCTCAGCTGTGATGTATAGTGTACTATATACTGTATGTATAGAATGTGTGTGCTCAGCTGTGATGTATACTGTATGTATAGAATGTGTGTGCTCAGCTGTGCTGTATAGTGTACTGTATACTGTGATATATACTGTATGTATAGAATGTATGTGCTATTACTGTATGTATAGAATGTGTGTACTGTATACTGTATGTATAGAATGTGTGCTCAGCTGTGATGTATACTGTATGTATAGAATGTGTGTGCTCAGCTGTGATGTATACTGTGTGTATAGAATGTGTGTGCTCAGCTGTGATGTATACTGTGTGTATAGAATGTGTGTGCTCAGCTGTGATGTATACTGTGTGTATAGAATGTGTGCTCAGCTGTGATGTATACTGTGTGTATAGAATGTGTGTGCTCAGCTGTGATGTATACTGTGTGTATAGAATGTGTGTGCTCAGCTGTGATGTATACTGTATGTATAGAATATGTGTGCTCAGCTGTGATGTATAGTGTACTGTATACTGTATGTATAGAATATGTGTGCTCAGCTGTGATGTATCGTGTACTGTATACTGTGTGTATAGAAGGTGTGTGCTCAGCTGTGATGTATAGTGTGTGTATAGAATGTGTGTGCTCAGCTGTGATGTATAGTGTACTGTATACTGTGTGTATAGAATGTGTGTGCTCAGCTGTGATGTATAGTGTACTGTATACTGTGTGTATAGAATGTGTGTGCTCAGCTGTGATGTATAGTGTACTGTATACTGTATGTATAGAATGTGTGTGCTCAGCTGTGATGTATACTGTATATAGAATGTGTGTGCTCAGCTGTGATGTATAGTATACTGTATGTATAGAATGTGTGTGCTCAGCTGTGATGTATAGTGTACTGTATACTGTATGTATAGAAGGTGTGTGCTCAGCTGTGATGTATAGTGTACAGTATGTATAGAATGTGTGTGCTCAGCTGTGATGTATAGTATACTGTATGTATAGAATGTGTGTGCTCAGCTGTGATGTATACTGTATGTATAGAAGGTATGTGCTCAGCTGTGATGTATAGTGTACTGTATACTGTATGTATAGAATGTGTCTGCTCAGCTGTGATGTATAGTATACTGTGTGTATATATATATATATATATATATATAGAATGTGTGTGTGTGCTCAGCTGTGATGTATACTGTGTGTATAGAATGTGTGTGCTCAGCTGTGATGTATAGTGTACTGTATACTGTATGTATAGAATGTGTCTGCTCAGCTGTGATGTATACTGTATGTATAGAATGTGTGTGCTCAGCTCTGATGTATACTGTATGTATAGAATGTGTGTGCTCAGCTGTGATGTATAGTGTACTATATACTGTATGTATAGAATGTGTGTGCTCAGCTGTGATGTATACTGTATGTATAGAATGTGTGTGCTATATACTGTATGTATAGAATGTGTATACTGCATACTGTATGTATAGAATGTGTGTGCTATTACTGTATGTATAGAATGTGTGCTCAGCTGTGATATATAGTGTACTGTATGTATAGAATGTGTACTGTATACTGTATGTATAGAATGTGTGTGCTCAGCTGTGATGTATACTGTATGTATAGAATGTGTGTGCTCAGCTGTGCTGTATAGTGTACTGTATACTGTGATATATACTGTATGTATAGAATGTGTGTGCTATTACTGTATGTATAGAATGTGTGTACTGTATACTGTATGTATAGAATGTGTGCTCAGCTGTGATGTATACTGTATGTATAGAATGTGTGTGCTCAGCTGTGATGTATACTGTGTGTATAGAATGTGTGTGCTCAGCTGTGATGTATACTGTGTGTATAGAATGTGTGTGCTCAGCTGTGATGTATACTGTGTGTATAGAATGTGTGCACAGCTGTGATGTATACTGTGTGTATAGAATGTGTGTGCTCAGCTGTGATGTATACTGTGTGTATAGAATGTGTGTGCTCAGCTGTGATGTATACTGTGTGTATAGAATGTGTGTGCTCAGCTGTGATGTATAGTGTACTGTATACTGTATGTATAGAATATGTGTGCTCAGCTGTGATGTATAGTGTACTGTATACTGTATGTATAGAATATGTGTGCTCAGCTGTGATGTATCGTGTACTGTATACTGTGTGTATAGAAGGTGTGTGGTCAGCTGTGATGTATAGTGTGTGTATAGAATGTGTGTGCTCAGCTGTGATGTATAGTGTACTGTATACTGTGTGTATAGAATGTGTGTGCTCAGCTGTGATGTATAGTGTACTGTATACTGTGTGTATAGAATGTGTGTGCTCAGCTGTGATGTATAGTGTACTGTATACTGTGTGTATAGAATGTGTGTGCTCAGCTGTGATGTATAGTGTACTGTATACTGTATGTATAGAATGTGTGTGCTCAGCTGTGATGTATACTGTATGTATAGAAGGTGTGTGCTCAGCTGTGATGTATAGTGTACTGTATGTATAGAATGTGTGTGCTCAGCTGTGATGTATAGTGTACTGTATGTATAGAATGTGTGTGCTCAGCTGTGATGTATAGTGTACTGTATACTGTATGTATAGAAGGTGTGTGCTCAGCTGTGATGTATAGTATACTGTATGTATAGAATGTGTGTGCTCAGCTGTGATGTATAGTGTACTGTATACTGTATGTATAAAAGGTGTGTGCTCAGCTGTGATGTATAGTATACTGTATGTATAGAATGTGTGTGCTCAGCTGTGATGTATACTGTATGTATAGAAGGTATGTGCTCAGCTGTGATGTATAGTGTACTGTATACTGTATGTATAGAATGTGTCTGCTCAGCTGTGATGTATAGTATACTGTGTGTATATATATATATATAGAATGTGTGTGTGTGTGCTCAGCTGTGATGTATACTGTGTGTATAGAATGTGTGTGCTCAGCTGTGATGTATAGTGTACTGTATACTGTATGTATAGAATGTGTCTGCTCAGCTGTGATGTATACTGTATGTATAGAATGTGTTTGCTCAGCTGTGATGTATAGTGTACTATATACTGTATGTATAGAATGTGTGTGCTCAGCTGTGATGTATAGTGTACTGTATACTGTATGTATAGAATGTGTGTGCTCAGCTGTGATGTATACTGTATGTATAGAATGTGTGTGCTCAGCTGTGATGTATAGTGTACTGTATGTATAGAATGTGTGTGCTCAGCTGTGATGTATAGTGTACTGTTTACTGTGTGTATAGAATGTGTGTGCTCAGCTGTGATGTATAGTGTACTATATACTGTATGTATAGAATGTGTGTGCTCAGCTGTGATGTATAGTGTACTGTATACTGTGTGTATAGAATGTGTGTGCTCAGCTGTGATGTATAGTGTACTATATACTGTATGTATAGAATGTGTGTGCTCAGCTGTGATGTATACTGTGTGTATAGAATGTGTGTGCTCAGCTGTGATGTATACTGTGTGTATAGAATGTGTGTGCTCAGCTGTGATGTATAGTGTACTGTATACTGTATGTATAGAATGTGTGCTCAGCTGTGATGTATACTGTGTGTATAGAATGTGTGTGCTGAGCTGTGATGTATAGTGTACTGTATACTGTATGTATAGAATGTGTCTGCTCAGCTGTGATGTATACTGTGTGTATAGAATGTGTGTGCTCAGCTGTGATGTATACTGTGTGTATAGAATGTGTGTGCTCAGCTGTGATGTATAGTGTACTGTATACTGTATGTATAGAATGTGTGTGCTCAGCTGTGATGTATAGTATACTGTATGTATAGAATGTGTGTGCTCAGCTGTGATGTATACTGTATGTATAGAAGGTGTGTGCTCAGCTGTGATGTATACTGTATATAGAATGTGTGTGCTCAGCTGTGATGTATAGTGTACTGTATGTATAGAAGGTGTGTGCTCAGCTGTGATGTATAGTGTACAGTATGTATAGAATGTGTGTGCTCAGCTGTGATGTATAGTATACTGTATGTATAGAATGTGTGTGCTCAGCTGTGATGTATACTGTATGTATAGAAGGAATGTGCTCAGCTGTGATGTGTAGTGTACTGTATGTATAGAATGTGTGTGCTCAGCTGTGATGTATAGTGTACTGTATACTGTGTGTATAGAATGTGTGTGGTCAGCTGTGATGTATACTGTGTGTATAGAATGTGTGTGGTCAGCTGTGATGTATACTGTGTGTATAGAATGTTTGTGGTCAGCTGTGATGTATACTGTGTGTATAGAATGTGTGTGGTCAGCTGTGATGTATACTGTGTGTATAGAATGTGTATGTGCTCAGCTGTGATGTATACTATGTATATAGAATGTGTGTGCTCAGCTGTGATGTATACTGTGTGTATAGAATGTGTGTGCTCAGCTGTGATGTATACTGTGTGTATAGAATGTGTGTGCTCAGCTGTGATGTATAGTGTACAGTATACTGTGTGTATAGAATGTGTGTGCTCAGCTGTGATGTATAGTGTACTATATACTGTATGTATAGAATGTGTGTGCTCAACTGTGATGTATAGTGTACTGTATACTGTGTGTATAGAATGTGTGTGCTCAGCTGTGATGTATAGTGTACTATATACTGTATGTATAGAATGTGTGTGCTCAGCTGTGATGTATACTGTGTGTATAGAATGTGTGTGCTCAGCTCTGATGTATACTGTGTGTGCTCAGCTGTGATGTATACTGTGTGTATAGAATGTGTGCTCAGCTGTGATGTATACTGTGTGTATAGAATGTGTGCTCAGCTGTGATGTATACTGTGTGTATAGAATGTGTGTGCTCAGCTGTGATGTATACTGTATATAGAATGTGTGTGCTCAGCTGTGATGTATACTGTGTGTATAGAATGTGTGTGCTCAGCTGTGATGTATACTGTGTGTATAGAATGTGTGTGCTCAGCTGTGATGTATACTGTGTGTATAGAATGTGTGTGCTCAGCTGTGATGTATACTGTGTGTATAGAAGGTGTGTGCTCAGCTGTGATGTATAGTGTACTGTATACTGTATGTATAGAAGGTGTGTGCTCAGCTGTGATGTATAGTGTACTGTATACTGTATGTATAGAATGTGTGTGCTCAGCTGTGATGTATAGTGTACTGTATGTATAGAATGTGTGTGCTCAGCTGTGATGTATAGTGTACTGTATGTATAGAAGGTGTGTGCTCAGCTGTGATGTATAGTGTACTGTATACTGTATGTATAGAAGGTGTGTGCTCAGCTGTGATGTGTAGTGTACTGTATACTGTATGTATAGAATGTGTGTGCTCAGCTGTGATGTATAGTGTACTGTATGTATAGAATGTGTGTGCTCAGCTGTGATGTATAGTGTACTGTATGTATAGAAGGTGTGTGCTCAGCTGTGATGTATAGTGTACTGTATACTGTATGTATAGAAGGTGTGTGCTCAGCTGTGATGTGTAGTGTACTGTATACTGTATGTATAGAATGTGTGTGCTCAGCTGTGATGTGTAGTGTACTGTATGTATAGAAGGTGTGTGCTCAGCTGTGATGTATAGTGTACTGTATACTGTATGTATAGAAGGTGTGTGCTCAGCTGTGATGTATACTGTATGTATAGAATGTGTGTGCTCAGCTGTGATGTATAGTATACTGTGTGTATAGAATGTGTGTGCTCAGCTGTGATGTATAGTGTACTATATACTGTATGTATAGAATGTGTGCTCAACTGTGATGTATAGTGTACTGTATACTGTGTGTATAGAATGTGTGTGCTCAGCTGTGATGTATAGTGTACTATATACTGTATGTATAGAATGTGTGTGCTCAGCTGTGATGTATACTGTGTGTATAGAATGTGTGCTCAGCTCTGATGTATACTGTGTGTATAGAATGTGTGCTCAGCTGTGATGTATACCGTGTGTATAGAATGTGTGTGCTCAGCTCTGATGTATACTGTGTGTATAGAATGTGTGCTCAGCTGTGATGTATACTATGTGTATAGAATGTGTGCTCAGCTGTGATGTATACTGTGTGTATAGAATGTGTGTGCTCAGCTGTGATGTATACTATGTGTATAGAATGTGTGCTCAGCTGTGATGTATACTATGTATATAGAATGTGTGTGCTCAGCTGTGATGTATACTGTGTGTATAGAATGTGTGCTCAGCTGTGATGTATACTGTGTGTATAGAATGTGTGTGCTCAGCTGTGATGTATACTGTATATAGAATGTGTGTGCTCAGCTCTGATGTATACTGTATGTATAGAATGTGTGTGCTCAGCTGTGATGTATACTGTATATAGAATGTGTGTGCTCAGCTGTGATGTATAGTGTACTGTATGTATAGAAGGTGTGTGCTCAGCTGTGATGTATAGTGTACTGTATACTGTGTGTATAGAATGTGTGTGCTCAGCTGTGATGTATACTGTGTGTATAGAATGTGTGCTCAGCTGTGATGTATACTATGTGTATAGAATGTGTGTGCTCAGCTGTGATGTATACTGTGTGTATAGAATGTGTGCTCAGCTGTGCTATATACTGTATAGACTTTGATGGCATCATCATGTGCTGTATATACTGTATTATTACATTACATTACTGTATGTAAAGAATGTTTGCTCCTCTGTGCTGTATACACTGTGATGGCATCTTTATGCTGTATATACTAATTATATCCTTTACTGTATGTATATAATAGATGTGCTCAGCTGTGCTATATACTATGTAATTTGATGGCGTTGCCCGGTCTTCCTATCTAAACCTTGTGGGTGAGGAAAAGTAACAATAACACTCCTGTCCTCATATTCCTCTTAATATCTTGTTCCCTGCACTGGACAGTCAGCAGGATGTTTAATGGGAAACTGCACGCACACTAAACCCAATACACAGGGTTATAGTGCAGGTAAACCAGATTAAAATGAGGTCAAATTGACCAGATTCCAGGGAGAGACCTGCTGTTAGGTGGTGTTGCTTATATGTTTATTGCTGGCTTTGTGCAATGGAGGCGGGACCTAGCATCCCTGCCTTTATGCTGGATCCTGCCTCCATTGCGCAAAACCAGTGATTAACGTATTAGCAATGCCGGCTAATAACTGGTCTATCTCTATCAATTACTGAGTCGCAGCAGGAAAAGATGTCTAGCTAAGGCCTCGGCTGCCCTGAAAACCGATCGGCACCGTCATTCGACATTCTCGCCAGGTGCCAGCCGGTGGATGTTGGGTATGATATGGACCTGGCTTCATGCTCCCTCACCCTACCCATTATGTAAATGTACATCATGGGTTTGGAAGGTCTTAAAATGACCTAGGCACCAGGATGAAATTCTCACTCATCATGGTGACCTGGCACCTGAGATTTATTGAGCCCTGCGCTACTGCTGCAGGGTGGTAGAGATGCTAAGGCCTCTGTTTGATGGCCGGCAAGTATCATGTACAGGTCCTGTTCTAGATAATGATGGAACCTTTGCCTGATGTCCATTTGGTGTCAGATGGTTTCCATGGTCACAGCTGCCCATATTGATGTGTATATGGGGCCTGATGCCTCTCTGAATTTCTGATCTTCACATCATTACCCATATTCTATTCTAGTTCTGCACATATGTGTGTTGGAGCTAATGCTTTTGTATATGTGCCTTATTTACTGGAAACTATAGCTCTCCTAATACTGTATTCTATTGTTTCTGTTTTCTCCATCAGTTGAGATATCGTTCCTGGGATCAACATTGTCACCATGGCAGAATATTCTCATGTGAAATCCACAAAGCTGGTGCTAAAAGGGATGAAGAATAAAAGGTAAGAAGCAGAGTGAGTCAACTACGTATTCTTTGTTTTATAGGATAACAATAAAAGCGTAATGTTTCACACATGTGGAACTACCGGTGCCAGCAAGGATAAACAGATTCTGTGCTACAGCAGCTGACAGTCATAGGATACCTGTAAACAGTTAGAATTGTGCAGGATGCAATGATAGTACCCACAGTTGAATATTTTGGCTTCTCTTAAAATTTAAAATGCTTCATTGTGCAAACAGGTTCACCAACGTGTTAGAAAGGCTTAAAAGTCCTTTCCCTGTAGAAAATAAGGACTGGACTCCCTGTGAGCCAGCAGGTCTTCTCTATGGCCATATTGCCAGCTTCATCTGCACTATGCACAGTGCGCTATTATTTGAGTATTACTGTAGGGTAGTGTTTTCTATACAGTGTACCTCCATCTGTTGTAAAACTACAACTCCCAGAATGCCTGGACAGCCAAAGGCTGTCCAGGCATGCTGGAAGTTGTAGTTTTGTAACAGCTGGAGGCACGCTGTTTGGAATGCACTGCTATATGTTTGCACACAGTGTATTAAAGGGGTACTCCGGTGAAAACCTTTTTTCTTTTAAATCAACTGGTGGCAGAAAGTTAAACATATTTGTAAATTACTTCTATTAAAAAATCTTAATCCTTCCAGTACTTATTAGCTGCTGAATGCTACAGAGGAAATTCCTTTCTTTTTGGAACACTGATGACATCACGAACACAGTACTCTCTGCTGACATCTCTGTCCATTTTAGCAACCATGCATAGCAGATGTATGCTAAGGGCAGCATGGTGGCTCAGTGGTTAGCACTACTGCCTTGCAATGCTGGGGACTTGGGTTCAAATCCCACTAAGGACAACAATAAATAAAGCGTTATTATTATAATAATGTCAGCAGTGTTTGTGATGTCATCAGAGAGCATTCCAAAAAGAAAAGAATTTCCTCTGTAGTATTCTGCAGCTAATAAGTACAGGAAGGATTACGATTTTTTAATAGAAGTAATTTACAAATATGTTTAACTTTCTGCCACCAGTTGATTTAAAAAAAAAAAAAGGTTTTCACCGGAGTACCCCTTTAATATATCGAAGCTGAATAAGCCCTGACCATTTCATGGAGTATATTGTAGTTGATGCATGCCAGGTAATGTGTAGACTTCAGTTCCAGGTACATTTTTTGTGTTCTCTCCTAAATCTGCCCTATAACATTTAGTGAACTGAATGTTAACAAATGATTTATTTTCAGCAAGAAAAAGCATAAAAGTGGAAAGAGGAAGAGAGATGACGCTTCAGAGGATGCCCTGGATATTGTTGGTAAGGGAACCGGTGACTTCTACTGTTTTCTTACTATTTACCATATCATGAACAGCCCAGTGTGATCTCTTTATAAGAGACTTATGGTAACGTTCACGTATTAGATGAAGGGTGACAAACACTTTATCTATTGTGAATGAAAATTAGGAAATGTTCATCTTATTGGGATGATGACCTTACAGAGATAAATGAATAGTAATATGGGTGAGGCTTAGGGTAGTAACTTTCATATAGGTTAGTTGTGTAAAAACAGCATAGCTAGCAGATCTGTGCTGTTTACCAAAGTTCCATTAACGACAGTAGAAGTTCTAAAAACTGCATAAGGCAGCTGTCTCAACTATTTTTTGGTTCCTGCCGCTCCCCATGGCCACAACTATGCTGAAGGAAAGGTTTCCTTCATCCCAAGGATAACTGCAGGTCCCTGAGGTGAGACCCACGTTTATGGAATATCCTGTGGATAGGTCATAAATGTCTAGATGGAAATATCCGGGCATAAAGTCACCAATACACAAAACAACTGGTTTCACATTGAAAATGACAATATACGGTAGACAAATGGTAAAATAAGAAAAACAGTCATAAACGTTCTGGACAGAGGGAAACTGTTCTCTGTAGAGACCTCCTTATTACGGTATAACCTGGCCTTATGCCCGTCAATTAAACAACTAATTGTAGCCATAAGCAAAAACAAAAAAATCATAATGCAGACCTTTTTTATTTATTTTTTCGTTTGGATACAGAATTCTGCTCCTACACACAGTCCAGCTGGAGTTTATACTGCAGGTGGCTGATAACTCCGAGCACTCTGCTTTTTTAGGATGGGAGGTAGCACTGTAGGCAGTATGGATTGTGGTTTAGCAGTACAGTGGTCCCTCAAGTTACAATATTAATCGGTTCCAGGACGACCATTGTATGTTGAAACCCTTGTATGTTGAGACCAGAACTCTATGGAAACCTGGTAATTGGTTCTGAAGCCACCAAAATGTCATCCAAAAATAGGAAAAAAGGGAGGATTAAACAAAATTAAGTAGATAACTAATATCTGGGAGTTGTAGTTTTGCAACAGCTGGAGGCACCCTGGTTAGGAAACACTGACATAGACAGTGATTTACAGCTCCCAGCAGCTCTTTCTTACATATAAAAGTAAGAAAGAGCTGCTGGGAGCTGTAAATCACTGTCTATGTCAGTGTTTCCTAACCAGGGTGCCTCCAGCTGTTGCAAAACTACAACTCCCAGCATGCCCGGACAGCCAAAGGCTGTCCGGGCATGCTGGGAGTTGTAGTTTTGCAACAGCTGGAGGCACCCTGGTTGGAAAACACTGGTCTATGTAGAGGACAGGAGCTTCTTCAGGGTCCTATACAGTACACACAATGTCCTAAAAATGTAAAATGGAGCCGCCCTCACCTGGTGTCCAAAGGAGCAGCTAACCCTGGCACAGGTAAAGAGTACAAAACATGTAATACTTCCCTGTAGGAGGCTCTACCAGACACCAGTCAGTGCATACACTTCAGTAATACAGGGATTTTACCATTGAATGCCCATTCTGATTGGTCAGCTCTTCCAGCCATTGACATGTTTCACAGATCTGGACTGTCTGTCAGTTGTATGTTTAGTCTGGTTTTAAGTTACAATGGTCCAGAAAAGACCATTGTATGTTGAAACTATTGTATGTTGAGGCCATTGTAAGTTGAGGGATCACTGTAAAATCTTAACAAGGATGCATTATTTTTGCTTGTCTTCTTTTTTTTTCTATAAGAACTAGATTAAATCTTTGTCAGATCAGGTATATTTTATGTGCAATGTGCAGGGGCATGTAAATAAGGTTATCATAAGATGACATGTTTTAACTTTTATTTCAGCTTCATAGCCCCCATCCATTGCTATAGAAAATAACAATACATGTATGGCCACTTCTCTACAGCCTGTATTATTTGCATATACGCCCACAAGACTATGTGAGCTGTTCACTGATGTTTTACATTGGTAATCCTTCATTTTCTTATTTCAGGAAATTGGTGGGTAGTCAAAGGCTTTGGTGACCTTTCAGGAACAGTGGCTATTGAAATGGACAAAGGCGCTTATATCCATGCCCTGGACACTGGTCTGTTTACTATCGGAGCCCCACACAAGGGTGAGTAGAGAGAAGAATGCTTCGGTTTTGCAGTATTTCTCCACAAGCATGTCAGTCACTATGTGCTCTGTAGAAGTTACAATTCCTATGTGACCTCAGTTATGAACAGAATCCAGTGTCAGACTAAGTTAAAGGATTTTTCTCCATAAGACATTCCTTCTTCCATAATCTCTGCTAAATCAAATAGACCTCATACAAGTAAGTGGTCTAACTGCTGTTTGCCAGACTTGGGTCACTAACCAAGATTTTCTTTCTGGGGGGCATAGTGATGACATGACTTGCTGAATTGTAGAAAGGATATTTGCTGGATAAGGGATAAAAAGTCCCAGTGGTTCATAGATGTGCAGTGCGAGTCTATAAGCTTAAAGAGTACCTGCCACCAAATAAAACCTTTTAATATAGTGTTCCTTAGTAATTAGCAGACATTTTCCCATTTACTGGCTTTAAAAATTATCAACATAAATAGGTTTAAAATGTAATAGAAAAAACGTCCACTAGGTGGCTCTGTTCTGTTCCCTGTCAAAATTAATACAGTGAGTTTGGTCTCCTCTCGGCCTGGCAGGAGACCAAACTCAGGAAGTGTTTCTCTGCACTGAGCTTGATTGAAAGCTGCAAAGAGCCTCATTGCAAGCTGCACAGTGCCTCACTGAAACATGCACAGAGCCTCACTGAAATCCGCAAAGAGCCTCACTGAAAGCTGCACAGACTGAAAGTTAGAAAGAGCATCACTGAAGATGCACAGAGTCTGAGGTCTTCTATTGATCACAGTGCTGCAATGTTGTGAGGGCGGAAGTGGTCCCCCAGCAGGCTTCAGTGATGTCATGCCTGCTGGGAACTGCCCACATTCTCCTGCTGGAAGATTGCACTATGTGAGCAAGAATAAAGGTATGATACGGAGCTTTTTAAAAATCTGAAATTTTTCAAGGGTGGGAGGAATGTTAGGAGTAGTTAGGGAACATAGCCTGAGTTAGTTTAGAACAGTTTATTTGGTGACTGGTTCTATTTAAGGCAAAGCCTTAGGTCCACTTCTTCATAGCCCACTTATCGAATCAGTAACAGGATACCTCCAATTCGGGTCACTTTAGATTTGTGGGTCACCTCTGGTGCCAATAGAAGCATAGTGAAGTTAAATAATCTTGTATTTTGTAACCAAAAAAAAAAAAAGGATTTAAGTACAATTGTAAAAAGGTAGTTTTCATACCCTTCTTAAATTGTTTTTACCAGTAAGGATTTGTTCACAGCCAAAAAACATGTACAGTGCACGTCCCATTGTTTTGGACAAGTATTTTAAAATAGACATAAGTAAGTGACCTATCACTTCGTCCATGCAAAAACACATGGATAAGCCTCATTGAATAGCAATAATCGCACTTATTATGTGTGAAATACGCAGCAGAAATCCAAGTGTAGCATTGCATTTTTTGGCACTTATCTTGTGGCATATATTTTGCCAAGAAGCATCACATCATCAGAAACTTGTATATCTAGTATAGTTCATATGTTCAATAGCCACTATAGTACTTTATAGTATCAGACATTATGTAGTATGTAATATACTAAATGCAATTGACCATCTTTCATTTTACAGGCTCAAAATTTTCAAGCACCAAATAATTTGTTATAACAACCTTAAAAAATGATGTGCAATTATAACAATTGAATATACTGGAGACTTCATGTCATGTCTACCTTGCAGATTACAGCATACAAAGCCTATCAGTACTTGTATCCATACAACTTATATTTTATGGCCTCTCTCAAATAGAGCTGCAACATTACAGTATGTAAATATATATTTGCATATATTAGCAGAAGGAAAAAGTAGTCCCTATTAGGGAACCTGAGAACACAGAAACCGCTTCTAATATACTTATGTTCTCCAGAATCATTTATTATACAGAGTCATCTAGTAATATTCTAGTACAGTATGTTAGTACAGTAGAATCTCCCAATAGTTGGACACTCATGGGAAATTAAAAAAAAAAGTGTCCGCTATTGAGAGGTTTCCCCTATTTGGAAAAAAGGCTCAAAAATATTTCTAAATGATCAAATACTGTACTGTACTCACTCCAGAGTGTAATTACCTATAAAAAGCAATATTACAGCAGAATCTCCTAGTGCTGTTTTATCAACCCCCAGGTTGCAGTGGGAGCCTTGGCCCCTCACTGGGGTATTGGCTGTACCCACTGACGGCTGCCCTGTGTACAAGGTAGGGCCGGCACATAAGCCTGGTTGTCCCCTATTGGTAGTGTTTTGTCCCCTATTCCCTATTGGGAGTGTTTTGTCCCCTATTGGGTGTGTCCGCATCCACTATTGGGAATGTCCCCTATTTGGGGGGTGCAAATACATTGTCTTATAAGACTCTCCACTATTGGGAGGTGACCCCTATTGGGAGGTGTCCGCTAAGGGAGATTTCACTGTAGTCCGCTTCATGTCCAGGTAATGTCTGTAGACTATCCTGCTGGGTATGAATATGCTTCCTATAAAGCAGCAGGTACTTGCCATTGTAAAATATTGGGCTGTCAGCAAAGCCATACATTTCCTGCCTGTTATAACTTGTAAATTATTCAGTCATTACCTTGGATTGAATAAATGTTTGTCTTTCCTTCCAGATGATGAAGGTCCCGTTCCACCAGAGCAGTTCACAGCTATTAAGCTATCAGACTCAAGGTACTAAACATTCATAACATCGGGATCATATGAGGCCTATTTTTTGTACTTACTCATAAAAATAACTCATTGTTTTAAAGGATTGCTTTGAAGTCTGGATATGGGAAGTACCTAGGAATAAACTCAGATGGCCTAGTCATTGGTCGTGCAGATGCAATCGGTGCTAGGGAGCAGTGGGAGCCTGTGTTTCAAGACGTAAGTACTGATATATATTTCAAATTTGCAATGCTTGTGAATCTGAGGCTATGTTCTGTTTCGTATTCGGCAACAGTGCAGGGTCAGTACATGCTCCATGCATTCTTTATGTGAGCACCCGAGATATACATAAGAAACAGCCACTGTGCAAAGAAGCAATACTGAAAACACCTGCACTCGCCGTATATACAAGGGACTCGAAGCTCCTAATCGGACATGCCGGGGTCCAGGACCACAGAAGTCAGATGAGACCAAGCTCAACTTGTACCAGAGTGATGGGAAGAGAAGAGTATAGAGAAGAAAAGGAACTGCTCATGATCCTAAGCATACAGCCTCATCAGTGAAGCATGGTGGTGGTAGTGTCATGGCGTGGGCATATATAGCTGCCAATGGAACTGGATCTCTTGTATTTATTGATGATGTGACTGCTGACAAAAGCAGCAGGATGACTTCTGAAGTGTTCGGGGCAATGTTATCTGCTCATATTCAGCAAAATGCTTCAGAACTCATTGGATGGCGCTTCACAGTGCAGATGGACAATGACCCAAAGCATACTGCAAAAGCAACCAAAGAGTTTTTCAAGGGAAATAAGTGGAATGTTTTGCAATGGCCAAGTCAATCACCTGACCTGAATCCGATTTAGCATGCATTTCACTTTCTGAAGACAAAACTGAAGGGAAAATGCCCCAAGAACAAGCAGAAACTAAAGACAGTTGCAGTAGATTCCTCGTAGATTATTAAACTTTTTTTTTTTTAAATACACTTTATTAGGAGGAATCATTAGTAATATTTTGCCACCTTGTGTGTGTTTTGCTCCATCTCATGTGTGTCTGCCTTTGACAAAGATCTGACAGCACATTGCTTCTGGCTGTTTCATATCTTTGAATGTTGTCACTAGCGCTTTTATGGGCTGGGGAAGACGTATGTGATTGCTGCCTTGTATATTGTCGGGTTCCTGCTTATCCCAAAAGTATGTGAATTACCACAATAAATATCAAATAAATAAATATATACTGGTGCAATAAATAGGATAAAAGATGCTAATTTATTAGGAATATAAAATGTTTCAGAAAAAATATATATAATAAAAGAGATGGAATATTGCACAAGATCCAATACTGTGTTCACCCTTCTGCAGTGGGTTAGTGAGCCAGTCAATCAGTAGGATCCCTGTGTGTCCAAAAAATATATATAATAAATGAATGGGTATTTTGAGGAATAATTGAAAGAAAAAAGGTAATGGAATGTAAGTTACCTGACACATATTACCTCATGTCCCTTTGTGGAAATATACTATACTTCTATCAACATAATAGGTGCGTATAATATATTAAATATACACCACAAAAACAACTTACATTCCATTACCTTTTTTCTTTCAATTATTCCTCAAAATACCCATTCATTTATTATATATATTTTTTGGACACACAGGGATCCTATTGATTGACTGGCTCACTAACCCACCGCAGAAGGGTGAACACAGTATCTGATCTTGTGCAATATTCCATCTCTTTTATTATATATATTCTTTTCTGAAACATTTTATATTCCTAATAAATTAGCATCTTTTATCCTATTTATTGTGCCAGTATATATTTATTTATTTTATGTTTCATATCTTTTCCCCTTTACTTTTCTGAGTGTTAAAGATAACACCAGAGAGGAGGATTTACACAGCAGATCGTAGTCGTCTTTTTAGGAAAGGCAGATCACACTGTAATAGAGCATAGATAGGGAGAAAAGCCCACACAAGACTTTTCAGTAGTGGTTTTCAAACAGTGTCACCAGTGGTTGCAAAACTACAACTCCCAGCATGTCTGGACAGCTGTTGGCGAGCAGAGATTCCACCTGGCAGTCGCCGCCGAAATCCTTAGCCAGTAAGGCCATGCGGCCCTGCGCCATCACCGTTCACAGCAATGTAGTACTCGCAGAATTTTGCGAAAAGAATGAACAGGTTCCAGGGGTGTGAAAATTTGAAAAAAAAAACTACTTGTCCATGGGACTAAAACAGAACACAATCTACTTGTCCTTCATGAAAATCCACTTGTCCTGGTAGCCAAAATAATTTCAACCAAAATAGTACATGTATAAGGTCTTGTCCTATAATAGCCATAACTCTTTTTTCCCATCTACAGACCCATATGATGCTTGTTTGTTGCGGGACCAGTTATACTTTATAATGACAGCTTTCATTTTTCCATAACTTAGGCTCTGAAACAAAAAAATAATAATTTGTGAGGTGAAATAATTTTTTCACCATTCACCTTGTGGACAAACTTACATGTTATTTTAATACTTTAGGTCAGCTTGATTACACCAATACCACATTTGTTTAGTTTCCGTCATGTTTTACTAATTACTATTTTTTTTATACTTTTCAATTTTTGATAAAAATTCCTGACCCCTATGACATTTTTATTTTTCTGTATACTGGGCTGTATGAGGGCTCATTTTTTGGGCCATAATCTGCTGATTGTATCTGTGCCATTTTAGTATTGATCGGATTGTTTGAACACTGAACATTTTACTTTTTTTTACTGGAATATGATGTTATAAACATAAAAAACGCAATGCTGTGAGTTTGGTATTTTCTTTGTTAACGCCATTGACCGTACGGGATATATAATGTTAAATTTTAATAGTTCGGACACTTACGTACGTGCCAGTACCAAATATGTTTATTTTTATTATGTTTACATATTTTTATATGGGAAGTGGGGGGGGGTCATTTTATTATGGAAGGGGTTAAAGGGTGTTTTATGAAACTTTCATTTTATTTTATTTTTAAATACATTTTATTAGGAAGAATCATTAGATTCCTCGTATAGATCAATGCAGTTCTGTTGAACTCCATTGATCTGTGTTCATTTGGTTGAGCCTGCTCAAGGCAGGCTCAATCAAATGCAGATTCATGGAGGCAGCCATGATTGCACAGGTAAGCTCTCAGGCTACCTCCACAGTGGATCGCCTGTGATTGCACTATGGGGAGGCAATCCACCCCACTAGACCACTAGGGATGGTTAACAGGTCCATTTAGGCACAGCTATCAACTTTGACAGCGGCGATCTAAAGGATTAATAGCCGGCCACGGCGATCGCTCCATGCCGGGCTATTAGCGGCGGCTACTGAAATCAGTCGGGAGCTGCCGGGTGTGGAGCAGGCTCGAGTCAGGAGCCCTCTCTATACACCCTGAGTGCCGGTGTGAGGTGCTGACTTGCGTCCCATGCAAGTCTGCGTCCGCTCCTCCCATAAGTCTACACCTCACACCAGCGTATGTAAGGGGTGTATAATGTAAGGGGCTTACACAGCGAAACTCTGACATGCAATTCCTCAGTGTGAATGTACCCTTCTACAGTGTATCCTCTAACATATCTAAAAATCTACCAGTCGATGACATGTGCTGCAGATCAATGTAGAGTGTAGCATTGCATGTAGAGTGTAGCATTGCATGTAGAGTGTAGCATTGCATGTAGAGTGTAGCATTGCATGTAGAGTGTAGCATTGCATGTAGAGTGTAGCATTGCATGTAGAGTGTAGCATTGCATGTAGAATGTAGCATTGCATGTAGAGTGTAGTTTCCAATTACAATGGCCCATGTTTGGTTGAAATATTGTAGCTTGAGGCACCAGTGTATTTATTGTTAATAAGAACAATTCTATACATCAGTGCAGTCTATTATAACTGAATGCTACCAAAACAGCGCTCAAAGCAGTTGTCACTTTTCAGCAGTTTATACTATTACTTTATGCATTATTATACTGCAAATGCAGATGGATTAAGCTTACACAGGCTTATGTGATTTCTTTCAGGGGAAAATGGCCTTAATGGCTTCGAACAGCTGTTTTGTCGGCTGCAATGACGAAGGAGACTTGGTAGCACAGAGTAAGACGGCAGGTGAAGACGAGATGATAAAGGTATTAGGGTTCCATGTCCTTCCGCTATAACTGAACTACAACTTCATTCAAACCACATGTATTTTAGAGTTTGGAGTGAGCTGTATATAAATGCTGATAAGCTACAAATGTAAACCATTTTAACATCAAATTTTAGACTTTTTTTATTTTCTGTCTTGCAGAAACTCATGACACACGGATGTGACTAAGTGTTTATTTTAACACAAATGTTTAACCAGTTTATAATAAAATAAATACAAAAAAGTATTCAATTATTAAATTACACAGGTTAATTTAATTTTTTTATTTTTAGTAACATAGTCAAGATACGATCTTAGGACACGTTTGTGCTGCTGATATCTATGTCATTTAGGTGGCAGGCAACTGCAGAAAGGAAGCATGTCTGATTTTTTGACATTATAATATATTTTAATAAAGTTTACTATTGTCCGGTGTATAAATAACATGTATACTGTATTAATCATCAAGAATTCATCCCTCCAGAAGGGATCTGTTGCTTCTATATAGGTTTTATTTTCTGTGCCTACCTCTGGCACTGTACAAAAATGTATTTGTCTAATAATAGAGGTGAACCAAAGCACTGAGCACATGCATAGACGTTGGCACTGTAGATGCATTGTTTGAAAATATTATGGCTCCATAGAGAATAAAATACTGACAGCAACAGCTATGGTAGATTGCTGTTTAATGTAAGCCCCATCTGCTAGAGACACTTCATAAAACATATCTCTTTATGTTCTCTTGTTTTGCAGATTAGATGTTGTACAGAAAGGGAATCAAAAAGAAAAGATGACTTGCCAGATGAAGATAGAGGAAATGTTAAACATTGTGAACTTAACTATGTGTGAGTAGGCTGAAACGTGTGCATGTTGGGCTGGGATCACATGTTGCAGTAGTGTGAAGCACATGCCCTTGTGAACCCAGCATTAGAAGCTTTATAAATATTGATGGAAATTACGGTATGTGCTTCTCGCATGTTTCATTGGGGACACAGGAGGCAACACTAAGCAAGAAAGTGTTAGCTTCTCCCTCAAAGGCTGTACCCCTTTTGCAGACACTGAGCTAATCAGTTTTAGCTCGGTGTCTGTAGGAGGCAGACCTCTCCTGCATTTTACTATTTTTCTTTTATTTTCTTATTTTTGACTTTCAGGTGGTTGAGGTTTATCCTGTCACAATCTCAGGGGGTTGTCCATGTGAGCTGCCACACTAGACTTAATATCACCTGGTCCAAAGCATTATGGGGGGCAGGTTGCGCACTTTACAGCCCCTCAGTCCAGCCCCGGAAGGCTCTTCCTCAGATCCTGGTTGCAGTTCGGGCTGTTCCCAATGCAGCCACAAGATTACAGTGAAAATTCTCTGCTTTGGGGATGTGTCCATCTGCAGCGCATTTTCTGCTCTGCATTATTAGTCCCTGGGCCAAACGTTTCTGCCATTTTGCCCTCCCCTTCCTGAAAGGTTGATTTTTGGCTGCTATTTGTGCACCCCCTAGCAATCCTATGTGGGAGCAACTGTCACCTCTCTACTACTGAGGTTCCTGCTGTGCTACCAGGCTGCAGCTCTTTTCCAAGGGCAGCCCAGGTACACTATTATGATCACAGGGCCCCACTCATTAGCATCCAATATCACTCCAACCTTCATGGAGGATAATAGGTGCTGCCTTGACGTGTGGCTCCAGCCGTGGCTTGTGCTGTGAATGGATCGCCCTGGTGGGAACCCGAACACTAAGTTCTAACTCTACAGGCCAGATCTTTAGTGTGAAAACATTCTTTACACGTGGTTCCTGTTACACTGTTTATTTACTCACTTGTGCATGTGGAATTCAGTATATTGGACGGACTATTCAGACTGTCCGTCAAAGGATGAAATAACATTGTTCCAATATACTGAATTCCTTTATGAAACACACTCTCTCGCCATGTTTTTTTAAAGCATGGAGGAGACTTGAGGGTGTTACAATTGGCTATCATTGAAACTATACCCCTCGATATTAACAACCGTTTTCAAGCTCTAATCAACAGGGAATCTTACTGGATTTTTATGTTTAACACATTGGCTCCGGAAGGGCTTAATGAGGTTATAGAGCGCACTACTGTTTAATATCATAATCCTTTTTTAATGTTTTTTGGTATGTTTGTTTATATATGTGATGTGTGAAATGTTGATGTAATTTCTGGTCATGTGATTGGAATTGTGGGTATTTATTCTGAGCATTAAGTGATTTTTGTCATGCCTGTCCGGTTTCGCAACGCGTAGTATGTTTTAATAAAATACGTTTTTATTATGGCTTCTGGATCACCTTACTGGCTGCGCCTGTTATCCTCTGTGGAGGTTGGAGTGGTATTGGAATCTATTATTTACGCCTGGGAGTGTGAGGAGGAATGTGCAGCAGCCTTAAAGGGGTATTCCAGGCCAAAACTTTTTTTATTTATCAACTGGCTCCGGAAAGTTAAACAGATTTTTAAATTACTTCTATTAAAAAATCTTAATCCTTCCAATAGTTATTAGCTTCTGAAGTTGAGTTGTTGTTTTCTGTCTAACTGCTCTCTGATGACTCACGTCCCGGGAGCTGTGCAGTTCCTATGGGGATATTCTCCCATCATGCACAGCTCCCGGGACGTGACATCATCATTGAGCAGTTAGACAGAAAACTTCAGAAGCTAATAACTATTGGAAGGATTAAGATTTTTTAATAGACGTAATTTACAAATCTGATTAACTTTCCGGAGCCAGTTGATATATATAAAAAAAAAAAGGTTTTGCCTGGAATACCCCTTTAAATGACTAAGTGCTTATACGTGTTGTGTCGGAATTTGCTCAACCTTTTTGGATGACTTGATCCCCAGCTCAGATATTTTTAATCTTTATGTTGAAGGTGTTACACCAGGGAGCGCTTTTTGTCTTTTGTATTTTAGTACCACTCATTAGCATGACAGTATAGTTCCACCCCAATCAGGGAAAGACTCCTCCTTCTTGTCCATCCTTTTGCCTATAGTTTTCCTCTATGGTGATGTCCCGGGTTTTATGCAAGTAGTCGTGACCACATTTTCATCCTTGCATGCCTAGTAATTGTGTTATGTAGATGACTCTTTCCTGGTATCACTGCTCTGACACATTTCCTCCTTCCATAACATACACTCTTCTGTTATATGAAGCACTTGATGGTGCTACATGTTAAGGCAAATTAACCCCTTTTATAGGTGGCATACTTGTGCTGTGCAAAATACCATCTTCTGCTATATGTGCACCTCATATTGCTACATGATCAGTCACAATACCGCCTTTTATGGGTGGAGTAATTGTGCTATGTGGAGCACCTCCTATTACTACATGGTCAGTCACACTGCCCCCGTCCTTAGGTGGAGTATATTTGCTGTGTAGGATTCACTTTTCTGCTATATGGAGCATCTCTCCTTTCTAAATGGTCAGTCACATTACCCCCTTTCGTAGGTGGAGTAATAGTGTAATGCAGAGTACCCCTTCTCTTATGAGGTGCATCTCTTCCAGCTATGTGGTCAGTTACTTATGTCCTTTCATAGTCACAGTTATTCTGTTATGCAGAATACCCTCTACTGCTACAGGGTGCACCTGATGTTGCCATGTTACTTCTTCTGTTGGTGGAGTGCTTGTGTTATGCTAAATGAAGCTTCTGTTCTTGCTATGTCATAGCCATATTACCCCCTTCCGTAGGTGGAGTACTTGTGCTATGCAGGTTACCTACTCTACTATTTTGGGCCTCTGTCCTTATTGGCACATGTTCCCCTTCTATGAGCAGCACAATTGTCATATGCAGAGTGTCCTCTTCTGTGATAGAGTGAGTATCATGCTACATGGGCAGCCACGTTTCCACCTTCAACAGGTTCAGCTCTTCTGTATGTTGGTTTCTTGGTTAGCTGGAGGCACCCTGGTTGGGAAACACTGCTCTAGACTTCTAAATATGAGTGATGTGAGTTGGAAAATAACCATGTTGTGTGTAGGTTCTGTCACTTCTGTTGAGTAACCACTTATGTCGAGTGCAGTAAAAGCCCCTTTAGATGCTAAAACGAATGGTAACTTGTCCTACAAGATCACCTCAAGAGTACATTACCTTGTGAATAATGCCACACTCTGAATTTACTGCCTAGCTATGTTGTGTAGTACATGAACACTGTACAGATTTCATGACGTGCAGGATTATAGCAGATAGAGATGCTGCCTGTGAATCGTCTCCTTGTATATATATGACATTAATGATGGAAGAATGGATTTGCATTATTGTCTCCCCAGAATACTGGTTATAAACAAGATATAAATAGGATTTGTCATCGCCAAGTGAATATTATGAGCATATACCTCAGTCTTGGGTTATAGAAATTTCAGTGTTATTCCCAAAATAATCTTTATTATTATTATTATTTTTTTTTTTGCATAGCATAACGAAAAGGTATTTACAAGGCTCCTCTGATAGAAAGGTTAAAGTGATCTTGGTAATAGGTTCTGAGCAGAGCCTGCTAAAGCACAATTACAATGATCCCTTAAGTGTTGGCCACAATGGTACTCTCTCTCCTCACACTATGTACTATGGTTTAGACATAGTATTTATAAATTATGTTTGTTAATTTATTTATTTATGTTTGCTTATTTTGCAGCAAAAAATTTCAAAGTTTTCAGGACCGCAAAATTAAAGTAAGCAAGGAAGACCACAAGGAGCTCAAAAAGGCCAGAAAGGATGGTATTTTCCACGAAGCACTTCTGGACAGGTGAATTATGGGACATAAAAAGTTTCTATGTTGCCATGAAAATATAACAGACATTTAAAGTATACCTCTCATTCTTAAAGAAAAAAAAAAAGTTTAATATCATTAAGACATATGAAAAATTATTGTTGGTCGAGGTCTGAGTGTTCGTGAAAAGTGTGCATGACCAGGACGGACTCTTAATGTTAGTCTAAGTCAGTGTTTCCTTACCAGGGTGCCTCCAGGGAAACGCTGGTCTAAGTGACCGTCCTGCTCACAGAGTAGGAGCTCATTCTACTGATCTGTCGGGGACTGAACACTCGGACCCTAACCCATAAAAACTTTTGACATGTCCCAAGGAATGTTCCAATTCATTGTATTAAGCAGAAATCTTAAAAACTGATGAAGATATAAAAAAAAGAAAAAAAAAACCCTGCTACTAATTGTAATTAAAGAGTACCTGTCACCAAATAAAACTTTTATTATTTTAAGTATTAAACTCAAGGACGCAGGGTGTACCTGTACGCCCTGAGTCTGCTCCCTTTCTATAAGCAGGGCCACGGCGTGGACCCGTGACTAATAGCGTGCGGCACTGATCGCAATGCCACATGCTGTTAACCCTTTAGACGCGGCTTTCAAAGTTGTTCGCCGCGTCTAAAGTGAATCTAAACTGCTGCCGGTTAGCTCAGGGGGCTGTACGGGATTGCCGCAACGAAATTTCGGTGTCTCGAACAGCTGTAGGACACGAGTAGGTTCCCTTACCTGCTTCCTGATGTCCAATTGCCAAATGACTGCTCAGTGCCTTAGATCTAGGCATGAGCAGTCAAGCGGCAGAATCATTGATCTATGTTATCCTATGGGATAACAAAGATCAGTGTAGAAGATCAGTGTGCGCAGTGTTTTAGCCTCCTATGGGGGCTATAATACTGCAAAAAAAGTTGGGGGAAAAAAGTTAATAAAGATCGATTAACCCTTTCCCTATTAAAAGTTTGAATCACCCCCCTTTTCCCATTTAAAAAAAAAAATAACCTGTGTAAATAAAAATAAACATATGTGGTATTGCCTTGTGCGGAAATGTCCGAAATATAAAAATATATAGTTAATTAAACCGCACGGTCAATGGCGTACCCGCAAAAAAAGTTCAAAATAGCGTATTTTTGGTTACTTTTTATATCATGAAAAAATGAATAAAAACGATCAAAAAGTCTGATCAATAAAAAAAATGGTACCAATGAAAACTTTAGATCACGGCGCAAAACATGAGCCCTCATACCACTCCGTACATGGAAAAATAAAAAAGTTATAGGGGTCAGAAGATGACAATTTTAACCCCCTTCCCGCTATAGGATGTATGCATACGTCCAATCATCCAACATGTTCGCGCATTTGGACGTATGCATACGTACTAGCGATCTCCAGCACTGCCGCGGGCAGTGCAGGAGATCGGCGACTGCACCCGGCTGTTAGCCTCAGCCGGAGTCCCGCCGGAGCCGCGACCGCGATGGGCCCTTTCCCAATAAAAGCCCTTTTTATTATTACCAAAAAAGATCAAAAACACAAATCATATACATAATGGGTATTGCCACGTCCGTAATGACATGTACTATAAAACTATAATGTAAATTATCCCGCACAGTGAAAGCCGTAAAAAAAAAAAAATCAAAAAAGCGCAAAATTCACCAATTTTGGTACAAATAGCAGAATAAAAAAGATCAAAAGGTAGCACAAAAACGATACCAATAAAAAGTAGAGCTCATCCCGCAAAAAATAAGCCCTTACTCAATGGTGTCGGACAAAAAATAAAGTTACGGCTGTTGGAAAATTAATGGCAGAAAAATAATTTTGCTCAGAAAATGAAAAAGAACATAGAAAGCTATATAAAATGGGTATTATTATAATTGTACTGACCCACAGAATAAATATAACATCACTTTTACCGCACAGTGTACACTATAAAAAAAAATTTTTAATGCCACATTTTCCAGTTTTTCACAATATTTTGAGGTTTTTCACAAAAAATGCTGCATGTGTCAACAAAAATGCACCACTTATATAAAGTACTATATGTCACGGAAAAACAATCTCAGAATCGCTCTGCTCAGAAAAAGCGTGCTAAAGTTATTACCATTTAAAGAGATACATGTCAAATTTAAAAAAAAAGAGCCTGGTCATTGATGTAAAAAATTGGTCCGTCCTTAAGGGGTTAAACATCAATATCAAACCTATATAAGTAGGATATCCTTTTAACCGTATAGACCTACAGAATAAACATAAAGTGTAATTTTTACCGAAAAATGCACTGCGTAGAAACGGAAGGCCCTAAAAATTACAAAATGGCGTTTTTTTCTTCAATTTTGTCGCACTATGATTTTTTTTTTTTCGTTTTGCTGTAGATTTTAGGTTAAAATTATGTCATTACAAAGTAGAATTGATGGTGCAAAATATAAACCATCCTATGGATTTTTAGGTGCAAAATTTAAAGGTTATGAGTTTTAAAAGGTAAGGAAGAAAAAACGAAAGTACAAAAAAACGGAAAAACGCTCAGTCCTTAAAGAGTAGCTCCCACCATCCTTTTTTTTTTTTTTTTCTGTCCCTGCCTGTTTACTATATTAAAAAGGGCTTTTTGTCTGCCTGGTAGTGTGCTCACTACCAGGCAGACTTTCCCAGCAGGCGCGACGTCACTGATGCCTGCTGGGGCCGACACCTCTGCCCTTAGTTCACATACACAAGGTGCCCCCAGCTGTTTCACCACTACAACTCCCAGCTTGCCCAGACATCTATTGGCTGTCAGGGCATGCTGGAAGTTATAGTGGTGAAACAGCTGGAGGCACACTGTGTTGAAAACAATAAGTTAGGGGCTACCCTGTTCCCCCCCCCCCTGTTGAAAACCCCGAACCCGGCTCTCCCCAACCCCCGTGTTAAAAAACCGAACCCCGCTCTCCCCAAGACAAACCCTAGAGTCCTGCAGAGTCCTGAGGCAGCAGAAGCGGTGTGTATATGCCGGAAGGGGGGGGCTGGCGTGTGAGGACAGGGAGCCAATGCGCTCGCTCCCGCCTGTCTGATTGACAGGCAGGGAGCGAGCGCAGGCTGAATGAATTTGGACAGATTGCCCAGCCGGCATCGGTCCAAATTCAGGCGTGACATCACGCCAGCCTCCAGCTGGCCACTAGGAGGGAGACCCCCTAGTGGCCGGTTTTCAAACGTAATTTAAAACATATTAATAGAAAAAAAAAAATGTACTACAACATATCAAAAAAAAAAAGTTGATGACAGTGCCCATTTAACCCCTTAAGGACCCTTAAAGTACCCGTACGTCATGACACCCTGGTACTTAAGCACCCATGATGTACGCGTATGTCATGGAGAATTCCGGCCCCCGCCGCACATCGGGCGGGGATCGGACCGGGATGCCTGCTGAAATCATTCAGCAGGCATCCCGTGCAAACGCCCAGGGGGGTCATCAGAAACACCCCCCCATGTCGGCGATCGCAGCAAATCGCAAGTGAATTCACACTTGCGATTTGCGCGACTCCGAGTCATTACGGGTCTATAGTGACCCGGAATATAAGGTGGATCGCGGTTGTCTAAGACACCCACGATCCCCCTGAAGGCATAGGAGTGAGGTGGCAGGGGTGCCACCCCTCCTATCCCTGCTATTGGTGGTCTAGACGCGACCACCAATAGCAGATCAGGGGCGGGGGGGGGTTAACTTTCGTTTTCCCCGTCCTGCCCACCCACAATAGGCGGGGCAGGACGGGGATCGGCGCCGGAGGCTGCGGGCGACGGAGATCGGCGGGCGGCGATGACGTGCGGCTGGATCCGACGGAGGCCAGTGAGTTGCCTAGCAACATCTGGAGGGTACAGTTTGAGACCATTATACAGTGGTCTCTAACTGTAGCCCTCCAGATGTTGCAAAACTACAACTCCCAGCATGCCCAGACAGCTGTTTGGGCATGCTGGGAGTTGTAGTTTTGCAACAGCTGGAGGGCTACAGTTTGAGGCCACTATATAGTGGTCCCTAAACTGTAGCCCTCCAGATCTTGCAAAACTACAACTCCTAGCATGCCCAAACAACTGTTTGCTGTCAGGACATGTGGGAATTTGTAGTTTTGCAACAGCTGGAGGACCACAGTTTGGAGATCACTTTGTAGTGTTCTCTAAAACTGTAGCCCTCCAGATGTTGCAAAACTGCAAATCCCAGCATGTCCAAACAGCAAACAGCTGTCTCGGCATGCTGGGAGTTGTAGTTGCGTACCTCCAGCTATTGCATAACTACATCTCCCAGCATGCCCTTCGGCGATCAGTACATGCTGAGAGTTGTAGTTTTGCAACAGCTGGAGGCACACTGGTTGGAAAATACTGAGTTAGGTAACAGGTATCTCCGTACTCGACAGAAATTGCACTACAAATTTTGGGGGGCTTTTTCTCTTTTTACCCCTTATGAAAAGGAAAAGTTGGGGTCTACACCAGCTTGTTAGTGTAAAAAAATAAAAAAAATTACACTAACATGCTGGTGTTGCCCCATACTTTTTATTTTCACAAGCGTTAAAAGGAAAAAAAGACCCCCAAAATTTGTAACGCAATATCTCCTGAGTAAGGAAATACCCCATATGTGGGCGTAAAATGCTCTGCGGACGCACAACAAGGCTCAGGAGTGAGAGCGCACTATGTACATTTGAGGCCTAAATTGGTGATTTGCACAGGGGTGGCCGAATTTACAGCGGTTCTGACATAAACGCAAAAAAATAAATACCCACATGTGACCCCATTTTGGAAACTACACCCCTCACGTAATGTAATAAGGGGTACAGTGAGCATTTATGCCCCACAGGGGTCTGGCAGATTTTTGGAACAGTGGTCCGTGAAAATGAAAAATTTTATTTTTCATTTACACAGCCCACTGTTCCAAAGATCTGTCAAACGCCAGTGGGGTGTAAATACTCACTGCACCCCTTATTAAATTCTGTGAGGGGTGTAGTTTCCAAAATAGGGTCACATGTGGGGGGGTCCACTGTTCTGGCACCACGGGGGGCTTTGTAAACGCACATGGCCCCTGACTTCCATTCCAAACAATTTTTTTCCCAAAAGCTCAATGGCGCTCCTTCTCTTCTGAGCATTGTAGTTTTGCCCGCAAAGCATTTTACGTCCTAACATGGGGTATTTCCATACTCAGAAGAGATGGGGTTACAAATTTTGGGGGTCATTTTGTCCTATTATCCCTTGTAAAAATTTAAAATTTGAGGGAAAACTAGCATTTTAGTGAAAAAAAATTAAATAAAAAATTTTCACATCCAACTTTGACGAAAAGTCGTCAAACACCTGTGGGGTGTTAAGGCTCACTGGACCCCTTGTTACGTGCCTTGAGGGGTGTAGTTTCCAAAATAGTATGCCATGTGTTTTTTTTTGCTGTTCTGGCACCATAGGGGCTTCCGAAATGTGACATGCACCCCAAAAACCATTTCAGAAAAACTCACTCTACAAAATCCCACTGTCGCTCCTTCCCTTTTGAGCCCTCTACTGCGCCCGCCGAACACTTGACATACACATATGAGGTATTTTCTTACTCGAGAGAAATTCGGTTACACCTTTTAGGAAGATTTCTCTCCTTTTACCCCTTGTAAAAATTCAATAACTGGGTCTATAAGAACATGCCAGTTCAATGAAGATTTAGAATTTTCTTCTTCAATTTGCTGCTATTCCTGTGAAACACCTAAAGGGTTAACAAACCTTTTGAATGTCATTTTGAATACTTTGAGGGGTGCAGTTTTTATAATGGGGTAATTTATGGGGTATTTCTAATAAGAAGGCCCTTCAAATCCACTTTAAAACAGAACTGGTCCCTGAAAAATTTTGATTTTGAAAATTTTGTGAAAAATTGGAAAATTGCTGCTATACTTTGAAGCCCTCTGATGTCTTCCAAAAGTAAAAACATGTCAACTTTATGATGGAAACATAAAGTAGACATATTGTATATGTGAATCAATATATAATTTATTTGGAATATTAATTTTCCTTATAAACAGAGAGCTTCAAAGTAAAAAAAAATAAATGCAAAGATTTCAATTTTTTCATCAAATTTTGGAATTTTTCACCAAGAAATTATGAAAGTATCGACAAAATTTTACCACTAACATAAAGTAGAATATGTCACGAAAAAACAATCTCGGAATCAGAATGAAAGGTAAAAGCATCCCAGAGTTATTAATGTTTAAAGTGACAGTGGTCAGATGTGCAAAAAATTGCCATGTCCTACAGTGAGAATTGGCTGGGTCCTTAAGGGGTTAAGTTTTGCATTTTTAACAAATCCCACCAACAAGGTGGAACAAGGTAAAAAAAAACATATACAACAACAGCCTCCGTAGGTCCCAGAGACCTGCTCCAGCACAGTGACAGGGATTCAAAGTATGCAAAAATATGCGCCAATAGGATAGAAGGGCGCATCCGAGACCCAACTGGAGGAAGACAAACACCGACAGATACACTCACATACACACATGCACACATCCCAGTAACCCAAACCCCCCAACCCATCCCCTCCTGTAAAGAACAGTAGCATGCTATAGAAAACCTACTGGGACAGTTTAGTCGGAGGGTCCGCTGACATATCCAGCAAAAGCCAGAGGATCCATACCTTGTCAAATTTCTTAGGGCACTTACGACTCACATATAGAGCCTGGTACAACAGGACATATTTGTTAACCAAAGTTAGCCAACGAGACAGCGGGTGAGGGGAGGTATCCTTCCAGGTCATTACTACCACTTTACGGGCACAGAATAGCAGGAAACAAATCAGTAAGCATCTATGCGAACTAGAGACCACCTCATTAATGCTCCCAGCAGACATACCACAGGGTTGAATAGGAGAGGGAAGTCTAAGCCAGAAACCCCATCACCTCCCTTCAGAAGAGAGCAATGACAGGACACTCCCACACAGCATGCAAAAAAGTACCAACTTCTGAAGAACAACGAAAACACATATATCAGACGGAGAAACACCAATGCGCTTCAGCTTAGCAGGGGTATAATACAACCACAAAACATATCTAGATTGGATCAGCAAATCTCTACTACTAATAGTAGAATAATAAGAGTATTCAACCTCCTTCCACTGACTTTCAGACAAATCCGGGATATCAACCACCCATTTATGAAAGGCTTGTGAGAAAGGGCTAGGCCCCAGTGTCTGGAGGAGGGCATAGGACTGAGTAACGGGTTTAGAAAGATCCGTAGTGCCCAGGAGAAGCTCCACATCAGAAAACACAGAAGTAAACATCAGGGAGCCAAACTACACCTGAACCGGATGCCTAAGCTGAAGATACCTATAAAAGGCTTTTCCAGGGATGCTTTAACGTTCCTTCATGTGCGAAAAAGGATAAGAAAACCTGATCCTCCCCAAACAAGTGGATCACAAATTTAACTCCATGAGAACCCCAGAAACTGGCCTCCTGTAACCCATGCAGGTGAGGTAAATGTACATTCCCCCCACAAGGGTGCCCGAGGAGATACCAGAGGCTGCGGAAATGTACTCAACACCACGGACCACACTTTAGCTATAGTTTGAAGGGGAATAGGAAAGGAAGAGTGAGAGTGATACCTGTAAGAGCTTCATAAGAACCCATAATTGCTCCAGCCAAGGCCATCACCGAGTTCAACAGATCCAGATCGATCCACCACGCTGCACAGACCAGTTGGGAGGCAAGAAAATGGTTATATACATCTGGGGCAGCTAAGCCGCCATGCCGCTTAGGAACCTGAAGAAGAGCCCAACCAAGTCTGGGAGGTTTTCCTTCCCAGTAGAAAGATCCCAGAACACCACATAGTGTATTAAAATATTTCCTAGGGGGATCACGGGAGCTAAATGAAAAAGATAAAGGTAGGTAAATAATTTTAAATATATTTGATCCTGCCAGCTAAGGAGAGTGAGGACCAGGCAGTCAACTGCTCCACAGTGGAACGTAAGAGTGGCTCCAGGTTTAGGGACAGATAGACTATCAGGGATACAGTTACCTCCACCCCGAAGTATCTAAAATGGGAAACCACCTGCATCCCTGCCGGAAAAGAGGAGGGGAGGGGGACTTCAGACGAAAGTGCCATTAGGGAGGACTTAGCCCAGTTGACCCGCAAGCCCTAAATTGAACTAAACCGGTCAAGTAGATCAATAAAGGACAGGAGAGAAGCCCCAGCATCCACCAAATACATCAGTGAGTCATCTGCATAAAGGGAAACCTTCTCTACAATAGACCCCCTGGGAATACCACAGATTGTAGGGTCCCTACTGATGGCTGCTGCCAAAGGCTCCAGCGCAAAAAGAAAGGGAAATAGCAGGCACCCCTGCCTCGTCCCACGACCTTGGAGAAAGGGAACGGAAACATCCAAGTTAGTGCGAATACGGGCCCTAGGACTATCATATAGCAAGCGAACCCAAAAATACCAAGTACCTCCCACAGATAGGGCCACAGCACCGAATCAAAGGCCTTATAAATATCCAGACTAACCACCACACCAGTAGGAAAGCCCTACCCTACCGCGTCTATGTTGAGCTGCAGACGCTTCACATTTACATCAGTAGCCTTACCCGGCATAAACCCAGTTTGGTCAGGATGAATGATAGCACTAATGACCCCATATAGGCGAGTAGCCAGCACCGTAGCCAAGATCTTAATATCAACATTCAAAATGGAAATAGGTCTATAAGAGTCAGGCAGCAACGGGTCCTTCCCAGGCTTGGGGAGCACTACAATCAACGCCTCCCTCATAGTCTGGAAAAGCATCTGCAACAGCTATCGAGTGAAACTATTTAAGGAATACAGGCGCCATTCTCTCTGGGGTCTTCCCATGAGGAAGGTCACGTATGGCCTGTTCTACCTCCTCAACTGTAAAGGGGGCATCCAACACCTCAGCCTGAGCATGACTAAGCATGGTAAGGGATAAGTCACGTAAGAAAAACTGAATTTCCCCTTAACAGGGCTTAGAAGGTGCAGCATACAAAGAGGAGTAAAAGTCCCTGAAGACAGAGTTAATCAGCTGGGGGCCAGCCACCACAGCACCATCCCGGCCCCTAATACAAGGGATAGAGGCAGCAGGGCGACTAGCCCCCACTAAATAAGCAAACAGTTTACCATTCTTGTCTCCAAATTCAAACAAGGCAGCCTCCCTATCCACTAACCGCAACTGGACCCTATCTTTCCAAAAGATCAACGGAGACCTCTGAGCCTTGGTCCACGCCCTCTCACTCTCAGGGGATGGATTGCTAACATACGCTGCCTCCAAGACATTCCCCTCCTGCAACAGCCTGCCCTCCATAGCCGCCCTAATTTTCCTCTAAATCAAAGGTAAATGCTCCATAGTGTAATACCGTATATATAAAGCGTCTGTGAACGATAATGAAATATGCTCAGCTGCGGTGGTTGTACTCAGACAAGCACAACAATGGTAAAGGCATATAGAAAAGGGGAGTTCTCCGATCTAGCAGCCGCTCCTGGGATAGATACAAGCAACCACAATTTTTCCTCCAAAAAGAACCACAGGATCAGGCAGGCGCTTGGATCTTGTTAGGAGCAAACAGTTTATTTGCCCAAAATGTGGGTAAATAAACTGTGCCTGATAAAACGGTCTTTACCGCAAACGCGTTGCATTGTGGGTAAATAAACTGTTTGCTCCTAACAAGATCCAAGCGCCTGCCTGATCCTGTGGTTCTTTTCGGAGGAAAGATTTAGCTAATTTTCCTCTGACCCGCAACACCTGCCATAAAGGCACCTCTAATCTGTATGAGTCCCATTGAACTAAGGGGTCAGGATAAGAAGCATTGTTCTCCCAATACTCAGCATGGGCAACCCCCAGAGCCTCCACAACTGCCACGGCCTGTAGCCTGCCAGGGTGCATGCGCCAAATATGGGAAGAGGGACTAGGACCCAGGTGGAGAACTACCTGTATGGCAGAGTGGTCTAAGATCCCCCTAGTGGTATAGGAAACCTCTCTTACTGCCTGAAGGAGGTCCTCGGACACCAGAGCGAGATTAATTCGAGAGAATGACCTGTGGGCCACAGAGTAAAAGGAAAAGGAGGAAGCAGTTGGGTACTTCCACCTCCAGAGGTCGGTCAGGCCCAATGCCAAGCACAAGGTATTAAATGAGGAGGAGCCAGGGTCAGCAGCAGTGGTGTGGTTGAGCGTTGGATCAGGACCCACGTTGAAATCGCCTATGAAAAGGAGATCAGAGGGAAAAGACAAGTTTGTCATTAATTAGCTCCAGTACAGAGACCTGAAAAGGAGGGGGCACATAAACAGAGACAAGAACAAAGGAGACAGAACCCAGAGAACTGTGTTATATCAGAAATCTCCCTAAGTGGTCACAGACTGCCCGAGAAACCGCTAACTGCAGAGACTTGGCGATTAACACAGAGACACCCCTACCATAATTGGAGTAGGAGGCATGGTAGCCCCGCGCTATCCAAGCCCTTTTCAGGGCTAGAACTTTCTGACCCGTAATAAGAGTCTCCTGTAGACATATAATGTGAGAAGACTGGCGTTTCACAAAGTCTAGACATAAGGCCCTTTTAAACTTAGAATTAAGCCCCCGGACATTCCAACTAACCACCTTCAGGGTCCCCATTATGAAAAATAACACTATATAGGAACAGGAGAGAGTACAGGTGGACCAGGACAAAGATGGGTAGAGCACCGGGACCACACACACTGCACACAACAAACAGAAAGACAGAAAGGGCACAGACACAAAACACGTAGACAAAGGCAACAAAGCATAACCAAAACATCACCAAGAAAACCCTGTCTAACACTAAACGGGACATAGTAAACATCTATTCACTAACAATGTGTAGACCTAGACCCTAAATACAACTGCCACGGGCGTCAAAAGAATGCCAAGTGAGTCTAAACACCACTAGTACGAAAACCTCTCCCGCCACCCCACCATAAACTAAAAGCGGTCGGTAACTAAGGAAAACAACCCAGAGAGACCTTAGGGAGACGGGAGCCTACGGAGACCCAAAGCAAAGGCTAGCTTCATAAACACTATCTAAAGACAATCACGGAGACCAGTCATTAGCAAGGTAGTCCAGGACAGTTCAATCCGGAGGTCTGACGGGGGGGGGGGGGGGGCTGCATCCACCCAGTGAAGAGTGTCAGTTGGAGAAGTAAAGAACTTAGTAGAGGCCCCATCCACCACTCTTAGGCGAGCAGGATACAACATTGAGTAGCGGCAGCCCTCGGCACGTAGCTTTGCCCGGACCTCCGTGAACTGCACCTGCTGCTTGCGTAACTCCTCAGAAAAATCAGGATAAAGGGACACTCTGCTTCCATCACAAAGGACCTCACCCTTGATACGCACTGCCCGGAGAATAGCATCTCTGTCCTTGAAGTGTAGAAGTTTGGCCAGGAAGGGACGCGGAGGACCACCAGGAGGAGGAGACTGAGCCCGAACTCGGTGGGCCCAGTCAAGGGAGAAATAAAGAGAGAATGTGTCCACAGGAAGAATCTCCTTCAGCCATGTTTCCAGGAACAGAACAGGATTATTCCCTTCCACCTTCTAAGGGAGGCCCACTAGGCGGATGTTATGGTGCCTCAAGCGGTTCTCTATGTCATCCATGCGACTCAGAACTTCCGTAACTTGACGCTGCAGGGAGTCAACCTGCTCCGACAAAGGGTGTAAAGTATCTTCCACAGTAGAAACCATTCGCTCCACCTCTTCAGTGCGCTCACGTATCTTTTGGGTCTCATGTCGCAGAATAACAAACTGCCTAACAGACTTCCTCATCAGAGGTCGGCCAAGAGGCTTCAGCATAGAGCTTGGATTTCTTATTCCTTTTACTGTTGCAGGAGTCACCCATGATTGACAGGGTCACACAAAGAGCAGGTAGAAAGGCACTAGAAACACAGTCCAAAGAGCGCAGGTCACCTCTATAAATATATCAGGCCGGAGGCACCACAAATCCCAGCAGACCAGGGCCACTCAGAAAGCAGATAAAGAGGCACTAGGTATTTAGAGCAGGCCAGAGGGGGGACCCCAGCGGCTCAGGCAGTCCACAGAAGGCAGCGGAAGCACCACAAGTCCCAGCAGACCAGGGCCACACAGAGAGCAGGTAGAGAAGCACTAGGTGTATAGTGCAGGAAGGAGGTGGTACCCCAGCGGATGAGGCAGTCCACAGGAGATAACTGAAGCACCATAAGTCCCAGCAGGCCACTAGAGAGGCACTATTTATATAGGGCCACCACAGAGAGCTAATCAGTCCACAGAAGGCAAGGAGAGCACCACAAGTCCCAGCAAGCCAGGGCCCACAGAGATCAGGTAGAAAGTCGCTAGGGGTATATTGCAGGCAGTAAGGGGTACTTCAGGGAGTAAGCATACCCTAGAAGCCAATGCAAGCACCACAAGTCCCAGCAGGAGCCCAGCATGGGCACAGATATACTCACTCATCTACCCCTTTTGCGAGGCCCCAGGAGCCAGCAGCCATGAGCAGAGAGATGTAGGAGGCTCCAGCCCTGTCTCCCAAATAAAACTTTTAATATAGTGTTCCTTGTGTAATTATCAGACACTTTCCCATTCACTTGCTTTTAAAATTATCAACATAAATATGTTTAAACTGTAATAGAAAAAAACAGCCACTAGGTGGCTCTGTTCTGTTACCTGCCACAATTAATACAGTGAGTTTGGTCTCCTCCCGGCCTGGCATGAGACCAAACTCAGGAAGTGTTTCTTTGCACTGAGCTTGATTGACAGCTGCACAGAAAGTGAAAGCTCCGCAGATTCTCACAGAAAGCTGCACAGACCGAAAGCTGCAGCAGAGCCTCACTGATAGTAAGGCTGGGTCCACACTACGTTTTGTCCCATACGGGAGCGCATACGGCAGGAGGGAGCTAAAACCTCGCGCTCCCGTATGTGACCGTATGCGTTCCCGTATGCCATTCACTTCAATGAGCCGACCGGAGTGAAACGTTCGGTCCGGTCGGCTCATTTTTGCGCCGTATGCGCTTTTAAACCGGACCTAAAACTGTGGTCAACCACGGTTTTAGGTCCGGTTGTAAAAGCGCATACGGCGCAAAAATGAGCCGACCGGACCGAACGTTTCACTCCGGTCGGCTCATTGAAGTGAATGGCATACGGGAACGCATACGGTCGCATACGGTCACATACGGGAGCGCGAGCTTTTAGCTCCCTCCTGCCGTATGCGCTCCCGTATGGGACAAAACGTAGTGTGGACCCAGCCTTACACAGACTGACATATGCACAGAGCCTGAGGTCTTCTATTCATCACAGCACTGCAACCATGTGAGGGCGGAAGTGGCCCCAGCAGGCTTCAGTGATGTCATGCTTGCTGGGAAACACCAATTTTCTCCTGCTGGGAAATCCCACTCTGTGAGCAAGAATAAAGGTATGATACACAGCTTTTAAAGCTCTGACATTTTTTTTTAAAGGGTAGGGTGGGAGGGGTGTTAGGAGTAGTTAGGGAACATAGCCTGAGTTAGTTTAGAACAGTTTATTTGGTGACAGGTACTCTTTAATGACTGCAGAAGAACATGAAGTATAAGCTTTTAGCTCTTATAACTAACACACAGGGATAGACATGCTGATGGTGTCTATAGTATGTACCAGAGCTCCTGTATATTATGCCTGTCTGATGTTTATCAAGTCCTTATAATCTGTTATGTTAACATGGTGGTGAGGCATACAGCATATGCTTTGCTGCTCAGTTAGGAGTAGAGGCTCCTTTTATTTGAGTGGTGTACTTGTTCCTGTACATGGCTTTCCAAGCTATTGGGGTTGGGTGCCATGGAAATTACATACAGCGGCAGGGTCTCCGGTCAGGAGTCCATCCTCTTGTATGGTAAGTACTAACATTGTATGCCTTACCAAATTCATTTCGGAAAGTTTGCTTATGCCAAGATGTGAGCAATTCCTGGTGTATGCCACTGTGTCCAAAATGCTCCCTCCTACTCCATACTGTGCAGTATATGACTTTTTGCAGGCTGTGACTGTATAGAAAAGGCACAGAAGACTAAAATTTTATATAAATCAGAAACAAAAGCATACTGGCACAACTGATGCCAAATGGATATTTTTGGCATATAGAAGGTAAATGGCGCCTCAGGAATTCACTGGGAAGTGTGACAAAATCATTACCTTACCATTACTACTTGTTGACGTAACAAACTTAGTTCTGTCAAGTGAGGTTTGGGGGGCAGTGATATCACCGCACAATGTTACCTTAGAGACATAATTGTCATACACAATGCTACTGTGTGTGTATGAGATAAAAATAGATTATTAATACTATGGACCTGATTTCTATGTAAATGACAAAACAAAGTTTTATTGGTCCATGCAGAATGCTGGATACGTTGTTCTTTTTGGAATAATCTGTTTAAACCAGTGCTTTCCAAACAGTGCATCTTCAACTGTTGTAAAACTACAACTCCAAGCATGCTGGGAGTTGTAGTTTTGCAACAGCTGGAGACACATTGTTTGGAAAAAGAACTGTTAGTACTGTGTGCAAATGACAGAAAAATATAACATTTAGATGTTTTCACTCTGTCCTTACAGGAGATCAAAATTGAAAGCAGATAGATACTGCAAGTAAAGACAACTGATCAACATCTCAATACCAAGGAGGAAGAAAATCTGTTTTCCTTTTTTTTTTTTTTTTTTTTTTTTTTTTTTTTTTATGTTTTCCAAACTAAATAAATGCTACAATAAAGATTTTATATAAAAAAATAAAACCTTTGTATGTGGGACAGGAAAGGCCCAATATAGGCCCATTTACTTACGCAGAAGTCACTAGTATGCAACTACCTAGAAACAATGGGGAAGATTTATCAAAACCTGTGTAGAGGAAGAGTGGTGCAGTTTCATTTTTCACAAGTCTCTTTAGAAATGAAAACAGCAATCTGATTGGTTGCTATGGGCAACTGCACCACTCTTCCTCTGCACAGTTTTTGATAACTCTCCCCCAATATGCTTCCTCATTGCACTTCATTTTCAGTTAGATGTAACATTACTCAGAGTTTCCATTGTAGAAAGAATGTTGCAAGTGACAGTGTAGAAATCATTTGCAAGTTACTAGGGATCGACCGATATCTGTTTTCTTAGGGCCGATACCGATAATCGGTGGAGCTTAGGGCCGATAGCTGATAACTTATACCGATATTCCGGTATAAGTTATCGGCTATTTATCCCCCCGCGACACCGCTGCAGATCATTGATTTAAAGCGGGCGCTTTAAATCAATGCACTGCAGTGGCTTTTGCGGTGCCATAGGCCGCCGCTGCCACCACCCGCTTCTCTCCCCCTACCTGTCAGGGTTGTCCGGGCCATCCATCCTTCCTGTAGTGTCCGGCGGCATTCCGGGTGGAGGGTGAACCGGTCCGGGCTGTCCTTCTTCTCCGGGGGTGCTCTTCTCCACTCCGGGCAGGCTCCGGCCTAGTAACGCAGCATAGACGCTGCGCATTGACACCCGTGCGCAGCGACGCACCTGACGTCGCGGCGTCTATGCAGCGTACTAGGCCGGAGCCTGCCTGGAGTGGAGAAGAGCACCTCCGGAGAAGAAGGACAGCCCGGACCGGTTCACCCTCCACCCGGAATGCCGCCGGACACTACAGGAAGGATGGATGGCCCGGACCACCCCCATTATAGGTAAGTTTAAATTTTTTTTTTTTATTGACTCGGGGGGTGGGGGAGGGGCCCGACCAGTATAGCGGTATGGGCAAAAAGCCATACCGTGGGAGAAAAAAAACCGGTATCCAGTTCATACCGGTATACCGCCCAGCACTACGGGTCGGGGTGCGGTCGTGGTGCGGTGGGTCGGGGGTGTTTATGTGTCATTATCGGCAAGGTAATTGCCGATACCGATAATGCCCAAAATTGTGATTATCGGCCGATAATACCGGTCATACCGATAATCGGTCGATCCCTACAAGTTACCTTATTACCGTACTTTTCACTCTAGGACAGAGTTTTCCAAATATTTCATGTAGGTGACACACTTTTTTAGACATGCATAGTTTGTCTAAAAATGGCAATTTCACCACCCTCCAATTGCCCCCTGTGCTAACACACACACACACACACACACACACACACACACACACCACCACCCCCCCCCCCCCCTGTGACATTTTACTCTCCATCTTCAGTTTCCTCTGTGCCATGTTATCTCAACCGAAAGACGTGACAGGGTAAAGCGTAATTTTAACCTGTAGGCGCAACAGGACTTAACCAGGAAACCAGCAACATACCTATAAGTATTACCAACTGAACTTACAAGTATGCATGAATAATAGAGACAACCTGAATGTAACGGGAAGTACATATTAAAGCTGCACACTCCTGAAGAACAATCAGGTAACATGAATATGCAACAAAGTGGGCAACATGGACATGTGAAAGGTATGAAGAGTCTGACATTAGCAACTCACCTGGAAACTTGACAGGTTTCTAGATATACAACAACTTGTCACCTAAGACATACAGTGACCCCCCGACATATGATAATTTCAACTTACTATGGCCTCTCAGAGGCCATCGCATGTTGAAGGCAGCATAACATAGGATGCTTTTGTAGGGCGGGGCCATCGCATAAACAGCTATCCGCGGCACAGACTGCTTCAGCTGCCGCCGGATAGCTGTTTACGGTGCCCCGTGTGGTCCGGTGATGATCACTTACATGTCCCCGTCGCTCCTGACCGTCCTCTTCAGGATCCCCTGCATGGCTGTCGCTCTCCATTGTCGTCATCCAATAGGAGCGGCGTGTGTAACAACGTGATGACGACCATAAGGAACGACAATCCCGGGGACGCTGCAACAGCGATGGACGGCGATATCCAGGTCAGCGGTGACGGTCCAGAGTGGCGGCGACAGCGATGGACGGCAACATCAAGGCAGTGGTGACGGTCCGGAGTGGCGGGGACAGGTGAGTATACCTTCCTATATTTAACATTGCACGGATCCCTCAACATACGATGGTTTCAACAAACGATGGTTCATTTGGAATGAATTACCATCGTATGTTGAGGGACCACTGTACAATTCTACTAAGAAATGCAGCAATGCTTTATACTGCCTCCGAGATGGGGACGTGATGCCACGGCCATGCCCCCTAGTGATGTCATGCCACACACCCTCCATTCATGTCTATGGGAGGGGGCTTGACGGCCGTCACACCCCCTCCAAAAGATATGAATGGAGGGGGTGTGGTGTAACGTCACATCCCCGTCTCGGAGGCAGCGTCCGGCACAGAATGCCGGGGGCCGCACCGAGATTGCGGGGTCCCCAGCGGCGGGACTCCTGTGATCATACATCTTATGTATAAAGCTGGAATACCCCTTTCACTAGACTGTAATACACAATAATCCTATCACCACAATGATAAAAGACGTGTAGTTTGCTAACTGTAATGAAATGTTCATATACTACACATTATGTTAACTCATCGGTTGGAAGAACGTAATGTTCAAAATACTGATTCTACCAGATAAAGGCTCCGTGAATCAGGGGTGGAAGAAGAATCCCCCTTCCAGCACAACAACCCTAACAGCTGATCACCAACAATACTACTACCTGCAGTGACACCAGACTATTGTATTGTGATACTTATGCAGATACAGTGACAACTCCAATTTGTGATAAATCTGAAGACTTGAGAAATGGGACATAAGCATGATGAACAGGCTTAGAAATGTGTTCATCCTGACTACACCGGAAATGCTAGAATAAACGTAAGCATAAAGATATTCCCAGAAATAAAGCTGTGACGACATAATAGTCAGAACACGACCAACATAAACAGTGTACACGACCAACATTAAACCTAGTACAGAAACCGGAATGTATATTATTAGCTACAGTAACTTTACAGCCCCTGTAGCATAAATAAACAAAATCCTGGAATACCCCTTTAAAGGAGTACTCCGCCCAAAGGATAAGGGGATAAGATGTCTGATCGGAGGGGTCCAGCCGCTGGGACTCCTGCAATCTCTGTGCAGCTGGGTTTAGAATGCTGGGTGCGGACAGCCGGGGTCGTGACGTCATGGCCACGCCCCTGTGATGTCACACCACGCCCCCTCAATGCAAGTCTATGTGAGGGGGCGTGGTTTTGCGGACCATTGATGTCAATGGGCAGCAAAATCTGCTACAGCATATCTGCAGAAAAAATAAGGACGTGTGAACGGACCCTATAAGGCTATGTTCACATGGTGTAATTTCCAATTGAAAATTTCCCAGTAGTAGAGTCCCATTGATTTTAAAGGGATTCTGCTGCACTGTGCACATGGCGGAATTTCCACAGAAATCCTGATTCCGGTATCTGCAGAAATTATAGGCATTTCTGAGCTGTCTTGGGGCCCGCTGGAACATACACATTTGTGGAATGTCCGCCCGTGTTTTCTGGGTGCACATTTTCAGACATGTAAACATGGCCTATGTGTATAACAGCTTAAAGGGGTTATCCTGGAAAAAAAAAACTTTGTTTTATGTATCAACTGGCTCCAGAAAGTTAAACAGATTTGTAGATTATTTCTATTAAAAAAAAAATCTTAATCCTTTCAGTCCTGATGAGCTGCTGAAGTTGAGTTGTTCTTTTCTGTCTAAGTGCTCTCTGATGACACGTGTCTCGGGAACTGTCCAGAGTGGAAGCAAATCCCCATAGCAAACCTCTTCTACTCTGTGCAGTTCTCGAGACAAACAGAGATGTCAGCAGAGAGCACTGTTGCCAAACAGAAAACGACAACTCAACTTCAGCAGCTGATTTTTTTTATAGAAGTAATTTACAAATCTGTTTAATTTTCTGGAGCAAGTTGATATAAAAAAAAAGTTTTTTTCATGGAATAACCTTTTAATGGTCGGTTGCACAACTGTCACCAATGGATGACACTGACTTTTTAAGGCTTTTTTCGCCTTCAGTTTAGTGACATCATTTGGGCAGAGAAAATAAATGATTTCTTGCCGAATTGTTTCTGCTCATGTATGCCTATTTCACTGAAATCTCCACCCACATGTAATCCTAGCCCTATACTGTTCTCCAACCTGTGACTCTCCGGATATTGAAAAAGTATAACTCCCATTATGCCCGAGTTGTAGTTTATGGTATTAGTTGAGGATCACTAATGCATTACACCAGACCAGGAGTCAGCACCCTGGTGAAACACAACCCCGTGACAACCACACATGTGACAGCACTGACCCCTCCCTCTGTGGAGATAAGTGGTTCAGCCCAGGCGCGGTCATGTGACAGCCCGATCAGGGAACTGGCAGCTTCTTGTAGTGATTGTCCTGGAGATGCGGTGGACGATGCCAGGTACCGTGCTGTGCTCCTGCCTGCTGCTGGCCGTGTGCGCGCTCAGCCTGGCCCAGGACGTGCCGCCGGTGAGTGGCCCCGCTACTGTATAACTATAGTGGGCGGAGGGGGCTATGAAGTGAGCTGGGGTGTCGGGAGGCGTCCTGGAGATAGCACTAGGTGCGGGTTATGTGCTTGTGTAACGTGCGCTTCCGGGTACAGGACGGTGCACACTGATCCTTAAAGGGGCACTCCACCTGCCCCGTCTGTCTTTGTTAGAGACAAATACACAAACAAACAAGTGTGTGTGATATACAGCAGTGTGTATATATAGGTCAGCCATTAATTTATTGGTGTTTCCTATACATGGTGCCTCCAGCTGTTAAAAAACTACAACTCTCAGCATACCCGGACAACCTTAGACTCTCCAGGCATGCTGGGGGTTGTAGTCTTGCAACAGCTGAGGCACCCTGGTTGGGAGACACTACTCTAGTTAGGCTTGGTTGACACCACGTTTTTGCAATACAGTTCCCGTATCAGAATTTTGATTAAAAAAACGGATTCCTCAAAACCGGACTAAACTGTCAAAATGTATGTACAAATTTTTATCTGTAAATGGTTGAAAACCGTAGACGGTTTGAAAAATGATGTCCGGTTGCATCCGTTTTTTTTTAAGAAAATAAAGTTTATATGTTTTAAAATTTTCACTCCATTATGAATAAAGTTTCACTTGTTTGACTGAAATTCCAAGAAAAAAACTGTGCAAAGTCAAAAACCGGATGGAACCGAACGCACTGTACGGTTCCCATTGACTCACATGTAAAAAAAAAAAAAAAAAAAAATAATTATAATAATTATATATATATATAAACAATGCCTGTGTGAGACAGGTGAAACGACGCTCCTATAGATGTTTGGTTGAAATAAAAGCCATTCATTCTTTTCACTTGGAAATTGGTGTGCCGCTGTTTTTTTGCATAACTACTTTGGACCTGGGACCGGGTTATCCAGCGTGCACCCCCCTTTTCTCCTACGTGTGCTGCCAAAAATGTATTTTCAATTATATATATATATATATAATATATATATATATATATATATATATATTATACTGTTTAAGACATTCACATCTGGTGTTTGCAGTACGGTTCCCGTATCCGGTTTCTGTAAAAAAAAAAAACATATGGAACCGTATGAATAGATATTTTCATAGAAAACCATATGGCACCCATAGCATCCGGTTGTGTAGGTTTTGCATTTACGGTTTTATCAGTTTTATTCTTATTTTTTTTCCCATACACAAAACCATAGTCTACTACGGTTTTATGTCCAGGGGAAAAACCGGATACAACGTGTGTGTGTGTGTATGTATATATATATATATATATATATATATATATATATATATATATATATATGTAGAATTCCGCAGCACACTATATATATATATATATATATATATATATATATATATATATATATATATATATATATATGTATGTTGTATCCGGTTTTTCCCCTGGACATAAAACCGTAGTAGACTATGGTTTTGTGTATGGGGAAAAAAAATATATATTATAAAAAAAATTTAAATGGTGGTCTATGGGAACCATACTGAACCGTATGTGCGTACAGTTCCATCCGGTTTTGCAGTTTGCACGTGCGCAGTGCACACCGAAAGTTCTTCCCACAAATAGAACAAGAAGAACTTTATTTAATTAAGGAAAAACATAAAACTCTATCCGTATTTTTTTTTCTGAAAAGACGTCTTAAACCATATGCAACCGGACATCCGTTTTCCAACCATATACGGTTAAAAACCTTACAGAGGTATATACGGTTCTTTCCGGTTTTGAGACATACGTTTTTTTACGAAAAAAAACCTGATACGGAAACCGTTTTGCAAAAACGAGATGTGAATGCAGCCTTAAACGGTTTTTCACCCAGACCAAAAACCATCCTAGGCCACTGTTTTCTGTCCGGGAGAGAAAAAAAGTAAAAAACGGTATGGTTTGAAAAACGGAGACAACCGTATATGTTATGGTGTTTTGAATGGGAAGTCTATGGGCACGGTTTTCTGTACGGTGGCAAAAGATAAATTTTTTTTACATTTTTTTTTTTTCTGAAACCATATAGCAAAATCGTGTTGTGAACCCACCCTTAGTGGTGTGTTACTACACCAGTGTTTCCCAACCAGGGTGCCTCCAGCTGTTGCAAAACTACAACTCCCAGCATGCCCGGACAGCCTTTGGCTGTCCGGGCATGCTGGGAGTTGTAGTTTTGCAACAGCTGGAGGCACCCTGGTTAGGAAACACTGTACTACAGCATGGTTTCTGGCCCCCAGTCAATGTTTTGTCCCAATAAATTTCTAGTTGTCGGCCACACGTCCCCCATTTATACAGGATGATGTGCGGCAGACAAACTTGTATTTGAGTCGCTCGCCAACTGGGAACACATTTGCCAATATTCTGCTTGTGTAAGGCTAAGTTCACACTGCCATAATGCTCTGTCAGCTTCTGGGTCCATATTTTTTATTTTTTTGCGCCAAACGGACCCAGAACAGTTGGCCAACACGGCTCCCTTTACCGAAGCCCAACGGCCGTGTGAACGAGCCCCAAAAGAGCCTTTAGTCTCCAGCATTGCTTCTCTCTGGCAAAAATGTTGTCACTGGAGGGGATTTATCTAAACCCGTGCAAAAGAAAAGTTGCCCATAGCAACCAATCAGATCGCTTCTTTCATTTTGCATAGGCCTTGTTAAAAATGAAAGAAGCGATCTGATTTGTTGCCATGGGCAGCTTTTCCTCTGGACAGGCTTTGATAAATCTCCCCCATTGTTCGGATAAGGGGGCGGTCTGCTTATGAGGCGGCTTCCATCGAATTAATTGTAAAATTGTTCTATATGGTGGGGGATGTCTTGAGAAGTTTCACTGTATGTCTATATATTTTTGGGACAAATTCCTACATTGTATAATTCCGATATATGATCACATCCAGGGGAAAAATGTGTGGGAACTCAGCCATGATGTCCACTTAAGGGGTGGTCCTTCAGGATTCAAGCTAATGGGAACTGTGTTCCTGCTGTGGAAAGAGTGCAGGAACTCAGTTCCCACACGTTCCGGCAGGACTTGAGCCCTGATCACATCATATAGATAGCAACACATCTCTCTGCCAGTCCTCTGCAGATTAATGCATTTTCCATCTATCCATTGCACCCTGCACTGTCTACAGGGCTCAAGTCCTGTAGGAACTCATGGGAACAGAGTTCTAGCACTTTTTCCATAGCAGGAACAAGTGGGGAGATTTATTAAAATCTGCCGAGTTGCCCATAGCAACCAATTTTTTTGAGAGGCATTTAAAAATGAAAGCGATCTGATTGGTTGCTATGGGCAACTCAGCAACTTTTCCTTTGGACAAGTTTTGATAAATCTCCCCAGTACTGTTCCCATTAGCAGGAATCCTGCAGGACCAACCCTTGAGTGGAAATCTTGGGTGAGTTCCCACATTTTTTTCCCCCCAGACCATATACCCAATTTAGGATTCAAATATACTTGGTTAGTTGTATATGAGGTGGCCTTGTCCTAGCACGTGGGCTCATACAGTTCCATCACACTGTGCAAAATAAACTCTGGAAAGTAAAGCAGTAATGCAGCTTGCAATAAACCAGATAGTCAATGTTGACACACAATGGTGCCCACAGTGGGCCGCCACGTCTGTTTTTGCCTGTGTATTACAGTCACTGCATATTCGCACCTATACATTTAGTTTGTTTAGCTAGGCAGAGCTGATAACTTCAATGGTGGAAATTTTTTGTTTCAGTACACAGAAGATTGCCGAAGTGGAACCTATCCCCCCTCAGGACCAACGTAAGTCATCATAAATGTTGGCACTTGCCACTAATTCTAGTTCTGTCTTTAGTTCAGGAGTTAATACAGCACAAATATAGTCTTAACACCTATAATGGTGCTCTGCTATAAAATAGTCCAAAATAGAAATTTCAACAAAGGAGCAGAAAAAAAAGCAGCACTCACCACTGTGGTAGATAGAATCCAGTACATCTTTTATGGTAGACAGTATACATGGCAAGGTGCTGGGGATGAACAGTCGACAGCCATTTTCCATAAAGTCCCACATTAAAGGGACATTTTGTTCCAAACGCTGAGTGTGGGCACCCGGGCTCGTGATGTCAGCCCCTCGTGACGTTGCGCAACACACCCTCAATGCAAGTCTATGGTAGGCGGCATGACTGTGATGTCACGAGGGACCGTGACCGTGATGTCATGAGCCCCGGGGCTCACACTCTGCGTTCAGAACATAATGTTCTGAACGCTGAGACAGTGGAGTGCCCCTTTAAGGGCCTGTTAAGGCTGCATGACCGAGACTACAAGTATGTATGGACTCCCCTCCCAACCTCTGTATGGGCCTCAAATCGAAACGGTTGACAAGTCTATTTTAAAGGGGGGGGGGTTATCCATGCTTTTAAAGACATTTTTAGAAGTCCTCTCATGCAGTAAAACAACAAACTTTTGCTTTCCTTTCCACTCTCATCCGTTGAGCCCCTGCTCGACACTCCATTGTTACTTTAGGAGCGGTCATTTATCCTGCCACAGCCAGTCAGCGGTCAGGCTTCATATTCCTGGCATCACTGCTATGTGATGGGAGCTATGATGCCTGGAGTATAAAGCATGATGTCTACTACTTTAAAGGGGTTATCCACCATAATGGGATTTTAGTACGTACCTGCCAGACAGTAATGGACATGCTTAGGAAGGATCCGTGCTTGTCTTGGGGTTAAATGACTATGTTGTGAGATTACCATAATGCTGAGGCTATTCTTGTGTGAACTGGCTGTTTGCTGTTTGAGTTCGTCCTCTCAAACTACAAATCCCATAGTTCCTTGTTTGTAAGTGTGAGGTAATTTTTCTTCCTCCCACACATCAGCCACCCCACCCATTGAAACACACCTGTGCTGCCCCCAATGCAATACACCAGTGCAATAGACACTCATTTTGTATGCTGTTAAAAATAATGTAGGGGCAAAATTCACAGAATTGCGAGACCACCATCACACACAGGTACAGACACCATATTATGAACTACACTAACTTTACAGCCGCTGTAGCATAGTCAAATAAAAAATAATCCCGGAATTCCCCTTAGTGCTAAATGGAGGCGAAAGTAAGAAACAGTTTGTTGAAAAATTAAACATGGAGAACCCTTCTAATATTAATCAGTTTACAGCTTGTTTTATAATGATGTTGAGGTTCCACAATTCTAAGAGATGGCAGCTGCCAGACATAGCTGGGAATCATTACAGTCATACAGGTCCATTAGCATTGCAGTTTGCAGACCAAAAGTTCATCTATTCAAGACTGAGGGTGTATTCACATGTATGGGTATCCTGCACGTATTTGATGCTGCAAAATTGAAGCTGCAGATTTCAATGTAAATTTGCAGCATAAAATCTGCAGCTTTTAATATGTGCAGGATACTGTACGTGTGAATACATGCCAAAAATATGACCTATAACTAGGATAGGCCACCAATATCTGGAGTGTAGGCAGCACTATTGATCACTAGTTAGAACGGTTTCCTGATGATTTAGATAGAAAATAAAACAAAAACCAGTTTTTAATGCAGAGAACAGATTGCAGAACTAATAAGACATGTGAATGTGGTGCTGTATGTTTCTTTGTGATCATATTAAACATTGCTGTCTTTACAGGTACCAGGGAAATGCACCATGGTACACAGTAAATCTGGACCAACCACCAAGTGAAAGATGGAAGAAGATAATCACAGAAAAGAAGCAGCCAGTGAGTGTCTACATTTATAACCTGTTACAGAAGGTGTAGACAGTATAATAAAGTAATTCCTAGGTCACAAGTATTGGGGCCAATTGAATGCAGAGCCAGGAATATGTTCTAACATTAAAGGGGTTCTCCGGTGCTTAGACATCTTATCCCCTATCCAAAGGATCTTGCACGCCGCACCCCGTTAAAAATCAGTTCCCGGAGCACGTTCGCTCAGGGTCTGATTACTGGTGATCACGGGCAGCGGATAGGGGATAAGATGTCTAAGCGCCGGAGTACCCCTTTAAAGGCTTATATCCTAGGATATCTTCATAAATTATGTATACAATGTTTTGCCTGTTATTTGCTCTGTTGGACAAGTAAAAGCCTACAAAATACTGTGAGCCCTAAAGTGGCATATGCTTTGGCAAATCATAGGAAACCGCTCATCTCATTATGGTCATTTTGATCCAGTGGACCCGTCGCATTTGTGCGGATCCAGCTGGACTCCTTTGCTGACGTAGGGCCTTAGGAAACGTAGGAACGCGATACGGTCCGTTGCCCGAATCTCCTCCTACTAGTCCACTCCCACATTCGCTATGTACCCGCTATTGAAATAAAGGTGTTCCTGCTTCATTCATCTTCTTTGTGTGCCATTTAATTTTTACTACTTCAAAAAAATAACTACATGCACCAAAATTAGTACTCTTAAGTGTCCTCTTGTGACCCCCTATAACTTTTTTTTATTTTTCCGCATACAGGGATATATGAGGGTTCATTTTTTGTGCCGTGATCTGTAGTTTTTATCAGTACCATTTTTTTATTTTGATGGGGCTTTTTGATCGCTTTTTATTTTTAAAAAAATGTTATGGTATATATGAAGTGTGTTTTTTAAGTGTATATAATATAACCTTATATTTTGATACGGTAGTTCGGACAGTTACAAACGCAACAGTATCACATATGATTGTTTATTTTTGATTATTATATTTAGAAAATGGGGGGGGGGGTGACTCAAACTGTTATTAGGGAAGGGGTTAATTCACTTTTATTAACTATAACTTACTATTGACTTTATATAATTGCATACACTGTACAATGCTGTGCTTTTGCTCAGCTTTGATCAGTGTTATCTGTGCTCTGCTGTTCTAGCCTTCCATGGCTGGCTGGGGACATCAGAGCACCTATCGGACAGCGAGGAGGCTGGTAAGGGCCCTCCCACTGTCCACTCAGCTGATCGGGACCTGCAATTTCGCAGCAGATGTCCCGATCAGCTCCACTAAGCTAACCTGCATGATTAACCCCAGCATTTAGATGCCATTGATCAACTTTGATTGCGGCATCTAGAGGGTTAATGCCGGGCATCGGGCTGTGTCCGACATAAACCTTGTGTCCTGGCTGCTCATAGCAACACGGACCCACTGGGTATGAAGCGTGCTCAGCTCGTGAGCATGCTTCATACCTTGGTAACGGAACCAGGGCGTAGAGGTACGCCCTCGGTCCTTAAGTACCAAGACGCAAGGGCGTACCCATACATTTTAAATTTGTGACAAGTGACCAACCTATCTGTAGGGGAAAACACATTAATACTATACAAACTCCATGCAGTTGCTGTCATTAGTTAGATTTCATTTAAAGGCTGGAATAAAAATAATAATCTTCCGTCCTCTGGCCCCGGTCTACTTCCTGGTTTTGGGGCCTACTGCATCACACTGGGCTCACCTAATCACCAGCCGCATTAATGTCCCACCTGATGGGCATTGTGATATAACTGGCCCAGGCAAGAGAAAGAAGGCTGGAAGACAGATTCCAGGGACACCGGGGGACGGGCGGAAGGTAAGTCAGTTTATTATTTTTATTCCAGCAGCTCACACACGAGAAATAGACATCAAGTTTCATCAAAGTCCTTTTTTTTTTTTTTTTTTTTTTTAAGACTCAAGAGTAGACTGTAACCATGTTATGTGTCTTTTATGAAACTCTACTGTACTTACTTGTGTCCGATGTGACTCCAATATACAGGAAGGAAGCCTACTGATGTGTTTGTTTTTATTTATTTTTTTTATTTTTTTTTTTTATTGATATGGGGAAAAAAATCTGCATACTGCACTAGATGCTGTATTGCTGCTACAGAAGAGCATTTCTTTAATATGACATCAGCAATCAGATACAAAAAGTCACACATTGTTTGCCAGAAACACTGGCCTTGTGCAAAAATGTTGCAACTTTTTGACATTTTGTGTCATGCTTGCCAAGTTGGAGTCTGGTGCAAAGTGGGCATTATGCCTCACGAAAGGGCATGGTCTCATGGATGTGCCAGATTTCTTAATATACATAAATCGGTGTACCTGTGCGCTCAGTGGGTGAGAAATTTTATCTTGATAATTCCACCTCCTTGTGTATGTTCTAGCTGCCATGTAACAGTTTACTTCTCCCAGCATCTGCTATGGCATCCTCTGGCAAAACCAGCAGTTTTCAAGTGGTGTGGTGTGTGGGTACTTGCATTTTGAAAAGGGCTGTCTCTGATAAGACAACATCCAGTACTGTAAAATGATTCTTTGACATTAGTTAATAGCATTCACGATGCTGAGTCCTGGTTAAGTGCCAAAACAAAAGCTTTGTAACTGGTTTAATAACTTTGTAACTTGTTTTACATTTTATACTTTGTTTCCTGTCTGCATAGTGTTAATGTAATGCAGGGCATCAGCAATCTGTTGACTTATCTCATGATTTTTTCTTTCCTCTCCATAGCTAACTGCGATGATTCAACAAATTAAGGACTTGGTGAAATTTGTCTTTCATAGTGAAAAACTTATTGATTTAGTAGATACTAAACTGGTAAGTTGTCATTTTACAGTCCAGATGTCTTATGGATGCATGTGCTGTGAATACATGGGGAGATTTATTAAAACCTGTGTACAGAAAGAGTGGTGCAGTTGCCCATAACAACCAATCAGATTTCTTCTCTCATTTTTCAGAGGCCTTTTTGAAAAAGAAAGAAGCGATCTGATTGGTTTGCTATAGTTCACTGCACCACTCTTTCTGTACACAGGTTTTGATAACCTAATACACAGTGGGGGGATTTATCTGTGTTATTATTAGGACTGCAACTAACGATTATTTTAAAAATTGATTAGTTGACAGATTTTTAATCCAATAAAAAATAAACTCAAATCCTGCATTTTTTTTTAATTTTTTAATTTATTTTTTTTAACAGAGGGGAAAAAAGAGAAGGGTGAACAGGACAGAGAGGGGACAGCACCTGAAGGGTTAACCTATAAGTTTCAATGGGTAGCAAAGTCAGATGCACAAAATATGCAGCAGAATCTTTAAGTATAAATGTACCCTTAGGGTATGGTCACACGTAACGGATCTGCAGCATATTTTACGCTGTGGATCCGCCAGTGACCCGACCCATAGTATGCCTCCAGCTGTAAAATACGCTGCAGATCCGTTACATGTGACCCTACAATAAGGGTACATTCTGAAAGCAGGTCAGGGAGGAGGTGGGGCGGGGTGTCAACAGCTGAAAGGTCACTATGCGTCGGGTTACCGGTTGATCTGCTGCAGATCTGTTACGTGTGACCCTACCCTTAAGCGGAATTTCTTTATTAGATTATCACTCTATTGGGAAGTTTCCACTCGCTCTCAACAGTTTGGTGTGGAGAAATGCAGCTTACGCTGACTTGTTAGGTTTCCAAGGTAACCATGTAACAAGTTCTGTACACGAGCCTTATTCTAATAAGTAGGATCTATGCAGAGAGCTGTAACGTGTTGCTCTGGGCCCTGATGCAATATCTGCAATAGGGCCCTGTGTGCGCAAATTATTATGGTCTCTTATGGGGCAGATGGGCTTTGGGGGCCCCTTAGGTACCAGGCCCCCAGTGTGACTGCTACCTCTGCACCCCCTATAGCTATGCCTGTGCACAGAACTTGCTGGGCATTGCACAGCTGTGCCTCAACTTCCCCTCAATCCTGACCTGAGTGCTCTGGGCCTAAGATTAATATTCTAACAAGACAATGACAAAGACTCACAGCCAAGACCAAAAAGCAGTGGCTTAGGGACAATTTTGTGAATGTTCTTAAATGGCCTAGACAGAGCCCTGATTTCACAGTTTAACAAATGTTGTTTTTATTGTTGAAGTTGTTCAGGCATGTGAGCAGAGTCATGCAGATGGTTGAGTGTTGTGGTGTGAATATGTTGCAAGAGCTCTAAAGATTGTGGTCAAGCTTTTTAGTGCTTGTTTATGCAATATTTAGAATTTCATAATCTCAGAAAGATTCCACTCCTGTACATTATTGATATTGAATTCGGAAATCAAACATCATGTGAAATTGTGAACATTTAATTATATGGACATGAAGAAAGTATTCATTAAATAATGTTAATGAAATTTATATGAAAGACCTGATGTTCAGGCTACAGTACTGTGCACATGCTTGTTTATGACCATACAGCGGACGGCTAAAGTTTCAGTTCCTGAATTTCCAAAAACACCCAAAAATAGACATGAAAGGCATGCAAAGCCTGTGCACGTAGAAAATAGCAAAAAAAATGTACCTTTTTTATTAAGGTATAGTGTTATGCTTTGTCTTTTTTTATTTTGCACTTTCAGGTCATGGGAGTATGCACCTTGTCAGGTTCTGCAACACAGTTCTACACGGTTTTATGCTATTTAGTGTTTTTATTTTGGTCTGTGTCAAATCTGCTTTCCAACAAACAAGATTCATTACCTTTCTGCTAGATGTGCACTGCCCCACCTATGGGCCTGAAGAAAAAAAAGTACATTGCTCCACTATCCTCTTCAGGCCAGGGAGGGAGATGGAGAAGGCAGGGTGCATGTCTGACCACTGCTCCATTTAACGAGGTGAACACAGGAGCTCGGTTTCTATGATTAGTGGGGATCTGGCTACTGACACCCCTGCTAATCAGACACTCAACACCCATCCTGCAAAAAAGCAATGATTGTTGGTGGTAGACTACTTTAATGTCTGTACAAAATGCATTATATTTTATATTTTCAAGTCGTCATCTGAACAACATCGCATGAGATTGTCGCCACAGGTTAAAAAATGCCTCTCCCCTTCAACTCCTCAGTGTTTTCGGTTCCTGTGGTGCAGCAGTATAGAGGGGTTCTTACTTCTGGATCCTGGACTGGAAGGGGTTCGTGTAGCCCGGTTGTTCTTTTCACTTTGCCCCTATTTTTATGGGTTCCCTTCTCTCCTTTTAGGGAGACAAGGAGACCCTGAATAAAACTAAAGATGTTTCTAAGGACGTTAAAGTTAAAATTTGGTGTATGTAAAGAGAATTTCACCTGAAGGTTATACTAAACCCTTATGCAAACCCTGTTCTGGGAAAGTTGACCAACCAGAATCCATGTCCTTTATGGCCAAACTTTATTCTATTATGAATAAGAAAGTGCATGCTTTGGTTATTGTGGCTATGCTTAGACCATGTATTATGGATCCCTCTCCACCTATGCATCCTCCTGAAATTATTGTGGATACAGACAGACTCGGATTCAGACCTTGATATTGTGTCTGGTAATTCAAACGCTCAAGAAGTGGGTGAAATTATGGAATCTTTTTCATGATGATAAGAAGTATTATTTTTCTGAGGATATAAATATTCTGTTGGGTGGTTAGTGGCACCATGATTTTTGCTGAAGTCAGCCATGCCTTCCATCCCGGAAGATGCCTTTTATGGCAACAGAAGTTCTAAAAGATGCATATTACCATCTGCCTATATGTCTGTCCCACCAAAAATATTTAAGATCTGCAGTGCATCTCAACAACGCTCTTGAGGTTGAAAGGGATTACAATGATCACGTACAATCTACTAATAGCTCGTTCTCATGGTTCTCTCTCCCAGTATGTTCGACAGACCATAGCTTGTCTGCAACATTTCAGCTAGATTGTGAATTTTTAAATATCAGAGCTGACTCCGTCAAGAAGCAAACAATTCCTGGGTACGATTCTAGACTCGGAAAATCAAATATTTCAAACATTTCTTTCTACAGACAAGATTTTGTCTTTTCAGCACAAAAAAATAAAAAAGCTCTAAAAGAGGAAGACCATGACAATAGTAGAGGCAATATATACTGGCAGTTCCATGGTGCCAGAGTCACTCCAAAACCTTTAAGACCCAGATACTGAAGGTGTGAGATTGCTCTGTAATTTCTTTAGAAAAGAAGGTTACAATTTCATTCCAAGTGAAAACTTCTCATGTTGGAAACTTTCAGTTGCAGGGTTCCTGGTACTAAGAAACTCTGGGTCGTCTCTTGAACTTTTGAGAATTAGTGTCAGACTTCCAGAGACCATGTACATTTTATATAAAGGTATATTCAGACAATGTTACAACTGTTGCATTCGTTCTTCATCAAGGGAAAAAAGGTTCAATCTCCTAAAGATGCCAGAGAAAATCCTCATCTGAGTGGAAGAGAATGTGGCCACACTCCCAGCAGTTGACTTCTAATAAATACTTAGGGATTCATCTCCCATTTACCTGGATCTAAGTCTCTGGTAAAAAATTGAAGTGAGACCTTTTTGCTAGCAGACAAAAGCAGAAAGAACCTTACTACTTCTCTTTTAAACCCGAGAGACGGCCCAGAGACAGTAGATGCTCTTCACATGTGTCTTCAGAAGGTCTGGATGGAGAAGGTAATCTTTATAGCCCTGATGAGGCTAATGAAGTTAATTCAGCTTGCTGAAACATGTTGTACTAATGGATCCTATACTTTTTTTCACAAATTGACCTTCTTTGCCAAGTCCCTCTGTTAGAAAATTCTGGAGGACTGCAGGGAAAAAGACTTTCATACACTAGATGTAAAAAGTTCTGTTCTTCATTATCTTTGTTACCAAACCATAGAGAATAAACTCCAGCCTATTCATCCAGTTTCAAGGGCCCAATAAGGGCAAAAAAAATCTACATATTCTATCTCTATCGGGCAAGCCTATTAATCTTCAAGCGCCAAAAGGATTAAGGGCACATTCAAACTGGGCCATGGCAATCTGCTTGGCGGAAAAAGCCTCTGCTTCCCTAGAACAGATTTGTAGTATGGCTACGTGGTCTATCCTCACATTTTCTTTAAACATTACAAGCTGAATGTGGCCTTTTCCTGGGACCTTAGGTTCGGTTGTAAGGTGCTACATGCCGTGGTCCATCCCTGAACATTACTACTACTACTACTACATTACTCCTCCTCCTTCCCTCCCTTCCTTCCTCTTACCAACCAACTACTACCACTAGAATGATAACTTGCCGATAAATTATTTTTCATGAGTCCATCACGACAGCACCTGTTTTATTCCTGCCCTTAAAGTGGAAAATAAATGATGGACTCATGAATAGTGAATTATTGGTAAATTATCATTCTAACTTTCTGCTTACTTGTTTATTTTGCATACTTTATCTTCCTATTTTTTAATATGTATGTTTTTCAGTAGTTGTTTGTACCAGATAATATTTTAGTGGTGCCAGGTTTTCTGTGTAGAGTGACACAGATTCATTTTGTGCCACTATATGGGCAAAAATCCTAGCTAGCACAACCAAATCTCTAATGACTTAAAAGAACAGTGTTAACCTTATGATGCATTAGAGATGAGGTCTGTCCAGGATTTTGCACTGTAAAATTGATCTAAAACATTTCCATGTGGTGTGAGCAGATCTATTCTTTCTGTGGACACCGGAATGTAAATTTCCACTGCAGGTGTTTCCGGTGCAGAAATTCTGCTATGTGAACAGTGCAGCAGAATTCCATTTAAATCAATAGGACTCTGCTGCGGAATCTCTGTACAGAATTCCACATGGAAATTCCATCGTGTGAACATAGCCTTAAAGTTCAGGTCACTAACATAAATGTTCACAAAGTACTGAAACTGTCTCTTGTGCACAAGGCAAGATCATACTATGTATACTGATAATTGTGCTTTCTTTTTTGGTAGCCTGTTAGTATGTACCAAACCTAATGCTTTAATATGTGACTCTTTTTTTTTTTTTGCAGCCAGCTCTCGTTGGAAATCTTCCACCGCCTTTTGATGGAGAAATTAAAGGAATTGCAGATGCTTCTGGACTACCATTAGGTATTTGTGGGCGATTACATAGACACTACAGATAGAAGGAAAATATCTTAGGTCAACAACATATTTCAGTTGTTCTCGAATATTTGTCCCAAAACTTTACACCGTTTACAGGACAGTACTTGAGAAGCAGAACATAGTCTTCTCCCTCTAGGAATTCAGATGACTGCTTTAATTTTTTTGTTTCCTAACAGGAGAAGTTATGTTATTCAACATCTTCTATGAAGTTTTCACTGTGTGCACATCAGTCGTGGCAGAGGATCCGTCTGGTAATCTTCACCTCAACTTCACATCTTTTACTGCTTGCCGACTGGCTTGTTTTAATATAAATCTCTTTTTTAATATATAGGAAAGTTATTTCATGCCAGAAACCTGGATTTTGGATTATTCCTTGGGTGAGTGCAACAATTTCCTGGCAGTGTTAAGTGATGCGAACGCCCCCCCTCCCTCAGACAAAACATCACACCACACTAACCATATTGGCCTTGGTGCTTGCCATGTCAGATCTGCTTATACAGCCTGCCATAGGTGGGCTGTACTAGCACATCACAGAAAAAAATCTGTCATTTAATTTATAGGGGAACCTTAAACGTTATAAAATCCCTATAATGTAAGTCATACCCATTTTCCAATAAATGTAAACAAAAAAGTTAACATATTTGTAACTGCGACATGCAAAAATGTCTGAACTATAATGTTAATGAAGCAGCAAAGTGGGTGGCATAAATAGAAGTAGATAACAAATGCCATTGTTGTGGGGAGGGTTGTGTTTTGTAGTTAATATCCCACAAGTGAATACACCCCTCACACTTTTGACTACACTGGAGAAATGACCCTCTGCTACAATGTAAAGTAGTGAGAGAACAGCCTGTATAACGGTGTATAATGTTGTCCCCTCAAAATAACTCAACACACAGACATTCATTTCTTCCAAAAATCAGCATCACACCTGTCCTCAGGTTGTGTGTGTGCATATGTGTGCGTGTGGTGTTACGTCTCCATTCATGTCAGTTTAACTGAGCTGTAAACCACATTCCCAACAATATAGAAGCCATGTCAATTTTTCAATACATTTTATGGTAAAATGAAAGGTGTCATTACAATATACAATTTTAATCCCACAAAAAAGCCCTCATATGGGACCCGGTTACTATCAGCAGCCAGGGACAGGAACAGGTAATGGCAGACATCCCCAATCCTGCTGATGCTCGCCATTAACAATTCAGATGCAGTGATTCATACGGATTATGGCATCTGCAGCATTGTCATTTTAACCCCTTTACGCAAAATCAGGTACATAAACGTGATTAGGGATGACTTCCCGCAGCACCACATACATGTACCTGATGGAAATAAACTGTCACAGCGCCGCCGGGCGCCGTGACAGTTTTATTGAGCTCGGCTGTGCTGCACAGTCGAGCCTCCCTGAACCTGGCCAGAGACCAATCGCAACGGTCCCCGGCCGGCGATCGCTCCAATTGGTCCGTCAGTACAGACGGACCAATAGCTGGGATCTGGTGGGGTCTCCTCCTTCCCCCTCTCCTTTGTTGCTTCACACAGTGA